>NW_024881839.1:32500-640062 GCF_019059575.1 Amphibalanus amphitrite
CGCTGACCGGGGCAGAAAATTGGCGACATCCCGTCTCGCATCCGGAGTCGAGACCGTCGCCCTCCTCCTCCATTCCGCCGGAACGTGACGTCATCCTCACTTGCTCGGCTCATCCGTCTCAGCTGTCTCCTGCCGGATGACGTTTTCACACTCGATTTTCGCCGGATGTCGGTCCCTGCCGGTGCCGGACGGCTGACCGCAACGACATCCTCTCACCTTCCTGTCAGCTGCGTCGGCAGGATGTGCGTGGCGCCAGGCGTCGGGAGGCTGGTCCAGCACCGGGAGCAGGTGGTTCCGGCTGCGTTGTGTTTGTCGGCGGCCACTGCGCCGGCCCGGATGGGTGTGTTTGTACTCCACCCTTCGGCGAGCCTTTGATCTTCGCTTAATGGTGACCGGCCGACGAGTCGGGGATCGTTTGGTCGACCCCCTCCCCACGCCGGCTCAGCGCCGCGGCAGACAGTGCGATCGTCCTTACGTATAGAGTGTGAGAGATGTCTTTTTTTTATGTACGGAAAAAATGTTACAGCTTCCAGCTGTTACATTTTCAGGCTTCTTCTTTTAATTGTGCCCCCACAATTAAGGGTGGGCTTGTTCTGCATGGTAGTCGGCTGGCCTTCTTCGTCTGCCTTGGCTAAAACGTTGACGTCCTCTGCCTTCCTGCGATGCGAGGTGCTGTTTCTGGAATCCATATGTAACGTCTCCTCGATCCTCCGACAGCTAGGTGTGGTGCAGCCATCCCCCCGAGGTCAGTTCCCTTGCCACCATTTGCCCTAACCTAGCTTACACCCTAACCATCCCATTAGTGACACTTCCCCCTTTCGGTATTCCATCCCCCCGAGCTAATGACAGCAGGTCATGTCCTAATCGTTTTCCCCCAACATTCGTAAGGTGGTTGCCTGACAAGCCGAATAACCAGTAAGTATAACACATCTGTTTTAAGTACTACACACCATCAGATATCTACCCCTACATAAAACCTAATGACACACCGCGCGCATATTGTCACATCGGTACATACGTCGCTCCATGTTGGTACGACGGCCCGTGGTGGCTCCCTGGTAGCCACTTGGACGAGAGGTCTAGGGCCTTCCCCCTGACCGCCGCCTGGCGTGACCCCCTTGGTTGCTAGTGTCCAGGCCGGGGTCGGTCGTCGTAGTCGTGTAGTCCGCTTTGTTGGCGCCAGGGCATCGGGCGCTTTTAGAGCAGCGCCTCTGCCAACGCCTTGGTCGATCTGGTTCCCTCCATGGTTGGGCGCTGTTGTCGTGAAGTCCGGTTTGCTGGCGCCAGGGCATTGGGCGTCTTTGAGCAACGCCTCTGCCAACGCCCTGATCGATCTGGCTCTGCCATGGTTGGGCGCTGTTGTCGTGAAGTCCGGTGGCGGTAACCCGCGAGGGTGCTCTGGAGCTGCACGCCTCAACGCCACAGTGGTAACGTTGCTTGCTCTGGTACCTGGAACAAAAGAGAAGGGGAAGGGTGCTTCTTGGATCCAAGGGGGGAAGGGGGGAAAGTTTAAGGCGGTTGGACATGACCCTTGGAGTGGGTAGGATGGGGTGTGGAATGGTTGTTGGGCAGGATTGGTGTTACAGGGGTTTGTTGTTCGTCCTCCATGGAGCACATCAACTCTCCGTACCTCTCCTTGGTGACCACTAACCATGCCTTTGTTTCTGTATTGCAGTTATCTGGGTGGCCTGTTTTCTGTTTCACCAGCTGCTCCGTGCGTTCCCATTAGTTCGACTCACTCAGCTGCCCGCATGCTTCGAACTTCTGGTTTCCAAGGATTCCTTTCGGTGTTTGTGCGACTTGGTAAGTCGGTCTTCGAATTGTTTTGTTGCAGATCTGCTCAACACCATGTTCGATGGTTCAATCACGTCTTCCGGTTCATGAAGGCGCTCTCGTTCGTTTATGTGTTTTGCAGCTGTTTCCTTCGGATCCAAACCGAGCGCCTTGGTATCCAGAATCTTCGGATCGGATCCATACTTCCTTTATTCCTTTTCCCGCTTAGCCAGACATCTGAGTGTTTTGTTCGCTGACACCACGACCTCTTGACTTCTTTGCAGTTGGTGGTCTTGATATTTGGTCTTGGACGTCTCCTCCTTGGGTGGTGGGGAGTTTTAGGTGAGTCTTCTGCTGGTGGGTGACTTTTTTTTTCCACGGCTTGTCTCGACTCGGAGGCTGATGGCGCCGCTGGCCGGCTGGATTTTCTCTCCAGGCTCGGTTGAACATTCCTTCGTTTCTGCTTGGTCGACTTCTCTTCTCAGAGTGATGTTTCCTCCTGGCACAATCCATCTTGGTCCCTCCTTCTCCGACACCGGTTATGTAGAGGCCGCCGCTTTCTTCTGGATTGTCGCCTCCTTCCGGCTTCCGTTCTCCAGGATGGTTTCGTTGGCTACAGAGATCCAAAGCTTTCTATTGACTGCTCGACGATGATGCTGTTTTTTTCCAGACGAAGCTAACTCCGATGATGGCGTCATGGTGAAGTTCGGCATACGGGAAGGCGTCATGTCTTCTTCTGTACTCCTAACTTGAAATTTGCTACTGTTTCTCAGGTAACCAGTTATCATATGACCTGAGGCGGACCGAAGAACCACGCCCGCGACTTGGGAAGACTGGCTGTTGATGATGTCTGACGAGCGACGCGAGAGTCAGTGCCGGTTTCCTTTGGACCTCCTTTCGACGGGAACACTTTATACGTCGGTCCGTGTCACGTGCTGTTGATGTAGCAAAGTGGTGGGCTTTCGTGACCAGGTTAGCTGTTTTCTTCTCCTCAGGCTGTCTTCAATCACCTCTGATTGAGATTCCCGTAGATCCTGGTGTCGTTTCCTGTGGAGGTTGAAGGAAAGTTGCGTCCATTCGTTACCGGCTGATCCCCATGCGAACGATGATGTCAGTGTCCCTGATGCCGTTAATTGTCCGGGAGGCATTTGAAGACTCGGTGCCGCGGGCGGTGGTAATTGTAGCACATATTCAGAGTAAGTCCCGCTCTCGCCTGGCTTGGTTGTCGTATTTGTTGAACACCTGCGGCCTTGAGGTCCGGTACGTTGCCATTCCTGTCCGATCGCTTGGCTTTGCTCTGATCGACTTGCTCTTGGCACGTAGACTACTTTCCGTCGCCGTATTGAGCACCATGTCAAATTTGTTTTGGAATTTGGAATCGCAAGATTAGTGTAGCATCGGTGGTGTGTTTCCTCCTGCTCCTCTTGATCTCCCCCTCAGATTTTCCCGTTGCTCGCTGGAGGCAGGCTTTGATCTTCGCGTTCCAGTTGTCCCGACGGCGCAGGCTTCTTCTCAGGTTCCTTCTCCTGCGTTTAAAAAAGCCTGCCACGATCTTCCCGACCACTTGTTGCTGCGATTTCGGGAACCCTCTTGTGTAGCACCTCAGGACCTCCCCTTCCCGGTGGCTGGCTCCCACTGCTTCTTCATCTGCCGTTTCACTTCATTGTCAAATGTCTTGCATTTCCTGCACCCTTGATCTCGATCTTGTTGTGACCTGGGCTAAACCAGTAGCATATGCTTACTCATGTACGAGCTGGATCCTTGTAACCAGATTGCTGCTCCTTTCGAACCTGTAGATGGTATCTTGTCCTTGTTTCTTCGTAGTTGCAGTGTCTGCTCTACTCTCCTTTACTGTCGATCTTGTTCCTTTCTGGGCGGCTCTGTGATAGATGAGACTCTGCTGATTGCATGTTGCATTTTGTGACTGCAGTTCCTCTTGAATAACTGGATCCAGTTTTGCCCCTTTGACCGCAAACTTCTTGAGATGTCGTGATGGTTTTTCATCTTCTTCAGTCGTCTTCTCCCCTTCCTGGCTCGGTTAGGTGTAGCACTGTTGATTGTAGGTTCCGTGCAACATAACTGAAACGCATCTGAACAGCTGGATATGATTCTTCATTCTTGATTATCAATGCCTGGAACGCAACGTCAATGCTTTTCTTAATTTTACCCGTCTTAGATTTCGCTTTCCTTGATTTGGATTTTGTGCAACATTGCTGAGTCCATGTTGCTGTTGCATGCACTAGAACTGCAACGCCACCGTACGACTGGATCCGTCTTTCCTTCTTGCCCGCAGATTTCTTGGACCCAACGCCAATACTTCTTTTTACTTCTCCGGTCTTCGGTCTCGTTCTTCTGAATTTGGATTTGTGCAACATTGCTGGTTCCGTGTTGCATGCAACCGCATTGCAATGCCTCTGAACAGCTGGACCTGCTTCTGTCTCCTTGACCACTAACTCCGTAATTGTTAATGTTCCTCCTTAAATTTTCCAGTTTTGGCCTCGTTCTTCTGGGTTTGGATATGCGTAACTCCACTGATTGCATGCGACAGAACTGCAACCTTTCTCGATAGCCGGATTTAATTGTGTCCTCTTAACCTCAACCTTCTTGGATGTTATGAAGTATTTTTGAATTTCTTCTGTCTTCGGTCCTGTTTTCTGGCTTCGGGTATGTGCCACATTGCTAAATTGTGTTGCATGCACGGAACTTGCAACGCCTCGAAACAGCTGAAGTACTTTCGGACATCTTGACTATCACCTCCTTGAATAGTGTTCTTGAATGTAGCATGGTATCCTCCTTGATTTCTAGCGTTTGGTTTCGTTCTTCTTGGTCCCTGTATGTGCAACATGGCTGATTTTCATGTTGTGTGCAACCGGATTGCAACTTCTCTGTACTGTTGGTTTATATCCTGTGTTCATAGCCATGACCCCAGTTGATACGTGGTTCTTCTCCGTAGCTCCTCCGGTCTTCGATCCTGTTTTTCTCGGGCTCGGATATGTGCAACTCGGCTAATTGTATGTTACATGCAACTGAGCTGCAACTCCTCTGGGCTGTTGATGACATCCTGTTTTCATAGCCAGTGGATACAACGTGTCTCTTCTCCGTAGCTCCTCCAGTTCGTCGATCGTATTTTTCTTCTTGGGCTCTGGTATGCGCAACTCTGCTGATTGCATGTTGCATGCAACTGGACTGCAACTCCTCTTCCTCCTCTGGACTGTTTGATGATGTCCTGTCCTGTCAGTGAGTACAACCTGTTTCTTCTCTATTGCTCGTTCAGTCTTCGGTCTTGATTTTTTCTTGGGTTCGGGTATGTGCAGCTCTGCTGATTGCATGTTGCATGCAACTGAGCTGCAACTCCTCTGGGCTGTTGATGGCATCCTGGTTTCATAGCCAGTGGATACAACGTGTCTCTTCTCCGCAGCTCCTCCAGTCGTCGATCTTATTTTCTTCTTGGGCTCTGGTATGCGCAACTCTGCTGATTGCATGTTGCATGCAACTGGACTGCAACTCCTCTGGACTGTAACTCCTCAGGACTGCTGGATTATATCCCGTCTTCATAGCTAGTGGATACAACGTGTTTGCTCTCCATAGCTCCTCCAGTCTTCGAACTTGATTTTTTTTTTTTTTTTTTTGGGTTCGGGTATGTGCAACTCTGCTGATTTCATGTTCCATGCAACAAAGCCATTGCCCCACGTTGGGCGCCACGAATGTGACGTGTGCCCCCTGGGGGTCCGAAAGCGGTGGGGAGTATGTTTTCGAAAAAAAAATTATTGTTTAATAAAATTTCGTTCATCGGGGGTGTTTTCTGTCCGAGATGGTTGCCGACCTGCGCCGTGCTCTGGAACGACCTCAGGTGAGTGTTTTCGGCTGGTAGATCCTCAAATGGTTGATTAATGAGTTGATTTTCTTGCTGTTTGATTTCTCTCTTGTTCAAACGTAATTACACACCCATTTCCAATTGCTGGTCGGTCCGTTGGTTTCAAGCTGACCGATTCCTTTCCGCCACCGTTCCTTGTGCCTGGGGCTCGTCACAAACAATATTTATAATGAGGCTGGCTTGTCGCTTGTCAACATATAGTCTTCACTGCCTAGGATGGTACCTGTCTCATAAGGAATTTAGGACACGGATGTCTCCCCAAAGCATATAATTTTGATGCCTCCCTTGAGGACATAACCTGAAGCCACCATCTGATACCTGATAGCTACCCACCATTCTCTCCCTTTCTAATGCCTATCATCCCAAAGATAATCGAGTACATCCCCATTTAATGTCGCCCTCAATGCTGAGATTAGATCTCCCGCTGGTCCTTACACTATATGACGCATACATCAATCTCCCTCAGACTCACTCTCTTTGTCATACCTCTCTCATCCCACTACAATAAATTTGATCCCGCGTCGACCTCTCAGTCCCTCCCAGCAATTATTCTAACTCCCTCCAGCGGTACATATCAGGGACAATAAACGCAATTTGTTCAATAGACTCCGTGATTAGTGTAATTTTCATCTAGGCTTACTCTTACCTCCCAACGACTTATCGCGCCCCATTCCAACATTGGAATCGTGTGTGCTCTTCCTAGCACCTCTTGGGCTCCCTGGCCCAATATCCTCGAACACCTACATCACTTGACCCTGATTACTTGTCTAAAGGTGCAACGCAGGTAGCGATTACATTATTAGCGTTCGTCGATGGATGTGATTGGTTCAATCAATCTCTGCCGGCCCACTCTCTTCGAACACCTACATCATTGACCCCGATTACTTGTCTAAAGATATGACGCGGGTAGCGTCAGTTATTAGCGTTCCTCGGTGACTATGATTGGTTCGTCAACCCCTGCCGCTCACGGCACATCTCTGTCTCCCTACTAAAAATATCCGCGGCCGGACGTTGGTTACTGACCCTTGCAGCCCTTCTGTGAGAGACCGTCTTACGCGTTTTCACCTAACGAACCGGTGGACACAAGCCTGCTGCCCCGGCGACCGCAGTCTCTTGGGGCTCGAACAGGTCCCTACCCTCTCATACAGCCATGGCACCCGCGAGTGGCGCCTTTCAATCATTGACCGGTGTGATTCGAAAGACTCCATGACTTATCTAACCTTCAATTTTATCCGAAGTCGCGGAAGTTTGTCCTGCAGATGTGTGTTCACGCGCGTTAGCTTCATGAGTGATACATGCTGTGGCCTTCCAACGATGGGCTTAATCACTTACCTCATCTCGGCGGTATTAATCCTTCGCCCAATTCTCTATCATTTTCGTATTTGTCACTCACCTTCGGCAGTGTGCTCCCTCGTCCTGTCTATGTCTCTTTCTGACTCACCTCTCCGCTTGGGCGTCTTATGGCGTTCTTTGTTCTGATATCTGCCTAACATGTTTACTTACTTCCTCCGTAACGTGAGACAGTTCCAATCCTAGTAGACTTAGACGTATCAGCAGAGTCAAAAACACATGAAAGTGTTGCAACATACCTCCTCTTCGGCTAGCATCCATCCTTAGATTGTTTCCTCCTTGTGTAATTCCGGTTTCAATATCTATCGACCACTTCAAAGTCACTCCTTCTGTATCTCCTTACCTGTCTGATCCATAG
The DNA here is from genome assembly GCF_019059575.1 of Amphibalanus amphitrite. Lineage (NCBI taxonomy): Eukaryota > Metazoa > Arthropoda > Thecostraca > Balanomorpha > Balanidae > Amphibalanus > Amphibalanus amphitrite. Next base: position 39,856 of record NW_024881839.1, read on the forward strand.
AATCCCTTCAGTCCATGTGCGCACCGCTGCGCGGTACGAATCAATCAATACGCGGTACCCGCGACATGAACAAAAAAAAAAATCATTGGATAGAGAAATCTGCGCCGCCAAATACTCAGACCATCTACTACTCCTTTCATCTACACGATATTTACGCCTACCAGCCGAAACGTCTCCACCGCAGCTTGCTATATTCACTCAGTGACGTCATATTCCAGGAAACAGACTGTGTTTACGCTTGTTGATCAGTAATGACGTCATAAGATCGTGTCGTCTGCGGGTTGGTACTTGGTGCATCCTGACTTCTCATCGTCTAACCTTGGACACTCCAACTTTGATCGGAATTTCAACTTGACTATTCTGAGTGTTGCCTGTGATTTAATGAAGTAATTCTCGGTAGTGCCCAATCATTTGTGATCACGAATATTTTATTTGTGGATTGCTGTCTGGCGTCCCTCCCCGCGCTGTCGCAAATTTCTCTGGGGTCGTAAGTATTTGCATCAAGGGAATTATAAGGTAGTGCGCCGGATTAGTCTCAATTTGGCATTTCGATTAAAAAAAAAACAATCCAACTCATGTGATTTCATGTTATCTTACTGAACCAATTTATGAGAGCCAATTTTATAATGCAGGTTTTTATTGATATACTCGACCAGATGATTTATTTAACTTGCAATTCAATTGCAATTGACAATCGACTTGTAGTGTTCTAATTTAAAGAAGCTCGGTTTACCGATTGCTATGTTGTTGAAGGTATACAAATTTTGGCAAATGTGATATCCAATTACTGAGTGGGAACATAAGCAATGAGAAGTGGTTATATCAAATCAAGGGGGGGGGCTGTAAATTACAATAAGCTAATGGGGAACGGACCATTGGAGAATGGTACTAATTTCAAGCTAAATTGATGGCTCGGCAAAGACTGGTGTAATCAATAGTACGCTCATTGCCATTTCTCCAGTGTTAATGGTAAATTGATTTATTTACCTAGTGGGTACTTCTGCTGGCAAACCTGCTATTATAATTTCAGTCAAGGTAGCTGTCCAGGACAGAGGATAATCCTATAGACAGCCCTCCGTTGTATCTGTTCCGCCACCTGACAGAGTTTGTCATGTTCAATGATGCCTTAAAAATTGTCAATTCCAGGATGTTAAGTGAAACCGCACTGGTTTGAAACTGTTGTGCTAGCATCCAAGGCCAGATATGAGATCAGTTGTGACCTGAGGGGTCAATGGTCATTGACATCGAAATTCCATGTTCAATAGATCATGTCAATAGAAAGAGATCTACTAACGGATGTTACTGGGAATAATATGACTTGAATTGTTGCATGTTACTGATTTATCATCTGAATTCATTAATTTCAGCGTATCCCTCTAAAACTTGGTAAGTACAGTTGTCAGTAGCTTTCACACCATGCATGACATGAGATGAATGTCCTAGGCTTGGGGTGGCAATGACCTTTGCCATTTTTGTTGTACCTGTTCGTTAGGAAATGACAATAGAAATGTGACTGGGATTGGTGCAATTTCCTCATAAGTCCCTAGTGCGGCTCAATAATCTAGTATCATCCGACTCAGCCATGGCCTCTTTCTGTCAATTTCTAAGTTTAGTGATGTGCGCTCAATCATAACACAAGTTATTCTCCATTCCTGCCTTTTAGCCTATAATTGTCTGCTAATCTGATTTGGTGGCATGCCTTGCAATGCAGAGTTTGATTTCGACTGACATAGGTAACCAGTTTCTCCCAGAATTAGGCCGTAGAGTTGTTCACCAAGATTTGCTAAAATTTGATCATATGCGACTGCTGTCTATTTCTCCCCTTTTTGCCACCTGCAAATTTGTCCGTCTTTTCTACTGAGGTCATCGTGGGTCAATCGTTGAAAGAAGGGTTCGCCCAGCTGTCTTAACAGATAATTTCTTTCTCTCAGCAGGTCCATATTGGTGCATTGTTCACGGTTCCGCTGAGCTGAGGGCTTGCTGGGCCAGCGCTCTCCAATCTGATGGGGACCGGAATTGCATTCGTGAGATTCAACTGTCCTTGCCGTTTGCCTTATCTGGGTTAAATTAGCATGACAGTCACTTTTGCCTGCTGGTTAAATGAGTTATCACGCCTTACTTGAAAGGTTTCGACAAATTGAACGTATTCCAATGCAATGATCACTAAATGTTATTTAGATCATTTGAGAATGTGCCCTGTGATCAAAAGCCATCTTTGTTTGATTCCTTCTTGTTGGATCTACCCGTTAGCCAATATTCTACGTTAGACCAAGATTTAGCCATCATAAAAAAACGCTGGCGTCAGCCTCTCTCTCTCTCTCTCTCTCTCTCTCTCTCTCTCTCTCTCTCTCTCTCTCTCTCTCTCTCTCTCCCCCTCTCTCTCTCTCTCTCTCTCTCTCTCTCTCCCTCTATCACTCACTCTCTCACTCTCTCTCTCTCTCTCTGTCTGTCTCTCTCTCTCTCTCTCTCTCTCTCTCTCTCTCTCTCTCTCTCTCTCTCTCTCTCTCTCTCTCTCTCTCTCTCTCTCTCTCTCTCTCTCTCTCTCTCTCTCTCTCTCTCTCTCTCTCTCTCTCAAGTACATACTCACTCACGCCCCCATTCACTCATCCACTCCCGCGCGTGCCTACTCATTCACTCATCCTCTATCCCCGTCTGACCGTCTCCTACGCACATTCCACGCGTGAGATGGTCATGTCGCGTCCACTCGCGGCAGAATGAATAAGCAGAGCTTGGCGTGCCTCGGTCATAGGTGGCGCCACCGTTTCCTTTCGGCCTTCTGGGCGGTCGGGCTGCACCGAAAGAGTTGGGTCTTGTGGGTGGCGCTAGGGGCGCTGTCGTCGGTGCGTCTTTATTCTACATGAAGGACATGAGCTGCGGTAATTTCTCGCTTCCCTCCGTAACCAACTCTAGATGTGTACAAGCAGGGTGACATTTTGACATAGTCACATCACATTGAACGGTAACTCGCTTGATGTTTATGATCAATTGTCTCAAATGATGCATCAATTTAACAACCGTGACATTTCCACATTAATCTTTGATATACCTCGAAGGGGGAGCTGGCATCAACATCAGTTAGGTACTGATGATGCTAGGAGAGAAAGGGGGATTGATTGACAGGTTACGAACAGCGATAAATTTATAACGATTGAAATGGTGATTCAGATTTGTATTCGGTTATATGAACGCGAATCACGAAACGACTCAATGCTGACTTAATAACAACCCGGAAGGCAATTCAGACTTGTTCTGGCGCTGAGCTGCCGAAGGAGCAGAATAATGTTTAACGTTTACGATGTTGTACTCTCCCTATCCAATTGCAACTGAACACATTACGACTTCTGGGCCGCCTTCATGACAAACCGTATCCGAATGATGAGTATATCCCATGAATGTGACAATCCTACGATGACCGTCGATTTATCTCGAATAGCACTTGTAAGGATTGAGAATCAATTGACAAACTTGGAATTAACACTAGATTGATAATGAATTGATACGCTGGCCTACCGAGTTCAAACTGATTAGATTATGAAACAACTTATGCTGACCTACTAGCTTCGAAAAAAAATGTATCTGTAAGGGTCGCGTCGTGAGGGATGATCATTGCATTTCCGTTGATTGGTGATCAGACGGCCGTGGCGTAGTCTCATTCAACTCCGGTGAGTCTGTGGTGCTAGGCCGGCGTGAGGCCGTGTGATCGACGATGACGACTCAATGATAATTACGTTAGCGGTCTCTGTGAATCTGAATCAGCAACATATCTGGAGTAACCCTCCCTTTCTTTTCCCAGACAGATTGTTAAATTTTCACGCTATATTTACAAACGGGCGATACAGTAATGCTCAAGCTCAAGCCATAACCGGTGCATTGCGATCGATATAGTCAACTCGCCATTCTCGATACAAACTTAGCCTTAAACCTAATCCTAACGCCCTAACCGCAAAAAGATTATTTACAAAACATCGCCAATTGAACTGTCATGACGTCATCTGACGTAGTTTGACGCGTCAGTGGTGACCAGCGCCCTAAAAATGACACCACCTGACCTGTTCCACTCCCCTCTCATACATTTGAATCCCACACCTCACTGCGGCCGGACCGCGCGCGCGATGACCGACAGATAGCGCTACCCCAATACCAATGTAATGGTGAGCCATTAGCCTACACTGACCATTACTGACCCGCCCCGGCTGTCCCTCTAACCCCTCTGTCTATCCCATAGACAAGGCCGGACCAGTCAGGCCCATTAGCCCCTTCCCGCCTTTACAAACAGACGCACCACTGCCGCGCTGCTCGGTCGGGAGCGGAATGTAGCGACCATCTGCCCTCCCTTCCCTGCCGAATAACACTCCCACGATGTTAAATCCATTACCCTCTAATGGTGGCTCAGGTTAGACCCCAGGGAGTGGCATTTGTAATCCAGATCAGAGACATCCGATGGGTAAATGGGAGGTGAATTGTCCATGACGGGGAGGCAGTCTTGATGAGGCGGACAGATGAGATGACTCACTTGACAGTGTTTGATGATTGCTGTCCACTCCAGCTGAGGTCCGGTGCAGTGATGATCCGATCAGCAGAGAGGCCGCTCCGGCCGAAGCCGGGCGGGGCGGTGTCCCGCGCCGAGTCCCGAGGCGTTCTGTCTCTGGTGGTCGGCCTCCGGTGGTCGGTCTCGGGTCTGTCTGACCCCCTTCTTCTTCTGCATTGAGTTTTTGTTCTCCTGTGATTTCCGGGCCGGAGGTTCCGGGCGTCGCCGGGCCTCGCTGACCGGGGCAGAAAATTGGCGACATCCCGTCTCGCATCCGGAGTCGAGACCGTCGCCCTCCTCCTCCATTCCGCCGGAACGTGACGTCATCCTCACTTGCTCGGCTCATCCGTCTCAGCTGTCTCCTGCCGGATGACGTTTTCACACTCGATTTTCGCCGGATGTCGGTCCCTGCCGGTGCCGGACGGCTGACCGCAACGACATCCTCTCACCTTCCTGTCAGCTGCGTCGGCAGGATGTGCGTGGCGCCAGGCGTCGGGAGGCTGGTCCAGCACCGGGAGCAGGTGGTTCCGGCTGCGTTGTGTTTGTCGGCGGCCACTGCGCCGGCCCGGATGGGTGTGTTTGTACTCCACCCTTCGGCGAGCCTTTGATCTTCGCTTAATGGTGACCGGCCGACGAGTCGGGGATCGTTTGGTCGACCCCCTCCCCACGCCGGCTCAGCGCCGCGGCAGACAGTGCGATCGTCCTTACGTATAGAGTGTGAGAGATGTCTTTTTTTTATGTACGGAAAAAATGTTACAGCTTCCAGCTGTTACAGTTAACGTGCCTTAACAGACGTTGCGAATAGCCCGCGTTGGAATCGCATGGTTGGGAACACAACGCAAGTAAAAATGGGCTTCCTTGATGAACCTACTTTTTAAGCATTGTAGCCTTTGTAATTTTGGATGTTTTGCTGTACCTAGATATTATTTTCTACATATATACTATATAGGCACTCACGTGCTTTAAATCGCGCAATGCAATTGAACCATGGTAAAGACAATGATAAATGAACTGAGAGCTGACATGCCCCATGCTTTGTGTGTGTATGTGTGTGTGTGTGTGTGTGTGTTTTTTTTTTTTTTTGGCGAGTCGATAAAAGTGGTTTTGGACACTGGATGAGTTTTTAGGGGTGTGGTGAGGGGGGATGTAATTCCACAGACCTTCTGTCAGATTCACTAATGCAGTAGGTCTGTGCGGTGTTTAGTTATCGGAGCATTCTTTGAAAGTCGTGAATAGGGCCACCGAGTACCTAAAGCCGTGATATTCCCCCACAAAAACTTCTTTTAAATAACCGGGGATAGGTACATGAGCAGAGTAAATGCTATTACGAACGCCTATCACAATGCTGAGCGAATAGGAAAATCCATAGATGGAGAATTGTGCCGCGTTACGGGTGCTCGGGCGCAGCCAATCCACCGTTACCCCAGCGGTGACCTTGACCCGTCGCGTCTGTCTCGGCTCCAAAGCCAAACCGGCGTGGAATTGGGAGCGTTCGAGCACTCATGGTCCAGCGCAATTCTCCACCTAAATCCATTCCTGATACACATTTGCTTGCTCATAGTCATGTAACCCCGGTAAATTCACCCAACTTTCATATTGGTCGCTCCATAGACAGATGGCCACAGAGATCAACTTAAAAGGCCACTGTTGAATTCATTTAGTGGAGATCATTAAAGAGCCGTGACAGGCCACAAGTCGCGTGACATCATACGTGTAACGACCAATGACGTCGGCCTGCAAAACCCAATGGAAGCGGCTAGCAGCGTGCAATAAAACAGGGCGCTGCTTTCTAAATGTCTGTCGTGCGCCATAAATGAATATATTCTTTGTAGCCTGGCAACTCAGTATCTTTTTTTAACTATTGTACTAGTATTTAATAATTTCATAATTTTATAATTGTGCTTACGCTTTATGTTGATATTAGTGATAAATCCTTAGAAAAAGTAAATCGATGTGATATTTAATAGAAAAATAGCAAACTAACGCACCATTCATTCGAAAGCTGGGGAACCTACTAAAAAGAAGTACTAAAATTCCTGAGGAACTAAAGGATCAAATGGGGATTAAATAGATGCCTGCTATTCCGTCGTGAAAACGGCCAATATGATCCTCACTAGAGCACTTAATGTAATTATTTCAACGTTGAATGGACGGTGAATATATTTGTAATACATGATGTTGTTAAACATACTTTTTGTTTTATTATTTTTATTATAATGTAGTAGACATAGAATATAGGTATTTGCTATTGAACCGTGAACGTTATATTTTAAGATGTTTAACAAATGCTTACAAAACAACATTTGGATTTTGAAACGTTTAAAATTAATAGGGACTTTGTTAGATACACCATGCTTAGGGAATCGTTTCGCGTCGGAGTTCCGAGTTGTCTGACATCGTGCGTGTAGGTAGGATCGGTACGACATACCCGATCATACCCGATTGTTATGATATCTTGGAATGGAACCTATGTGATAACATTCTATGAGTTTATCGGTTTATGGTTTGATTATGTTGTTAGAATTACTATAAAATGTCGAACAAATTTTTGTATAGTTGAGTTGACTTTATTTATTTTCTTAGTGCCTAATCATCGAGTTGTAATATTCATTTTCCTCTGGTAATGACACTTCGAGTCTAAACCGCACATAGAACGTTCGGTCAAGGCTCAAACGGAGCTGGTACGTTATGTATGTCATTTGCAGACATTGCCAGACCGTCCCACTCCATCAGCTTATACACCTGTCCATAGATGGCGCTAGCGACCAGTACCGGAAGGTAGGCTGCGCCGCACGACACGCCCGGCCCGAGACGCCCGATATGGACGGAAAATGAGCCTTACAGACTTGAAAGGCCGGATCGGCTGTGGATTTTTATGTGAATCAGGTAACAGACGCACGATGGTCGATGGCCACCCGCTGCCTGTGTTTATTGTTATGGACATTAGACGCACAAACTGCCCACACTGGACGGTGAGCAGCCGGCAATAACTACATTTATGCCGGAAGGCAGTCGACAGTCGACTGTCCAGACAGTAGGTATTTCATTTTCACCCTACTTTTCATACAAATTAACCGACATGTAGGCATAATGTTCGAATATTTCTTTCCAGATGAGCTGAAAGCTAGAGCTCTTCCTGAGCTGAACAAATTGCGCAGTTCGTGTGTGGACCATTCGATCGAACTTTCTTTTCTTGAGAGGATAGGTAAGCAAGCATTCTCTTACGAATAAAGATAATCTCTCTTATCTAGCCGTTATCCAGTCATTTCGGTGTAAATCCTTAATAAATGAATTTACACATGCGATCTAACGGATTACAAATCATAATTCATTCGACTCAATATTAGTTTGCATGTATTAAAAGACAGTAGCTATCTGTTTTCAGTCGAAGCTCACCAGCGCCATATATCTCTCGGAATATCAAATGCCACAGCTGCCACAGCATTCGCGGCCACTCTGCGATTGTCTACAGACCAGTCACGCTCACATTGAGGCGACACCAGCGGGTGACAGGGCCGTCCGTCTGTTGGGCCCGCTCTGGACAGAGTGCTCCAACCAATGCCATTAGAGCGGGCGCTCTGGACCCGCGGCAGAACATCGGACTAATTAGGCAGAGTTGTTGTGTGTTTGTGTGTGGCGGGGGGGGGGGGGGGGAGCGGCTAGTGCCGCTTATGCTTGTGTGTGTGTGTTTGTAGCTGCTACGACATTTGAATTGATCAGGGTGATTGTCACTTTCCCTCGGCTCCTCTACCATATGACGAGGTCAACGTATCTGCTATCATATTACTTACATTAGAAATAACTAATACATAGTGTTTTTTGGGGAGGGGGAGTCCAAGAGTTTTTTTTTCTTCTAAAATATCAAATACGCTGGCTGTGGTGGATATTCCTAAAACAACTTTGAGCAATATAAGCCCCGGGCAAGTTGTGTCTACTTATCATCTGATCCGATGGACCATGACATCTGCTGAAGCCCGGCACGGAAGTAATTCCCTGGAACTCAGTAATCCAGTAGCATCGCTGTACCATCAGGCAGTCAGACGCTGGCCGACTTCAGTGGAAAGGGTTCCGCTTCGCCCGCTCGATGACAAATAAGAGCCGAACATCGCCAGACATGCGTGAAACAGAAAGATCGTGATCATGACATTAATCCACTTCTGCCTGGTGCATTTAATCTCATTGATGCCAGAAGCATTCTGGTGATAACCTCGAAGGTCATTCTAACTCATCCCGCATAGTAACAAAGCCATGCATTACACTGTATAACGTAAAGTTACATCACACTGCATTGACACTGTAGTTTATCAATGCGGAGGTGAACGCAGATACATTTAATTATGGACAACATCTCTGCATGCCCGTCTTTCGGGTGAACGATCACAGGACACGGCAGTAGGTATCATTATCCCCCGGTGGTTGTCGCCGATGTGGTCGCCCGTCGCGCTGACGTACTGTTACCATTTTTAACCAGTCGAACAATTCATCACTCGCATTTAAAGCGCCTCAATGTGAGTCACGGCCTTAAAATCGTAAAGGAATGAGGGCCGAGGCTATTATTCGGATGGGCAGCCCAATCTAAACAACTAGTAAACTGTTCGATATAAATGACGATATCAGCGCACAAAAACAGCTAAAAAACGATACTGAGCTTGAAAACAACTTACGAAGAAGGCCCTCGAATAAATAGTAAGATGTCTGTATTCTGTGAATCACGTGTAGTTCGCATATAGGCCTTCTCTTGTGGGTACGGTCGACGCTCAGAAGGACTGAAGACAGTCCAAGGTAGCCGACCCCAGAGCGGAATGAATACTGACTGACAATTAACTCACACGGCACAATAATGAAACTCCGTGATAAACGACCAGATAAGACTTAATCTCCGGCGTTAGGGCATTGTCGGAAATGCACAGCACCCATCCCACAGGACCGCCTCAGACAACGGTGTAAAAGACATCGTAAAAGCGGGCGGTGGAAGAGGGCCTAGGTCCAACGGGCTGAGTATGTACTATGTAGGTACTAGGTGCATACCATGGTCATGAGCTGCAAAGGATGTCAATCGATCTTAGTCCGAAAGTTATGCATCATTAACAACCTAACCAGAAACATATCGCCTATCGGCAAACTTATGGCTTACTCAAAAGCGGTTCGGTTCGAACATCGAAAAGGGGGGGGGGTAAGAGTCCAATCTGTTACTTATTGAGGACAGACGAACCGGCCTCCCCCCCCCCCCCCCCCCACACACACACCCTCGTTCCGCTCTGCCGCTGTCCATACGACCATTCCGCTGTGCCGCTCTCAAACACACGATGTCGCTCACTTTTCCTCTGCGCTGCTCTCCGGCCCGCCAGCACCACGTGCAGCTGGACGCCCGCCCACCAAGCCCTCCCCTGCCCGGTACTTCCGGATACCGGATGTGGTCACTGTTCGGCGCCGGCGGATATGGGGGGGCCAGGGGTCGACCGGCCGTGACCTGCCGACTGCCGGTCACCGTGGCTCAGCAGGTCACGGTTTTCAGCTTTTGTGGGAACATAATAAAAACGATTTGATAAATTACTCAGATTGTATGCTTAATTCTAGCTCGTAGTACGTGAAAATAACTCGTGCAGAGACTTCTCTCTATATATAGAGATAGTCCATATATCTAGAGTAGGTATATATAGAGATTAGAGAAGTCTCTGCTCGATGAAACGTTGAACCAGTATGAGAGACGTTTAAAGGGACCCTCCCACCTTCAAAAAAGTTAATTAATTGGCATAAAAGTGATGTAGCGTGAATCACAAAGAGCGAAAATGAACATCTACCAAATTTTACCGGAAAATAATCACCCGTTTTCGAGATATAAGACTTTTATTTTTGTTTACTTTTTGGGAAATCCGCTGTTTCTATGACGTCACATAAAGGTTTTCTTTACGTCGGCATTTGGAAGCAATAGTTTGGTATCAAAGTGCGACAAATATTGCGCGAATGATGCGTTTATCTTATCAAGGTCAATATATGATGGCCAATAAAGGATTCCAGGACAATTCTTATGGCATTTCTTCGTATCGCAATTCTTCGTCTGCAAATCTTCGTCAGGGCATTTATTCGTACCTATCGCATTACTTTGTCTCGCACCAGGGTATATGAAAATCGGCTCGCATTTCTTCTTCAACGCAAATATATGCAAGAGTAAGCATTGAGGGACAAATAAATGCACCGACGAAGATTTGTAGACGAAGAAATGCGGACGAAAAATTGTGCTACGAAGAAATGTCATGCGAGGATTCGTTCGGGTACCATGACATTTATGTGATTTCAAAGTCAAGGTTCACAGCTGATCTGCTAAATCAAGCCAAGAATCCAAACTATCAAAAAACTATAAATATTTGTTTGTCTGTCACAGAGGTCTCAAGCAATATAAGGTTGACATATGTTGAATCAAAAATCTAGTTACTGCCACAACTCACATCTCCTGCCTTAGTTTATCATTGTTGTTTTAACTTGCTTTCAAGAGAAACAGAAGCCAGTAGATGATATCACTTCAGATGATTGTTTCAAGATCTGAGTTCAAATGGAAATAAAAGCAAGATCAAGATGAAACAGGGATTATTGCTGTTAAAGTAGTTTGGCCATGATACAACAAGCACATAAATCATTAGCCAAATCAAATACTGGTTGGTTTGTCAAGATGTTTGTTGTCTGTCGTCTGTCGAGCTGCTATGAACACTGAACGCTCTCACTCTTACTTTAAAGAGAGTAGTTTAAGTTGAATGGTAGTGAGCTGTAATTAGACAAAGCAGCTATTCAGTGCTCACATCAAGCCAGGCTAGGAAATGGCATCAACTGTGGTGGGAGGAAGCAGGTTCGGCAGCCCTATGTTGTAAACTTCTGTTATGTCTTGTGTTTGATCAACTGATGTTTTTTGCTCTGTTTTGTGCAGTGATAGTAGCAGGTAACTGCATGCTTGTCAAATTATGTGAATAAACGAATTCATAACATTGCATTTTTCTCTCCATGCAAGGAACAAGTAAGATGTTGTAGAAAATGTAATAGAGGGCTGCATTGCTGATTTTGCACTTTATCAGAGCTTTATTTAGAATTGCTTTCCTGAAAGCTACACACAGGCCACAGTGCTGAAATTCACAATGTCATAGCTTTTGGCAGAAAAAAGAAAAGACTTTCCTAGGTAAAATTGGCTGAAAGTATGGCAGAGCAGGTCTTGATGCGTATGCCCATCCGTGTGCTTGCTGAAGCCGAACTGACTGCAACACATTTAACTCTGACCCACCATGGTGGCTGGCATATCCTGAACTTTCACCACTCTAAACAAGACAACTTTCAGTCCTCAGCATTGTATTAAAACACTGTACAAAACACTCAAAATTTGTTTCAGTGCCATCCACGGACAACATCAGTCGCCATTCACCAGGCCAGTAAAAACAGAATAGATAATAGCTTCAAACCCATGTAGTCAGAGTTACTAGGTCTGCACCTCAAAACAAAATCCAGGTGACATTCACCACGCCAGTAAAAAACAGGTACTTAGGTAACGTAACAGCTTCAAATCTGGTAACATGTTGGTCGGACTTTACACTAGCATATTTACATGGAATAATATGATACCAAACAATAGTGCAACCATTCTGGACAACAAAAGTGTATGATAAAATTCATAGGCGTAGGAACAGGGGGGGCCAGGTGGGCAAGTGCCCACCCACTTTTCGAGGTGGGGGGGCCAACCATGTGTTTTGGCCCACCCACTTTTTACTCGAGGCCCCTCGTTTCGATTTGAGAGGACGTCGTCACCTTCCAGACTAAACAAACTCGGTAAAAATAAGTTCCACGAATCCCCACGCACGGACTCCAAGGGGCCGTGATGGATCCAAGGAGGCCCTCTGTTCATACTTGTCAGTCGAAGCCCCTGAGACTGATGGCCTGAGAGGCCCTAGTGGATCTGAGGAGGCCCCAATATCCACACTGGTCTGGGGAGGCCCCTGACACTGGCGGTCTGGGAGGCCCCTCTATCCCTCTATCCACACTAGTCAGAGGTCTGAGACTGGTGGTCTGGGAGGCCCCTCCATCCACACTAGTCAGAATAGGCCCCTGACACTGGCGGTCTAGCCGAGGCCCCCTACCCTCACTAGTCAGAGGAGGCCCCTCTATCCTCAATAGTCAGAAGAGGCCCCTGAGACTGATGGTCTGGGTGGCCTATCCATCTACACTGTAGTCTGTAGTCAGAGGAGGCCCTTGAGACTGATGACCTGAGAGGCCCTTATAATCACACCAGGCAGAAGAGGCCCATGAGACTGATGGACTGAGAGACCCTTCTATTCATACTGGCCACAGGAAACACCCAAAACTTTCGCTCTGGGCGGTCCCTCAATCCGGCACCAGTCAGAAGAGTCCCCTGAGACTGATGGTATGAGAGGCCCTCATATTCACACCAGCCAGAAGAGGCCCCCGAGGCTGATAGCTGTGACTTGTGAAGCCCTTCTGTTCATATAACTGGTCACTGGAGGCCCCTGAAACCGGTGGTCTGGGAGGGCCCTCTATCCAAACTAGTCAGAAGAGGCCCCTGAGACCGATGGTCTGAGAGGCTCTTATATTCATACTGGCCACAAGAGGCCCCTGAGACTGATAGTCAGAGAGCTCCACTCCTAATGAAACTGAGGGGGCCCTCTATCCACATTTACACTTTTCTAGGGAGGCCCCCGAGACTGATGGTCTGAGAGGCCCTTTTATTTATACTGTCCACAGGAGCCCCCTGAGAGTAATGGTCTGAGAGGCTCTTCTATTTATACTTACCAGAAGAGGCCCCTAGGATTGATGGTCTAACAGGCCCTTCTATTTATACTAGCCAGAGGAGGCCCATGAGACTGATTGTCTGAGAGGCCCTTCTATTCAAACTAGGCAGATGAGGCCCCTGAGAATGATAGTCCGAAGAGCCATGCGGCGGCAACTGGCCGTGGCCATATTTCGGCTCGGTAGGGCCCCACAGAGCTCATGAGAGCACCTCAAGGGCTCCTGAGTAGACACGCTTATCCCCATAAGGGTGCCACGCCGGCTTCTGAAGGCTCCTTGTAGGCATCTAAGGGCCCTTTCCGGCCTCTAACGACTCCACCCGCCTGTGATGGCTCCACACCAGTGTTTATGAGCGCCACACAGCGGCGCCTTTGAGGGTCATACTAGTGTCTCTTAGGGCCCTATATCGGTGGCTCTGGGGCCCCACACCGGCGCCTCTGTGGGCCACCACACCTGTGCATCTCAAGGCTCTATAGGTACATCTGAAGGACCCACACCGACACCTCTGAGGGCCCCACACCAGTATCTCGGAGCTCTGAAGGCCACACACTGGTGACTCTGAGGACTCACCGGCTCCTGAGAGCACCATGTTGATGTCTAACGGCTCCACAAGGCCACTGAAGGCACCACACAGGCTCTCACTGAGCTCTGATGTCCATGTACCGGCCTCTGAGGGATTTAAGCCAGCGCATTCATAGCTCCACACCAGCAATTGTAAGGGCTTCACACTGAAGTATCTGAGAGTTCCACACCGGTGTCTCTAAGGGCCACATACCGGCATCTCTGAGGGCCCCATACCGGCGTCTCCAAGGGTCCACATCTGGCGGGCACCCATCAGCGACTGAAGGTCCCACACTGTGGACTCCGAGAGCCCCATCTGCGTCTGGGAGCAACATGCCGTCTCTAAGAACCACAGCGGCTCCTCCGTCGAAAGATGGGCGTCTGCATGCCAAAGGGGAGCGGTTCTGAGACAGTAGGGCACCTACGTGCAATAGAGGGGCGCCTATGAAGCCCTAAGCTAGGGGCGCCTCAATGCGAAAGAGGGGTGCCTCTGAGGCCTACATATATGGGCGTCCACATGCAATAGAGGTCTGCAAGACTGCAATTGATCAATGCCATGGGGGTGCATTCATAAGGAACAGGGGCGCCGGCATGGCAAAGAGAGGCGCCTTCAAGTGTCCATAAAAGAGAGATGCCTATGATAAGCGCACATTGTATGCGACAACGGGGCGACTGTGGGACATATAGGGATGTCTCTGATGACTCGTATGCATAGGGCGCTTATAGGTATGCCAAAGAGGGCGCCTATGAAGCTAATAAGGGCACCTGGGAAACGAGGAAGACATTTGTGTAAGGGTTTTCAGGGGTCATGCGCCGTTTGCGGCAAATAGATTCTAAAAAAAAATCGGAGGGGGAATAAGTTTTAAAAATGGTGCGGACTTTCCGCACTGTTCGCTTAAGCGGTTACGCCCCTGGGTACATGTGCCCGATCTCAGAAGCTTGATTTGGAGGTCATACTTGAAAGCAGCCAGCAGGACGAGGCAAAAGTTGGAGGCCCCTGAAAATAGGAGGCCCCTGGAAAAGGAGGCCCCTTGACAGGGTGGCCCACCCACTTTTCATGACGTTCCTACGCCCGTGATAAAATTAATTTAGAATACTCTGGCAGCATGATTTACGAGCACAGGCAGGTGTTACCTACCAGCCTTCTCAATGCTCGTAAAACCAACATTGTAGTTTTGATTTTACCTTACATGATAACACACTTGGCTGCAATGGCACATTTAATTTAATACTGTGAAAAGACCAGTTATAACCACTTCACAAGCACAATTGCACCTCATGCCGACATCCTTTTCCAAAGACAGTCAGCAGCGTCTTTCGTCAAAACTGGAAGATAAATCCCCTTTCAACTGTTAACATCAAAAATATTTCTTCATGGTGTGACTGTGATCTCCATATGGAAACCTTGCAGGAAAAGAATTAATGTCAATTGTCAGCTCTTCAAATTTCTTTGGACTTTAACTTGCAGTACCATATCCAGTTTGCTTTGATATTTTGTTTTTTATTCCATGTTGAAGTTGAACACCAAGCTCCAGATATAGCAGGCAGCTTGATCATCTTCGGCCTTGGTATAATATCAGTCCAAGTTCCAGTGGTGGGTATCTTCTAATATTCAAATTAAAATGAAAAGCAATAGGCTTTCTCAGCGCCGACGACGGATTTCACGTTGATAAAAAAGGGAGCTCAAGGTCAGCAAAACTCGGGTTCAAGGAATGGCGGGCGTTGAAATGACTGCTGACGTCATCAAAAAACCGCTAATGGTTAAAGGAAAAGTGCCACCTTCTTGAAATATGAAGATATCGTTGGTTTTTATTTTGACATTATTATTTTCCATTTTCTTTTCAAAACCGGTGCCAGAAGTGCATAATTCACTAAAAAGTATTTCAAACTATTTAACATATTGGTACTATGTTTATACTCTCTACCGCAGCTACTGTATGATGTCATAGCAATGACGTCACACTCAAGCCAATCAGCCTTGAGGAGGATAGACTCGTCGGACTGTAGCGGTTGTAAACAACTTGTCGCCCCGTGTGTCTGCCCGTGGCGCTAGTTATCTGTCGGAGGTAAGGGTGAAAGATGCATATAATGGCCATGGAACGCTATTTTAGGATTATTGGTGAATAGCAAGAATATAGTTTTGGTGGTTTGAAATTGTTTGTCCTCAGTGATTGGCTTGATTCTCATTTTGCGGCATAAGCGGCTGTTTGGATACATTGCATTTTTTTATAATTGTGTAATAATTATGATTATGTTCCTCCAAAGTAGGCATTACATATCAATCTCAAAGGCAGATCATCGTCTTTTCATGCCTATAATTTTCTTCAAGAATATTTATAAAAAAATATTCCATTTACCCCTGCCTATCATATATCCCATGGAGCTGCCGGTGGAAGTAGGCATACAATGTGACCTAGCATTGGCGATGTGGTTAATAAGCTTTAAAGTACTATTGAATGCTAAAGGTCATCATTTAGAATGGTTTTCAAAACATTCCACTAGGAAATATTCATTGAAACCTGAAAATTACAAAATGTAAATGTATAGCCACGTTTCAAGAGCATTCAGCCGTCTTCTCAGTAAATATATAATGAAACATAATCTTACCTGACCTAGCCTTACCTACAACCTACAACGTACGGCATTGGTAAAGCTGGC
Organism: Amphibalanus amphitrite; assembly: GCF_019059575.1. Taxonomy (NCBI): domain Eukaryota; kingdom Metazoa; phylum Arthropoda; class Thecostraca; order Balanomorpha; family Balanidae; genus Amphibalanus; species Amphibalanus amphitrite. The sequence goes on from NW_024881839.1 coordinate 56,384, forward strand.
ATCACTGTCAGCGTATATTAAGGTAGGTTGTAGGTCAGTAGGTAAGGTTAGGTTAGGTTAGATTGTTTTTAAGATTCCTTTTATCTACACATTTACCGGTTAGCGCTGACGGTGACACCAGCTTTACCGATACCCAACCTACCACCTACAACCTACAACCTAAAACCTACATTCAATGGTGGCGGGTGGTGATAATTGTTATACCTATATGATAATACTGGAGATAAATACCATACAGATTAGCTGGTATCCATGACACACTTTCTTAAGAAGAACGTCTTCTATTAAATCATGTCTATATTATAGGAATCAAATGATTTTTGTTGTAGTCACATTCCCTACTCTGACCATCATGTCTGATTATTTCCAGTTACCACTGACAATGCCCAAAACAAGAACAACAAAGGCCCAAAGGTGGCTGTTTGGTAGTGCGCAAAGCTGCTGGTAAGTGGCATCAAAGGATAGGATGTGCTTTGTTATTTCCAGGCACGTAGCCAGGATTTTGCTCAGGGGGGGGGGGGGGGGTCACAGGTTGTGGCCTAGTGTTGTACCCCCTCCAAAAAAGGAAAATTTCTCGGATTAGGCCCACTATTTTGGGGGTGTGTCACAGCCGTTTTTATTAAAAAAAAAAAAATTCGCCATCACCGAGGGGGGAAGGGGCACGAGGGCATGGCTCCCGTGCCCCTCCCCCCTCCTTGGTTATTTCTGAGAGTTTGGATATCACAAAGCTTTAGATATAAATTAGAATGTAATAAGAAGCTTTCAGCATTGCACCTTTCCAGACACTGATAATTCATTTGCCTTTATTGTTTCAAAAGTCAATTTTCAACACAAAAAAGTTGAAATTATTAACTCAAATAATTGCAAATATATACTTTGGTAATTTGCCTTTCGCGTCACTATCAACAAAATAATCAAGGGTGACTAAATATGAAATGTTCCTGCATGATCTTCATCGTGAACAATTGTCAAGGTATGATGTTTGCGTGTTGAAATGTTATAAAGAACTTATGTCATAAAAAGTAAAAACACAACTTGTAAAATTGTGTCTTTCCATATTATTCTGCAAGTAAGCCTTGGAAGGAAGAGACACTATTCCGTCCTACAGAAGCCATTTAGAAATGTGTGACATGTTCAGCACTTTGAGTCAGTCGGTGCCCGGACCTCAGTCGGCTGTATGACCGTCTCCTCGTCCTCTTTTGTCGGCTCCGCCCCGTGCTGTTCTATAAGGGTGTCTGACCCGCTGCCGCTATCCCCACTGTGAGGTCTGACCCGTCGCGCGCTGTCACCACTGTCGGCCCTCTGTGTGCGCGGCAGGTGGTGGTGGATGTCTCTGCTCTGACGCGCGGCGTGCGCCTGCTCAGTGTGGAGGTGCCGCCAACAGCGGTGCCAGCCGGAGTGGCTGCCTCGCCGGCGGCCGACATTGAGCGCGGCACGTGTCAGCCGCCGTTCGGGCCGCTGCAGCTGCTGCAGTCGGCGGCGCAGCTGTCCGTCTCCGTGTCGCTGGCCGTGCCGCTGGACCTGCTGCCGCGGCCGGCGCCGGCGCGCTGCGCCTACGGCCGCCTGCTGGCCGTCGTCTCGCAGCGCGGCCTGCAGCGCAGCGGCGTGCTGCAGCTCATCCAACAGCTCAACGAGCCGCCCAGCCCGGCGGCGGCCGAGGGCACCGCGCCGCGCCGGCCGGGCGACGTCAGCACACCTGGCATCAGCGGCTTCTGCCTGGCCGACCGTCAGCTGCACCCGCTGTTCGCCGAGGGGCGCGCCGACGCCGAGCTGGAACAGACGGCGGCCGCGCCGCGCGCTCTGCCGCGCCGCGACGCTCGACTCTGCCACCATTCGGGCCTGCTGTTTAGGGAGCGCCTGTACCCGCGCCAGCCGGCCGCGTTCCGCGTGCTCGAGGACCACCCGCTACGCGCCCAGCTGCTCGACACCCGCCTCTACACGTTACAGAAACAGGAGCCGGCGCGCGCCGTCCGCGCCATCAGAGAGTGCTTTCGCACGCAGTGGCTGTCGGAAAATGAACCTGCTTCCCAACGAGGCCGGCCTGCAACAACTGCTGGCCGGCTGTTGGCCGAAAAAAAAAAACGCCTTCAACCGGATGTCAGTTGTCAAATCAACGCGTATTAATGCATTCACTATAGGATGGGCTTACGTAAAGCTGTAGAATTGCAAATATATAATGGCACTGTTTTTGATCCGTTCGGCATGCATTGGTATCATATGATCTCTCATTCACAGACGATCAGCTGCGAAGACCCAGATCCGTAGTAGAGGGCTCATCGAGTCTGGGTCCAGCTCCCCGTACTTCCTCCACTTTGGAAACACCGCAGCGCAGACCACAGTTATACATAATATTTAGTTTTCATTCACTTCATAACCGAAGGTTGTTTGATAGGTGATATGCTGCTTGAGTTGCACCCCGGTATATCAATACGAAGCTTCCGTCCCTGCCACATACCAGTGAAGGAGGCGGCGGCGGCGGCGGCGGCGGCGGCGGCCGGGGCCGGGCTGCCCTGCCCACCGACACAGTCTGTGAAATGCCTCAACAACCTTTAAATTTCAACAGGCTTCATAAATGTTTTTTGCACCATATTTTCTCGCGTATATGAAAGCTCTAAAATGTACAATATTCCTTTCAGCCGCAAGCGATATAAAAGCTCTACAAAACGTCATGTCTCTGTGTGCAAGAAAGACACATATATTGTGTATAATCGAGCGTACATGATCTGCAGCGCTGCGGAGGGCTGCTCGGTTGCCGCTTTTTACCAGTCGGCTCTAGGTCGGACATATGGGTAAACAAAATGGAATAGTAATATTAAACAATGCTACCAGCTGATGCTACTGGGCCTCTCATTGGTGAAGAACTGGCAGCCAGCCAGCGTGTTTTTGTGAGAACTGTTTTAACAGCAGCAACCGAACGTCTCTCGGGCCAGCGACCAGTGAGCGTAGACAGCACAGCGCTCCGTTAGGCATCGGCGGGCAAGCACGCATTAGCTGTGGACGGACCGGCCGCCCGAACATATTTGTCGGTATCGAAAGTATCGTGAACCAAATGACTGCTAGCGAAAAAAGGACTGCCTCTCGTATCCATGAAAACATGTGTTCTACAAAAGTACATAATTGCTTAGTTGTCGCCAGTCACTCATTGCACCATGGCGTCAGTGTGGGGCCGCGCCCCGAATCATCTCAATCGCCAGGCAAAGCATCTCAATCGACAGGCACATGGTAGTCCAGCTACGAATCCGAGCCGCGGCATCCCGTCTATATACCTACATTACACCACAATCGAACACTGTCGGGCCACCCGAGACAGCAGTCTCCAATGTAGCATCAAAACACGCCACTCGTCTAATATCAGAAAAATGAGCATTGAGTACCTACCGAATATCGACTACAGAAGATTACAATGGGGTGCAGATCTAGCAAGAGTGTCGCGGTTCGTCTCGGCACGGCTTACAGGCCGCCGAGCCCGCGCAGATGACCGCCAGCTCCACCTGTTCCACCTCCGGCGCGGAAGCTCGATCACAAGACTGACCTCAGTCGGCGCTCTGTGCTCGGCACAGGGCGACCGGGTCAGGAGCGGGCCGCGGCCACCAGCCACGCGGCAGCGCCCGCGCACCGGCCGCCACCACCCGCTCAGCCCAGATGCGCGCCACGGCGTCATTGGGGCTTCCCTGAGCAGGATCGAACCAGAGCTGCATGCACGGCTCCGTATCCGCCGTGAACTTCCACGAGTGATCCCACACCTGAAAAAGGCACACGGTTTGCGTCACAGCTCGGCTCACTTTCACAGTCCACGCACCGGCAGCAATTAAGGGCTACTTAGATAGTGCGCTAATAGAGCGAAATCACTTAGCTTAATCCATATAGTCAACCATGAATTGTTAATTACGAGCGAGCGAGCGAAGCGAAGTCTTTTCAATATCACGGAAAAGCTCAGTATGAGCGCCGAGCGGCCCGACCCGGCCCGGCCTGTAACGCTTTTGAGAGGCTTATATCTCAGCAACCGCTGGACCGATTGGCCTGCGGTCTTTTTTTTTTGTTGGGTAGCCCTATTCCCTCTACCCCGTAATTGACTACTCTTGATACATCACAGGGACCGTCGTGGCACGTGCCACCTGAAAAGTCAAGGGTGTTATTTGTCAAAAGTTGCAAAAGAAGTGATTTTGAGAGGCTCATATCTCAGCAGTCGCTTGGGCGGTCTTGCGGTAAATTTTGTAGGGTAGATGCACCCCTTCAACCAAAGGTCGGATGCTCTTGATCTATGTGAGTGACCCCCACTGCACGTGCAAAATGCAAAAAGAAGAGGTGCCGAATTTGTTCCCATTTCAATAACTCTGTAATTACTGGGGCGATTTAGCTGAAACTTGGCAATTTGGCATGCAGGTAGGCAGTAGGCACCCACCAGACAATGCATTCCCATATGTTGCGGTTAGGGTGCTACTGCTTAGTGTATTATGTGTAAAATAAAGGACGCTTGAATCTTACCTGAGTGATGTCCATTTCTTGATCACTTTCATCTGTGGGTGACCGAGCAGCGACAGCAACCCAAGGCGTATACGGAATCTGTAAAAAATCAGCACACCGTTACATGTTTTAATAAAACTTACCTATAGGGAGGTAGCATAAAATACAGATCAAAACAATAACATACAAACATACAGATATTCGGTTAGGTTGAAATGGCTAAAAAATATAAAAAAAATATAGCAGGCATTTTCATCACTTTTAAAAAATAACTTACAGTCTGATCCGGCAAAGCACTGTTCTTTAGACGCAAACGTTTTTGACTGTGCTTATCATGGTGCGCACTTCTTGTTAAGTTTAAGTGGTCTTGGCTCATTGGTCATGCCACACACCCTCATCCACTTTTCTCTGTACTTCTTTTTTTAGCGGGAACCTAAAAGTAAAAAAGGGTCAACACATGCTTAGTCCATGCAACACATACTCTGTGTATTAACCCTCGCCCGCACATGGGGGGGGGGTTGCCACCCCCCCCCCCAGGTAGTCTTTCTGCTCTGCACTCAAAATTTTTAGAGCTAGAAGGCTGATTTTTCGTATAGCTGCTCCTCTATCCTTTCTTGATGTCCACTGAAAATTTCAAGTTTCTGTGATTTTTGGTTTCGGAGATATGACCTTGTTTTTCAGGTCATGTCATGGCCCAAATGGCCAATTCTCAACATCTTGCGCTTGCCATGGGCCTTGTGAGCTTTTGACACCCTGATTTCGGCCTTTTTTGCCAGTCTTACCTCCCACCTATCATGGAACATGTTGTTCGACGATGTACAGGGGTCAAGGTCAACCTAGGTCATCTAAGATAATTGCATTTTAGGCAAGCTGAATTTACTTTTTGTGAAGTTTTTTGACTGCATTTTTGGTAAAAGCTTCTCAGATCATGATTTCATGTAATATGGACCCAAAAACAATCGGTGCACACATCAGTATACACACAGACACACACAGACATACAAACACATATAATTGACATTGACCTAACTTGACCTGAAATGACCTCAGCAGCAAAATTCTGGTTGGGTAGTGTGACAAAGAGGTTCTAGCTAGCTTGGCACCAGAAAACAGCATCGTCATCGGTATTTGATAAGCAGCGCACTTGATATCCAACGGTGACCCAAAACAGCAATATTTTTTAGTTTGACCTGACCTGGAAGGTCAATGACTGACCTGAGAAGGTAAAACTGGGTATCATTGGATTTGTCTCTTCCCAAAGAATCTTTTTGGTCTTTACCGCTAAGCTCTATCTCCAACAGGAACGAAATGGCGCGGGGGGTGGCAACCACCCCCCCCCCCCATGTGCGTTCTAGGATGGGAAAATGGCATGTGCGGGCGAGGGTTAAGCTGAATAGCTCCACTGAGCCCAGTTTCACCAAGTGCGGTAAACTTAATTTTGGGTTAGTTTTTGTAGTTAAGTAGTGGGGTAGTTTGGTAGTTTACCCCAAATTGAGTTTACCGCACTTGGTGAAACTGGGCTCTGGTGAGTTTCCTTTTCTTGTCAGCACATAAGTGAAAGAAAACTGTGTAGACAAGAGATGAACCAGACCCCCATGGAAAGGTAGGTGTTACCACAACCTGAACCAGGAAATGGGATTTGAAGGGCTGGATAAATGTGTCTGAGTTCTGCCTTTCAGCCAGACTGGAAAACATCCATACACTACGCCGGACGCCCGTGAGCCCCTCATGCGCCAAAATTTGAAGCAAGCAATTTTGAGCTGAAATTCCAGTGCATGATTTCCACTGAAAGTTGGGTGCCTGTTTGCACCAAAATTAAGCCACTTTTACATAAAGCACATGTGCATATCTACCGACCAAGGCTATATCAACCGACTCTCTTCAGACCTGCCAGCGCCCGCAGGGCAAGTCTGCTGCTAGATTGACCACAGCGTGTCAAAAAATTCAGTGACAGCCATTTGCATAAACATTATGCGCCATGCGGTCACCCTGCGCCTAAAAATTCAGCTGCCACCATGCGCTGAATTTGACGCATGCAAAATTATGCTGTATGTGCAATGAAATTTTCGGGGCAACGCCGCAATCACGCCACTTCGCCTGACATATTTGGCATAACTTGTGTTTTTTTATCCAGTCTGGCATTTCAGTTGTGAAAGCCTGAACAGTTCAAAAGGGTTTGCTAATCCAGGGGAGAGTTCTGTGAAAACAAAAGTAATAGAAGAGCCATTGCAATAAATAAGAATTTAGGTACCTACCTAGGTACCTACTTTGACTTACTTGTGCACAGTCACACGCATATCAGTCCTGACCCGACGTAGGTCGTTTGCTCCGCGGATCACGCACTTCTTCATCGTTATTATAGGTATTTGTTCGAAGTCGAACAAAAATGCCCTGATTTCGGATCAGAGCCACGGTATAAAATATGGTATACTGCCTTGCGTAAGATAAAAAGGATAAAAATACATTTTAGCAATTGGCTACCAAACGAGATGTCATCTGTTCAGGGCATAGCATAGGTTTACTTTCATAGACCACATGAAAGTAGCTCATGAAACTCATCACCAATCAGCGCGACGGATTTCAAGATTCGATTGCGGATGTTCATCCGCCGGCCGATTGCCAGAACAGACAACGAAAAATAACGCAACTGCTCGTGGTCTGCTCGCTAGTACAGGGATCCGTGCCTGATCAGTAATGCTGCAAGCTGATTGGTTAAAAACCAAAGCCTCGCCGCGGGTGGCTGTATTGTCGGATAAGAACGCATTCCTGGGATAAGAACGCATTCCTGGCATATTTTCTTTTAAAATTGCCGATAACTACGAATGGAGGCCGAAATCGGCCGTAAGCGGGTAGCCAAGTAGGTTTTCGGACACGGGCTACAAGATGGCTATCTCAGTTTCAATCCCCATGTTAAAGGTGGCCCTTTTCCTTTAAGAGATAGGGACTAAGCTGGTCCCTTATAGATACCTATAAGATACCTATAAGATACCTATATGTTTCTTATAGGTAGCTGGTTTCTTATAGGTATCTTGGCTGGTCCCACCCTGCAAGTAAAGGGAAGAAATTTCTTGAACACCATAAAGCTGCGGGGGTTGCGACCAGGATAAATGGTGGTTTCTGAGCCTGGCCGCAAACTTGGCTATCTCAACTCAAAACTAATGTTAAGGTGGGATGGTCCCTTTAAAAGTTAATGAGCGGTTATATAATATCGTAATTAAAACATGAATATATTTTCATTTTTTGCTAAACTACATTCTTGCGGTTGCGTGCCTACGTAGCATAAAGGAGGCTAAAAGTTTAGGTTTACTTTGGCCAATGCTACGAAATCGCTTAATTTGACACGTGGCTTATCAGAATTCGGTCTGAAACTTGTTCCAATGGAGGCCATATTGGGTGGCGGTCTTGAGGTCGGGCCGAGTCAGAGAGCCAATCTCCGCTGGTGGCCTGTGTGAGGTCGGCCCGCTCGCGCTGCAGCCGCCAACTTTCCCATTCCGGGTCCGTCAGCGCTCCGCCCGGCTCTACAAAATGCTGCGCGATAGAGATACAGCCAGAGCGGTCATCTGGAATGCATGGAGAACGCCGTGCGGCCCCAAAACTACAGATGAAACGGCTTCTCAATCACAGACTTTCCAACGAATGAGCCGCAACAGACCTACCTGTGACCTCAGCGGACGCATAGAAAGTTTAAATAGCGATTCGAGGGCGAATACGGATTTTTTATACCTGATTTCACTATATTTAAGGAATGAGAAGGTGCCCGAAAGCACTGATGGAAGGGAAGGAAGCTCCTAAGACAAATTATAATTAGGTATGTGTACCTGATTATCGAGGCGGCAGGGGTGAAAAATTGTATCGTTTTGTCGTTGTCGACGACAACCGAGAAGACGATCTTATGGCGACCACGCGCAGCGCCTGAACTGATTAACTCCTTCCGCTTAGTGCGGTTAGAAGCGCACAATCCATCCGCCTCTGCCCACGCAACCAAATCACCTCTGCCCACGCAAACTATTCTCTGTCCCTCCCCATCACATCGACTCGCAGTTCTCGAGTCCGTTACCTCCCGTACGCGGCGGCATCCCAGTGGAAAATTTCCTGGTAGCTAGACATATTCCAACTCCCCGTAGCTATTTAGTATATACTGCGTCGTTCGACCATCGTTCGGACGGCCGATCGGCGACCCTCATAAAGACGACCAATGGCATACCAAGTGGTCGCCGTGGTTGTCCGCTGGCAACACGTGTCTGGCAAATCTAGTACATTCCAGGACTCGGCCGGCCCCTGCCCACACCCTTCAGTGCCGCCCCCGGCCGGCGGCCAGTTAGCGTCCCCTCTAATCCGCCGGGGCTCCTTTTGTGACGTCAAAACCCACCCCGGTGGCGCCTGGGGGTAGGTCCGCGGCGGGACATCTTGAGTGGGACCGTGTCAGTGCCGGTAATGTTTTGGTGAGGCCGAGGGGAGGGCACGCCATGTCATGCCCACGAGGATATGGTGGCTCAGGACTTCAGAGGTCGAGGAACACGGATCGTCGGACGATTGAGCCTGACGGCTGAGCGCCCTGCGCTATCAAAAAGGAGCGGAATTATAATATATTCGCACGCAGGGTACGTGGCGTCTGCACGACTGAAGTGTACCTACCAACTTGAACACGTTTTGTTCAAATGTGAGTGGAAGTCGACCAGTGGCACCGTCGAAGGGTCACCGAAAGGGCCAAAAGGGCTGTCTAATCCAAGGTCTAATCTTTTCCGCGGCGCTGTACAGTCTGTCTTAAAAGTACCGCGCAAAGTGACGGTGGATCCATCAAGCCTGACCGAGGAAGGGCCTGCTTTAACCCGCGCCCGGCTGGGGGTCCTGGATTTCCACGCCCTGCTGGGGGGGGGGGGGGTGTTTGAACACCCCCCCCCCCTGGGCCACGTAGCGATACGCGGAAGGCGGCGTTCGAAAGAGCGTCAAAAATAATGACGAAATCACTTCGGTCAATTTTTTGGTCAGGTCAAAGGTCAGGTCACCAGAGGTCATTGAAGGCAAAATTTCGCCGATTTCCAGGTCGAATGTCGAAAGTTTCCAAGAAGCCAACGCATAACTCGGGAACCAATAGAGCTACAGCGCCGCGGAAAAGCGCATTCGATAGCCCTATTAACGCCCTTTCTGAGTAATTCTCTCAGATTTGACCTAACGTCAACGGTTTTGCCTGCAGGGGGCAAAAACTGCAAAAATAGCCGATTTTTTCGGAAACAGTTTTTCTGCAATAACTTTTGACCCAAGCCTTGTACGAGCTTACTTTTACCGGCATCGTGTTCCTCTCGTCAAGACGCATCGAATGAACTATAACTTGACCTTGAAAGGTCAACTTGAAAATTTGACCTTAGGTCAAGGTCATGACCTGACCGGAAAGGGTCATGTTGCATATCAGTCGATCCGTATCGTCGAGCTGAACACATCTAAGGCGTTTTCATCGCTCTAGCACGCCTCTATCAAAAGTAATTCGCGAAAAACTGTTAGATATCATTCGTGACCTAAGATGACCTCAGGGCATAAGCAAGGGTCACGGACACCATTTTCATGTTCAGTGTGTCTAAACCATTTGTAATTCGGTGTTTGGGGGTGTTTATAATGTCTTTCGTCCAAAAGAGGCGCATTTCAATTTTCTCCCATTGACTTATAATGGGGAGGTCGCAAAATTGACCTGACCTTAGGTCATCGATATCAAAATTCTGAGATATACATTTTGTACATACTATTGCTCTTAGCAATCGCTGAAAGTTTCAAAGCGATCGGTCACTCGGTGTAGCTATGACAGACATTGAAACTTTTTATGAGGTGAGGTCACTTCAAGTGACCTGGTGACCTGACCTTGAATGACCTTGGTCTGAAATTTTCACAACATGTGTAGAATTCATGTATGATAAGGTGTACCAAAAACGGCGGCGCTCCGCGCCGCCGTTTTTGAGATATTCGCGAAAAACCACAAAGGGGGGTGTTCAAACACCCCCCCCCAGCAGGGCGCGGGTTAATTTGAAAGTCACCGAACCAATTGACCTGGGGAATGGACGAGAATGTCAATTGCTCCGGTGGATCAAATTTAGCAGGCCCTTCCTCGGTCAGGCTTTATGGATCCACCGTTACTTTGCGCGGTACTTTTAACCCTATTCCTGGCGGGGGGGCCTCAGGAGCCCCCCCTGTGGTTTTTTGGTTATTTCTCCCAAACGCGTTGAGCTAGGAAGCTCAAATTTTCTGACTTTTCCTAAAAGGCTTCTACGCAACATGTCTGAAAATTTTGAGTTGATCTGACCTCAGGTCAGGTCACCAGAGGCGGTTTGGTGACCCTAGGGGAAGTTGGGGCAATGCCGGAGTTGGGGCAAAGCCGAAATTCGAGATATTTCGAAAACCGTAAAACATGGATGCCACCTGTCAGCGATGCTCTGAAGCTTAAGTGACTACAATTATCGCATGTTTGTTACGAGTCGTCATTCGGAATACTTCGACTGTGAGGACGCCAAGAGCGTTTTCAAGGTACGTTTCCCTTGTACTACATGCGCCTTTGAAGCTGCATTTTTTACTCATTATGCTACCGTTTGTCTGGCCAATTCGGTCAAGTAATCTTTAGCATGTCTTTGCATAAGTGTGCTGCCTATTTGAAATTTATATAGCACGTTGAAAAGTTATGGGCCTGCAAATGAAAGTATGGCTGGCTGGGGTAATGCCGAAAACGTGCGATTACGCACGTGTTAAAAGCACGCTACGTGGACTTTACTGCTGTAGAATAGCAACGCGTATTTTTAGTCACACAAATTACACTTTCAACCGACACAACGGCCTGTTACCTATAAGGAATGATTTACCTGGCATTTTCTTATTATATCACACAATTATAACTTCCAGTGTGCACCGCGTCCTCAAGCTCTTGAAACGTGTGTCAGCTTTGATGAATTCTGGATAAAGTTTGAGATAAAATGGCAAAACATCAATGTCGGCATTCCCCGTAGATCATTTCTCCCATTTTCGGCTTTCCCCGCAGTCCGGGGCAACGCCGAAAAAGTCACTTCTTTGATATTTTTAGTTTGTGCGCTTAACGGTATGCGAATTCATCAAATGCGCCTGGTATGTTTGAAAGGCAAAAGACTGGCCTCTCGAATGACGCCAACAAGAATAGCGTATGTTGTCTACCTTGCGTGCTACGGGCGTCAGAAAAAAAGTATTCGGCGTTCCCCCAACTTCCCCTACCTCAGAAAAGTTTGCAATCACGCCAGAGCTAGAGTTTTTGACCGATCAATTTCTTCTCTTCAGGCTTTAGTTAGGGTACCAGTATGTGCAATTTGTATATCTCGGAATTTCGATATCGGTGACCTAAGGTCAGGTCAGTTTCGCGACCTCCCTATTATAAGTCAATGGGGGAAAAATCAACTCCCTGTTTTTACCACTAAAACGGGTCGGAATGGCCCCATATACCACACATGACTTCATATACGATCAACCTTCACTACCTTGAGGTCTGTTTTGCTGTTGGGCAGCTGTGAGGTCATGTGACGTCATCAAAGGTAACCAAAGGTTTTTGGCCAATAACTCCGTACAGGAACAAGATACAGACGCGTGGATGGTCTCATTGTGTTCAGCTCGTCAAGACGCATCGAATGATATACATGATGACCTCGAGGTCACGTGACCCGAGGTCAACCTTTGACCTTGACCTTTCGAGGTCAACATATATATCATTCGATGCGGATTGACGAGAGGATCACGATGATGCCCTTAGTTTGTTCCTATCTTGACTAATTCGAAAGTTATTCGAGAAAAACTCTCTCCATATCTAGCGCCGCCATTTTGAGTTTTTCGACCCCTGTGACGTCATCTTTGACCTGACCTGAAAATGACCTTTGTAAAAATTGTAGATCTTGACCGTGCGTATCCGATGCCGTTTACCGTTTGTCGCTGCGATGTGTAGTTTTTGAGATCTGAAGGGGGGGGGGCCGAATCGGCCCCCCCCCGCCAGTTTCTTGTCCCGGCGGAGCCCGCCAGGAATAGGGTTTTAAAAGGGCGGGGTGTTTGACTTTGACCCCCCCCCCCCCTCCCGAGCAGGGCGTGGAAATCAAGGACCCTCAGCGGGGCGCAGGTTAGACATCTTGAGTTGACAACCAAATAAGCCCGTTTTCCTTTGGACGACAACCACCGAAACACTTTTTCCAGCCCTGCGAGGCGGCGATTGTCATCGTGCGAAGATAGTGATAACCAGTTGATGTAGGTAGATACGGGTTTCAACATCATGGACGGAGTGCAGCGGTCTGGACTGCTGAACCCCACAATGCAGCGACAAGAGCCGTCTGACCTGTGTCGGAGCGATAGCGGCTGACCCTGCCCCCCCCCTCCCCGGTCAGAACTGGACCCTGGAGAGGGGAGGTAACCGCCAGATAATGAAGCCACACCGCCGGAAAACTCGGCCAACCAAAGGCCAACTTGGCCGGCCGGCAAAATTGCCTGCTTTGGAGCCCACATCAATCTTCGGTAGCGATCCTAATTGAAACGCTTCGATGAAAAGGCGTCCGATATTGAAATAGGTGAGACCGGCCGCCGATACGCACGGCACCCGATGATCCGGGCAGGCCAGCCCCGGGACTGGAGAAACGGCGGCTGCTGTAACAGAGGTCATGCCACTAGCGCCTCAACTCGGGCCTTGCAGGTAGACCGAGGCACTCAAAGAACCGCTACGGACAATTATATCCGAAACAGACACAAAACATACATTACATCCGCTACAGACGGATGTGATCAGACGTTCCTCTTAGGCAGATACGAATATACGAGGTGGACCTCTTAAGTGCACAAGTGGACAAGCACTGCACAATGCACATACAACAGGCCACTGACAAAACAGACAGATATACGATCGCGGTTGACGCCGATACGGCAGCCGTTTCAGGGAATGGTAAACAGAGATCAGAAGCTATTTGAACAGTGAAAGGGTGACCACTCAAAGGCGATAAAATGACGGCGTCGGGCGTCGTCTTGCGACTGTTCAAACATATTCCTATGACCCGATCAAATACTTGCATTGGCTTTGCTTCCATGAGACTCACACGCTGAAAGGGCGGCCACTGCAAAACCGATAACAGCTTGTTGGTCAATGAAAGATTAGTCGATCGCATACATTATACCTATGTAAGCTATCCTTCCACCAGTCACTGGCATACATAGGCCTTACGAGTGTGGGCCGTTGAAACTTTACGTGCAACCCTCAATAGGCACAAGTCCCTCAAAGCAGCTATAACATCACATTTAGGCCAATGCATGCGTGATTTCTGCTGAGGATGTCTGGCACGGCGCACGTGGTCCCTGCAGTGCCGAAATCATGGGACGGGGGACGCTGTGGGGAAAGGATTGGGCGATCGGCCGGCCACGCCCGGAGGAGGAGCCAGCCGACGTGTGACAAGTCGTCAACAGGTGGCGTCTACGGGCACCGCTCCCCTCCAGCGCCCCCGGCGCGGGACGGACCCTCCTCCGGCGCCCGCGGGCCTCCCGGCTGTCACGGGACGTCACCGAGGAATGCGGAGAACGCGGCGCCGTGCCGACCCGCCGTGTCAACAGTTTGTCAACGCGTGCCGTGTTCCGTCACAATCTGTCACAACCAGCCAATAACACTTCTCCAAGTCACGCTGATCGATATAGGTACGGGTAATGCTTAGACGCTGTTATGTCGTAGCTGGAACTAAAAGGGTGTTCTTAATTATAGTTTAAAGTATCGGACGCATAACCGGCGAACTGCATGACCAGTATTTAGGTACTTACCTACGTGGCTGATTGCGCTTTCAAAACCAATCGTCAGGCCTCGCGAGTTGTAACCCATGATACCGGCATCAGTGCTGTAGTTAAGACTGCAGCCCGTGGCTTCCACGACTGCATGAGCCCAGGCGGTCGGCACTCGGCAGTCAGCTCTCTGAGGTCCGACTGGTGCGAGCAGCGGCCGACGGATGGAGCTGTCATTTCCTGATGGCCCGGCGGTCACTTTGGGCAGCTCGAAGTACCGGCCGGGCGCACCAACTCAGCAAACTCTGTGCCGAACTTGGGCCTGGTGCAGCCCAGAACCCAACCTGCAGTGAGCACGGGCAGGCCAACCATAACCACCACTTCTGCAGTTAATGAACGGTTGGCGGCCACGCCCACTTAGGAATGGGAGTGACAAAGAAGAACATTCGCTATAATCAGTTTGACTATAGAAATTAAGACGTATGATCAACATTTATGTAATGAAAATTAGGACGTTGAGAAATGAAATGGAATAATAATATTTATAATAATATATAATGATATAATAATAATATAGTAAATATTATTATTATGATATTTATTTTGATATACCTAATAAATATTTATTATTATTTATTATAATATAATAAAATCAATAATAAGAATAATAATATAAATATAAATGGAATTATAAAAAGCTGTTTTAAGAGTTTTATTCGTTGATCGTAAAAAGACGGACTCATTATTCATTAGATCTTGCATTAGATGATCGAAGGGTAAAAGTCAAAAGGCGTTCGCTCGCGCAAAAAGTTCATAATACCAAGCCCGATAGTAACGCTGCTCAGTATATAAGGTTTGTCCATTTAAATTAACGATATGTTTAAAGTTAGCGCTTTCATCCCGCAGGTCAACATATTTCCAAGACGACTGAAGGATATGTATGTACCACCCATCTGAAATGACCATGAGCTCACGTTAGATGCACGTGCTGCAACCACCAGAAGCAGCGCCACCGAAATCATTCTGGCTTATGTTGTATGAGAGCTCAGGTTATCTGTGACAGCGCGCTGTTGGCCGACGGTCGAGTGGTTCCGATTGCGGCTCGGGTGGCGCCGGGGGCACGCCCCCCTCCGGTCGGTGTCTGAGTGGGGGGGGGGTCTGTGTCGGGGGGGGGGGGGGGAGGGGTCGGTGACGGGGGACGGCGCTGCCGCGTCTGGGAGGTGCCCCCTGGCTTCATTACGCGGCCAATAGACAGGCCTCTGGCTTTGCTCTCGGCTGAGCGAACCGGCGGGAATTAGCCGCCCGTAATGTGATGCACGGCTTGGAGTCGGCTCTACCCTCCGGCGTGACTCTCTATCGAGATCTGTCGGTGACCGATAGAGCAAGCGTGGCCCCAGGCGGCCTGCCAGTGGTCCAATGGACATTGCGGGCTGACAGGAGACATAAACAGTTAGATCGGAAAACTATAAACTTCATATTGTTACAAACTTCGAAGCTTTATTGTCCGCAACGTTCAAAGCCCCCGAGCCACGATCATCGTTAAAAATAATAAACGTGCACGTAAGCGTCGACGGCTCATCTCAGCATATAATAACTGCAGACTACAAAATTACGGGAATGGTCCTTAAAAATCGTGGCACGTTTTGCTTTTTGCATTGCTTTGATTTAAAGCGAATAAGCTAAGCTATTGGGCATTTATAATTTATCGTGATAATAAAACAAAATAGCGTACCTATTCCGAACGTTAAAACCATAAGTAAGATAATTAAAAACAGTGCAAATGTGCGCCGAGTGGAGCCTCCGACCATCCCCGCTGGCTGCTGCCCCATAAACGGGAGATACGCCGGGCCCCAAACTCGGAAAGTTCGGGCGAGCCTGCGATTCGTTGAAATGTCCAGATCAGAACATCTGCCATCAGAACTCGGCGGCCACGGCCCGCTCGCAGTGCCACGCTTCCGCCGGAAAGCGACAAAGTTATAATCGAGCGATCGGCTTTGGCTGTAAGTTGAACGATTCGGTGGTTGAGCCGCAGCAGACTTGAAGAGGTCATCATACCAGTAATACCAGAGGCTCCATCAGCCGAGCGCCGAAAAGTCGGGCCCGCTTCGACCCATGGGGGAGGCGGGGGGGGGGGGCATATCGGTCGACTCAGTCCCGCACGGGGAAATCGGTCAGCTGAATGCTCGGAAAAGGCTATTGGTATATTGGTATTGGTACACATAGATCGAGCCACGAGTCCCGAAGGGTGTTATCTGTCAAGTGAGGTTATACGTGATGGACAATTTTTACTTAACTAGTCTTCCCCCAACAGCAAAGTTAAGTTGTACTTTACCGGAGGGCCTCGATAGGCGGTGTTTTAGCGATCTGTAGGTACCTATATCGAGGAGTGAAGGAGCAAGGTGGTAAAGGAGTGTTTCTGACAAATACATTATATAGTTATCGTCGCGCCAGGGGATAGAGCAAGACAGGGTATCAAGACAGGGAATAGACAGGGTACCAAGGCCCTGCCATACGAATATAGCCACTCGAGCTCTGGCAGTGACGGTTGTTACGAACAGGCTCACATCTAGGCTGACATGGCCGAAATGCAGAAAGAATCACTGAAGCCAATCGTGTCCAGTCTGACAGAACCCGAGGGCTGGTCGAGGGCTTGTTTCGTCCCTCCGAGTAGCCACTGGACGTCGAGTGTAGTCGAAAAGTTTCCGACATGTGAATTCAGGCGCTGTCAATCGGTCGGCACTACAAAACTCTCGTCTCGAATTGGAATCTTTCCAGAGCTCCATGATCGATCACACATTAGGATCGAGGGTTTTCTGGAGAACACTCTGCATTTGTTATTTGACAAAGCGTGAATTGACTGGTTATTAAGTTCATCTGCCAGTTACTTTGCAGTCAGCAGTATAAAGCGTTCTGAATCCGTTGCATTGGAACGGGCGTTCGAGTCAAATTGGCGCTGGAAAGGCGTCGGCAGGTAGTCGATCGAAATTATATCCGATGGCATAATTCGCCAATCTGGCCAAGAGCAATATCCGGATTTAAATTTATCAACCGACGTTTCACTGCGCCACTGGTGGATAGCCGACCTCCGACGGAGCTCTGATAAATACGTCAACAGACGAAATTCGAAGAATAATAAATAGAAGCAAAATAGAAGTCCATCAGAATTCAGATCAGGTAGGTACCTACTTCCATTTATTTTCATTGACAAACTGCAATTGGAAGTTGATTTTAATTCGCTCATAAAATGTGCCAATACTACATGCTTTTTACATACTTGAACCCTTATTACAAGATTTAATTTACCTATATTTTAAGACACTATTATATAAGACATAAGACCTTATTATAAGACTTATTATAAGAAAGTTTTCCACAATGTCCCTTCTATGAAAACAATACCGTAAACGAATAGGTTACTCTGCTGGTTTTAATGCATACCTAGGTGTCTAAATACGTTCAGTTACAAAATTTATTTCAAAAACATTTCCTACCTAGTACAGAGCGCGGTTTTATGGGTTTGGGACGGCCGTTTATCACGATGAGCGGCTGGCGGGCGGCCGTTTGCCGCAGTACCAGGCTGTAGAATGCCCGGTCTCATGGCTCTGGAGCGCCATCGATCGCTGAGTGCGCGGTGTCGGTGGCGCGGCCGCCCCCCCCCCCCTCCCTCCCCGCCCCACCGTCCCGGCTACCCCGGTGGAGAGCCCGTCAGCTGGGCGCGGCTCGAGCACATAGAGCGTTTCCACTGAGCAGACAACCCCGTCCTCGTGTGCAGCTCTGGAAAGACCATGCGTATCAATCCACTGTCCCAACAGTTTTTTTTTTTTACCTAGTTATTCGCAGTTCTAGAGAGAGAGCAAACGTCCTAATCCTTAGAAACTTCAGGCCCTAATTCGCAGCTCTTAGACCAGTCTCCAAGCAGCACGGGACAAAAGCAGCCGTCCTTCCTCGGAGCTCGGCCATCCCTGCAGGCCATCCCCCGGCCCCCGGTCATCCATCAGTTCCGGACAGACAGCCGTTCTCCACCGCAGCTTTGATAGCACCAGCCGCCCCAGGTCCTGTCGCTGTTCTAGAAATTTAAGTCGTTCTCCGCCGCACCCTTTTACGAACTAGTTACCTCCCTTGGCCCTTTCACACAGCTCCGAACGGGCCAGCCTGTAGTGCCCCCTCACTGTCCCGCACAAATTACGATGCTGCTTCGCAGCCAGGAACAGACTTCTCCCGTCCCAAACATCTAGTTCTTACAGGCCAGTCATCTCGCCCTTTCCCAGTCCCGAACAGACCAGCTGTCCAACCCCTCTCCTGGCTCTGATCGGAGGCCAGATTCCACCTGGCAGTCCTGGACTGACTCCGCCAGCTCGCCGCTCAATTGATACCGGCGGGCGGCTGCTGGGCCCTGTCGGAGCTCTGGCAGCGTCGAGCTGTTGTGCAACGGACGCTAAAGCAGGCACATGCCGGCTGCAAGGAATGCGGGCACTGGGCAGTGTCTGAAACGGTTGCAATGTTGACGGTTTGGCGTCGACGAAAGCCCCGCATCGATAGCGGCGTCTTCGGCCAGAGGAGTTAATTATTTCGAATCTCTTTCGGCATTTATCTTATGCATCTCACCCTGAGTTCGACAGTTGGTCTGTGCGGATTCCAATAGCCGGCCTGTTATGGGCCCAAACCAGCGCAACTATAGCCTAAGAGTGGCCATTCGGTCGAACATACGGCCATGTGTACCGTCTGTCCGCACCGCTCAATGTGTGGCGATCTGACGCTGTATCAGTGTGTATTGGCGGCAGGCGGTATTTGGCCAGCGCTATATGCCCCATATGCCCCATATGGCCAGGACTGGGTTTTGCCGTTCTCTACCAGATGCAGGCTCGCCGATTGCGCCCCACACTACCTACATATGGTAACGGCCTTCGTCAGAAACGATTGTGTTTCTCAGGGTTGGTGGATAAAATTATGATATGCAATACCCCTTTGTTAGATAGAATCCAAACTAAATGAGGCATGAGCTTAATGCATCCCAAAGACTGGATACTGCAGTTCCAGGAGTTTGTAATGCGTAGTATTTTCCTTCGGAATAAGCATCACGCTCCCGTTCATCACCCTTGGCCTATGAGCCATTTTGCCCAACAATTGGACCACCGCCATCCGCCGACCGGCCAAAACACTGACCGGCCTTGCGCAATGTCCGGTATGGTTGGGAGGGTCGGGGGAGGGGGAGGGTGTCTGCTTGTACTGAAGGCTGACGGCGACCTAAAAATACGGCCACTGGATACTGCAGTTCCAGGAGTTTGTAATGCGTAGTATTTGCCTTCGGAAACCCAATCGTATTGCCGATGATATCATTATGATTAATGAGGAATAACAGACATATTTTGCAATCGCCATCGATAATTCAGTTTTTTCCCTTCCCAGAATGGAACGCATCACCCACAGCGAATAAACTGCCGTGCGATGGGTTTGGTCAGATATTATAAAACAAAATGTAAGCCAGAGACACCTTCTATGACCCTCAGGCGGTCCTCTTTAGTTGATTGTTGTCTAGCGCCCTGGCAGTGGCCGATCGTAAAACAGCAGCACAGATCCATCACCCTGGCCGGCCAACGAAGGTGGGTTACAATTACAATACAACCATCCGGGCCGTTCCGTACACCTCACAGAGCTGTCTAAAGCTGTGTATATATATTTATTCGTCATAGCACACACCGTGATGGACTAGATCACACCCCATAAAGCACTGCAGTAGCACGGACAGGACCACCTCTGCCGTCTCTCCGACACACGGACCGGGCGGGCCGGCAGCGGGAGAGCGCTCCTCAGACTGCCGGCCGCCCGAGTCAGCCACAGACTAGAATCGTCAACAGGACAGGACAGCGGGACATCACAGCGGCACCGGCCGCGCACACGAGCCAGTCACACCGTGCGGGCAGAACTCCTCCGTGACAGCGGGTCAGGGAGGCAGACCGGCCGCCAGCACTGCAGGACACCGCGCGGCGGACAGGGAGGCAGTCTGCCGCCGCGCCGGCCCTCTCTGCCACCGGTCCCGGCTGGGCCGGCCGGCCGTCTGGTGCGGCTGTCGGCCACTCTATTGCGTTGCCGCCCAGAACGCGAGTCTATTGCCGGCCACAGGCCGCGGCTGGTCGGGCCAACCGACTGGGTCGGCTGGGCAGTGGTCGATCGGTCGGCTATCTCCATTTGAACGGAGAAAAGGCGGAGAGCGTGGATCCCACAGAGTCCAGCGTGGAGCCCACCGTCGGCCGGACGGGCGACAGCTGCAACACACCGTCCGTCACACACTGGATACTGGACAGCACAGGCACAGAACGAGACACATAGGACACAATGACATACCAGAGCGTCAGACACTGAATGGAGTCATGAGGGACAGGTAGGGGAAAAGTGCACGACCGTGTCAAACAACGTAGGGATCTACCAAGAGCTGTAGGATCAGTACCTTCATCTTACACATAAGAATGACCATTGCCCATATTTCAGAAAAATCGTTAGTGAAACACTAGTATTCAGAATGTTAGACACACAGGACACGCTCCAGCTGCGCTGCAGCCATAGGCAGAGGACCGGGCGAACGAAAACCAGACAATCATCGCCAACTATCGTCAACTGTTAGTCAACTGTCACCAAATATTAGTCAACGTTCGCAAACAGCAAGTGATATGTAGACATCTACAAATGAACCGCTAGTCAGCAGCTGCAGTGGTCATAAGCGAAATGACCCGATAAGAGGTTAGCGGGCCTGGCCTGGACCCGATGACTTCCAGCTGTTAGTGGGTACTAGGCGCCGACAAAACAACACGGCACAGCGACATCAGAGCTGTCCTTTGTATTATGACCGCCGCGGTGAACCAGGCTGGGGAGGTTCAGAAACTACAGCGGGGTTAACGGTGAGTGGAATTGGGACTACTCGGACGAGGTTCACACCGTGCCCACGGCACCTGGCCCGCGCGTCGCTCAATTCCTGACTAGCGGTCATGTGACCGGCTGCCCGGGGGAGGAGGCTGCCGCTGCTGCTGCGGCCTCCGACTGCTGCTGCTGCTGCTGCTGCTGCTGCTGCTGCTGCTGCTGCTGCTGCTGCTGCTGGGGAGCGGCAGGTCATAGCCCTCAGTCGGACAGGCCACAGCGCTCAGTGCGATTGAGATGGACGGCAGGTTACAGCGCTCAGACAGACCCGGGCGGCAGGTCATAGCGGTCAGTACGACAGCTCTCAGTCCGGTGGAGCCACTCCCACGGGAACGACAGGCCACAGGATATACCCGTCACCAATACTACCATTAGTGATCAAACACAGACTGAAAAGATCACTGAAATCCTCGCCATCAAACGAGCTCGACACACGATTCCCGCCACCAACACAATCGAATCCCAAAACACACACACATGAGCCCGTATCAACGCAAAAGCTCCAAGATAAACACATTGAGCAGCATCAATGAAAACCGCCACCATACGGACTTCGACCCACGACACAAACTTCAGCACACACCATTCAAGCGGAAGCTCGAAGCCGCCTCAACGACACTTCCAGCCCGGATAGCGAAGCGCGACGCCAAATTACGCCGAAAGCGGAAATCGGACGGTACGTGTCACACAGAAGCATATCCCATCACCGATAAGCATCCCATGACAACACACCCAAAGACACACGCGCCCTGGTTACCGGGTTAGTCGCCGGGTGTTCCGCACTGACTGATCAAGGTGCAGCGTGCCTCCTCCACGACTGGGGACGCGACAACGCGGCACACCGCCGTCACAGGTTAGTGCTGCGTTCGTTCGTTATAGGTCTGCGTTCGTTAGCGCTGCGACTGTTGTGGCCGCTATCTACTGTGGTGCGTAGCGGTGTTGCCTTTGCATGACTGTGAGCGCCTGTGCGCATTCGTGCGCGTATGCTTTTCCGTGCGTGAGTGCGGTCACATGCGCGCCCTTCTATGTAACAAATGATTAATTGAGAAAAGACGTGGTTGTCGTTACTAACATAAATAAAAACAGCAAAAAACATTCCACTGCCCCAAAGCCATTCCTTGAGTCGTTCCTAGTGCAAGCAAAAAGGAACAGATTTGCGATACCCAGCCGCTCAACATAATTAGCCCAGCCCCTGTAATCAAAACGTGTCCTAAGCCTTAACATCTTGCCAACAACCGCAGCCCTACCGATGTTTAAGTGGATTTCGTACCACCTAAATCCCCGTTTCCCGCAACGCCGACCGCTGAGTTGGCGTCACTCACCGCCGCCTGTCGATGCTGCTCCTTTTCCAGCACCTTGGCCGTCTGGTCAGAGCTGAATTTGAGCACCGCAGATATCACCTTGGCCAGAGTCTGACGGAGAGGAGGGAAGGAGTGTGTCAGAACCGTGTCTGTGGGAGGGGACCCGGCCTAGACGCGCCCTCCTTGTAGGGCGACTCAACCACCGGATCCCAGTCCGGGATTCCCGTCCAGACCGGCAGATCTCAGACCAGTCCACGGAACTTCAGCGTTTCACCGAACTGGATCCGCGCCAACGCATTCCACCTGAACTGGCCAGACAGTGCCTACCTAAGCAAAGTTACGCCACAGCAACAGCTGGACAGACCGTAACAAGAATACCCCTGCCCACTGTTCGACCATACGGCCTTGGTTCGACCCCGAAATAACTCACCAGCGGCTCCTTTCCCATCATGTACTCGAACAGTATGTTTCTCAGGTACTCCATCTCCGTGTGGGGGTCGAGGCCGGCCTGCTCGCCGTCCGCCGCCGCCGCCGCCGGTACGGACAGGTGCTGCAGCTCCAGTAACCGGCGCAGCTCGGCCACCTCCCGTCTACGGATCACACAAACAGGCGGTTATACGATGAATGCTAAATCAGCGCTCAGGTTAGTAAGCAGGTTGGCTGGCATATGAGCTAGGATGGTCGACAAGCATTAGATGCAATGCAGTGATCTGTAACGACTACAATAAATAATATCCCAGGGAACAATGGAACGTCCACAGCTGACTGAATCTGACATCGAGGTAGTAATTGGTGTTCACCTGGTCACATCTGACACGCTCTGATATTTGAGTAGGCGCCTGCAACAATCGTTAGCACAAGCAACGCGTTATAAATACACACTACATGAAAGAAGACGAGTCGTCTCACCGTTACCAGGCCAGGTCTGGCAGAGATGCTACTCACTTGTGTTTTTTGCGCATCAGTTCGATCTGCCTGTGCTGGGCCAGCACCTGTTTGCGGATCGTCTCCAGGCTGGTGGTGCCGGTTTCGACGGCGGCGGCCGCCATCCGACTGGCCTCGTCCAGCCGCTGTCAACGAGGGCACACAGGCGGTCAGTCAAATGACGGCGGGAATGAAGGTGCTGTCAGTCAGCTAATGACGTGAAGTGGTGGGCTTACCAGTCGGCAGATGCCATGAGATGCTCTGACATCTCCCCTAAAGCCTGGTTCATTCAGATTCTATGATTTTATTTGTAGTCAACTGGAAAATGCGACTTAAGTCAATGCAATCGGAATCACTCAGTACTTGAGCAATACTTGCAATTCACATTTTGTGCTAATCAAGGAAGCAAGAAAGGGCGAACATCAGCACAAACACCAGTCTCCAATTCCGATAAGAACATACCTCATCGTTGGAAGCCGCATCTCCAGACAGCTACAACACAGACAAACTGTAGTTAGTAATGAGCACAAATTAACTAGCGAGCGTAACGGCAAAGGCACTAGGGACGACAAAGACAACTGGGGCATGCCATTCCATCGGTGCGGGGGCGTTTTTAGTTAGTGTGGCCGAGTCTCATCTCGTGCAGCTGCTGGCTCAACTACGATGAATCACGGCACACAGGGAAGAAGGGCTGTTTCTGTCACACTGGGTTAAGTATGGACATCACGGCAAAAGGATCGCACTCATCTGCGTGGCACCTAGGCCCGATTAAGATGCCGGTCAGAAGTTCAGCCCGACGGGCTCTACCACTGTAGATCAGTGCGGATATCACGCCACACAGCACCCCGCCGTCCATTCCGTTCCGTCGTCTTTTCCTCACCCGTCTCTCGGTCTCGAGCTGGTGCTGCAGCTGGTCCAGCTCCTGCCGGCTGTCCCGCGCCGCCCGCTCCACCGTCTCATCCAGCTGGCTGGAGAACTGGGCGCGCAGCTGCTCCAGCTGCTGCTGATAGTCGTCCCGCAGCGCGTGCAGCTGGTCCTCCCGCTCCTGACGTCCGACCAATCGGATAGATGAGCTATCAAGTACCCTTTTACGTTCCCGCATCTACTTTTTACCAAATGTGAGCATTAAAAACGAACATAACGGAAATCGCCATATCATTTCCGATGCTATCGGACCATTTGACGACTTGGGTTATAATCTCCACTCAGCTCATCTCAATTTGATGGCTGAACCATCTCAACTTAACTATTATGTTTAGGTATCCCATCCACGGGTTATCGTTGACAGTTTGGACGTCTCACCATCAACTGCTTTCCGCACCGTTCACGCGTCAGCGGGGAGGGGTCACTGACCTTGAGCTGTGTTCGGGTCAGGTCAATAGCCTCCACCTTCTCGTCGATCTCCCGGTAGAGCGAGCGCACCCTCTCACGGTGCTGCTGGGTCAGGTGGCCCTCGTGGTCCTCGGCCTTACCTGCGGGCGCAGCGGCCGGGTCACTTACGTAACAGAGAAAGTGGAATATAGGGCGGAGCGAGAGGAGGACCGCAGCTGCTTGATACACCAAATTGAGAGCACAACAAGGAACATGCGATAGCAGGGACAGAAATAGCACGAAACATATCAACTGGTCAATCGCAAGCCTTTCGTCGTCTGCTCTTTCGGCACTTCTATGCCGCCTTATTGATCGTGACCTAGCACTCCTAATTGACTTCACACTTAGCAACAGCGCGACAACCCTAGATTCTCATTGACTTTCGCCTAGATCTCGAATAGCTTACGCTTGCTTTGCGAAACAGTCAGAGGTCAATTACTGAGCACAAATGGACCCGGATTTGCCCAATGCATACACAGACGCTGAGTACTGAATAGTAGTAGCTTACGGCGACACGGGTATGTAAGGGGTCGCGCCGCCAATGAAGCGGTTCACTGAGCTGGCGCCGTCAACAGGCGGTGGAAGCTTGATGGAAAATAGAGAGGGAGAGACGGACAGACGAGGATGAAAAGGTGGATGGATGGACTGGGAGGATGCGGAGGGATGGAAGAGGGACTGAGAGTCGGTTAACAGGCGGCGACGGGCAGGATGTGACGGACAGACGTGTACAGACATCCGGGCGGAGAGGACGGGCACGAGCAGAGTGAGACGGCCGGCCGGTGGTCGGTTACCGATGAGCAGCTGGACCTGCCGCTGGTGCGCCTGCTCCTGCTCCCTCAGCCTCAGCTCACAGTCCTCGGTGACGCTGCGCACCACCTGGCGGCTGCTCTCCTCCAGAGACGCACTGCAACAGCGCCATATAACTCAGATCACAGGTACAATTACACTCAGCGCACAAACACAAACACCTGGCGGCTGCTCTCCTCCAGAGACGCACTGCAACAGCGCCATATAACTCAACTCACACACATTCAGTGAATCCGACCACACTCACATACAGAGGGTCCGGCACACCTACAATAACACATGGCGGCTGCTCTCCTCCAGAGACGCACTGCAACAGCGCCATAGAACTCAACTCACACACATTCAGTGAATCCGACCACACTCACATACAGAGGGTCCGGCACACCCACAATAACACCTGGCGGCTCCTCTCCTCCAGAGACGCACTGCAACAGCGCCGGAACACTCAGATCACAGGTACACATACACTAAGCGCACAAACACAAACACCTGACGGCTGCTCTCCTCCAGAGACGCACTGCAACAGCGCCATATAACTCAACTCACACTACCTCAGTGATTCCGACCACACTCACACAAACATCTGACGGCTGCTCTCCTCCAGAGACGCACTGCAACAGCGCGCCGGAACACTCAGATCACAGACTCAGTATCACACTCGGAGCGTCCGGCCCTCACACAAAAAGGAGCATTCAGGGAACCCGATACACTCGAGCCACATAATTACTTTCAATGTCCACAATGCTTCCAAAATGACCCTTAGACCATCGGTAATGCTGAAATCATTCTCCCCACACCTATAAAACATACACAGCGTGGTAATTGCAAACACATTGACCGGCATACCACACAACATTTACCCACAAAGATCAGTGCGTGAGATGTTATCAGTTGCACACCTGCAACATTTCTCGCAAGCAGTTACTCGTGATTGTTTGAAGCCACGGGTCCAATCGAAACCGAGAGCGTTAGTTTATAGCGTTAATGAAGCACCAGTAAAACGCCTTTTGGGCGACCAACGGAGCGAGCGATAGGATGGGCCTTGCACGTGCGAAATTGCGAGGGGGTACCTCCAACTGACTTGTGCACTGCACCCTACTAACCGGTCTTTAGCGATGTGCCAAATTTCAGCGCAATCGGCCTAGCCGTTCTCGAGATCTGGAAGCGGCACACTGCACGTGCGCACGTGCAAGCGGGGTCCAAACTGACTTTTGCACGGCACCCTACTAACTGGTCCCCAACCGCGTACCAAATTTGAGCGCAATCGGCCCAGCCGTTCTCGAGATCTGGGAGCGCCCCCTGCACGTGCGCACGTGCTGTAGCACCCCAACCTTAACACATGCAGATGAATTATCTGATGGAGACCTAACTGTGTACCGAGTTTCAATTCAATCGGCCCAACCGTTGTGCCGTTATTGAGGTTGCAATTTTGGGGGTTCTTAAAAAATGTCCAACTTTACCACGCGCCACGTGCGGTGGTTGGCAAGAACGCATGGTGGCCATCACACCACAGAACTTTTACGTCCAAGTGACATTCAGTAAAGAAGACCGCTTGTCAATCGGATGTCCCGTTCCCAAGATATTAGCTTTTGAAGAGCGTCCCCACGGCCGGCCGGCCGGCCGGCCGGCCGGCCGGCCGCTCATACTCAGGATTTTCCCTTAATTCAGTATGAGACTCCGCTCGCTTCGCTCGCTCCGTAATTAATAGGTTTCTGCGATTAGCGGATAACAACGTGAGAATGAACCAACATCAAGGATAGCAAAATAAACATAAAATAAGTGGTGTTCGCAATGGGTTCAGCAGGCAATGCAAGACTAACATCCAAATTAGAGTTGCAAAATTTCCCTACCGCACTACCGGCATGCCGGTAATTTTTCACTACCGCAGGTTTTTTCGTGGTATCTGGCATGTCTTACCGGTACCATGCCGGTATTTTTGATTTTGCACAAAAAAACACCAGCATATGATTCAAACTTTGGACACTAAGAGGCTATTGAATTGTAATAAGTTGGACAATGGGTGGCTGCTGGGTGGGGCGGTTACTGAAATTGCCAAAATGTGGCATCTCATGTAGGGGTAAGCCAGAATCAGGAATGCAGGTTCTTTAGTATGCCGGTAATTTGGCGGTTTTTTGCTTGGGGCGTGGTAGCAAGCCGGTATCCCAGAAAATGTTTGTGGGGCGGGGCGGTGCCGGTAGCAGCCCATCGGGAAAACTTTGCAACTCTAATCCAAATCAAATCCCATCTTACTCGGTCAATTCAAAACTGAGTTTAACGGAAGGGGCACTTTTTGAATTTAGAATAGACAATTGCCATTGCCCGAAGAGTTCAGTTTCAGTAAGGTAGGTATTATCGACGACGCTACAGTTCATGTGATATATTTTTATATATATTTTGTTCTGACAGTCCGTGGGAGCCAGCCATCAGGGATCCGAACGTTTGACAGCCGTTCCACTGACGCCCATAAGTCCCCCGAGGCCCGGCTGCCAACCCCCACGCAGTGCCTCGCGTGACGCCACCACAATGTATCACAGTCGGCCCGACAGCTCGACGGAAATTAGCAGATTGCTAACGAATTGATTTCGGAAATATGACGGCCCGTTTGATTATGGCATGTCATTAGAATGACATTTCGCGTCTACCCTTGTCACGGACGGTCCCGCATGTCGCGGTGGCGAAGACTGGATTGGGCTGCACTGTCCGCCAGAGCGCGCAGCTGCCCACATGGTACCGAGAAACAGGGTCCAATTTCCGGCACAGAGCGGAAGGCAGAGGCCGATCTAAGGCCACACGTCTAATGCAACCGGCAGCACGGCTCCTGGCCACTAAGTGTTTAAAGTAAACGCGACGGTGGCTGACGGTATACGTAACTATACTTTGAGGTACACGAACTGTACAGTTATGCTTGCAGCATTCGAAACTGAAAAGTGAGAGGGAAATATAATTACCCATATAACAAAACGTCATTTCAAGTAGAGCGGCTCCTTTAAAAATTGTAGAACTGGTTATTAATAGGCGTTAAGTGGAGTTAACAAAACACAAATATGCATACAACACAGTACAGCACACAACATAACACAGCACAGCGCAGCACAACATCCCCGGGAGTGGAACTGCAGGCAAGCAGACGTGAGCCGACAGACATTGGCAGCCATCGTTAATCGGTGTACAGCGGAGCCACAGCTGCGGGGAGGGGGAGCGGCTCGCAGCTCACATGCAGCCTACCGCCCGGCCACGGCGCGCGCCGTCCGTCCGCAGCGCGGTAACCAACTCACTTGGCCTTGTCTCTCTCGGCGTCGAGCAGCCTCTGCAGGTCGGCGCGCTGCTCCTCAGCCGCCTGCTGGTCCGCCCGCAGCTGCTGTAGCTCAGTCTCCAGCTCGGCAGACCGCTGACGCAGCTGCTGCAGCTCGTCCGTCGCCGGCCCGGGCGGGCCAGCCTCGCACAGCCGCGCCTGCACCGCAGACACGGCGTCCGCCTCGTCCACCGGAACCGGAGGACGCTCAGCCACCCCGACCCCGTCGTCAGCGACCGGTGCAGCCCGCTCCAGCTGCTGCAGCCGCTCCGCCAGCGCCTGCTTCTCCTCAGTCATGGCACTGAGCAGCCGCTCGGCGCCGGCCGCCCGCTCGCCGGCCTGCGCCAGTTGCTGTTCCAGCTCGGTCACCCGCGTCTCCAGCGTTCGCTTCTGCTCGGAGAGCTGCTCAGAGTCGGCCAGCGCAGCGGTCGCGCGCGCAGCCTCCTCCTCCAGCTGAGCGAGCCGCCGCTCCGAGTCACCGCGGCTCTCGAGCGCCTCCTGCTGGGCGCGCTCGGCCGCGTCCCGCTCCTTGGTGGCCTCTTCCAGTCGCTCCTCCAGTCGTTCTCGCTCATTCTCGGCGTCACGCAGCTTCTCCTTCCAGTCGTCCAGGTCTCGCTCGACACTGACCTTGCCGGCTGTTAGCGTCTTCAGCTCGTCACGCAGTCGGCGAACGTCTACCTCCAGCTGTTCTCGGGTGGCACGCAGAGTGCCAAGCTCGTTCTGGCCGTTCTTCAGCTGAATATCGGCCTGCTCGGCGCGCCGCTCCGCCTCCTGTCTGTCGACCAGTCCCTGCTCCAGACGACGCTCGAGCTCGGCGCTGGCGGAGCTGGCAGTCGCGTACTGGCGCTGTTTCTCGGCGAGCTGATTCTCGACCTCGGTCAGCCGGCGCTCCAGGTCGTCACGGGTCTCACCAGCTGCCCTCAGTTCGGCGGTACTGCGCTCCAGCTGCGAGCGCACCGAGACAGTCTCCGCGCGCGCCTCTTCCAGACTGGCGATCAGCTCTGTCAGCTCCTCCGTCTTACCGGCCTGAGTGGCGCGCTCAGCAGACAGCTCAGCAGTCAGCTCGGCCGCCGCCGCCTCGGCCCGCTCGAGCCGTCCCTCCCGTTCAGTCACTTCCGCCGACAGCCGGCCCTCCTGCTCCTGCAATGTAACTCTCAGAGCAATCAGCTCGGCTTCCCGCTCTGCAGCCACGACACGAACAGATTCCAGCTCCGACGTGGTCGTGTCTCGGTCCGTTCTGACAGCATCCCGCTCTGCTACTGCCGCTGCCAGCTCAGCTTTGGTCAACTCCAGCTCTGACGTGGTCTTGTCGCGGTCTGTTCGAATCGTGTCTCGTTCTGCTACAGCTGTCGCCAGTTCTGCCTCCCGTTCGGCAGCTGTGGCTCGTACAGACTCCAGTTCCGAGCTGACAGACTCTCGGTCTGAACGGACCGCGTCCCTCTCCGCCACAGCCGCCGCCAGCTCGGCCTTCGTCAACTCCAGCTCTGACCTGGCTGCGTCCGCAGAGGCCGTGAGTGCCGATATACGATTCTGAGCTTCGACCAGCTGAGCGTTCAGTGCGGCCACCCGCTCGGCTCCGGCGGCAGACTCAGCCTCCAGCGCAGCGCAGCGACTAACGAGCTCCTCCAGCCTGGCAGACCTTTCCTGCAGTTCATTGGTGAGGGTCTGCTGGCTCTGAGCATCGGTCTCACGCTCACCGAGGGAGGCAGCCAGCTCAGCCGACTTTTGTTCCAGAAGTTTCTCCAGCTCCCCGACACGATTCTGTAACGCAGTCTTTTCCGCAGCAGTCGACTCCAAACTGGACGCTCCCTGTTTCTGTTCGTGTTCTAACGATCGGATTCTCTCATCGATAGTCACCTTCTCTGAGACTATCGCTTCTTTTTCAGCAACCTTTTGTTCGAGCTCTTGCCGCAGTGTTTGCATTTGCGATTCAACGTCTGCCTTTTCTGCTTGCAGAGAGCTTAGCTCATCGGTTTTCTTGGCATATTCAGCTTCGACGCTTTGTAGTTTATTGGTAAGCTGCTCAATCTCAGTGCGGCTCGTTTCGACCTGTCGCTGTCTTTCTCCGTCCGCTTCTTGGAGTGCTCTCAGCTCTGCCTGCACAGAGTCAACCCGGGCGACCGCCTCGTCCCGGGCGCTCTCTGCCGCCGCGCGCTGTTCGGCAGCCTCTGTCAGCTCGGCCTGTAGTGACTCAGCCCGGCCAACCGCCTCGTCTCGGGCGCTCTCTGCCGCTGCACGCTGCTCGGCCACCTGAACCAGCTCAGCAGCACGCTGTTCGGCAGCCTGTGTTAGCTCGGCTGCGCGCTGTTCAGCCGCTGTCAGCTGCTCCTCGGCGGTCTGGAGGCGACCCGACAGATCTGATGATGATGTCTCCAGTTCTACCAGCCGCGCCCGGACAGCAGACAGCTCCTGATCGGCATCGGCTTGTCTGCTCTTCAAAGCGCATTGCTCTTCCTCGGCTTCAGCGAGCTTGCTCCTGAGTTCCTTCTCTGACTCACCATTGGCTTCCATTGTGGCCTTGAACTTTGTCGCTTCTTGCTTCGCGTTTTCTTGACTGGCCCGAAGCGTTTCTGTCTCTTGTTCTGCTGCCACCAGTTTCACCTTGAGCTCTACGGTTTCCTGGTTCGCGGTCTCCAAGCTCGCCTTTAAATCAGTAGTTTCCTGTTCCGCTGTCTTTAACTTCGCCTCAAGCTCAGCTGCCGTCCCCTCTGAAGTCTCGAGTTTTACCTTCAGCTCCGAAGATGCCTCTTCAACCGCATCCAGTTTCGCCTGAGCGTCCGTTCCTTTTTGCTCAGTTTCAGCCAGCTTTGTCTCGAGTTCTGCTGTTCTCCGTTCAGCCGTTTCCAATTTGGCCTCCATTTCTGTCACCTCCTGCTTAGTTGCCGACAGCTGCGCTTTCAAATCTTCTTTCTCCTGAGAAGACAGTTCAACACTCGAATTCAGGTCTGCTGTAACTTTGTCAGCGCCTTCCAGTCGCTCCTGCAGCTTCGATTTCTCTTGCTTTACTTCTTCGAGAGAAACCTTCAAATGTGTCGTCTCATCAGTCGCGGCATCCAGTTTGGTTTGCAATTCTGAGCTTTCACCCTTCGCTGTTTCCAAAGCAGCCTCTAATGCTTTTACATTTTCAGAGGCATGTTCTAGCTCGGTGCTGAGCCGGCTTTGCTCCTTTTGTGCCGACTCTACCTCTGTGCTAAACCGGCTTTGCTCCTGCTGTGCCGTCTCCCGCTCAGTGTTTAACCTCGTCTGCTCTTGCTGTGCCGTCTCTAGCTCCGCGCTAAGTCGGTTTTGTTCCTGTTGCGCAGTGTCCAGTTCCGTGCTAAGGCGGGTTCTCTCCTGCTGTGCCGACTCTAGCTCTGTAGTTAGCCGTGTTTGCTCCTGTTGTGCCGACTCCAGCTCTGTAGTTAGCCGGGTTCGCTCCTGCTGTGCCGACTCTAGCTCTGTAGTTAGCCGTGTTTGCTCCTGCTGTGAAGTCCCCAGTTCAGCGCTAAGACGGGTTTGTTCCTGTTGCGCTGTCTCCAGCTCCGTCTTTAGTCGTGTTTGCTCCTCTTGGGACGTCTCCAGCTCACTGGTTATCCGAGCTCTATCCTGCTGGGCTGTCTCCAGCTCCTGATTTAGCCTGGTCTGTTCCTGCTGAGCGGTCTCTAGCTCCTGATTAAGCCTCGTCCGCTCCTGCTGAGCGGTCTCTAGCTCCTGATTTAGCCTTGTCTGCTCCTGCTGTGCCGTCTCCAGCTCGGCTCTGAGCGCGTCCCGCTCGGCCTGCGCCTCCTCCTGGCACTGTAGCACGTCACGCTGCGCCTGCTGCTGGCTCTGTACTCCGGCTGCCTCCGTGTGCACTAACCTGGTGTGCAGCTGGTCGGCCGTCTGCTGCAGGGCCGCCAGCTCGGCCGCCAGCCGCCGGTTGGCGTCCTCGGCCAGCGCCGCCTGCGAGTCGAGCGCCGCGCTGGCCGACTGCAGCTCGTCGATCCGCGCCGCGCGCTCCTCACTCTCCCGGCGCTGAAACGAGCACGGAACGGGCGTCAGACGGACGGAGTAAACGGACGGACAGACGGCGATAATTTACCAGCTTTTAACAATGGATATTTATCGGTAAACTGATTTGCAAAAATATTTGTTATGAATCAGGCATATTTCAGGCACATGTCAAATTAACTGACAATTATAGACCATAGTCAAAATAAAGTTTCAAGGACATCAGAAGGTGCACACAAATTACCAATAAATAAGGTATCGTCGACACATTTCTAATGGACAGACACATAAAACAGTAACGCACAACGCTTGAAAGCATCAAGTGTTGGACTAGGGACAGCTCTGTTGTCAGCGCCAAACACATCGTTCATAGAGCACATCAGTCACAGGGTAAAGGGCACACGCAGTCGCGGCTGGTGAGGTCAATGGTACAGGCCGTTAGTCAAAGGGGAATAGGGATAAGCTGACTAGGGTACGTAAAAAATGTCCAAAGATTGCCCAAAATCAGGCTCAATCTGACCAGATGATGTACTCGACAGCTCTAGTATGATTGGACCCATAAAAATTGGAGGTTATTTCAACGAATCTGAATTTGAGCATTGCAATACTTGGAGGCATTTCAAGCATACACGAAAGCACACGTTGGTCTTAAGTTTCTAGTGTAAGCTACATCTGTACTTGGTATTCAGTAGTCACGCTTGGCTCCAATCCAATGGCTAATTGAGAAACTACGGGGTCCACAGGTTGCAGGCAGGACTTAATGCTACTTCAGCGCCGGTCTCGGTCGGTGCAGGTCTTTATGCGGGGCGCACACTCCACTGTTACGCTGGCGCGGCACTCCAGGCGTAGTTGCTGCTGTTAGTCACACGGAGGAGTTCGGACGGCTGCTGCGCCGGTCGGCTCTAGGCCCGACTGACCTCGTCACCGTCCTCGTCCCCAGCGCCGGCCAGGTAGCTCTGACTGCGCACCAGGGCGGCCAGCTCCTCGCGGTGCTCCTGCTCCAGCGCCTGCTCGCTGAGCTGGTGCCGGCGCCGCGCCTCTGCCAGCTCGGCCTCCAGCGCCTGGAGCCGGCCCTCAGCCGACGCCAGGCTGCGCTGGTACTTCTGGCGGCCCTCCTCGGCGCGGCAGCTCAGCTGCTGCACGCGCTGCTCGTACTCGTCGCGCAGTCGGCGCACGCTGGCTTCGTGCTGGCTCTGCAGTCGCTCCATGGCCTGGCGGTGCTCGGCGGTGACCGCCGACAGGCGCGCGTCCGCGTCCGACTGCGCCTCGTCGAAACACTGCTGCCGCTGCGTGGCCAGCTGCTCCAGCTCGAGCCGCGTCCGCTCCAGCTGCTGGCTGAGCTCGTCCAGCTGCCGCCGGTGCGAGGCGATCAGCTCGGCGATGGTGTGGTCACACTGGGAGCGCAGCGCCGCCAGGGCCTGCTGCAGCGCCTCCAGACGCTGCTCGTAGTCGCAGCGCAGTCGGCTCAGCTCCACGTGGTGCGCCAGGTCCTGACTCTTGAGCAGGCCGTTCAGCTGCTGAATTTTCGCCTGCATGGTGTCGATCGAAGTCCGCATCGTCTCCCGCACCTCCGTCAGCTGGCTGATGAAGCGCTCCTTCTCCTCCTGTAGCTTCCGCGCCAGCTCCGACTCCCTGGCCAGGAAACGCTCGCACTCGGTGTGGAGCCGCGTCTTGGCGGCTGCCAGCTCTCCACTAACCGCTCGCAGCGCGGTCTCCTTGGTTCGCACCAGCTCCTGCATTCTGTCCACCTCCGCGCGAGCATCCGCCATCTCGTCCTGGTTGGTCTTCAGCTCCGCCAGAAACACAGCAATCTCCTCGTTTTTGTTGGTGATCTCTCGAAGATATTCCTGCAGACGCTCGTCAAACTCCTCCGTCTTAGCGGCCATTTCTTCGCGTTGATTGTCCAGCACTCGGCGCAGGTGGGCCTTGTCGTCTTCTGCTCGCCGCAGCCGCTCAGTGGTTTCCTCCAGGGTGACGGAGGTGTTTTCATACACCAGCTGAAGTGCGTCGAACTCTGCACTCAGACGACTGCGCTCCTCCTCCAGGGCGGCGGTGACGGATGACACGGTGTCGGAGGCGGAGGCCGTGGAGTCTGGCGTAGGGGCGGGCGTGGGTTCAGACGCTGTAGCAGCGGTTGTTGAGTCGGGTACGTTAGAAACGGTTGCTGAGTCTGTCGCGATGGTTGGGAAGGTCGCAGAATCGGGTGCGGCGGCTGCCGCCTCCAGCATCGCCTTCTCAGCCGCCACCTGCCCCAACTCCGCCCGTAGTGCGTCCATTTCAATGGAGCAGGCGCTGAGCGCCGCCACCAGCCGGTGGTTGTCGTCGGCCAGCTCCTCAGAGCGCCGCGTCAGCTCACTGAGCCTACCCTGCTGCAGTAACATCATCTCGTCCAGTCCTGCGCCGAGCTGACTGCCCTGGGCCGACTCCTCGGCCTCCGGGTCTCTCGGCTCGGAGTCCGAGCTGCTCTGGCGCAGACGCAAACGATCCAGTTCGGCAGCGGTCTGCTCCAGCTCGGCGGCCAGAGCGGTGACGCGCCTCTCCGCCGCCTGACAGCGAGCCTCCAACTCCACATTCAGCTGGTGTAAATCTTGCGCCTTCAATGGTGCCTCACTGTCCTGTCTAGCCGACTCCAGCACCGGGGGATGGTCACTCTTAGGAACCGCTTCACACAGCTCTACTTTTTCCACAACATTCGGACATTCCACTAACTCGGTCACTTCTTTGTCCCCAGCATCGCCTACTGGAGGCACAAGCTCCTGACACAATGACTGATCTGAAGACATCACCTTCTCCTCCTGCTCCACTTGTGTGCTCTCTACGGACGGGGCCTCACTTGCTAAAGGTTTCACAGCACTCGCACTCACTAATTGCTCCTCTAGAGAAGCATTCTTGGCACGCAGCTCCTGCATACTACACCGAAGCTGCGCTACTTCCGTCAACGTCTGATTCAATTTCTCCTCGAAGTTTTTTTTAAGCTCTTTTTCGGCATTGAGCTTCCTGTCGATCTCGACATTAACAGCGCGCAGTGACGCGGTGAGCTCCTCCTGACGTTTCACCTCGGACTCCAGACTGTCGTAGTTGGTTTTCAGCGTGCTGATCTCGTACTTGTAGCAGTCAATCAGCTCCGACTGCTCTTTGAGCTGCTGTTTGAAGAGCGCGATCCTGGCTGCCAGCGTGTCCTTGTCGAGGCCGGCGTCGGCGATGTCACGGTCGACCCGCTTCCTATCCGTCTCGACCGCTGCCAGCTGGGTGGCCAGCTCGGCGGCGCAGCTCCGCTCCGACTCCACCTGGCCACGCAGCTCGGCGTTCTCCTCCCTCAGCTGGATCAGCACCGAGTTGGTGTCCGAACAGAGCGCGTCCATCTTCAGCGAGACATCGTCCTTGTCTCGCTGCTGCTGCTGCAGCCGCTCCTGGAGACACTTCTTCTCCAGCTCGATCAGCTGCCGCTGCCGGGCCGCCTCGTCCAGCTGCGCCTGCAGCTCGGCCAGCTGCAGACGGTACGTCTCGGACACCTTCTGCAGACCGGCCAGCTCACTGCGCAGCGCGGCGTCGTCCGTCTCCGAGTCTCCGGCGGCAGGCTCAGGGTCGGCGCCGGCCGGGTCCGCCTCTGCCGCGTCTGTGCTGTCCGCCGGCCGGTCGTCCGACGAGCCCAGGTCACGACACTCGGCCTTGTACGTCTCGATCTCGCGGCCGAGTTTCTCCAGCGCCTGCATCATGTCCCGCTGCTCGTGCTCCTTCTTCTCGATGCCGGTCTCCAGCTGGGCGCGCAGCTGTGCCTTCTCGGCCATGGCCTGGTCCAGCTTGTGCTGCAGCTGCTCCAGGGAGTGTCCCTGCTGCTGCACGCGCTCCAGCCGCTCCGTCAGTGACGCGCGGATACTCTGCACCTCGTCCTGCACCAGACTGAAGTCGGCCTGGATGCCGGTCACCTCGTCCTTGGTCACAGCGTGCAGGCTCTTCAGCACCTTGACGCGGTCCCGGTGCTTGCGGCCTCGCTCGCGCTCGAAGGCCAGCTCGCCCTTCAGGTTCTGGTTTTCATTCTCGACCAGTTCGACCTTGAGGGCGATTTTCTCCATCTGGAGCAGCCGGCTGGTCAGTTTCTCGTTGGAATCCTGCAGCTGATCAGCGCGCTGTTTCTGGGAGTGAAGCTTGGCCTGCAGTCGGCTCACCTCCGCCGACAAACGCTGAACGTCTGGCCTGAAACCCTCAGACATCTCGTCAATGTCGCTCAGGTCGCTTACCGTCGACTCGAGCTCGCTGCGCGCCGTGCGCAGTGCCTCGTCCAGCTCCGTCTTCTGGGCGTCGCGCTCGTCTCGAGCTTGCTCGGCGGTCTCGGCGCGCTGTCGCAGCTCGGCCAGCTCGCGCTCGCGCTCGGCCAGAGCCTGCTCGGCGCGCTGCCGGTCGGCGTCGGCGGCTGCCGAGAGCGCCGCCACCTTCTCCTCGAGGCCGCGCTTGGCGTCGCTGAGAGCGGCCGCCTGGCTGCTGAAGTCGCCGAGCCGGGCGGCGTTCAGCTCGAGCTGGGCGCGCAGCTCGGCCAGCTGGTCGTCCCGCTGCTGGCGCTCGCCGCCCAGCTGTCCGTTCAGCCGGTCCCGCTCGACCGCCAGCGCCGCCGCCGACCGGCTCTCAGCCTCGTACTTGCTGCTCAGCTCGCCCAGGCTCTCCTCCAGCGAGCGAACCACGCCCGAGAGCTGCTCCATGCGCCGCTCGAGCCGCCGGCGCTCCTCAGATGTCTCGGCAGAGTGGCGCCGCTCGGCCTCCAGCTGGGCGCGCAGCTCGGACACGACTGTCTCGTGCTCGGCCGCGCTGTCCGCCCCCGCCTGCGACTGAGACTCCAGCTTGGCGCTGGAGGCATAAAGAGTTACACGTTACCATCACTTATGGGTACAACACAATATGCTCACAGTCACCTACTACCCAAGTAACAACAATACAGCAATAAAAGTAACAATACACACAAACGTGCTGAGAATTCGGATTAAGAAGAAACGGGGCAATCTGTTCTAGCCGGGTGCCAGGTACTATAATTAACCCGCCATCAATCACAACAAAATAGCATCTGAAAACACTACCCGGCCCAGTAAGAAAAAAAAAACTTCCGTAAGCAGTAAGTACTCCCCAATAAATATCAAAAGGTTTTTGTACCGGAGGACAGCAGGGGAACAGTCCATATTGTGTATGGGTGGGGTGGGGATGGGGGGGGGGGGGGGGGGGCTGGCCACAGCAAGGCCAGTGTGTGTGTGTCACGTCACCTGTACTCTGCGCTGGCACTCTGTCGGGCTGCGGCCACCTCACTCTCTAGCTGGGCGGCAGCTTGACGCTGAGCTTCCTCTAGACGAGCGTCGGCGGCCTTCTGAACCTCCTCCAAACGAGCCTCGGCAGCCTTCTGAGCCTCCTCTAAACGAGCGTCAGCGGCTTCCTTAGCGGCCTTTTCAGCCTCCTCCAGACGGGCGTCGGCAGCCTTCTGAGCTTCTTCTTTCCGGGCATTGGCAGCCTCCTCAGCCGCCTTCTTGGCCTCTTCTACACGAAGCTCAGCGGCCTCTTGAGCAGTCTTCTTAGCCTCTTCTACCCGAGCATCAGCAGCCTTTTCAGCTTCTTCTACACGTGAGTCGGCGGTCTTCTTAGCTTCTTCCACCTTGGCTTCAACGGCCTTTTCGGCTTCTTCTACCCGGACGTCTGCTGCCTTCTTAGCAGCCTCCTCGGCTTCTTTCACCTGAGCATCAGCAGCCTTCTCAGCCTCTTCAACGCGGGCGTCGGCATCTTTCTGAGCCTTCTCCAAACGAGCCTCCGCTTCCTTCCGGGCCTCTTCTAGCTGGGCTTCAGTCTCAAGACGAGCCTGCGCTCTAGCTTCTTCCAGCCGAGCCTCAGTCACAGTCGCTGTTTCTACGGCAGGCTGATCGGCTTTCATTTCAATTTCTTCAGTGACCTTTTCGTTCTGAGCCTCAGTTTCATTACTGACTTCTTTCACCACCTGTTCTGCCTTAGCGTCTAACTCTGCCTTGGCTGTATTTAATCTAGTCTGCAACTCTTCAGCTTCCGCTATTTTTGCGTCGGCCTCTTTTCGGACTTCCTCTAGCTTGGCCTCGGCTTCTCTGCGGCTCTGCTCGAGCTTGGCTTCGGCGTCTTTGTTGGCCTGCTGCAGACATTCCCGGGCTTCGTCCCGGGCCTGTTCGGCCTGTCTCAGACGGGCCTCTAGGGCCACTTGCTCAGCTCGCAGCGCGTCTATTATGTCCTGAAACAAATAGAGTACCTACCGTCATACTAGGGACGAAGCAAGCAACAACGACAAGCTGAGAAATAACATGGTCCAGAACGGACAAACAGAAAACATCACAGAAAACTGCATGTCAGTCAAACAGGTCACACGGTAGGGAGCCAGAAAGGAAGCCGTTAGCCAGCCGCACACCCTACTGATTGATACTGAATGACAAAGGCAGACGAAAATAGCTCAGAAATCCAAGCAATGTGTGGTTAACTGCCAAACCTCAGCCGTTTCCCGCGTCGCCGCTCGGAATCGGGACGGACGGCCCACGAATTTCCACAACATGGGAACGCGAGAGTTCAGGCTAAACCTCCGCAAACATCTTCTGGCAAAACAACAAAAGAGTAGCGCGATGCACAGATGTGACGTGAGCTGAGTGTGTGTGCGTAAATGTGTGTGTTAGTTGTGCAACTGAATCCCAATGTTCCGTTTTTATGACATGTCAATCATAATAGCCATGTGTTCATGGACCGATTGCACGATGTAAATACAAATACAAATACAAATACGAATCAATCCTGCCCTGATCACAGTCAATAGGCCCTCCATCTGGCGTCTCACCGAGCTCCCTATGCCGCTCTCTTACCGCTGTGCTGTCGTCCGGCGGCTGCTCGCGACCGGCAGCTGCCGCCTCGCGCTGCAGCTGCTCCGTCTCGGCCGCCAGCTGCAGCTGGTCGTCCTTCTCTCGTATCTCTGCCCGCAGTTCGTCCTCACGCAGCTGCAGCCGGCGGCCCCACTGTTCGGCCAGGCGCGCCTCCAGCTCCTGCTCCAGCAGACGCAGGGCCTCCTGCTTGGCCCGCGACAGCTCCTGGCGACACAACAACGAAAATTACGTTTTTTTCTCAAGAGCCGAAGGAATTCGAAAGGTGTAGATGACCGTAACAATATAAGCGTCTTACAAGATATTCTCATTGACGGTGTGGTTTTGGTTAATGCGATATAACTATATACCTTACGGGCTTACAAGGCGACTGAGGTTCCTCTTTCATTTTGGCTATCGGTCTAAAATAGAAACATCGAGGCCTACAAAATATTTCATAGCCGGTTTATTTATTTGCTGTGGACAGCGGGCGTCTGGCCAGCGACTTCAGGGGACGGCTGCCATCGGTGGCCGGTGCCAGATCGGCCGGACCGGAGTCACCTCAGCGGCCCGGCAGCTGGCCAGTTGGTCGGGCCGGGTCCCGGCCAGGCGGTCAGAGGAGGGACACTGAATTCCGACACGGACACCAGGCGAGAACATGGGGAGACAGGAGAGCGAGCGGGGCTCGAGACATAAGAACGCGGGAGGGAGGCCAGAGGGAGGAGAGGGAAGACTGTCACTGTTGTACCGTCGTCGTCCGCCAGACCTGTGCTGTCACCAACACGTCTGGCAAGGAGGTTGAATGACAAGACCCTACAGACCCACAAGCGCCAAACCGGCTGATGGCAGTAAACCGCAATCTACAAGTACACAGCACAGGACCCTACAGACCCACCAGCACCAGACCGGCTAATTGCGGTACACTACAGACCCTACAGACCCTACCGACCCACCTGGACAAGACCGGCCTTTTCTTCCTCGGACAGTCGCTCCACCTCCTCCAGCTGATGGCGGTGTGTTTCGCGCAGCTGGCTCGTTTCCGTTTCGAGTGTGGCAACTGTGACAAGATAATGGATAAAATATAAGGTTGCATCGTTGCTGTAGCGCTGACGATGTGTGCCAGCTGACAGTCAAGAAACGAATGCTGTTTACAAGATCC
This sequence comes from Amphibalanus amphitrite, assembly GCF_019059575.1. Lineage (NCBI taxonomy): Eukaryota > Metazoa > Arthropoda > Thecostraca > Balanomorpha > Balanidae > Amphibalanus > Amphibalanus amphitrite. The sequence goes on from NW_024881839.1 coordinate 97,151, forward strand.
TCTAGAAGTGTATTGCCACAACCTATGACCTGGAATTCGCTCGAAATTTACGTTTGGCCCTCAGATACTTTCTCCACAGCTCATGGTTTCCACATTTCATATCAACATGTCCTTTTCTGTTCATACAAAAATAGCACACTGCCTGCAAGGTTTTGGATGAGGAATTCAGCATAAAAGTGCTTGTCATGTAGCAAAGTCTAGTCAGCCTAAAATGGATTACCTCGACTTTGAAGCTGCTCCAGCGCCTTTCGTTTTGATTCGGCATCCTCTTGGAGTTGACGAACCTGAAAAACGAAACACGGTCACACCTCCGTAGGCCAATTAGTTCCATATACACTCATAAAAAACTCCCACATATTGTCATAATATGTAGCCCGTCGATTAACCACACACCGACTGTGCAGGAGTGAAAAGAAGTGCGAGCCTACACAGTTCAGATAACAAACAACTGCACTACCGCTGGCTAACAAGAACCCTCTTTAGCGATGACTGCCCGACTGACCTGGGCCTCCTTGAGCTCCAGCTCCTGGTGCATTTTGGCCTTTTGTTCGGCGGTGGTCATGGCGCTCTCCTGTTGCTGCTGCTGTGCCGAGCTCATCGTCTGGCGGAGGTCGGTCACCACGGCTTCCAGGCGCTCCAGCTCACTGCGGTGGGCCTCCTGTCGATACAACACACAGACAGTTAAGTACAATTAGACAGACAGACAACCAGATAGACAGACAGATAGACACAGACAGATGGGACAGCACGGCTTTCAGTTGTTCCAATTTACAGCGGTGTTTTCAGTGCGATTGTAAATAAAACACTGGACCATCAGACACAGTCAGAGCGAATACCAGCGACGTCGCAATGTGCTGGAGAGGCCCGTCTCCAGCACATTGCGACGCATAAGACATTCTGTATGTGCCCACTTTCAGTCAGATTGTCAGACATAGACAGATTGAACACCAATGCCTCCAGACATTCGAGCTAACGAACATTTGTCACATATCACAACTCACACTCGTCACATTCCGTTTGTGCCGACATTTTTTCTGACAATGTTTCAGAATTGGTTTGGGCTCACTGCACTAGTGACTAAGGCCGGGTCCTTGGCGGTGCTATTCTGGTGCGATGCCAGTTCTGCCCAGATTCCATCCGTCACCGCGTTAGATAGGCAGCGGCAGATCTGTGTCACAGTCGACAGTGGCGCCTCTTGCGGCCGCCACAGCAACCACGCCCACCTGTTGCCAGCTTCTGCCGAGACCGTTCGTTGGACCCGGGACGGCTGTGACAGCTGACGATGTGAGTCCCCAGGGCCGGGTCCCTCTGGTCAGGGTATGTCAGCAGCCAGTGTGTTTCCCCAGGGATCGAACCAAGCACGCCTGACGCGTCTCTCACGGCACCTGTTAGCGATGCGCGTATTCAACGGCGTGTCGAACTACGCTTCTCCAACAGACAAGGTCGTCGATGGGCCGGGGCCGCCGGAGGGAGGCCTGCCGGCTGCCTCAGTCAGCTGTTGTCTCTGGCACCGGTCCCGGCCGCATTGCTGGCCAGACCCGAAATACGGCGGCCGTGGCCGGTGAGCGAGAGACTGGCCGGCGGCGGACGGCGGTCACGGTCAAAATACGCGGCGAACCACCAGGGGGAAATCACGGTCAACATGCACGGCGGACTTCCGCAACCAGCGATCAAAGCCAAAAGGCAGAGCCCGTACTGACTTCGGTAGACGGAAAAAAATCGCTGACGGTGACAGCACAGTGCGGTGGGCTGCCGTGGATGTCGGAGAGACGGGGGCTGTCAATGACATTTGTGCGGGAGGGCAGGAAACATTCCGACCGAGTGATTTGAGAAGACTCGAAACCACGGGACTCCGGTGAGCGGAAAGGTCAAATATTGTGAGTTGCTGACGACGCAAGGGGCGCCGACCGGCGGTTCTACCCAGTTCAACTGGCTACACCATCAACTGAATTGCTGAGATAAACATATGTGTCTGTGGGGAGTATGTTAATCTCGAGGGACGACCAATTGTGCTTTGAAGCAAACCAGTGAAGAGGAAAGTAGTGTAGTATGAGGACATTGGGATCACAGTGGTCACACGCTTACGACCTTTTGGGACTATCAGAGTGCTGTCACGTACAACCTCCGCAAAAATACGAGTATATTTATTACATGTCACTTCAACGAAAATAGTATCGCGGATCTCGGAATGCATAACGCTGCTCTTAAACACCTAAAACGTGTCTGAGGTCATGCAGCATGCAGCCAATGTCTTCGCTGTTTTTGTGTTGGTTGTCCAACTTTTTAGCATTTCATTATGACTGCTATTGCATGCTGCGCAAAACCATGGTTCCTTTAGAGGAGTTATCCTTCGGTGACTCTCAAAGTATGTGGTTGTAATAATTGGTGAGCCTGCATGTTTTCCATCAGTTCCAAACATCGAAGAAGGGAGCACGAACATGGAGAAAACACCTGCTACTTGACGTAAATAGATGTCGGACTGCCTTCGGCTCAATCAAGATTGGCCAGGCCAAGTCCTCGGGCCACGACGCTGGGCACACAATTGTGACAGCAACAACAGTAATAACAACAAAATGCTGATGCTGACGTTAAATTGGGACCAAGATAAGGTCCCACCAACTAGACCGTCAGAGCCACTCCCCACGAGAAGTGGATGGAAGCTACACACTCACCCCCTACAGGCAGTGTGTAGTAACCCGCAATAAAAAAATCCATCCATTCTCCAGCTTAGCCATCTCACATCCCCTCGACTACCTGGATCCGCTCGTCGTCACCAGCGGCGGCGCGCAGGTTCCAGTCGGCCGGCTGACAGGTGTAGGCCGGCCGCTCTGCCTCGGCCGCCTCCCGGCACTGGCTGCCGGCGAGCTCCAGCGCCTGGCGACTCTGTGCCGTCTCCTCGACCTGCCGGCGCACCGCCTCAGCCACCTCGGCCGCCGGTGGCCGGCGCTCGGGCTCCGGCTGCTCGGCACCGCCCGCCGCCGCCGCCGCTGATGGCTCCGGTGTCGCCTCTCGTATCTCCTTGGGGGCAACCTTCTTTTTGCGGACCACTTTCTTGACGACCTTCTTCTTGGGCTTGACTGAGTCCGAGGCATCGGTGCCTGCGGCGGCTGGAGTGTCAGCTTTGGCCGCTGGAGGATCGGCTGTGGCAGCTGGCGAGTCTACAGAGGTAGCTGGAGGGTCAGTTGAAGCAGCCGGTTGGTCAGCTGTGACTGCTGGGGAATCTACTGAGGCGGTCGGCTGGGTATCCGTGGCGGCTTCCTGACCAGCCGTGTCAGTCCGTTCGACCCCCTCCACTGTCTGTTCGGCCGTCTCCATTGTCTGTTATCACAGCGTCAGTCACCGCTGGATCACTGGCCCGGCGTTCGAATCGCACTCTCACGGTCTTCCCCTCGCGCGCGCACACCGAACAGCACCACCGCCTGGCCTCGTCCGAGCCGCTGTCGTCCCCGGAGTAGAACGTCCCAGCCGCTGGCGAGCGGCCGGGCCGGGCAGGCGAGCCACTGGCACTCTGCCGGCGCCGCCGACACCGTGTCCAAAACGAGCTGCCCCCTGACAGAGCGCCATCGAATGATGACCGTCAGATGACCGGAGGGCAGGCGGGGAGATCGAATGATAGCCGTCAAATGACCGGCGGGAAGATCGAATGATGGCCGTCAAATGACCGGCGCGGGAAGATCGAATGATGGACGTCAAATGACCGGCGCGGGAAGATCGAACGATGGCCATGAAATGGACAGCAAGAAGGAAGAATGACTATAAGATGACAGGAAAATATAATGACGACCGTCAAATGACACGAGGGAAAAACGAATGATGACCGTCAAATGACAGATGGTTAGATCGAATGATGACCGTCAAATAACCCGAGGGCAGACGGAAAACAGGCAGACGTTGGATGAAAGGCGGACAAACGGTGGCCAGCAGTCAATGAATACCAGTCTGTTAACCGGCAGCCAGAGAGGCAAATAGCAGGCTGGCAGACGTTCGGCACAACCGGGCAATATGTCCATTGAGATGACCATTGTGGAGGAGAAATCCTGATATCCCGTAAAAATGAATTTACCAGCCGAACGACGACGGGTTTCTAAAAAGTGATTTCGACACTTGATTAAGCTGTGGTCCTCATAAAATAAAGTATACGCAACACGCCCCACCACAGGAATCGCGATATTATGGAGTAGTGTGAACAACGCCTGGTTATCTGTCAATTGCCTTGAACCCCACGAGGAGTGAGGACATCACGTTCCTTTACCTGCTCGCGCACTGCACCGATGCACAGCGAGAGACATTCAGGATGTAGCACGGTGCCGATAGTGGTACCTAGCTTTGGTGGGCCATGTCACAGGCTCTCGAGTGACGCTCTTATTAGCATTGCTGGAAAAAGGTCCAGAACGCTTTTCGACTGCCTCGAAACAGCTCGACACAAGCTTTTGACACGATGTTTCTGGGCTGCATTTACAGCAGCAGCCATGCTAGACATGCTGTTCAATAACAGCCAGGGCCTGTAGATTGCTGACCGGCACGGTGATCATTTCAGCACGGTCAAAAATCTCCAATACTGGTGAAAACACACACCAGAGGCTCGGAATCGGCACCAGGCCCATCGAAACGTAATTCGGGCTGGACCGAGGCCCAACATCGACGAGGATAGCAATACCTACCACCCCTAATAGTCATTTGACCTCAGCAGGTCATTGAATGCCTTGCTATTTCATATACGCTCTTCCATTGGTGAACTGACGCATAACATAACTCAAATCGGTAGAGGGTTGCTGCGTCGCTCGGACAGTGCGATGACGGCTGATCTGGTGAAGTCCACCGCTCTGGGACGCTACTGTCGCTGTACTGTTGTGCCACCGTGTGCCGCCAGTGTCGCTGTCTTGCTCCGCCGTCGTTAAGGAGCGCCACTGCTATTGTACGGTTTGGTCACCGTGTGTCGCTAGTGTCCAACACAGTAGTCGCTACACCACTGCAGAGGGCGACACTCCGACCGCACGGAGCGCCACCTGCCGCTGCCCTCTCCCCGACCAGTGAGGTGCCCTCAAAGATGAGCCGCTCTCACCAACCACCGACTGCCCGCCAGGCCAGCCATTCGCAACAACTGCCCACCGCCCGTCAAAACTGTGGCGTACCACATCTGCATTACACACCCCTTTATGTCGTGTGGTTAGCATCCAGGGACAGCCTGTGAGGAACCTCACACACGCGCACAAACGTACCTGTGTGGCGGTTAGTTGGTGACGAAGCTGCTCGTTCTCGGCACTGAGACTGGCCGCACGGGTAACGTTCAGCTGGATGTTGTCGCGACACTTGCCCAGTAGCTCCTCCTGCTGTCGTATTTTGGCTGAAACAGCAAGGAACGACCAGATCACGGAAAGCTCGGGGGACGCACACAGAGCCGGACAACGGAACTGTGAGCCTGCACACCAGCTCAGGAAAACACGAATCGAGAGGGACCATATCAGCGATAGCAATTAGGGTGCGTTAAGGTTCGTTTGTTGCACAACAAAAGGAGTCAAGGACCCTCTCTGTTATCAGTTTGCGAAACACGCAGGGACATCAGTCCAGAAATAAGAAACCGCATCGGTTACTGTTACTGCTCATGTTACTGTAGTTCTGTCGGTGAATCAACTGCATTCCGTTAACCTCCCCGTATCGTTAGCCCCCATTCATTTATAACGATAAAATCACGATTTAAACAAAATCATTGTTTTGGTTTGTTTTATATTGCAGGATAGCTTGGGAAATGTTGCTGTTTGAGTAAGTGCATGTAATAATTGGTTTTTGTTCACCACACTGGAAAACGCAATTGTTGAACGTTGAAATATAATTGGCAATTTATAAGTTTGAGATGATTCCGATTGGGTAAAAGGGAAGTATATGAGCGTGGCAGGGCATTGAATTCAGAAGAACAGGGACCGGATTCCAAAGGGAGAACGAGGACAAGCGGGACAGATTCACAGGTTAAAGGGACTATCCCACCTTTAACATGGGGTTTGAGTTGAGATAGCCAAGTTTGCGGCGAGGTTCAGAAACCACTATCTATCTAGGTTGCAACCCCCGCGGCCTCTTGGTGTTGAAGAAATTCGTTCCCTTCATTTGAAAATGGGCCTTGTACAAGGCCCTATCTTCAACATGGAGCGACCGTTAGTGTGACGTCACCTCGTTTAGTCATTCTGATTTAAATGGGTTTGTTCGTTGAAAAATCGCTTAAAACTTGGTCTGAACTTTGTTGTGGTGCCTACAGAGTAAAAAGAATCAGCTTTATGACAGTAATGTGGCCTGGGGAAGGAGGTAATTTTGGGCTGTGACGTCACAATATATTTGAAAGTTTGTGTTTGGAATATGGGAAGCCTAAGATGTTTAATGAAAAACAAATGCCAGAACCGTGTTCCTGGTCATCCAATCTATAAAGTCGGGCACAATTTAACTGGTTTTAACAACATTTTAGAAGGTGGGATAGTCCCTTTAATGGAGGAGGATGGGAGGGGGGGGGGGAGTCTGGCAACCACTCCAAGGCCGAGCGAAGGAGGAGGGGCAGTCCAGTGAATGGCTGTCAATTGCCCGCTGTCCAAACACTGATCTCGTGCCGGGCTACACAAACAAAAGCTGCTATGCCGATGACGCATATCAACACAACTGACCACTGCTCCGCTGTGCCGACAAATTGGTACGGACAGCTGGACATGTGTGAACAACTCAACGAACATTACCGAAGGCAGAATGATCAACTGACACACACGCGTGGATTCACATACCTGGATTACGGAGAGGTCTTGCTGCGGCTTTGGACCAGAGCAGTATTTGGCAGAGATGTGCCGAGGTCTACGCCGAGATAAGTACCTATTTAGCTAAGTCAACACTGAACGTTCATTGGCTGACAAAACACCGTTCAAACCTTCACTACAGCTCGGCCCGACCCGCGACCAACCAGCACCTTTCGGCCTCCCACGAGCACGGAACGTGGGTTGCCCGGCCGCTCGACAGGTCCACCAGCCGCCTATCCCATCGTTCCGACTTCAGTCGATCGGTCCACAGTGGTTGCACGCATCACTGAAGTCAGGTCGCGCGCTCTTGAAGGCAGTTCGCGTTATCTTGAGGTCGGCCAGGGATGTCCTGAGGCCGGCCGCATCGCCTTGAAGCCGGCTTTAACAGTCCTGAAAGCCAGCCCGCACAACACTGTCACCGGTCCCCGTAATCACTCGTCGCCGTCGTATAGGAGCTCTTCGTCTTCGGCGGACGGCGCCGGAGCACTGAGCACCCGCCACCGGTACCAGAAGAGCACCAGAACCCAGAACACGAGCACCCCGTCGGTGAGGGCCAGCAGGAACAGAGTGCGACTGAGCGCGGCCATGGCGGAGCGGCGGAGAGGCGGCGTCACCACCCACGCCGCCGGTACCGGCGTGCCACTCCAGCTGGCAGCCGAGACGGCCGGCCCGCCGCGCGCCGCGCCGGTAGGGCGGCTATTTATAGGCGGCGCTCCGCGCGTCCTGTGGCGGAGACCAACCGGCGGAAGGACGACTGCGACTGTCACCAGAGGACACGCACGGACAGACTAGGTGTGGACAATGGGGAGGAGACGGGAAGGGAAGAGATGATATTCATAGGACACGAAAATGCCCTTAAACCTGAGCTCAGACCATGCCCTAAGCTCAGGAATGGAAACTCGTACCCGACTCCAAGAGCAGTGAAACTACAAGACCGTAGCGGCAAGCGGTTTGGGGTAGCGCTAGCAGGCGTCTGGTAGGTGGGATAGAACGTTGATAGGTAGCCCCAGCCTTGGTCGCTCCAGTCTTGGCGAGTGGGAGAAACCGGAAGTCCGTCAGATATTTATGGGAGCGCATTCGGATTTTATACCGTTCCGGCGATCTTTCAGCCGAAATGTCATGTGACCCGGCCATCCATTTGCATCCCCCACACCGCTGTCATTCAGAAACCGACTCTCTAACTCCCATTGACCAAGAAGTCTTACTCTGACTGACGAAAAGTCAAAACGCAAAGAATCCCGTTTAGTAATGTTTGTACCGGCTATATCAATCTAGCCTAACTCGTCAACCCCCAGATCAACTCGTCTAACAAGAAGTCGAACAATAAAAACTTCCGTTCCTGCATTAGTGCCGAACCGTGTGATCGATTGGCGGATCGGTCAGCGTCAGCGACGCGCCGTCGGCCGGTCGGGGCCACCGGGAACGAAAGGAGGCGACGGCGGGGCGACTGCCGCCCCCGCACCGGTCACAGGTTATTTACGGAGGCCCGCCGCCGACACGGAACTGACACACTTGACCGGAGGGCGGAGACACGGGTAGGTATCAGCGTAAAAGGATGTGCACATTCAATGCGAGTGTTGACAAAATGGCCCGAAATATATCCAAGCAATTGGACCATTAAACGATCAAAAACAATGATCAAACTACCAAACTGCCGGAATTGATAAGGAAGGGTACCAAATACATGGATATAACGTAGACCCTCGGTACGCTAATTCGTCGAACGACTGGGAAGATATGGAGTATATTGCTCGTTAGCAAACAGCCGCTACCCGTTCGCAGCTGTATACGATAAGATAGGATACCGCGGTCCGCGACAGCAGTGTATCTGCCTTCAAACGCGACTTTCAGGAGCCTTGCTTTCTTGACTTTGTCGAAGATTCTCAGGCGACGGTGAAGTGTTAGCGCTCATCTGACCTTCCATGACCAGTGAGAAGGAATGTGATGGAAATGCGGCGGGATGGATCTCTGGTGCATACATGTCATTGTCACTTCATACCCCACGTCATATGTGTATGCGTGTATGGGGGAGTTCAGCTATCAGTTGGAGAGTCTCGGATGCCCTACGTGAGTATGTGTGTGAGAATAGGCTCACCTCTCAGCTGTAAGGTCTCGGCGGCCGACTCTGCCGTCTGCCCCGCGGAGCCGTTTTGGTCGGAGCCGGGGCTCACCGCCGGCTCCTCGGCTCCGCCCTCTCGCAGGAGCTTCACCTGTGGGAGCCACACGCATAACTTCACCAAACACCAACACCAACACCACAAACATCGGCGACAGGCGCGCAGGAGACAGACACACCTGTCCTCACTTACTACTACTGACATTACAAGCGTCGATGGCGCTTCAGTGAGCACGGTTGTATATCCCTCATCTATTCATCTAATAACCTCTAATGGTGAGAAGGTCAATCACAGAAGGCCGTTAAGTAACAGTCAAATGGCTAAGCGTGATAAGAAACTTGGTAGTTGCAGAAAAACGCGTGCATGCTACCTATCCTATTTATTAAAACGATTGAACGGATAGATAGCTTTTCACAAAGCATATAGGTGTGAGGAGGTCAATCAATTATATCATAGACGACTAAGGGGGATGCATCGAGACATGTGGAGCTAGTTTTTTTTCACCGGGAATCATCGCCAGGCCATTTTCAGAGCTGCAATCTTCAAAACTTTAACGCTTCATACATTTCGTCCTTACGAATTAGGACATGTATTGTTTTCCCCAGCACTAGCACAAAATCCGCAGCACTAACAATACGAGGTTAAAGGCTATCGCCAAAGGCTACGACAAAAATATAAACACAAATACGAGCCCGTGCATTGGCCATAGACGAGCCATGTGCGACGTGCGTGTGAGAGGTGAATATCCCTTCTTTTATGATGAGCGTATGTGCACACGTACACAAAGACCAAAATGAACCATTCTAAAGCTATGGACAGACCAGTGCTGGTTTCAATTAAGCTATTACGAAAAAAGATGGCATCTCTAAAGAGGTGACCTTGCCGAGCTGTGCATGTGTATCTTATCACACAACACACCAAAGTGCCCAAAGCTGCCAGTAACACAGCCTACCCTTAACTCAGGGTCAGTGACAAAACTTAGCCTAAGCCCCCGGCATGCAAAGCAGTTGAAGCTAGCAAGATGTAACAACCAAGCACACTGCCGCAAGCAGGCACCCTTAGTGTAACCTGTGAACTGTTAGCTTAGCTACTACCGTTGCCGACCCGAGCGATCCATGCAGCACCTGCCATGCTCCACAATCCCCCCCCCCCCCCGTGTGGAGAGTGAGAGCCCCTGGTCACCGCCGGCTACCTTCATGGTGAGCAGCTTGACCAGCTCGTCTCGCTCCTCGAGGTCTGTGCGCAGCGCCTCCTCCATGTGGGCCTTGGCCTGCTGCTCCAGCTGGCACTGTTCGCGCAGCTCGGCCAGCCGGCGGCCGGCGCGGCCCTCCGCCTCGGCCATCGAGGCCTGCCGCCGCCCGAGCCGGAGCCGGTCAGACCACGGCCGGCGGAGGGGGATTAGGGGCAGGGCGGCCGACCGGTCAGAAGCCAGGCAGGGTGATGGGGAGGGGAGGAGATAGAAGAAGGGAAAAGGGTGGGAGAGGATGAGAGACGGAGGGAAGAGGAGAGGACGCAGAGGGATGAGGAGTGGGGCAGGGCGACTGGCCGGCAGTAAGGGGAGTGGGTGGGGGTTGGGAGAGGGGAAGACGCAGGGAGAGGGACGGGCGGGCGGCGAGAAAGAATGAAAGACGGGAGGAGAGGGGCGGAGACAGCAGGATCACTTCTCGCCGATCAGAAGCCCTTCGTGACACAGCGTGCGATAGCGGGGCCTCCTAATACGGTCAGGGTACTGGATGGTGAAAAGTAAACATAAGTGACTGTGGGTGATGCGTCATTAGTGTCACTATGTCAATTATGGGGGTACGTTGCTGAGTCAGTCTGAGGAGCACGCTACCGCGAGACAAATGGTGTTACCGTGTCAGTAGGGGTAGGAGGCAGTAAAAGCCGCGTGTCCGTATTTACTTGGCAATCGAGACATCGATAAAGGCAACAAAAGCGTAGATCTTGAGTCCATAAGTGAGCCAAGCACCGGTCAGTCAGGAGTCAGCAGTCAGCTGATGTCCGTTTGGGAAAAGAACAATTGATCTCGTCATCGGCCGTCTGTGTGTAAGGCAGTCAGCTGTATCCGCGGGACGGAAAGCTCGTGCAGCTCCATGTTAGGACCACGTTTGTTAGTCTGCAGTTACTGATGATAACATGCGCAGACGTATCAGAGTTATGGCAGGTGTTAGTCCTATCTAAAGCACACCTTGCACGGTTGATCAGGCATTCGCTAATTCACTGCTAGCCGACCCTGTACCCATGCAAGACACTCTACGCGACCGAAAGACCGCTACTACAACCTTAACTACGACTTTTGATCAACGAGATCGAATTATTATGTGAAATTTTCCCCGATACAAACCTAGCCAAGACGAACTGTAATTTTACGCTCGTTGATTGTGTCATTTCGCTCACTCCAAACAGTCAAATTCTCTCTCTGTCCCCGTGATTTCTGTTCTCACCCATCGGAACTACTCTGATCCCGGGTACTCACCCTCATCTTCTCATTGTCATTCTCCAGGTTGTGAAAGGCGCGTGCCAGATCCGTGTATCGGCCGCGGTACTTGTTGTACTTTGCTCGCATGCGCTGGTAGCTGTGCAGAAGCTGCTCCTTGGAGACGGCGCCCAGGTCGGCCACGGAGCTCACCTCACTGCCCGACTCCAGATCGGCCTGAGGTCGGGTCAGGTGGCAGGTCACTGGCGGCCCGCGCGGCACGTCCAGCACAGACGGCATGGTCAGCGGCGGCCGGCGCGGCACCGGAGCCGACTGCATGGCCAGCGCGGACACAGGACGGACGGGACACCGGCACAGGTCACCTCAGTTCCATGGGGAGGCTCTCACTAGACCCTGTCTGGTCCCACAAGTGCTGTCGGTCGGTTACATCACTGGGGTGAGCGCAAACACAGTACGCATCAGTACTACGTCGTACACAGCTCTGACACCACACCGACTTCACAATTATACGGCCTTGAACACCGCCTATATGCAGCACCAATATATGGTCACCGATGGTCAACGGAGCAGCCCACCAGCCCTGTCCTCACACCACAAATGTCTGCTCAACTGGGCTGCGCCAACTGAGCACCGTTCGGCCGGGCCGGCACGTGCCGAGTGGTGCTGGGAGCCGCTGTGTATGGGGCACGCCACTTGGAGCAGCGCGCGGCCGGCCGGGAGGGGTGGGGGCCGGACCGGCGACGCCACCATTCGACAACACCTGTGTGGACCGCGCGATTTCAGCCGGCGTACTGCTTGCCGGCGTCCCCAGTGAACCGAGCTCGCTAATGGAACAAAGAAACTGAACGGGAATTGACGAAAAACTACCGTCATCAGGCGGCATAGCGCATGTATCGGCCGGGTTAGGTCAGTCTCGATTAAAACACACTTGTATGTCATTAAACCGAAAAATGTGTGCAGCTTTAAGCACATCTTCAAGCATGATTTGTCAAATAATTTAACAACCAAGAATACACACGGCTAGGCCAGGCAAATATCAGGACTGCAACCAACAAAAATAAACATGCCAAGTCATTGTAGAAACCTATAACTACGTTAGAAGTAGTGCTTAAGGCTACGAGCAGTTGTGTGGATGCATGCGGTAAGAACTTTGTCAAAACCGTTAGGTGCTGATGTAAAGGTCATATTAGTAGCGAAAGCAGTCATCAAACAGCGCTACAGTCAGTGGTTATTTCTATTCTGAACAGCAGACGCAAAAACAAATTACTGTTTTCGGGAGACGATCTGGAGAAGAAGACGCTGAAAAACCAAGTCAGATGGATGACAATACGATCACAGAAGAAAAGCTGATGTTAAAAAAGTGACAACATAAACCACCAAACATCGCAAATAATAACAATGTCCACAGGAAGGTGGAAAAGTGTCATAATGCTGGCACATTTCAGTTTATCGATGATGATGAATTGGGGTTTTGGGGCGCCCGGACTACAGTGGTCATTGGCGTCAAAATTTCAATTTATCATCGACATCGATGCATAAATGAGCATTGCACAAATCATACTGATAGGGATCTGTTTTAGGAATATCGTTACCATCGCATAAATTATACTCAAAGTGCGTGCAGTTATTAATAAAACGAACTAAGGAAGTGAAGTTGAAAATGACGGAAGCACGTCTTCAAACTGAAACATAATCAGACCCTTTAAATATCAAAGGGCGCCCATGTCCTTATGCACTGTGCAGTGTGCACTGTGCAGCACCTGACCCTGGCCTCTAACATCCTATTTATAATTCCGCTTGTCATGAGCATTCAGAGGCGAAAATTTATCGTGCCCACAGGACACGGCCCGCCCAATGCCGCGCAAATGCCCGGCGACAGGAATCAGCGCCATATGATAAATGTTCATCCCAATCCGTGCATACCAATAGCTATTTTTTCCCGCTATTTTGCAATTAATCCAACTTCGATCAATATTTTCAACCCTCACACTGATCATATGTCTTTAATCTTTAGTCAATTTTCTGATTCGGAGACCATCGAAATTATTTGAAATAGGGCCCTGCAAAATGTATGATCAATTTCCCATAAAGGCGATGACAAAAGTAAAATTACGAAAAATGTTTCAATTCCATGACAGCTACTCGCTGCAGAATAGCAATGATCTGCGCAAAATTGAAAGTAACAACGCTTTTACTACGCAGCCGTGCTCGCTGTGTCTGGTCAGTGCCAGTGCCGGTGCTGCGTGAGGGCGACATACGTGCAGTGTGGCGCGGCGGAGCGGTGCAGCAGCCGCCGGCGACTCGCTAACCGTCGAGGAGGCCGCCGAGCCGCGCCGGAGCCGTCCCGGTACCGTCGGCCGCGCTCCGGGTGCTCCGGCCGCCGCCGCGGCCGACCCTGCCGGACAGAGGGTGGGGTGCTCTGAGCGGCCTGCTAGACAGGGGTGGGGCGCTCAGCGGGACACGGCGGTCTGCCGGGGACTGGGAAATCCGCTGACCTTTGCAGAGAACTAGTGATCTATTTTTGAATTCGCCTGATTGCTGAGTGCCTGCGAAATTATTAGAGATGACCTTTCTAACAACCCTTACAGATTGTGCTACCTGGCTCATAAGCCATACCTGGCTCATAAGCTCACAAGCCACCCCCGCTCCAAGATGTTACAATCGAGACAACAAGATCCCGGTACGGTTTAAGCCGTGCGATATTCCCAGTTGCATCGCTTCCGATTTTATCGGACAATGACTTCCAGTTTCGGTATCCAAGGTGGTCAAGACCTTTTGAATTAGGTACCACAATGTCTATGCACACACTCTGAGATGTCCCCGGAATGGAGTGGGATCCTAACACAAAGACTGGAATCTTTATTATGTTGCCAATACCTATTAAATGCCCCTAGTTCTAATGGAAAGTCTGGGACTCCGTTCGGACGCCTACCTTGGCGTCATTTCCGGAAGATAACGATAAAGATCGTAAACGAGCCGTAGGTAAACACAGACCCGATTGACACTCCGGCATTCTACATCGCACGTGAAATGAAAGATAAGAACGTTTGGAAGGCGCCTCCGGAGTCCAGAGCCTCCACAATCGCGTGCCATATAGCGTCGGCAATTTAACAATTTTAATCGTCAGTCTTATATGATTGTTAACACTGGCATGCCACCGACCGATAATGAGCACCGTTCAGGAATGTTGATGAATGGTTCAACCGACTGGTCTCAGGTTTCCTTACCCTCATCGTCGAGACTGAAGGCGCTGAGATCTGCCTGGTGGCTGGCCCGTGGAGAGTCACCCGAAATGAGCTGTCAAACAGGACGTATTCATGACTAAATTTCATCTATATGCATGCGGTACATGCGCATTGTGCAATGTGCACCTTATTCGCAAGTGCACCTCCGTCTTGAAATATGCACCCCTAAAGACAACCAATCAGCACCCCACCTATCAACCATCACCATAGAGCTATTGACACTCTGTTAATCATTTCTGACATTCTTCCAAATGCTGCTTTCCATGTGTAGCTACATGACCCAGGATCCAAAGAGCACACAAATACACCAGTGCCCCAATGTGTTGCAATTGGAATGCTGCTCTAGTGCAGATTATAAGACAAAAGAAGATAAACAATCCTAGCATCACAAGACAGATTGGGTGACCATGACCCAACCATAGACTTGTAATAGACACATTCAGTGGAGGAGTCATCCCACCATAAGATTAGTGCCCCTAAGCAATTCCAGGACACCCTTAGAATAGCAATCACATCCCCAGTGGATGTCAGTCACACCTGAAAAAAATGAAAAACCTTGCAAAAGTGCAGCAGGTTCAGGTTCAGGTTCAGGTTATGAGCTAGGAGTAGTCACTGTCTATTTGGTGCTCATATCGTGGAATGCACTAATCAGAGGATGAGCTTTGGTGGTCGACTAGGGTAGCCCAATGTCGGTCAAGCCTTTTCTTGAAGGCACTAGTACTTGGTGCTGACACAACATAGTCTGGCAGCTCATTCCAAGGGGTGACTACTCTGTTAGCAAATGACATGTTTCTGAAGTGGTGCATTGACCGCCTTTTCTTCAACTTAAATCGATGACCCCTGGTTCTTTCATTGTCTTGAAATTCAAAGAATCGTCCTGCATCTATATCAACTTTTCCTGTTACAATCTTGTAAGTCTCAATTAAGTCACCTCGCTTGAGTCGATCTCGCATGCTCATCAGATCAAGCCTCGTCAGCCGTTCTTCATAGGGATAGGCTCTAATTTCTCGTACAAGCTTGGTAGCTTGTCTCTGAACTTTTTCAAGCTTTTGTATATCTTGAACCATGTGAGGACCAACCGCAGACAGGCAATAATCTAGATGCGGGCGAACATAAGTGGTGTACAAGGACCTGAAGTTGTTGACATCAATATTTCTGAAAGCCATTTTTAAAAGCCTTAGTGCAGTCATTCCTTTCAGTGCCGCAGCTTGGCAGTGGCATGTTGCTTTCAGGTTGTTGGCTACAATCACGCCCAGATCACGTTCGTGAGTTGTGGTGCAGATCGTCCTGGCTTCATCATTACCTTTCATGACATAGTCCTCTGCAGGGTTCATATATCCACAATGCATGATCTTGCACTTTTCAACGTTGAACTTAAGCAGCCACTGATCTGACCATTCAGATAGCCTGTCAAGGTCTGCTTGCAGTGTTGCACAGTCCTGTTGGGTTACTATGTCTTTGAACAGTTTTGTGTCATCTGCGAACAGTTTACAGCCACTCTGCACCAGGGTTGGAACTTGGAAGCTCATTGATGTAGATCAAAAACAAGGTCGGTCCCAATACCGAACCTTGCGGTACTCCACTGGCCACATCTACACACTGTGACTGGCTTCTCCCCACTGTGACCTGCTGTTTTCTGTTCCTGAGGAAGTCGGTTAACCAAGCGAGCAGTTGTCCTCTTATTCCATAAGCACTCAGCTTGTGGATGAGTCTTGCATGCGGAACTCTATCAAAGGCCTTTTGGTAGTCAAGATATGCAATGTCCACAGCTTTGCCTTCATCCATCCACTGAGTCCAGAGTTCAAATGCTTCAAGTAGGTTGGTCTGGCACGATCTACCCTTTACAAATCCATGTTGGTGCTCACTGATCAGCCTGTGCCTGTTAAGGTGGTCTTTGATGTGTCTCAAAATAATTCTTTCCAGAACTTTGCACAGCTGACAAGTAAGACTTATTGGACGGTAGTTTCCAGCAACTTTCTTGCTCCCTTTCTTGAAAATTGGAGTGATGACTGCCATTTTCCACTGGTTCGGCAACTGTCCTTGAGTCAGAGAGCACCTAAACAGTCCGTTGTGCCTAACGGCCACAGCACATAGGATACCCCCTGCATATCAAGAAAGGTGGGGCTCTCTTATCATGAGTTGGGAGCCCCATAATGTGAGGAATCTCCCTAACAACCAAGCATGACAATCTTGATGAAAACTTGATCTTGTTGGAGCTGGGGCACTCCACAGACCACAGGTGCACAGTATGGTGCGGGATTATCATGAGGGCTCCGGCTGTTCACGGGCACTACAAACTGCTGAGTGTGGTGTGTATGGTGTGTGCAGTAGGCGTGGGGGTAGGGGATGGGCAATCAGCATCAACAGTGACAAAGGGACGCAGTGGGCGGAGCTTGGAGCCTGTGTTATGTGGACAGTCCTACCGCACACAGGGCCCGTGAACAGCCCTATGGTGTGGTGAAAATTTGCGTGAAGCAGTGTGGATCCTCAGTGGTACACTATGCTCATGTGCTGGACTGTTGTGCTGGCAAAGTGTGATCCAAAAAATGATGCACAAGACACAATGGGATTGACAATGTCCATGAAAGAATTGACCCATGTCTTCACCTTATAGGTACTACACCAATTTTCTACAGACCTGAGACAATTGTTGTACTGGCAGCCTCATAGAGGGCTGCCCCACCTCCTCAGTGATTTTCTTCCTCAAATTTTTGAACATATTTGGGAAAGAATCGCATGAATTTAAATAGCCAACAACTCCAACTTCGAATCGTGTCCAAATACAAAACAATATTTTGATCCGAGCGAATTTCGGACGACGGTGAAAACAGGGCGCCTGGGGCGATTTGATCAAGGTTCGTTAAATTTACACGTGATATAGAATATCCAAGACAGTTAGGATAAATGATAACAATAACACGTCAAATGTATATTTAAACACACAAAGCTTTCGGTATGAAAATACCTTGATCACTGTGTTAACAGAAATGAGGACAGAAATTGTCACCGGCAGCTTGTACAAAAATATAAAATAGCACTCGAAAAATAGATCACAATCACGAGATTATCTATCGAAGTCCTGCCACTAAGCTTACAGCGCATGTTGCTAAAGTTATAAATCCAGTCCTAGTATTGATGGTATCGCGTGCTGATATGTGAGCCGCTTCTAAGATTTTTCGTGTCGTTTTTCGTGCGCCCTTCTCTAATAATCGAGTTGCTCCCCAGTTCGGTAAATGATGAGACTGTTCGGCATGTACGACGATTGCGTTCGATGTTCGATGAAACTTAAGGTCACTTTTATGTTCTTTAAGTCTCGTTTCGACCCCCCTCCCCGTTTCTCCCACGTAGCTTTTGTTACACCCACCACAAGGAATTTCGTATACTACACTTTTCGGAGAATCGGATGTGTCGGACGTCTCTTTCGGTCTTCGTTTAATCATCTCGTGTATCTTCGTTCCCGTGTTCGTTGCTACTCGTACGCCTGTCTTCTCAAGTGATTTAGAAATAACCTCCGCGCTCTTGAAGTTTGGAATCGATATCCATTTTCGCTTTTTCCTTCCTTGTTCTTTTTCCTTTTGTTTTGGGTTCTTCTTTATTCGTTCGGCCTTTTGCTTTTGCCGAATGAGATACCCCTTCGGGTATTTCAGTTTCGTGAAAGCGTTGCAAATATGTTTAATCTCTTCGTCCAGGAACTCCTCATCACAAATTCTCATTGCTCGTAAAAAGAAACCTATAACTATACCACTTTTCACACGTTCACTGTGGCCAGAGTAAAAATGAACATAATCTTCTTTGTTGGTTGGCTTTCTATGTACCTTAAATTTGAAACCTGTCTCTCTTCTGATGATGCACGTGTCTAAGAACGCTAGTTGGTCATTTTCTTCGTGCTCGATCGTGAACTGTATTTTCGCATTGACGTCGTTCAGTTGCGCTAGTTTTTGTTCCAGATTCGTGTTTTCTGGAACGATCACTAGGACATCGTCCACATATCTCATCCATATGGAGCTGGACCCCATGATTTCGAAGAAATTTGATGCTTCCAGAGTTTCCATATATAAACAAGCGGCTACTGGGCTGAGAGGAGATCCCATAGCCAGTCCATTCTTTTGTAAGTATTCCTTTCCGTTGAATGAAAAACAGCCAAACTTCATGCACAGAGAAACTAATCTGATATAATCCTCCTTTGGAAGTGGGAGAGAATCCTCATCAGTGGTGCTTACCACTTTTTCGATTGCTTCTAGGGCACCTTGAATGGGGACGTTGGTAAAAAGGGATTTCACGTCAAAGCTTGCCATTTTCATGTCCTCTACGTTTTCCATTTCTTTCAGTAATGGAAAACGTAGAAAAGGGTAAGAAAATGTATCATTTACTGGAGGAAGCACCTGCTGTTCCAAAAATGAAAGGTCTGCCCAAAGTGCACAAGGACGGGATACCCATGCGCCCGATTACATCCGGTATTGGGAGCGCCCCCCACAATCTGGCTAAGACACTGGCAAAACCATTGTCGATGGCCCTCGGATCTATCAGCGATGCGCACCTCAAGAACTCATCAGACATGATGTCTAAACTGAAAGAAATGGAAAACGTAGAGGACATGAAAATGGCAAGCTTTGACGTGAAATCCCTTTTTACCAACGTCCCCATTCAAGGTGCCCTAGAAGCAATCGAAAAAGTGGTAAGCACCACTGATGAGGATTCTCTCCCACTTCCAAAGGAGGATTATATCAGATTAGTTTCTCTGTGCATGAAGTTTGGCTGTTTTTCATTCAACGGAAAGGAATACTTACAAAAGAATGGACTGGCTATGGGATCTCCTCTCAGCCCAGTAGCCGCTTGTTTATATATGGAAACTCTGGAAGCATCAAATTTCTTCGAAATCATGGGGTCCAGCTCCATATGGATGAGATATGTGGACGATGTCCTAGTGATCGTTCCAGAAAACACGAATCTGGAACAAAAACTAGCGCAACTGAACGACGTCAATGCGAAAATACAGTTCACGATCGAGCACGAAGAAAATGACCAACTAGCGTTCTTAGACACGTGCATCATCAGAAGAGAGACAGGTTTCAAATTTAAGGTACATAGAAAGCCAACCAACAAAGAAGATTATGTTCATTTTTACTCTGGCCACAGTGAACGTGTGAAAAGTGGTATAGTTATAGGTTTCTTTTTACGAGCAATGAGAATTTGTGATGAGGAGTTCCTGGACGAAGAGATTAAACATATTTGCAACGCTTTCACGAAACTGAAATACCCGAAGGGGTATCTCATTCGGCAAAAGCAAAAGGCCGAACGAATAAAGAAGAACCCAAAACAAAAGGAAAAAGAACAAGGAAGGAAAAAGCGAAAATGGATATCGATTCCAAACTTCAAGAGCGCGGAGGTTATTTCTAAATCACTTGAGAAGACAGGCGTACGAGTAGCAACGAACACGGGAACGAAGATACACGAGATGATTAAACGAAGACCGAAAGAGACGTCCGACACATCCGATTCTCCGAAAAGTGTAGTATACGAAATTCCTTGTGGTGGGTGTAACAAAAGCTACGTGGGAGAAACGGGGAGGGGGGTCGAAACGAGACTTAAAGAACATAAAAGTGACCTTAAGTTTCATCGAACATCGAACGCAATCGTCGTACATGCCGAACAGTCTCATCATTTACCGAACTGGGGAGCAACTCGATTATTAGAGAAGGGCGCACGAAAAACGACACGAAAAATCTTAGAAGCGGCTCACATATCAGCACGCGATACCATCAATACTAGGACTGGATTTATAACTTTAGCAACATGCGCTGTAAGCTTAGTGGCAGGACTTCGATAGATAATCTCGTGATTGTGATCTATTTTTCGAGTGCTATTTTATATTTTTGTACAAGCTGCCGGTGACAATTTCTGTCCTCATTTCTGTTAACACAGTGATCAAGGTATTTTCATACCGAAAGCTTTGTGTGTTTAAATATACATTTGACGTGTTATTGTTATCATTTACACGTGATGTTTGGGGTACAGAAGGCCCACGGAGGCGGAAAAGTTCCAAATGTCACGTGACTAATATGCCCTCCGGCGCCCTGTTTTCACCGGCGTCCCGAATTTCTATGTTTGTCGTAAAAGCGCATCATCTGCCCGAAATATTGCTGCCATATCTTGACACCTCAAAAATTGGCAGCACCAGCCCTTCACCTAAGTTTTACCTTTTCCCCTACCCTCAGTAACAGGTAACAAACGATCGCTAACCGTTTCTCGGTGACCAAAAATCTTTATTGCAGCCAGTAGCTACCGGCTGATCGCAGAGAAAGTGGTATATACTTCGTTTGATCTGTCCGATGCCGTTTCATCGGTGCCCGTCCGGCTGGTATCCTTATCACACCCTCTAGCTAACTGCCGAACCATTACGCGCTCCGCCAACTTCACTCCTGAGTAGAAGAGTCATTGTGGTTTCGGGTTACTTTTGGCCACCGCGCAGCTTCAGCCCAGCGAGTCAGTGTTGCCAGGTCGAGTGATGCCAATACCTCCAGAAAATGTTGTAAAAACCTCTAGAAACCTCTGTTCCATTGCCGCTGAGTATGAAGTATATAGAGGATTCTTCATGGCTCCGAGTGGAAGATAAGGATATCTTTTCCAAGCGGGTTACTGAAAAACCGAGCGACGAAGGAGCGAGTTTTTTTTTTCTGGAACACGCGAGGAAAAGATATCCGATCACGAGACCTTATCTTTGCATCTGAGAGGAGTGCGAGATAGAAATATCCCTGCACTGTAGACCCAATGGCAAATAAACCTCAACTAGAAAGATATATACCTCCATGCCTACCTCCATATCACAAACCGTGGCGCTGTTTCAAAGCACGCTGCCATTCGCTGCCAGCGCGTAAAGACATCATCAAGCCCATTTCTCCAACACTACCAAAGGGTCTGTTCCAGTCGCACTTCCTAACACCTCGAAACTCCTCCAAGATAGCTTCCCTGTCCCAGTGTCAGCTCTAGCCCCTACAAATCAAAGGAGGGCCCTGCTCCAACCTCCTCTATATTGCTCTTGGAGGAGTTTAGAGGTGTTAGGAAGTGCGACTGGAACATACCCAAAGTGTGAAGTCAGCGCGCTGGCAGCAGCTGGCAGCGGGCTTTGAAACACCCGGTTGTATCCCCAATCAAGATAATTCCCTCATTCTTCGCATGCCTTCGCATTTGTCCACATAACTTGGTGGATTTGGTGCCCACCGTGGGCACCAGGTTTACATAGCCTTGGTGCCCACGTTCAAATAGCCTTGGTGCCCATGGTGCCCACGGTATATCGATAACTTTTAGCTGCAGCCGGCGGCCAGAGCCTCATTAGTGAACAAGCCAAAAGTAGGTTTTTCGTTTCCATCAATCTGTTGATGGAAGTGTGTTGATGGAAGTGAATAGGTGTGTTTAAACGTGCAATACTTAAAAATAATAACATGAAATTTAGTGCCTAAATAGTTCTCAAGAGACCTTGATCCTAGTTGTCTTTTCTCGCATTTTCATATTACCTCTAGAAAACCCTCTAGAATCCGCATTTTTTCAAAAACCTCCAGGAGCCCCGAAACGCTCCCCTAAAACCTCTAGATCTGGAGGTTTACCTCTAGACCTGGCAACACTGCAGCGAGTGGCAGTGAGAACGAGCGCCGGCGCGGCTTTAGCCACCAACTGAATCCAGCCGAGTCTTGGCCGTGCCCGTAGGCTCCATGCGATTGCAGGACAATCTTTATATGCTTTGCATGCAGGGACCGCTATTGCTCAACAGCAGACACGGGCTTTGGTCCCCCTGGAGTGAATCTCAATTCTCAGCTCAATGCCCTGGCTATGACTTTGATCCACCGACGGGCATCCCGACCCACCAGCGGTGGTCCCGATGAAATAAAGTTTAACTGACGCTCACGGCATTGATAGTGATGACGTTCCGTTCCACACCGTCAAACCAATCATCACGCAGTACATACTCATGCAGCAATGGTGACTTATTGAGGAAACCAGGCGGTAAACACTTCACACACGGAAACAAGATTCTCCCATGGTTCCAGAGAGCCTTCGATATTTGAGACATACTGGTATGTCGAGCCGACAGAAAACACTTACGCTGCGCCAGGGCCGTTAACCACGAGCAACAGATACGTCATGAATGTGCGACACGCCCGGCATTTTCCACACCGACCTCTCGTTGAACCACACGCAATGGCCGAACAAGCATGCGACCAGTCATTGTCAATCCCAGTACAGGCATTTACAGTAATGTGCGCGACACAGTATCTCCCTGACCAATGCCACAGAGCGCTGCAAGCATCTTCCACATGGCATGACGCACAGTTTGGCTAGAACAGACGCACAAACGTTCTGATCATCACGACAAATAACACAGATCAATAGGCACCCGGGCCTCTCCTGCACTGGAATTCAGTCGTGCGCGCGCTCAATCACAAGAATGGGTAACATCAGTTGGTGCGGCCTGGTCGAGACATTGCTGTAAGACTGCTGTAACTGAATAAGCAAAGAAAACACAATTGGCAACCAACAATCAAATGGAATCCCTAGCCCAGACTGTAACAAGTGCTGCAATTCTGACTCGGGCAGCTGGTATATTATCACTGAATGCAGTTCTAGTGTCTCATTGGTGAGCCGAGCGAACACATTCCATTGGAATAGTCAACCTAGCCAGTATCCACCCCCTGCGTCCACATTCACAATTAGTAGTACCGAACTGAACGATTTCCATATGAAAACGACTACACCGAACACGCCACTACGCCAAAAATACACACATCGCTGCAGTATACATTATGTACACGTCCGAGCCACATCGCTGTAAAGGTTATGTACACATCTGGGCAAAAAACTATATACAAACCAGTCCCTGTGCGCGTCCTGACTCCTGCAGTATGGCAGAACGGTCAAAACTCTTCCACCACCGTACGACTTCTGGTCAACACCGCTGCGAGCGGAGGCTGCTAGGAACAGATCCGGACTCGCAGCGAGCCAGGGCGGAGTCGACACGGAAAAGTCTCGGACTGTCATCTTCAGACGCGAGCCGAGCGCAGCACTGAGTGTGGGAAATAGCCGGCGAGCGCGGGGAACGCAACATGGAGAGCTTCTGCAGCATGGAGGGAGAGGGACAGAATAACATCCAAATAGAATCGCCACTTAAACCCTCGCAAATAAATCACTGTATGGGGCCAAAGAACTGACGGAGAAGAACGGGGAAAAGAACACCTGAGCATATTTTAGCGGAGGAGATAGTATGACAGGTACTAGCGCGACGGATTCATTCGTCTGACTTGACTCGGGAATTCATTTCCCAAATTGCGTCACAGCTGTCTGGCAGTCGAGCCACCGGCTAATCCCCCACCCTTATCTCCCCTCCCTTCCCCGGCACAGAGTTCCGTCCTCTCGCCCCGAAACTCCTCCGCAGTCCGTGGCGACCAGTCCGTACAGTTCCCGGCATACGACACGCGGCCACCCGCCGGAGACACCGCGTCACTCACAGCACCAAATCCACTGTCAGAGGCTGTACCGCCGACCTCAGCAGCCCTGCCACCTGGCGGCCATGTCAGTACCTACTAGGGCGCGGCCTTGAGCACGGCGCCGCCGGGCCGCGGGACCTCGCCTCCCGGCCCCGAGTCCTCGAGGTTTTTGAGCAGCATGTTGAGCCAGTGTCGGACCGACTTGTCCTCCAGACAGGCGTCAAAGGTATCCCCCTTCAGCTGGTCCGGCAGACATGAGCGCAGAGCCACGCGCGCCCTGGTGGCGGGCGGGAGAGGACGGGTCAGTGGAGAGAAAACAGCACAGAGATACGGCTATATTACCCACACATCAGCACAATCCAGATTTTTATCAACGCCGACCTCTTCCAGCCTGAAACTAACTCCGTTTGTTGCATCCCCCACCAGAGCACCTTTGAGCATTTCCCTGACGCTGCACAGAGGTAGATTATCACCTTCCAAATAAGCACACAACAATAACACAATTCATGTGTGATAATTTGAGCAATCATCGCTCAGCAAATGGAAATGCTTCGTACCTAACACATTCAGCAACGATCTTCCGTAAATATTCACTCAAAAAGAGTAGGTATAGTCGACTACAGAATGATGTTCCACTCCTCAGAAGCTATCAGTTGACCGGAGCGCTAAGTTGTGCCGTTTATCACGCAATTAAGCGTGTCGATTGTGAGCATTGGGACAAAGCTATAATTTGTGAACTTAGCCCGTGTGATGCGGCACAGCCTACCACTCCAGGCAAATAATTGCCTGTGAAAATTGGAACATCATTCTGTAGTCGACTATACATAAGCCGATGACAAAGATCGGGGATTTTCCGGCAGTGCTGACCTGGAGTTGTCGGAGAGCCGCAGGTAGCACCGGATGACGTGCTTCAGCAGGCGGGCCGACTTCTCCTTCTCCAGGTTGATGACCATGTTTCCCAGGGTGATGGCCACGTGGGAGAAGCGGTCGTACGTCTGGCAGATGTGAGCCAGGCCTGAAAGGAGGCGGGAGCATTGGTGGTGGTAAAATCGATCCGTCCGTCGTTTCAATCCTCAGGATGCTGAAATACTTCTCCTCCACGCCGCAACCCTCGCTCCAGGCTAGACAGGCAACTTTATCTCATGCGGGCTGCTCCCTTGGAGCGGCACCACTGCTCCCAAGGGAGCACACCCATAGCCGGGTGCAGAGAGACCTTGAGGGGCTGGTCGGCCAGTCCATTCGGACGGGCTCAGCCCCGGTGACTCTCTAGGGTGTCTGCCCAGACCAATGTCTTCCCTAATTCCTATCACCCTTCCCGCTCTGATATGGACTTGCCAGACCAAAAGGGCCAAAAAAAAAAATGGTAAAATCGGGAGTTCGGGACCAATAATGAGGCAGGTCGACTACTATTTGTCAAATTAGGTGGAGCATATCAGAAAAGAAAACATCACATGAGGTTCATATTAAAGCAAGCTCTCTAACAACCGGTCGTTACCGGACAACATCGAGTAAACTTCAACGAAAGACAAACATGACATTTATCTGTAAAACACGATACAAGTCAACGCTACAATACAATGATGGTACTAAACAATAAACATCCCAACCCTGCTTTCTGCGCTTCCCATACCGATTTCATCGAGAAGAATCTTCTGCAGGATAAAGGTGGCCACGGTTTTGCTGAGTTCCGTGCCGTACTCCATGATACGCAGACAGAGCGGAATAATCTCCGTGGTGAGGAGGAAGTTGATCACCTCCTGCTCGTCAGTCTGAAAATGGACAATTACAGTATTGTAAGCAAAAGATAGGAGACAAAATATGAGCATAACTAACAGTGAATGTCTACCAAAAGTAACGAACTATTCCCGTGGTTAATTTGCGAGCAAGGAAGTGCAAGTAGCTCGGCTACAAAACTATTATCACGACGTAATCAGCTGGTATTACCGTACAAAATATATAAAAAGTATGTTCGTCGTTATATTTCTACCGCGCTTCTAAGACCAACCAAGAAAAAGCGATGAAAAAAGAGACGCTGCTAGCCCTTCAGAAGACCGAACCCACCGATCCTACCGATCCCCTGACCCCACCGATCCCCCGACCTACCTTGACGAGGGCGCCGATAACGCCCAGACTGGTGAGTCGCAGGTACTCGAACGGCTGAGTCTTGGTGTTTGTGGTCAGGAACGGGTACAGGTACTGCGGTATTTGTGCCTGTAGAACACCGAGACGGCAGAGTTACACCTTCATCAAAGGACCGGTTATGACTACAACTTACAAGCACCGAAATTGATTTCTGCACCTACTGAGTCCAGATATCACGACAGCGCACGAGAGTTTACACACCCTTCACACATTCTATTATACAGACGTGCTCTTCAGGTTCGAATTTCGATCAGTAAAGGCTGAAACAGACTCTTTCCGCATTCAGGAAGGAAATCGCATGCGAGAGCCTATTCAAATACTTTATAATTCTTCCCGCATCAATCGCATCCGGGAGGTGCGTGCGATTGATGCGAGCGTGCTTCATTTTGAATAGGCTCTCGTATGCGATTTCCTGACTGCGGCCGAAAGAGTCTGTTTCAGCCTTAACTCCTCCCAGTAACTCATC
This sequence comes from Amphibalanus amphitrite, assembly GCF_019059575.1. Classification (NCBI taxonomy): domain Eukaryota; kingdom Metazoa; phylum Arthropoda; class Thecostraca; order Balanomorpha; family Balanidae; genus Amphibalanus; species Amphibalanus amphitrite. The sequence goes on from NW_024881839.1 coordinate 123,801, forward strand.
GACTTACGGCGAGGAAGGCCGACCTGGTCTCGGGGTGCGATGCGACACACTGCAGCAGCGCCAGTGCATTGCACACCCGGTTACTCTGCATGGCCGTCAGGGTGGGCGGGTTCATGTAGCTGTAGATGCTGACGATCTCGTGCAGCAGGGCCGCGATCACAGCACCGGTGTGCCAGAGCATCGGCGCCAGGTCCGGCACCACCTGCGGCGTCAGCGGGAGGTGGAGAGGTCAGCAGGAGGGGGCAATAGGTCGGCAGGAGGGGGGCAATAAGGTCAGCAGGGGGGGGGGAGGTCAGCAGGAGGGGGCAATAGGTCAGCAGGATGGGGCAATAAGGTCAGCAGGGGGGGGGAGGTCAGCAGGAGGGGGCAATAGGTCAGCAGGATGGGGCAATAAGGCAGCAGGAGGGGGCAATAAGTCAGCAGGAGGGGCAATAAGTCAGCAGGAGGGGGCAATAGGTCGGATGGACAGGGATGATGAGTAAGCAGGAAGGATGGAATGTCTGCAGGGGTGACAGGTCAGCAGGAGGGTTGACAGGTCAGGGGTAAAAGGTGACAGGTTGGCAGGAGAGGTGCCAGAAAGAAGGGTGACAGGTCAGCAGGAAGGGTGACAGGTCAGCAGGAAGGGTGACAGGTCAGCAGGAAGGGTGACAGGTCAGGGGTGAGTGGTGACAGGTTGGCATTGTAGGTGCCAGAAAGAAGGGTGACAGGTCAGCAGGAAGGGTGACAGGTCAGGAGTGAGTGGTGACAGGTTGGCAGGACAGGTGTCAGTAGGAGGGGTGACAGGTCAGCAGGAGTGACATATTAGCAGGAGTGGTATCATGTCTGCATGGGCAGTTACAGGTCAGCAAGAGGGGCAACATGTCAGCTAGCAGGAGGGGTGGCAGGCTAGCACATAAGATTAGCATGTGCCCCCAGGACAAGTATAATGAACCAGAAGGCCAGGAGTATAGGCCAGCCACTAGCCAGACAGAGATAATTGGTCTGCTAGGTCAGCAGCACCATAGGGATAAAGTGTCAACAGCACAGCTGGTGGAATAGTAGTTCAGCAGGACAGGACAGGACACCAAGCATGAGCAACGTGTTAACAGGACAGAAATAACATATTGGCAGGGCCGACATTTGGCAGCTTTTCTGGACTGTTGTCACATTTAGCATCACACTGGAAAACCACATCTCATAAATGCTTGATCCACACAATTGATCTCATGAGTGTTAACAATTAACACCAACTGCCAAAATTGTTCCATGATGTGCAGTCCACTTGTTCATGATAACCAGGTTTAGAATTACCGGCCATATTAAAAAATATTAGGTTTTTATGGATATATAATTGTGGAATGTTTGAAAACCATTCCAAATCAAAATGATATCTTTAGCATTTAGTAGCATTTATAAGCTTATAAGCCAAATCAAAAACTAAGTCATATCACACAATTGCATTGCATCAAAAATGTTGCTGAATAGCTGGGATAGAAACAAACTTGCACCCTTCGCAAATCCATAAAGGAAGTCATGGTTACAGGTACTGAAACGGGTGGAGTTCCCCAAAAGTTTCTTACTTTCAAAACCCTCAGAGTTCACTTAATTGTTTGTTCCCACACTGATTGAAATCCACTTAACCTAGCAATAACTTCAAGTTTCCCTCTACGCTTTGCTAAGAGAATCCGAATATTAATCTTGGACACTGTCAAAGTGTGCCATAGGTACCCATACACCCATTATTTTATAGCCTGTGTGCTAGTCAGTCTAACATATAAGCTACAGCATACTCACCTCTCGTTTTTTGCTCAATGCCAATAACGCTTCTTCTCTCTTGTCCGCATTGGTCAAGTCCTGAATCCATTGAAATATCTTTTCAGATTCCACAGGGACAGACGACATTTTCGAATGTTGCACTTAATTTATGCAGGGCGCAGCAAATACAGATCCAACTTTCACTCACAGACCACTTAAATCAATTATTTATGGAAACTAATCACAAAACAAATCCGGCAAATACAGGTCAGTGGTCAAAGAAAGCGGAGCAATAATGCAAATTGCAATCGAGATTGAGATTGTTTCCGGCCTTGAAGGAAGGGAAGGGAAAGAAACAAACTGAAGGAATTTGGGTAGCGTGTTATTTCGTGAAAATATGGTTTATTGTATTTTGTATTATAGAAACGGTAGCAAATATTATCCGGTATATCTAAAACGAAAAATAGCTAACATTTGTCACGAAACAAAAAAAAACTCCATAAATGGCAAAAATATGTCGAAAGAATTTTTCCTACGATGAAGAGTTTGGCAGCTTCTGTGTGAGGTTTGGCAGCTATTTCTTCGCGGCATATCTCGACAAAGATGCCGCAGGTGATACGCTTTGAGAATGTTCGTAAATTTGGATCAAGCTGTTTCCGGCGGATCCTATCCTGTTATCGTCCAATCCCGAACCGGCCCCGGCTGTTCCTGGGAAAGATTCTTACAGGGTCTTGGCTATGAAATTATACTCGCAAACTATTGCGTTGGGAAACTGGAAATAAAGCGAGAAGGGTGCCTCCAAGGCCGCCTCCACTCAAGGCCCTAAATACACCTCCACTGGCCTTGCCTCCATGAAATGGTGCCTCCCTGACTATTTGCTTTCAACTTTTCTCACCAAGACTTTCTTCCAATGACACTCATGGATCCACATGACGCATAGTCGCCGGATCCTTATGTAAAATCAAAACCCAAGTCAAGTCCCAAAGGTCTAAACCTCTCCCGCGCTCTAGACGGTCACCATCAAGGTCACCATCATTGTAGAGTTTGAAATGCTTCTCAGGAGCGGGCTCACCTGCACTGAGATTACGACGCTGGGTGGTCTGCTGCCCGTCGGAAAGCCTCAGCCCTCGAACTTGGGCTCGTAACTAGAAATGCAAAATCACTGGCACGTTCGCGGTTCGAATGTCGAAGAGGCCTTAGAAGGCGTCGCGTCACAGTGAACCGATTTCTTGTGCTCTGACCGGCTCTTTTTCCGCTCCATCCAGTGCTCTCAGCTCTGTCCGCTCCTGACCTTCCCAGCTAACAATTTGCCGTTGTTACAACGTCGTTTAAACGTTGTCAAATGGTTACCACAACGTCCCGATTTATCGTTGTGACAACGTAATTTTGTAGACTCCAGACAACGGCGTGACAACGTCATCCGACAATGCATTTGAATGTCATCACAACGTTTCTGTAACGTGGCCGTGACGTCCCAAAACTGTTCTTACAACGTCCCGCCAACGTTATGAAATGTTTTCTGTAACGTACCAACAGTGTTTCTGGAACGTTGTCACCACGTTTCCGCAACGTGACTACAAGGAGTATAGAACGCTTTGGCAACGTCTCTGCGACGTTTTTATCACGTGCGCACCACGTTGTCGCTACTTCGCATTGCCGTCCCTGCGACCCTAAGTAAACGTCCTAAACATTTTCGCAACGCCCTCTCAACGTGTTCGCAACATACTCAGAATGTGTTTCCGACGCTCTCTTCCCGTTCTCTAGACTTGTAAAAAAGGCATGTAAGAAGTGTATATTTCAATACATCATACAGGTCAATTTACAACAAACAAACAAAACGACGGCGGCGGCATCGGTGATGGGGCATGGGGCCCAGGGGCGCCCCCATGGGGGCGTGGGACGGAATTGGGTTCTACCGGCTCTGACGCTAGCCGCTAGCACGCCAGAACTGGTGGAAGTTCACTTCTTTACTAACCCTCGCTGGGAGGATCACTCGGCGGACCGTTAGGCACCCAGTGGCGCGGGAACTTCTTCCAGACTGGGGGGGGCTGAACCATAATAGAAATCAACCTAGGGTACCCCCAAATCTAGTTTTCTCACCGGTTTTAGGCCACTTATTTTTCAGACCTTGGCCTTTTCAACAACAAAAAAAAACGAAAATATTTTCAAAAAGTGAGGTATTCCGTCTCAGCTGAGTGAAGAAACTATCGTTTTGGCAACCTGGAGTAAAGGTTTTAATCTGCCAAATGAGTTGCCGAGCCAGTGAAATAGGTGGATTTTTCACTTACATGCTTTCTTCCTTTGTGACCCACAACCCCTAATTTGGGGAGGACAAGCTGCCCAGCGGTTCCTGGCCTCATGAAACGTTGTGGGGCACCGTCCCCACGGCCGCAGAGTTGTGGGGGCAAGCTTCCCCCACTGCCCCCTCCCCCGGTTCCCACGCCTATGTATGAATCTATGAAATTATGTTGGCAGATTTCCGATTTCGATTCCTCCAGCTGGGGGGGCTCAAATACATTACGAGCCCCCCCAGCCGAAAAGCTGGGGGGGCTCAGCCCCCCCTAGCCCCCCCCCGGTTCCCGCGCCACTGTAGGCACCGGCTCATTTGCGGCCTCGATGTCCCTAGGCAGCTGGCAGTGCCTGACTAGACGGTCTGCGCACCCCCCGTTCCGGTCGCAGCTTCCGGACAGCCACTTCGCTACCGCATTGCCGACAGTAGGCCTGCCGCAAGGCGCGCTGACGAGTTGCAGGACGTCTGCGGGAAGACATGAGGGAAAATCAGACATTCAATTCATGAAAAAATCACAAAAATACCTGCACCACTTTCCGTAACAGTGCGACAGGCTAGATCAAACTGAAACATGTCAACACCTTAGAGGCTAGAGCTACAATGAACTATAGCCTAGACCGCACGATATTACAAGGCACAATCTTGCAAATGCTACTCGTAAATGGTACTTTGACTTACCAGTCAAAACAACAATCGCATCAAACGCAGACAACTGGCGCTATCTTTCATCTTCCAGCTATCTCAGCCGCGCCCGCCGCCGGCCCTCACTGCTCGCTCGCGCCGCGTAGACTGCGGCTCGGCCGGCTGGCTCTGAACGCCGGTCGGTGACACTGACGTCACGGCCCCTCAGGCGAGGTCAGGGCGCGAGCCACCGTTCGCCTGAGTGGCGGCCCGCGTGGCTTGCTGGCAGCCGCGGATAACAGCCGCGTTTACATAGGGATAGTTGCAAGCCTCTAGCTCCGCCTGTGATGTTGCAAAACATGCCAATGACGCTTTGCAATTTACACATGTTATTACACATATTATATATATATATATATATATATATATATATATATATATATATATATATATATATATATATATATATATATATATATATATATATATATATATATATATATATATATATATATATATATATATATATATATATTAGAGAGAGATAGGGAGAGAAAGGTATCGGAATTTACTTGTAAAAACACCGCTAATTATTCAGTACCTATAATGTCAAGGTTGTGAAAAACCGTTTTAACAACGTGTTGGCGACCACCAGCTGACAACGTGAACAGTCCAAGTGTTAAAATATGTCAAATTTAACTATGAAAACTGAATATGCGCATTGAAAGTCAAAGGAAATGCATTATATGGCCATATATGTCACCATGCATTATCAAAATATAATGCTGCAAGTGCGCGGTTGCTGCAACGTACCAATAAAACGTTGTCACGAAGTTTTACCACGACTTTCGGACCAAACCATGGCTTCACAACGTTCAGAACGTTGCTACAACGTAATTAAAACGTAATTTCGCAACTTACCGAAACACGACGTTGTGACAACGTTGTAGTAACGTTTCCTGTTAGCTGGGTTATTCATAGGCGGCGGAACGGGGGGAGGGGGGCATCGGGGCGCACCACGGATTTTTGCCACGGAGCGGCGCCACGGATTTTTGCCAGGGGTGGCAAGCCGAAGTAGGGGGCCCCTTCATAAGAGGGCCTACTGTTCGCCTCTGGGGCCTCCTCTAAGGTGAAAATTGTAGTCGTTTGTCAGAAAACAGTACCTTTATCTGCAGTTTAAAACGTTTTCGCTTTTCCAATAGCAATAGCGTTTATTCGGGCAAATCCACGCAGAAGTGGATTTTCCTTGCCTAGTGTCGATGGTAACCCAGCTAACAGGAAACGTTAGTACAACGTTGTCACAACGTCGTGTTTCGGTAAGTTGCGAAATTACGTTTTAATTACGTTCTAGCAACGTTCTGAACGTTGTGAAGCCATGGTTTGGTCCTAAAGTTGTGGTAAAACGTTGTGACAACGTTTTATTGGTACGTTGCAGCAACCGCGCACTTGTAACATTATATTTTGAAAATGCATGGTGACATATATGGCCATATAATGCATTTCCGTTGACTTCCAATGCGCATTTTCAGATTTCATCGTTAAATTTGACATGTTTTAACACTAGGACTGTTCATGTTGTCAGCTGGTGGTCGCCAACACGTTGTTAAAACGGTTTTTCACAACCTTGACATTATAGGTACTGAATGATAAGCGGTGTTTTTACAAGTAAATTCTGATACCTCTCTCTGTCTCTCTGTCTCTCTGTCTCTCTGTCTCTCTGTCTCTCTCTCTCTCTCTCTCTCTCTCTCTCTCTCTCTCTCTCTCTCTCTCTCTCTCTCTCTCTCTCTCTCTCTCTCTCTCTCTCTCTCTCTCTCTCTCTCTCCTCTCTCTCTCTCTCTCTCTCTCTCTCTCTCTCTCTCACCCATTAATGCCGGAATTTTTATTTTTTTATTCTTAAGTTGTCCTTAACAAACGTTGGCCACACGGGTCCCAGTAAGAAAACTGTGCAAGCTTAAAAAATTGTTCCATCGGTTCTCAAGTTATAAGCATGGGTCATAAATGACCCAACCGGCATTAGTATAATGGGTGTTCACTAAAAATTGAGACAAAGTTTAGCAGGCTGTATGTTCGGTAAAAATGAACCGATTTAAACAAACGAGGCATTGTTGTAATGCACATTGCATCTGCTGCAAGTCGTAGAGCGTCAACAGATTTGCCTGATCCCCATAGGTCATTTTTTTACATTTCCTTGGAAGTGTTGTCACAAGCTCTGGCACCAGTGGACCGTGATGTTGGCCAGTTGATGGTGGCAATGAGCAACCAGTTGATATTTTGTATGAAATCGAAAGACACCAACATGCGTTACAGCCTTAGACAAATCACATTATACACTCATTTGTTAAATTTCGGACGTGGAAAATGGCTTATCGGGTCTCGTTCCAATGGGAATTTTTACATCGGCCGGGGCCCTCAAGGCGCCCCTTGGTCAGTGTGCTGGCGCGAGGTCGGACCAGAACATCACCTTCTGGTTACATATGTTGTTCTGCATGAACCTCTAGTGCTTAATAATACACTTGGCTCAAAAAGTATCATATTGTAAAGGACCAGTATGGAGGAATAAAGTCAAGCTGATGATATTCTCTGAAATAACACATACACCACGGCATCCAGCGTTAGCTTGCATGCTGACACTTAATTGGACGTTAGCCCTTGTATCATCGATCACATCACAACAGAACACTCCATTGTCTAGTTAATTGTCGCCCTTTAACTAAAAATATGATTTTTCTACCTTAAATAGTTTAACTTTTTTCTGCATTTTTTGTCCCTTTTTTGACCATAGCATATTTACTGCTCTGGCCTTATGTTGTTCCCAGTCGCTTCGAGAAATCATTTGCGCCGGGTGTAACTCAGCCTAGTCTCAGGTGTGATATATCTTCTTCGCTTAGGCACAGTTAATACCTTACTGATCAGCAGCATTGCGCCGTGAGGTGTCAAAAAGCCCCTCCACGTGCATTTTCGGGGCCCCGACCCTTCCTCAGGTCAATATCTTCACAATTACACCACTTCAGCTTTTCGGACTACCACACCCTCTAGAACTTTCGTCCGACTGTACGGTATGTAACTAATTTTGACATTTTAAGTTTTCATTAGGTATTTGTACGTGTCAAACTCTCCCATTGACGGCTATTTTGGGAAAGCCTGCCAACTGGCTTTTGGTAGTCCTTGTTTAAAACGACCTCCAACGCCACTGTTTTCATTACATCCGTGAAATTTTATGCTCGGTATGATAAAAACGTCCCTTTTATCTCTATGCTAAGTTGGATCGTAATAGCTTGCTTCACTTTTGATATGCAGCCATTCAAAGTTTGTGTCAATTTTTAGTGAACACCCTATAGTCACAAATAAGGAGTTATCACGAAAACCAATTTAGCTAGATACCTTATTGTGTATACTGTATAGCGGTCTCAGCCAAACTATTAAGAGGCATTGCATTGCAATGCTTTGCAACGTCTCATTGGCGAGGCCGTTGGTGCCGCTGGCAGGCCTGTGGTGCCTTGTTAGGCCTCTGGTGCTCCATAGGCCTGACAGGCCTGTGGTGTCCCTGGAAGGACTGTGGTGTCCCTGGGTCCTGACAAGCCTGAGGTGCCCCTGACAGACTTGTGGAGTCCCTGACAGGCCTGCGGTGTCATTGTTAGGCCTGTGGTGCCCCTGACAGGCCTGTGGTGCCTATGGCGGGCCTGTGGTGCCCCTGCTAGGCCGCTGGTGCCCCTGGGTCCTGGCAGGATTGTGGTGCCCTTGACAAGCCTAAAGTGCTCCCGACAGGCCCGTGGAGCCCTTTACAGACCCAAGGTGCCCGTGCGAGGCTGGCGGTGCCCCTGTGCATGGCATATTATGCCTCGATACCATATTATGCATGGCCATATTATGCATATGCATGGCCCTCGATACCATATTATGCCTGAGAGCCGGGAGAGGCCGTGGAGGGGAAGGATTTCAGTAGGCTGAGGATGGAAACGATGGGACGGAGGAGTATTTACCTACCAGCTGCCCTGACCGTCCATTTATACGGACGTTGCGCCCTTGGATCTGCCGTACAACAAACAACAACAACAAAACACATTTATTAGACATAAAATGGAAATAAGCAAATAGTCCAGGTGGTGGTGCAAAAGCTGATGCTTAAATCGAGGCACCACCACCTGGTAACGTAAACAGAATAAATGAAAATGGTACAATCCAGGGCCGCGGAGAGTCAGGTCGGCTGCCGCGACAGTTTGCAGTGATAAGCGGTGATAGCGGGCCGGTGCCAGTCCACCGAGACGGGGCTATATCAGTCTGCAGGTGTTTTTGAGGAAGGTCTCATGGGTGTCGTTTTGCATAGGCTTGGGAGTTGGGAGGGCCCGAGCTCTACCAAGGTCAGAATTTTAACATTAACCCTATAGCGGTGCATGGCAAGAATGGCTTTAGCATCCTCAAATTCACCATTACAATTTACAGCCCTATAAACTTCGGGACGCCCGTGGGTGGTCAGCCTACAGTTGGAAGCTGGCGAAACAGTGCCGCACGGAACATGGGCGGTGGGCCTGTCACGTGCCGTGGTCCGTCATCCACTACATTTCGCTAAACCTACGTTCGGTAAGTACGTACATACCTACCTATTATTTATGCCGGCTGTGGGCCAATATCCCAATGATCAAGTGATGTCAGCAATGGCAGCGCCAACCTAACGTATTTCGACAAGTTTTTTTTCCGAGGTGTTGACCTATCAACGCCACATCCTAGGCATACCTTGGCGGACATAAAAGATGGGATTCGCGACCCCTACCATAGGATCGGATAACGGATTCCACTCCAGTAACCGACGCAGTATTAATGACCGCATCAGAAGTCAATATACCTATTCGTTTGCATTCATTACGATCAGCTGACAGATGCTGCAGACAAAGTGTTCAGTCATCAGTTGGTTATCAGTGATGGCGATTGGCGATGCATGGGAAGAGACCACAAACAAAGCACAACAGCTCTCCCGTCGATAAACTTGGAGAGCAACGACCGGCTGTAGCGAAGGCCATCGGGTTCGTTCGTGGCTAGCTTTCCTTTTATTGTCTATTATCTGCCGCTGGAACTTTAATTCATGCCGTAAGCTTCTAGGTACAGTGCGTCGGCCCTCCTGTTAGGTATAAGCCGTCACTCTGCCTCGGGCTCACATATAACAGCGATATGGATTTTGATCAAATTTGCGGTTACCGCCAGCAGGTGGCACTGGTGCGGTGGCTGACGATAGTTTATTTTGCGCGAGGTCGGCTGGTACAGCTCATTCAGCAGCCGCCGTGATGGCGACAGTAGGGCGGATCTGGGTGGTATTGGTCGCGCTGCTGGCCGGACGGGTCTGGGGCGACCTGACCGGCGATGGAGCTGACCTGACCGGCGATGGAGCTGACTTTGGCAGTGGTGATGGGCATGGGGCCGACCTGACCGGCGATGGAGCCGTACCGACTATTGATGAAGCTGACCTAGCCAGTGGTGATGGAGCTGATCTAGTCAACGGTGAGGCTGACCTGACCAGCGATGGAGATGACATGACCAGCGAAGCTGATGCCACACAGCTGGATCGTCAGGCAGCCGACTTCATTGCTAAACTCAACCAGGACTATCAGCTTCACTGTAACCAGATGGTGAAGAAGAGGTGGAATTTCAATGCCAACCTGACAGACCACAACCAGAAGATTATGGTAAGTAACGGTCACGGTCAACATTTGAATCCAATCAATGTGTTACGAGCATCATTATTATTTCAGGCCACATTATGTAAACTTGTGATAGCCAATTATGCTGCAGGCGATATAGGCGCTGCAGCCTGCAGGTGATTCATTCCGAGTACCTCCGATCTCTGAGGACACCTACAGTAACGATGTCGGCAACTTTACATTGGTTATAGGATGGCCGGTGTTACCAGTTTGAACCCTACAGGGTGGAAAGTAATTACGCGAACATGTATTTTCTTACAATTTCGCCCGTCAGTGGAGATTTTGTATGAGCGCGGGCTGTTATGGAACATGACTGGTCGTGTTCGTTGTCGCCTCATCTAACAAAAGTGACCTTACTTTGAAAAATGACTTGGAAGGTCTACAACACCTCTCGGCTTCGAGTGGTGCTGACGCCATACGCTGCTCAAGACCAAAATGGGTAAAGAGCTCAATTTGAAGTTGCCAGGGAAAGCGTTTGTGATTATTTTGGCTGGATTGGTGCGGAAGGGACTCGGAACGGTCTCAGCACCAGCATTACTCAATTACACGTTTGGTTGAAGCATCATGGGCGTAGGAACGGCTGGAACATTGTGGGTGCATGGGTGCAGAAATCCAGCCACGGCCGGTGAAGCGGGGTGGGGGTGGGGGGGGGGGGGCGACACCCGAGCGAAGGCTCGTGTACCATGTCGAGCTTTGAGGGTGTACCATGTCGAAAAGGTACCAACCGATAAGTGCATTTGGAAGCATTGACCCTCGCATGTGTAGGGGGGTCGGATGAACCCCCCCCCCCCATGGTTGTTCGCAAATAACTCGCGCAAAAAGCGGCCGATCGCGACGAAACTTTAGTACCCTCGAGTTGATCAGTTTTACACCTACTCTAAAAATTTCATGACCCTGACCCAAAAGACCTTTGACCTGTGACCTGATTCTCGAGACCTGTTCGGCCGGAATCGCGCGATTTGGCGTATGTCAGCTCACATTTTCCGCGCGTTTCCAGTCTTTTTGTGATTGTAGACGTCCAAACATGTGAAATGATGTTCTTCCCATGCTTCACGGTGGGTGTGAAGATAACCTGAAGGTCAGGTCAGGTCATTGACCTTTGATGACCTCGGTTCACTTTTTCGAGTTTTACATGTTTCTAGGGTAGTTTATAGGGCTGATTTCGAATTTAGCATCCATTTGAACGTTTACGAAGTAGTTTTAGTGCTTTCGTGACATGCTACGACGCCGTCAGTGGTAGTTGACACCAGACATGTGCATGGATCCGAGAAAATGGATCTCGGATCTGATCCCACGGATCCTGATCTCGGATCCGACGGGATCATAGATCCAGCTCTGTAATTTATCGAGAGATCCATAGGGATCCCAGATCCGAGTCTCATTTTTTGCTTGAGATCCAGTGAGATCATAGATCCTCACTTATTTTTTGTCAACACATATATCCCAAAAAATCACTTGTTTCAACTCACAAACGTTCTGTTTAAGTGATTTTATGTGATCGCTCGTCATAATCCATAGTTTTGTGTCACTTATTGGCATATAAACCCTTTAAAACATGGTTTCAAATGTAGTGCCTGGTGGGATCCACTCAGATCATAGATCCATGTTCTTAGTTTATCGTCAGATCATATGAGATCATAGATCCAAGATGTATTTTTCATGCCGGATCGGGGGGGATCATAGATCCCAACCTGTACTTAGCTTCAAGATCCACTGAGATCATAGATCCATCACTCGGATCCATGCACATGTCTGGTTGACACCTACTATGAATAGCCGGTAGGACGCCTAATGGTTGACCTGACCTGACCTGACCCGATCTGGCCTAAATGCATGAAAAAATCATCTGTGATCAAAACTAACATCAGATATTTGTGATCAGCACCCCGAAAAACCCGATAACAGCTTCACTTTACGCAGTTCTAGCAGATCCCGATTTTCCCGACTTTTGGAATATTGACCTGACCTGGAAGGTCAACCAATAAAGTAGGACCTTAAAATTGGGTATCATCGGCTTCCTCTCGTCACGGGCAACACCCTCGTTTTTTCCGCGAAGCTCTAGCTCGATCAGGGGCCGAACGGCAGGGGGTCCGACCGACCCCCTCCCCCTCCCCCTACACATTAGAAGCTGGAAAACGCTGCACACATTCGAGGGCTAATATTGTCAATATTGACTACCGCAAAAAGTAAAAGCGGCCAACTTAGCCATTTTTGAAGATATCGGGCTAAAATTTTGACAGTGGGTCATCGGTTCGGTATGTGTTCAATCACATGCTCCATTTCCCTTTTTCAGCACAAATATAAGTTTTGAAGACCATCACTGATCACAGTAGCAAATGCTTCGAAAGATGGATAGTAGGCAACATATCCTGAATTTGCCGTGCTGCATGGGAAGTAGTGTTGATGAAAAAGGGGTTTTTGGTTCAGATTATTGTGGGTGCAGAATACATTGTCTGCACCCACTGGATAAATATTGTGGGTGCAGCTGCACCCTTGCACCCATGGTTCCTACGCTTATGTGAAGCATAATAAAACTTAAAAAAGAGGACTTAAAAAAGCAAAGCCGTTGGCGGCAGTAAAACCTCGGCGAATTCAGGCGCCGAATGGGTGGTCACCATTTCCGCGACCAAACGACAACAGTCGACCCGAAAACAGGCGAAATGGTTTACTTTGGCCGAGTACCCGATCTAAGATATCACGATTCCTACATAAATCCGTGAAAATTCGAAAATCAAGCCGTACAAACAATCGAGATGGCCAAAATTCATGAATTAACAGCAGGATTGTCAATTTAAGTTTTCTAAAGACCGCCAAACCTTTAGAACAACGCGTTGGGGGCTGCTGATGCCTGATGCGTCCGACGTCCCGCCCGTCCCAACCTTCAAACATCCGGCAAAGGAACACACATCAGCGTGTTATGAGCGCCCGGATGGTGTCAGAATTGCATGTAGTGACGCCACCAAAAATAAAGTATACAACTAGTGGAACATCCTTCCAGACCAGTCTCTTTATCTAATCCATCAATGCACCAAAAGGGGCAAAATGATTGAGCGCACTTTTGTGCCCGACGCAAGAAAGTCTTCTTCATGATTGATAAAGTCCTTCCTCTCACGGCCAAAAAGACGCAAGACTGGTGCTTTGAGAGCCCGTTCTTCTTCTGGGCATATAATGGTCAATCTGGGAATAGCCCAGACCTCAATTTGATCAAAAATATCCAGGCGACTCTTCAGGAGAGCGTTTAGAGCTGCTAGTAGCCACCAACATCGATTGCCTCACCAGACAGCTCCAGGAGGCGTGGACTAAGCTTTGGCCAACAGTGCTTGACATGTTCATGTCAATTATGCCTGAACGCCTTTGTCAGTGTATCGTACATAAATAGGAATATATGAAAAGATGAAATTTTCATGTCACCGCCGCTTTTTCCATTGCTATAAGACGAAAAAGTATGTTCGCGTAATTACTTTCCACCCTGTACAGACCCGAGGACACCGAATTTCGGAAACGTTTCCAAAAATAACGTTCGGTAACATAAATAAATATCCGCTTCACGGGTGATGTCTGTATAAAAAGGCATCCCTTTTTACCACACATCAAGGTGGGCGTATTACCCCAACAGCACATTCAAAACAAAGTTAACCAAAATCAAGCCTGTCACAATTGTGTTGCAAACCAATAAGTGTTCAAAGCATAGTTTAAATCTACAAGCTTGACATAACGAAACTTTATTGCCTTCTTTAATCTCTATCAGACAAAGTTTTAGCAGTAACTAGTAAGAAAGCATGTAATTCCTAAAAAAAATATCAGAAACATACTAATACTAATCTTTATTTTACGTCCAGAACATCCCACTTGTGGAACCCAAAAACGGAGCTGAAACAAATTCCTGCGTGTTCTTTAGAATGACTATCAATAATTCTTTGAAAAGTCGAGCTTTTGACAAATAAGAGGGGTGGACGTTTTACCCGCCCTGGGCGCTTTGCCCCACTTTACCCTTAGCCTATACACAACTATCAGTTTTACGTCTTAAATGTATAAAGCCAGTTCTACGTCTTAAAGGTATAAAGTCAAGTATGCATGTAAACATCCGTAAGTTTTGCCGGGTCACATTTGTTATAGCTCCGATAACCGCATAGGCATGGTTGCCGATTGAAGGGCTGGTGCGTTCTATGTACAGCTCTCTGCAAACTGCGTGGTAGGTATTCTTTTTTTTTCGACAAAAATGAGAATAACGCGAATACTATGTTATCGGTCATTCGGAAATCGTAACAGCAGGACGCGCTAGACCCCGCCCCTTAGATTGGCATCATCACCGTATCCATTTTTCATCTAGTTCGGCAACTAAACCCAAAAGTTTATATTTGCCCCCAAAACAAACTTTTGCATTTTGATGCCACACAAGGCGTATACTTTGTTTATTGATAGACCTAATCGAAGGGGTGGAGCATGGCGCATCTATTTGCAGTGAGTTCCGACAGACTGATAACATAACCTTTGAGTTATTATCGGTTTTGTCGAAAAAAGAATATCTACCACGCAGTCTGCAGAGGGCTGTACATAGTTGTGCAACCGCTACACCCTGTATTGGTATCATCCTCAGCTATTAAATAAACATGCAGGCACCTACTCAACAATATTTGTGGAAATGTATGTAATTAAGCGTGTCTAAATCTTCTGGGGAGCAAAAGTGTTGCCTATGCTCCCACCAAGGATAATAAAACAGACCTAGGCTAAAACGTCTTCGGTAGCACACATATATTCTAAATGCGATACGATGCATAAGTCATAACAATATCTATGATAGGTATTCATATTATTTTGCAATTAAACGTTACTTAGTGTCACTATAACATTCAGAGCAATAGTTACTAAGTGGAAATCCGCTTTCCTCAGACGTTTTAGCGGATGGATTTTAGCATCAAGGCATCCATCCGTGATGACCTAACCAGCCATTGAACACAACGGTCGTGTATATTGTGTCATATTAGGTCCACTGTATTGATCGGTTTTATTAGGTGTCTTTTATGAAGTGTTCATTGTGTGCTCATATTGCATTGTATATGACGAAGGTCGCAGAATAGCCCTGCACCAGTGGAGCGACCTTATTCGGTAAATACATACATACATACATACATGGTAGATTTGCGCTTTTAACTCATACAGACACGAGCACGACGCACCCATCTGCACCATCTGCAGGTGTCCCGTGTCATGACAGCTGCGGGGGATAAGCCGCGTCCGCAGATTTGTCATCCAAAAGTACTTACGTAATGCACTAATCTGTTGTGCAATTGTTGTGCATTCCTCCATCCGATAGGTATGTACATATTGTGTGTCAAGGTTAGGAAAACATTAGGTATACCTTTCTCTCTAAGTGGGCTAACTATGGATAATATGGTTGGCTTACACACAGTATAATTGAAACGATTCGTCGGTAAAGTATTACTTTGGAGACATTCGTTATCACTAAAACATGCAGTTGAGAGTTTCCAGACGTGCACCGTTGAAATTCACATCGACATGAGTTTAGACAAAACACTGTCGAGCAATGATTTCTTTTGGAATACAGAAGTGCAACCTGAGCACTGGCGAATTCGGGGGGGGGGGGAAGTATTTG
Organism: Amphibalanus amphitrite; assembly: GCF_019059575.1. Classification (NCBI taxonomy): domain Eukaryota; kingdom Metazoa; phylum Arthropoda; class Thecostraca; order Balanomorpha; family Balanidae; genus Amphibalanus; species Amphibalanus amphitrite. The sequence continues at coordinate 139,750 of NW_024881839.1, forward strand.
GGGCCTTTCTTAACTTTGCTTTGCCCTCGCCCCTCCCGTAGAGCCTGAAACTGACGAATTTTTGCAGTTTTTCCCGCATGGAAACAAATCAGCTTCAATAACAAAAAGTTTGTTTTAAACTGCACAGTGCACAGATCGACAGGGAGTGGATATATAAATGCAATGAAAACCCTAAGCCTCATGCTAATAATTGTATTGAAAATAGGGCCAAGAAAATGAGACAACTGTTTCGTGCATAGCACATCGTCAGGTCTGAAGTAAACAATCATTTCATAGTTTTTTAAACGTCACACAAAGCCTGCTCAGTGAATACATCTTCCTCCTAGTTGCGGAATGGTACATACAGTGAGTTATGAATATTAACATATATACACGCACTTCGATTCACAAGTAAAAACACGGTCGTTCGCAGTGATTATAACAAATGACAGTAGATGACATGAATGATCCCAGTCTATTTGAATGGTAGGAATCGGGTATGTGAACAAATAAATGAAAAGATGGTAGAATGAAAGAGCCTATATATGTGTGCAAATTGCTTAGAAAATCCTATGTGTGTGTGTGCACTGTGCAGCATGTGTGCGAGTGATTGAGTGAGTGAGTGATTGAGTGAGCGAGTGAGTGGTTGAATGAGTGGATGATAGACTTAGTTAGTGAGTGAGTGAGTGAGTGAGTGAGTGAGTGAGTGAGTTAGTGAGTGATTGAGTGACTGAGTGAGTCAGTCAGTGGGTGAGTGAGTGAGTGAGTGGGTGTTCACTGGGAGCCATAAGAAGGTGGGGTGAGAAGTTGCCAGGAGGATGTCTGAGTGTTCAGTTTGGGTTTCAGATCTCTAATGCATTGTGATTCAGTAATTTTGAGGTTTGCTACGTCTTTGCAGCGTCGTAGTATGCTTATGTTCAGGGAGGATGTTGTGATGATGGCGTCAGCGTGATGGGTCCGGATGTGGTCACCGAAAGGGCTGTCTTTTGTTTTGTTTTTTGCATCACGGAGATGCTCCGGCCTCCCCATAGATCTTCCGGCCTCCCAATCAAAATCGCATGGCAAAAAAGACAAAGTGTGTCAAACTTCCTCATTCGTTCGGCTCTAAACCCTCCCCCATGCCCATCAGGCAACAAAACTTGCAATGCTTGTGAGTCAGGGCTAAGGGGCAACTGCACATCAAAAAACGTTGTCTATCAAATCAAATGTTTGCTGTGTCAGGATGTCACCTACATTGGTGAAACAAAGCGACAAGTCCGGCTAAGGTTCAACGAGCATCTCCGTGATGCAAAAAACAAAACAAAAGACAGCCCTTTCGGTGACCACATCCGGACCCATCACGCTGACGCCATCATCACAACATCCTCCCTGAACATAAGCATACTACGACGCTGCAAAGACGTAGCAAACCTCAAAATTACTGAATCACAATGCATTAGAGATCTGAAACCCAAACTGAACACTCAGACATCCTCCTGGCAACTTCTCACCCCACCTTCTTATGGCTCCCAGTGAACACCCACTCACTCACTCACTCACCCACTGACTGACTCACTCAGTCACTCAATCACTCACTAACTCACTCACTCACTCACTCACTCACTCACTCACTCACTCACTAACTAATTCTATCATCCACTCATTCAACCACTCACTCGCTCACTCAATCACTCACTCACTCAATCACTCGCACACATGCTGCACAGTGCACACACACACATACTGCACAATGCACACACACACATAGGATTTTCTAAGCAATTTGCACACATATATAGGCTCTTTCATTCTACCATCTTTTCATTTATTTGTTCACATACCCGATTCCTACCATTCAAATAGACTGGGATCATTCATGTCATCTACTGTCATTTGTTATAATCACTGCGAACGACCGTGTTTTTACTTGTGAATCGAAGTGCGTGTATATATGTTAATATTCATAACTCACTGTATGTACCATTCCGCAACTAGGAGGAAGATGTATTCACTGAGCAGGCTTTGTGTGACGTTTAAAAAACTATGAAATGATTGTTTACTTCAGACCTGACGATGTGCTATGCACGAAACAGTTGTCTCATTTTCTTGGCCCTATTTTCAATACAATTATTAGCATGAGGCTTAGGGTTTTCATTGCATTTATATATATAATCATGAGCCTTAAAACCGCGCTTTCTTTCATCATTCGACAGGGAGTGGATCTTATTTTGAGCCACACAAGTAATTGGCCTGCCCTGAAAGCCGGGCGCTGCGACTAGCGCCTTCAGCCTCATCGGGTCAAGCGAGATACGTACGTCGTCCACTCCAGAAGTTTTGAGACTGCCCTCGTAAAAGCCCTATTAACAGTGCTAGATTCTTGTCGCTTTCATGTGTCCTTACCACAGTTGTCGTAAACGTACTTGCATCATTTTGTTTTTGTACGTTGCAAGAGACGGCTAGGGCATCACCCTGAACACGGCAAGTCGCAAGCGGCTTGTCACAGCGGCCAGTGCACAGCATGGTCAGGCTGTTAATGTGAGGACAACTTTGAGGGTCGCTAGGCAATACAATTTTGTGATTAGCTTGATAAAATACCCCAGAAACATTTAAAAATAACACTTCAGTGACTTGGGACGAAAGCTGGATGTATTTTTACCGATCCAGACACCAAGAGACAAAGTGTTCAATGGAAGCACACTGACTCCCCCAGACCCAAGAAAACCAGGCAGAGCAGGTCCACTGTGAAGCTCATAATAATCCTGTATTTTGACAAAAAGGCATTATATTCATTAGCTGGGTCCCGTGCACGGCCAGATGATTAACAAGGAATGTTTCATGAAAGTTCTAGGGGAGTTGAGAAAGGGAATTCGCCGCAAGAGATCCGAACTCTTCAAATTTGGCCAGGGGCACCTGCACCAGGTCAACGCACCCACCCACAAGTCCATCAAGGTGACGAGCTAACTAACACAGATGAGCATCAAAACTGTCCCTCATCCTCCCCACAGTCCAGATCTGGCCATCTGTGGCTTCTGGATGTTCCCCAGAATGACAGAGAAGCTCAGGGGACGCCGGTTGGAGGATTTGGAGGAGATGAATGAGGCTGTGACAGAGGCCCTGGGCACCTTCACTTTGGGAGACTTCCAGCGGGCCTTCAAGAAGTGGCTGGAGCGCTACAACAAGTGTATTGAACTCGGGAGGTCTCATTTCGAGAGTCACTGAAGTTTCATGCTGTTCTGAAACAGCAAACTGTCTCTAATGAAAAAGTCTCAAAACTTCTGTATAACGACAAAACAGACCCTGACCTGACCAGTGGAAAACAAAGATACCGCTCTCTGCAGCAGATAAACCGGCTTAACTAACCGAGCTCGTCACTGCAACCAGAGTTGACGTCAGTGGGGGGGAGGGAGTGGGGGGGGGTCGATGTCGTCACTCGTCGACCTGATTATATAAGACCTGAATAAGTACTGCAGGGGTTTACAATTTATAAGATCTAAAATGATATTTCATGGTAAGCTGTTAAGTTTAAACCCTACGACACAGAAAAACAGCGTTAGGCTGACATTCTGATGTCAAAAAGGATTCCTATATTAATTCACATTCTGTTGGCCTTTAGAAGATTAGGTACATCGTCATCCTCCCACGTTGTACGCCGCCTTCATGCCATCCTGGATGTTTGTAGGTAAAATGGCAATTCTCAGTCACCTAAAGCGCAATAAAAGATTGGTCCCCGTTCCAATATGAGCGCAGTTAAACTTAGCTCATGCAGAAATAATTAATAGCATTTTCCTGTTTCGTTCGACGTTGTTTTTCCGTGACCACCCTCTTCATCGATACCTCCTAAGAGTGCTGTGATTGCGACATTCATGAATTCCTTCTGTCGTCTAAAATGGGTCGAAAAACAAAATGCTGATGATATTTTTGGCGATGGACTTTCTTCAGTGGTAAGCTGGACTTTCTTCCACTGAAGAAAGTCCAGCACCGAAAATTCATTCTGGATTTCATTTCGGCTCTTCTTGGGCATCAACAAAAGGTTGTCATTCATACTTGCGCAATCGTAATAATAATAACGTTGCAAGCAATCAAAACTACAGGGTGTTTCAAAAGTTCGTTGACACGTTTACAGCGGAAAAGCCTTTGCTTTTCCGTCAAAAATTATCCCGCGCCCCGCCCGCTGGACTATTCAGCCATACGCGCCCTGCTGGGGGGAGGGGGGGGGGGGGGCAGATTCTGCCCCCCTGTCTAACTTTCGAACCGATGGTCGTAGAAAGACGGGGAAAACGGCAATCGAAAGCTCTCACCGAGACGGATCTAAAGAGCCGATTTTTTTTTGCTTATGTACGTCAGAGGTCAGGTCAAGGTCAGGTCAAGGGTACAAAATGCAAGTTTCTACAGTATCGGCCTTGTACCGTAGTTGCCGAAGAATGGACTGAGACTGGTTGCCCAAAACTTGTTCTTAGACTACCAAGACAAGATTTGTTGCATACCATGTCCTGCAAAGGTCAAGGTCAAGGTCAGGTCAGGTCACCAAAAACGAAATATAGAAAAGGGCATGTGTAACACATGTTTTATGGGTCAATGCAGGCACACTCAATTAGTGATATGGACCACATCTTGATGAATTTCAGATCGAGGCCAGGTCAAGGTCAGGTCAAGTGAGGTCAAATTTTGAAGTTGATTGTTAAGACGTGAAAAGGTGTCTATCTGATGCAGTTTTTCACGGCGAATCGAATGGTGCTATTTTTGTTTCCGTACGAGGTCTACAAGGTCTGTAGAACTTCCAAAAAAATCATTTTTCGAAACTTTTGTGTGTCGTGACGTCATAAAAGTTTGAATAACTCCCACACTTTTGAACGGATTTTTTTTCTAAAAATTGGCATGTAGGTGCACATAGACCACTTCTCTCACATACTTTCCGTTTTTTCGATAAACAAAAAAAAAAAAATCATAATGATTTTCCAAGTCAATTTTTTGAAAATTTTGGGCCAAAATCCAAAATTTTTAAAACACCAAGATAGCCATTTGATGGGCAAAGTAGAATCACGTATAAACTTTTTTGTTACGTCTTGATTGCTTTAAAAATGAAGATGTTAGTGGCGTTTGAAGTTTTGCAGTTGTTGAAGCGAAAATGGCGTGACATGACGCCACTCAAACGTCATTTTCTTAAATATTTTCTGAATGACTTCACTCAAATTTTCAGGGAACGTGTTAATCCGCGCCCCAGTGGCGGTCTCCGCCAACTTCGCCCTAGTGGGGGGGGGGGGGGGGCATATGTTACCACCCACCTCTAACTCAAAAACTAAGAGGGCTAGAAAGACGCGGTAAAAAGCAGTCGATAGCTCTTGATGCGAGTACGTTTGAAAGTATTTCCGTCATTTTTCATCTTAGAGCAATATTGGGGTCACCAGAGGTCATCAAAGGTCAAAATTTGCGAATTGTCATTATATTTTTCAGAAAACATGCCATTATCTCAGGAACTATGATAGCTAGAAAAACGCTGGGAAAAGCAATCGATAGCTTTTGAACTCTTCTTTTGATAAGGTTATCATCAAAAATGACCTCAGGTCAACGGTTTAGCCTCCAGAGGGCAAAAACTCCAAAAATAGCTGTTTTCAAGAAAAGGGTTTTCCGACAATAACTTTTGACTAAAAAAAGCTAGGTCATTTCTAATGCCAGAATCGTGTTCCTCTCGCCGAGACGCGTCGAATGAACTATAATTTGACCTTGAAAGGTCAACTTCAAAATTTGACCTCAGGTCAAGGTCATGACCTGACCGGAAAAGGTCATGTTGCATATCAGTCGATGCGTCTCGGCAAGACAAACACAATGAGGCCAACTCCAGCGTTCTATCTCTTTCCAATCGAGAGTTATTGGCAAAAAAACTGTTTGTAGCCTCAAATGACCTCGGATGACCTTTCAAGAGGCTATCAGCAAAAACGACACCTTGGTCGTCACGGGTGGTCAAAATCATTGTTATCCTGAAATATTTGGACTGTTCCTATGCGTACACACGGATCTAGAGGCATTTTCGTTTTTCTCCATTGACTTATAATGGAAAGGTCACACCACTGACCTGACCTTAGGTCACGCATATAAAAAATCCGAGATATACAAATTGTAGGCACCCATAACATCATGTAATCCACCAAGTTTGAAACCTCTCTGACAAACACTGCAGGCTGGACATGATTGCAAACTTTTTTTTAGGCTTGGTCAGTTAACTTGACCTAGTGACCTGACCTGACATGACCTTGGGTCAAAAATTTCACACATTGTCCAAAATTGATGTACCAAAAGCTACCCCAAGCGGCGCGGCGCTACGCGCCGCGGTTTTTTTATTTATACGAAGAAAAAAAACGCGACAGGGTGGTAACATATGCCCCCCCCCACTCTGGGGCGAAGGTTAAATTGATGTAAGATAAGGCACATATAACAGTAGTACGTACTTTGTTACCTGTGGATAAGGTATTGAAAGTTTGACGTAGCTGGCGTTACGCGTTTAGAAGTTATTGGCGAAAAACGGGAGGGGGCAGATTCTGCAGCGGGGCGCGGGCTAGATGGATCCCTCCGCAGTTATAGGTGAATGCGGAGTGTAGGCCATAAGACTTTCGGAATGTAGAGCTTGTTTCAGAACGGGTACGCTGCTAATTACCGTTTGTTTCAGAACGAGTACGCCGCTGAGCATGTACGGTTTGTTTCAAAATCAGTACGCCGCTGGGTACGGTTTGTTTCAGAACGAGTACGCTGCCGAGTACGCCAGCTACCAGAAGGAAAAATGGGCGGAGGTCATCCAGTGGGACTGGATGAAGATTAACGACCCCCTCACAAGACGCCAGTTCAAGCACTTCTCCACACTCGGGCCGGCGGCGCTGCCCGACGAAAAGTTCAAAATGGTAATATTACATTACGCCATGCCTTTCATTGTGGAATGTAGGTAAGCAGCCCATACGGGCATTTTGCGCATCCAAGCGGAAGAAATAATTCATTATGCCTTCAGCTTGTCACGGATCAAAACTGATCATGTTATGCGTTGTCGACAACAACGCAATTCGATACATTCTTTTCACTAACGTCATTTCGTTGTTTTAGTATACCGACCTCAGAAGTAAGCTCAAGAAACGCTATGGCTCTGCCACAATATGCGACTTCAATGACCCGAAGAAGTGTGACCTTCGACTCGAACCAGGTACGTTGACTCATTTCAATAATGTATGTATTGCAAGTACCATCTAATAAGACCAAAAACGAATCTCGTACGAGTGTGATTGCTTATAGCATTTGCAACAAATCATTGTGTAGAACCTTAATTTAAGTCGGAATGACATAAGACGACCCAAAAGCTATCAGAGAATGTATTATATGCATTTGCATAAAATAAAATGAGCGCTTGTAAATATTCGATTTAGCTGGTATCTACTTCAACTAACATAAAGTCTCCATTAGGACCCATTAAGTGCATCCAAGCATCCCTGCTTGGATGCCTTGGATGCACCTGTACACTGTACTTTTAAGACATACCTGTACACTGTACATGAGTGTACAGTCTGTCTTAACCCGCGCCCTGGTGGGGTCTGTTTATAACGCGACCTGGTGGGGGGGGGGGCTATTTTTTGCCCCCCCCCCCCCCCTCGTATCTCCGAAACTACTGGACGGATCCGCAAAATTCAAACGGCGTTCGAAAGGCCTGTCAAATTTGTCGAGGGAAACCAAATTTCATTGACCTCGGGGTCACCGATGACGTCACAGGTCAGGTCAAAGATGAAATGTTTCACCGTTCACGGGGCTTCTAGGGAATGCGCTATAACACCGAGGAAAACGCATTTTGTCGAGAATCAGCGGTAGGGCGTCAGTTGCCTAGTAGATATGTTGCTATTAGAGGTCACTGGCAATACCAGGTCAGGTCACAGGTCAGGTCACCAAGGGTCACAGGTCAGGTCACATGAGCCCAACTTTACTAAGGTTGTGTGATACATGTTTTATGGCCAATTTTTCATTTCCAACTCAATGGTGTTGGTTATAAGACTATCAGGTACGGCTTATGTCACTTTCTGGTGAAGTTCAGGTCAAGGTCAGGTCAAGGTCAGGCCAAAAAAGGTCAAATTTTAAAGTTAATAGTTTTGCATAAAATGGGTATTGATTCGATGCAGCTCGTCACGGGGAGTCTAATGGTGGTCTTCGTTTTGCGCTACGGGGTCTAGAATTGCTAAAAATTGAGTTTGAAAATTTGAGGTCATCAATTTTGAACAGTTTTTTCGCTATAGCTTCGCCAAAAAAAGAGGTATCAATCTCAAATTTGGTATGTGGATGGAAGGCGGTAAGGACTATCACATATATTCCGGTTTTTGCGAAATTCAAAAAACTTTTTGGATTTTTCGATTATCATATCCGAAAAATCTATTTTTTGAATTTTGGGGGTCTAAATCCAAAAATTTCAAAAATCCGAGATAGCAGTTTTGTAGCCCTGTCCAATCTACAGCTTTTATGTCTTAATCATTTTTCTGTATTTGCAAAGCTATAGGCCTGACAGCTCTTCCCGCGAAACCTTTTTTTGGGTCGAAAACGGCAGAACATGACGTCACTCTGACGTCATTTCCGGCCAACCTATCATAGCCTTTGGAAAAATTTTTGGTCACAATGTGTAAAATTGATGTCCGGGAGGGTACTGGAAGTTTCGTGACGATCGGCGCAGCGGTTCTGGAGATATATTGAAAAGTCTGGAGGGGGGGGGGGGGGGGCAAAAAATAGCCCCCCCCCACCAGGTCGCGGGTTAAAAGTACCGCGCAAAGTGACGGTGGATCCATCAAGCCTGACAGAGGAAGGGCCTGCTAAATTTGAGTCACCGAAGCAATTGACATCCTCGTCCATTCCCCAGGTCAATTGGTTCGGTGACTTTCAAACTATAGCAGGCCCTTTTTCGGTCAGGCAGGCTTCATGGATCCACCGTCACTTTGCGCGGTACTTTTAAGACAGACTGTACAGTCTGTAGACAGACTGTACAGTCTGTAGACAGACTGTAGACAGACTGAACAGTCTGTCTTAAAAGTACCGCGCAAAGTAACGGTGGATCCATCAAGCCTGACCGAGGAAGGGCCTGCTATAATTTGAAAGTCACCGAACCAATTGACCTGGGGAATGGACGAGGACGTCAATTGCTTCGGTGACTCAAATTTAACAGTCCCTCCACGGTCGGGCTTGATGGATCCCCGCACTGTTGCGCGATACTTTTAAGACAGGCTGTACAGTGCACAGTGTATGCACTCCAAGCGCCGTCTATTATATCCTGAGTCCTGAGAACTTCCATTCAGGACAGGTAGCTAATCTAACACTGCGGTTTCACGTTTCAAGAGCTGGAGGACATTATGATGAACAGCACAGATCCGGATGAGTTGAAGCACGTTTGGCTGCAGTGGAGAGAACAGTCTGGCAAAAAGATGAGAAAAGACTACATACAGTTCGCCGGCCTCATAAACGACATTGCTTGGGCCAACAGTGAGTAATCAGCCATTTTCGTTTTCATCAAATAGCCACAAGACGCTTTAGGTTACCAGCGTCTCAGCATCCTCGAGTCATGGATCTTGCTTCGAAGCTGGCTCGGATTTTAACGACTTCTCATTGGACGTCACACCACAAGCGGGGCTTTGATTGGTGTTTGCGCTGTGACCTGATGTGTGATTGGTGCTCGCGCCGTGACCGCCTCTGTGATTGGTGTTCGCGCCATGACCTTGTCTGTGATTGGTGCTCGCGCCGTGACCTTTGGTCTGTGATTGGTGTTTGTGCCGTGGCCTCGTCTGTGATTGGTGCTGGCGAAGTAACCGTGTCTGTGATTGGGCAGACTTCACGGACGGCACCGACTGTTGTGATTAGTAGCCTCTTACCTTTTTTTTACCTTCACCCGTGACCCGTGTTGATGTACCCTACCTTTCCTCACCCAGTAAAACTTTCCTCTATTTGCCCGCCCCTGTCCTGAATCCATCACTTTTTGTTAGTGATGTAATGCTTCCATTTTTCACCGAGCCGATTTCGTTTTGTTTTTATCCTTTCCAGTCGGTCTGGATCCATCTGTCGCCGTGTTACCGCTACCTGTAAAGTAATAAACCGGCAGAGAAGTTGACGTTGGAATTTCAAGTTGCTAACCAGAGGAATCGGCCTGTAATTTTAGCGTATCTACTACATAGTCCTCCGGGCCGGATGACTGTTTTTTCAGTCATTTGCTTCTTTGTTCTTTGCTGATTGCTTTGAAGATTTGCGCTGTGATTTGACATCAAGATGCCTGACAAGATGAGTGAGGAAGTGGAGGTGTTGGTGAAGGACAGAACTCTGCTTAGAGGTAAGGCCACAAAGCTGACCCGTGACTTGAAAGACTACAGGGCAGGAGTAGTCGATCAAGATGACTTGGCGTACAAAATTCATGTTTTGGAGCAGCTAGAGCAGAAGATGGTTTCTTTGCAGGATGTTCTGACTGTCAAGGGAGTGTTTGACGAGAGTTCACATTTAGATGGCATCAGGGAGGAGGTTTTCAAGGCAAAACGTCATCTGTCAAGGATTGAGAATGTGTCTGCTCAACCAGCCCCAGCTCAGTCTGACTCTACTGACCTGAGGGCATCTGATGTAAAGATTCCAGTATTTTCTGGAGATCTGTTACAGTGGTCAGAATTCTGGGACCTGTTTGAGGTTGCTGTGCACACCAATTCAAGGTATGTGAATGTACAGAAGTTCAGCATACTAAAGAGCCACCTCTCTGGTTTAGCACTGCAATGTGTTAAAGGTATACCAGTGTCTGATGCTTGCTACCAGTCAGCTGTGGATGCATTGAAAGACCGATTCTGTAAAATCGAGAGAGTGAGGGAGGAGATCATGAAAAGGTTGTTGAACATGCCCAGTGTCAGTGACGACCTATCTGCCATGAGATCCTTCATAGACCATCTGATGTCACATGTGAGGACACTGACCGCGATGGGAGTAAGCTGTGCTAACCTGTCGAGCCTGCTTCTTCCCATAGCCAAGGGAAAGCTGCCAGAGTCGTGGAGGCTCGAATGGGCGCGCCAGCACCAGCCGGATCCAGGGTTGGAGGACTTCCTCGGGTTTCTTCGCAAGGAGATGGACATGAGGGAGGAAGCCAACATCGGCGCCAGGCATCCTGTCCCTCCGGAACGGAGCCCACTGCACTCAGTGAGTATGCTGGCGGTGAGTCGGAACCGAACAACCCCTGCCAGTGCTGCATGGACCTGCGTGGCTTGCCAAAAGGATAAACATGGCCTGAGCAAGTGTCTTGACTATCAGAGAATGTCTGTTGATGATAGATGGCTTGTAGTGAGGAGGGCTGGTTTGTGCTATCAGTGCCTGGGGCCGCACTTTGCTCGTGACTGCCGCAGCTCCAACTGCCGTGTGTGTGGAGAGCGACACCACACCAGCCTCCACAGTGAGCCAGGACGCCAGCCCGGAGCTGGTACCCGTGACCGACGGCCGCCCGCACACCGAGCGGACAGCCGTCCCCAGCAACTGCCTCCCTGCCGCGAGGGGAGCTACCTACCAGATCTGCCACCGCCAACGCCAGTTGGTCAGCAACCTCAACGTCCAGGTTGGTCGCCCGCTGTTCCCCGCCAGGCCATGAATGTCACCGCTGCTTGCGCTGTTGATGTGCCACAGCCAGTCTTACCAACGCCAGTCTCACCACAGCCGCTAGTGCCATCATCCAGCACTACCGCTAGGGTGAATACCGCTTGTGCTATGCCCGACGTGCATATGACGCCGTGTGCTGTCGCTCACTGCTCACCTGATGCTTGCCCGCTGGAGGCTGCTCCGTCTGACCGACCTGCTGCATGCGAAAACTTGTGTTACATGCAGACAGCTCTGGTGGAGGCGTCTGGACCGCGGGGTACCTGCCAGCTTCGCGTTCTTCTCGACGGCGGCTCGGACTCGTCGTACGTGAGGACATCTGCAGCGGAGCTACTCGGTCTGCCCACGGTGGGGAGAGGTGTGTTCGCCTGCCTGGGCTTCCAGGAGCGGCTCGAGGAGCCGAGGATGTATGAGAAGGTGAGGCTGTCTCTGCGGAGCCGTCACGGTGGGGAGCCTCACGTCTTCGATCTGTGGAAGACTGATCGTCTCTGTTCCCAACTGACCCCCGCCCGACCGCCTACTGCCGTATTTACACCGCATCTTCTGCTTGCTGATGATTTTGAGGGTGGGCCGGTGGACGTGTTGATCGGCGCCGACCTGATGTACAGAGTTGTGTTGTGGGAGCAGGTGAAGCTGACTGACCATCTCAGGGCCCTGGAGACTGTGTTCGGCTACGTCCTGCACGGCCGAGATGGGTCACCGGTGGACTGCGAGCCGGTGGACTGCGCGTCTGTGAAGTACGCGCTCCGTTGCTGCCGGCTTCCGTCGCCAGACTTCAAGCCGGAGCAGCTCTGGAGTCTGGAGGCGCTCGGCATCTCCGGGGACGAGGACGAGAGATCACCGATGAAGCCGAAGTGGAGTGACGCCGAACAGAGGTACGAAATGAACCTACTGTGGAAGTCTGATGATCGCCCCCTCTCTAACCTCAGCTCAGCAGCAGCCCGGATCGGACGCATGGAGGGACGGCTCACAGTCCCCGAGCGGGAAGCGTACCAGAGACACCTGGAAGATCTGTATAGAGCCGGCGTGATCGAGACGCCGCCCAACGATGACCTACAAGGGTTCTACCTGCCGCACCGCGGCATCTGGCGCGGTGGAAAGCTGCGGGTGGTCTTCGACGGCTCTGCCCGGGACGCCACTGGCCACAGCCTGAATGACTACCTGGAGCCGGGAAGCAATCTGCTCAGACGTCTGCCTGCCGTGCTGCTCAACTTCAGACGAGACGCCGTGGGAGCTCAGACAGACATACGTGCTGCCTTTCACCAGGTTTCGGTGTCCGAGGAGGACCGAAAGTACCTACAGTTTCTGTGGGACGGACAGCGTCTTCGTTTCCGCAGAGTTCCGTTCGGTATAACATGTTCCCCATTCATGCTGCTGCAAACTATCTCTGTTCACCTGGACCTGTACTGTGGGGAGGAGCCGGGTCTGTGCGAGAAGTTGCAATGTGGCCTGTACATGGATGATGTGTGCACCTCCTTCTGCAGCAGAGCCGAAGCTGAGTCGAGCATGTCGCGGGCGGAGGAGATCTTCCGCGACGCAGGCATGGAGTTGCACAAGCGGCGCATCTCCGGTGACGCTGACAGCGAGGCCAACGTTCTGGGTCTTCTGTGGAACCCCGCCACGGACCTGCTCGCAGTGAGTGTGCCTGGCTTCCATGTGGCCAAGACCAGGAGAGAGATGCTGTCCCTGCTGAGTAAGCCGTTTGATCCGCTCGGTGTACTCTCTCCGTGGCTTGTTGTCGGCAGGTCTCTGTTCCAGAGAACGTGGGGAGTCGGATGCACGGTCAGCTGGGATGAGGAGCTGCCCCCACAGCTACAGGAGGAGCTAGCAGAATGGCTCACAGACGCACCAGACCGAACTATATGGTTCCCCCGCGCGCTGCTGACGAATGACTGTGACGTCACCTACCATGTCTTTTGTGATGCCTCAAAGAAAGCGTATTGTTGTGTCATCTACGCTGTGCAGGGTGGGGAGTCCAGGCTGCTCATGTCCAAATCTCGTCTCGCGCCCCTGACTCCCGCCCTCAGCGTGCCCAGACTTGAACTGATGGGTGCCCTCATCGGCGCCAGGCTGATGGACTTTGTCAGACAGGCGTTGAGTCTGGAGAGCCCACAAGTCGTCTATTGGACCGACTCCATGGACGTCATCTTCTGGCTGAAGAGCAAGAAGAAGCTGAAGCTGTTCGTGCAGAACAGAGTGACCACCATCCTCCAGTTGACTCAAGCGGAGCAATGGCACCACGTAAGAGGACAAGACAACCCGGCCGACCTGGGGACGAGAGGTATGTCCATGACCGCTCTGGAGAAGTGTGATCTGTGGTGGCGAGGACCGACATTTCTCCGACAGGGACCTGATACCAGGATCTGCTGTGGACCGACAGTCGAGGCCGACAGTCTGCAGCAGTCTCAGGAGGCCACCAGTGAAGTGAAGCTGCAGAAGCCCCCGTTAAAGCTGACCCTGCTGACGACGCGAAGTGACACAAGTGAGACCCTACCGTTTGACATTACGTCATGTTCTACCCTCACACAGGCTGTGCTGAGGCTCGCGTGGGTGTTCCGTTTCGTCACCAACAGCCGCCTACCGAGGGAGGAGCGCCGGACGGGTCCGCTGACGCCCGAGGAGAAGAGACTGAGCCTCCGCTTCTGGATCAGAGAGGCACAGGCCCGTGCCTACAGAGAGGAGACCAACGCCGTACGTGCCGGTAGACTGCTGCCGGCCGGCTCACCGCTTCAAAAGCTGCATCCACAGCTAAGTGACGATGGCGTGCTGGAGGCGACGCTGCGCAGTGGGGAGCGGGCTGTGCCTGTGCTGCCCGATCTGGCCCATGTCACCACTCTGATTGTCGATGACGCGCACCGCCTCTGCTTCCACCAGGGGACGCGGGTAACCCTCTCCCTGCTGACTGCTGAGTACGCGGTGAGGAGACGCACGGTGCGTCGAATCGTTGAAACCTGTCGCCGATGCCGTCGTTACCGATGCGTACCGTACCGATCACCTGAGGGAGCACTGCCCAACTTCAGAACACAGCCGAGCCGTCCATTTGCCAAAGTCGGTGTCGATTTTTTCGGCCCACTGTACGTTGATCAGAGCCAGGCGAAAGTGTGGGTGCTTTTGATAACATGTGCCACTTCCCGTGCGGTGCACTTAGAGCTTGTTCGCTCACAGGCCACCGCTGACGTGATCCTGGCGCTGAGACGGTTCTGCGCCATCCGAGGGACGCCAGCTCTGGTGTACAGCGACAACGCTCGGACGTTCCGGGCCTTGCTTGGCCACCTACCCCGGTCGGTAACGTGGAAGTTCATCCCTGAGGCTGCCCCCTGGTGGGGAGGGTACTGGGAGCGTTTGGTGGGCGTGACAAAGAAGGCTCTTCGCATCACCCTACATCAGTGCCACCTGACGTTTGAGGAGTTGTCTGCCACGATGTATGAGCTCGCTTTTTTCATAAACCTGCGCCCCCTCACCCAGGGCGATGGTGAAGATCTCCTTACCCCCGCCCACCTGCTGTTCGGCGTGACGAGCATAGACGGTGTCTTGTGCCCAACATTGAAAGAGTGTTCCATCAGCAGGGCCTGGCGTCACCAAAAGCGGGTCTGCGACCATCTGATCCGGCGGTGGTGTGATGAGTACCGCAACGCTCTCCGCTGCTGGAGCGTCTCGCCCCGTGGACGACCTAGCCGTACACCGCGCGTGGGAGACGTGGTGCTAGTCCACAGTGAGAGGCCGCGCGGCCGGTGGCCTGTGGCGCGAGTGACGCGGCTGCTGGCGGGACCGGACGGCCACGTGAGGGCCGCCGTCATCAGCCTGCGCGGGCGGAGCACTCGCCGCCCTGTCAGCCGCCTGTTCCTGCTGGAGGCGGCGGACTGAGTCGGACTGAGTCGTACCGGTGCAGTGATCGGGACGAGTTACGTCGCCGCGAACTATCGCAGAGTGCTGTGCCTTTTGTCGTATTCATCGTTCTGTTTGTTTTTCGAAATCGGTCGTGCGCTCGATTTCGAGTGGGGAGTGTGTTGTGATTAGTAGCCTCTTACCTTTTTTTTACCTTCACCCGTGACCCGTGTTGATGTACCCTACCTTTCCTCACCCAGTAAAACTTTCCTCTATTTGCCCGCCCCTGTCCTGAATCCATCACTTTTTGTTAGTGATGTAATGCTTCCATTTTTCACCGAGCCGATTTCGTTTTGTTTTTATCCTTTCCAGTCGGTCTGGATCCATCTGTCGCCGTGTTACCGCTACCTGTAAAGTAATAAACCGGCAGAGAAGTTGACGTTGGAATTTCAAGTTGCTAACCAGAGGAATCGGCCTGTAATTTTAGCGTATCTACTACACCGACATGTGGCTGGACGATTACGACACTCCCGATTTCCGGGAGCGGCTGGCCGCCCTCTGGGCGGAGGTGGCGCCGCTGTACCGTCAGCTGCACGCCTTCGTGCGCGGCCGCCTCAGGGCCCGCTACGGGGACAGCGTGGTCAGCAGGATCGGACCCATACCGGCCCATCTGCTCGGTAAGGGACAGGGGAGGGGCAGTGGACCCACACCGGCCCACATTCTCGGTAAGGGAGGTATAGCCTCGGTGTCCGGTCCGGAGAAGAGGAGAGCCAGCTGCGGTCGTGGCAGGATAACTTTGTTGTAACTTTTTGTGAGTGCTCCAATCATCATCTGCATCTGGATGTCGCGCCAAAAGGACTACCGGGTGAAATGTTAGAGACCTCTTTACGAGTATCGTAACAAACGATTAAAAAGTCAATGACATAAAACAATTTATAAACGCATGCCAGGAAGGCTGCGAATGGAGGTACATAAAATGAGCATTGAGCAGAGCATTTATTAATGGTCCCGATGAGTGTTCCCCTTAGAACTGGATTGATATAACACAACAATTGTGTTTCCAGGGAACATGTGGGCCCAGACGTGGGGTAACATAATCGATATATGCAAACCGTATCCAGAGAAAAAGGCTGCCGACGTCTCCGCGCAGATGAAAGAAGCCGTGAGTAATGAAAGATAGCGCTGCCTTGAGGCTCATGATTGAAAATATAAATGTGATTAAAAACCTAAGCGAAGTATCATGCTAAAGTACATTTACATTTTACAAAATGGCCGAAAGCATTAGACAACAGTTTCACGCATAGCTCATCATCAGTTTTCTTAATGAGACCTGATGGTGCGCTATGCGCGAAACTATTGTCTAATTCTTTTGACCATTTTGTAAATATGCTTTAGCATGACGCATAACTTTTCATCACATTTATAAGCCGTGAGTATAATGCCCAGTATGCTCATTTTAAGAGGGCTTAAAACAGAGTTTGAAATAAAAAAGATGGAGTTATGTAAACGCACACCCAACGACTTTACAGAATACCAGGCTTTATGAGATTGCAGAACATTCGACCTTTGACCTCTGACGTTGCCCTGTTGCCGGTCAGGGGTACACGCCGGTGCGCATGTTCCGTCTCTCGGAGGAATTTTTCACGTCACTCGGCCTGGAGCCGATGCCGGACACCTTCTGGAACCTGTCGGTGCTGGAGCGGCCCGCGGACGGGAGGGAGCTGGTCTGTCACGCCAGCGCCTGGGACTTCTGTGACCAGCGCGACTTCAGGTCAGTCGCGAGCACAGTCAAATCGGATCGTGATAAGTAGTCGAGCATGGTTATAAATGGACAACTTGCATGGATTTGCATACCTTCATGGTGGGTTGCATATTGCACATTTTAGCTACAGTTGCACTTTGCACGTGCTCATGCGCAGGACTCGATCCGAGGACACCATTACGCTCGCTCGATCATCACAAAATGTCAATTATACATAGGTATCATTATTTTGTTTGCGCACGACCGCCTGGGGGATCGGATCCGACCCCCTCGCTTTTTCTTGTCTGTGTGCCGACAGGATAAAGCAGTGCACGGTGGTCTCGATGGACCAGCTGATAACGGTACACCACGAAATGGGCCACATTCAGTACTACATACAGTACAAAGACCTCCCGATGGCGCTGAGGAGAGGGGCTAACAGCGGTGAGTTTGCGTGCGGACCTGAGGTTACTATTAAAATGTTCACAGATGGGCACGATCCATTCCTTTCCTAATGGGCCTTCACTGCAATATTCAGAAACAGAGGAGCAGACTGGTTAATTAAAAATGGAACGGACCAAATAAGTTCCGTTCCAAGCTGGCGCTTTGTTCTTTTTTGTGCGATTTAGTAAGCTCCTCCATTTCTTAGTCGCTTTTGGTCATCTGAGCGGGTTGGTCTAGCAATTTATCGGCCCAGGTACTCTTCTTACAGAGAAATAACGTTACCTTTTCTTGAGGTCTATCCGAGCACAAGCTCTCCCATATAGGTAAAAGAAAAAAGTTAGTTTCGTTGCCCCTGAACGATCAAAGTAGGTCAAACATTTCTTTCTGCTTTTCAGGATTCCATGAGGCTTTGGGCGACACCTTAGCTCTATCGGTTCAGACCAGGAAACATCTGAAGAAGATTGGTCTTCTGAAGGAAGAAAAAGACGATCCTGAGGTCAGTTCATTCATCTTATTACTGGCGGCTCACTCAGCCGCATTTTGGGCACTTATGACGTAGATACGTGACTGCATGACGTGTGTGGTACATTTTTGCGCTTCGGTTGCGATCAACAGAAGAAAATGGTATTTCGATTCGGAAGGCACGTTTAGTCTTCCTCCATGGCCATTTACAGTGGGAGATATGGGAGAGTTGAGAAACACGCAAGGAGCTTCTCAGCTCCTAATATACATGATACAACCTAAAGTATTGGCTATCAAAGCGACTTTCTCTGGTAACCGAGGAATATCCCTCCAACGACGAGACAAACGGGGAAAAGACTGACTTATGATCATCGCCAGGTGGATCTGAACTTCCTGATGCTGACGGCGCTGGACAAGATCGCCTTTCTGCCGTTCGGCTACCTGATCGACAAGTGGCGCTGGGACCTCTTCTCCAACGTGACGTCGCCTGAGGACCTGAACTGCGCCTGGTGGCAGCTGCGGGAGGAGCTGCAGGGCGTGAAGCCGCCTCAGCCGCGCTCAGAGGCCGACTTCGACCCCGGCGCCAAGTACCACGTGCCCGCCAACACGCCCTACGTCAGGTGGGTGGGCTGCCTTGGCCAGTAGGTAGGTGCGGTGAGCAATTAGTTTCACGCCCTAGTTAAATCTTCCTCTTCGTATGTGATAGTAAGCTCAATCTTTTGCGGCTTATACAACATTTTGCTTTTCGTCAGCAGTCATGTGTAATAATAAAACTTTCACCCACTGTTTACTTTCCTACCCTCACGTTTCCGCAGGTACTTCGTGGCTCGGATCCTGCAGTTCCAGTTCCACAAGGCACTATGCCAGGCGGCTGGAGAGTACGACCCACAGGATTCCAGCCGACCTCTACACCAATGCGACATCTATCAAAGCAAGGAGGCCGGAAAACTACTGAGGTACGAATTACTTTCCGTAGAAATTCATCGACTCTAGGCTTTTTTATTTTCCAGTCCCTCAACAAAGCTGAACTGTCCCGAAAGTGGGTGGATGATCTTTTGTTTGATCATTGGTGAAGTCTCGAGTATATAAAGAGTCACGCTCGACGTTTTCCACTAGTCCGCCTCTGCTATTTGATGTCTTTCTCTGCTCTACCGTCGCTCTGGCCAATCCTTTCATGATTCATCACCTCACATTTATCGTTGACAATACACCGGGTGCACACTGCACGCTTGCTCTTTGCCTAGCCTGCTTTACGCGCCCTATTTCCAGCGCCATGATGCGCCTGGGCCATTCTGTACCGTGGCCGGACGCGCTGGAGGCCATCACGGGCCAGAGGGCGATGGACGCCTCCCCGCTGCGCGAGTACTTCCGACCGCTGGAGGAATGGCTGACGAAGGAGAACGAACGGACCGGCGAGACGGTCGGCTGGAAAAGCGGTACGTATATAATATATGCATAAAAGGGATACATAACTGCTCACTTGACTGTAACTTCTTCAGCTCATGTTTGGACGTTTAGTAACAGTATGTTAAGCATTCGATGACATGAGCCAATATTTTTGCGATTCGAACCATTAGAATGGGGGCACTAAAAAACAAAAGGGTAACGGGCCGCGGGCGAGTGTCGTTTACCTATCATTATTTTATGTTCGTACATTTTAGTGGACTAACTACTGTGTACTGTGTTTTTCTTTAAATCATTTCAGACGGTCCCGTTTGCACGAAGACGCCAGAAGCAACATGATCTGGTCGTAAATAGTCACCTTAGGACGGTTAATGCTTCGTGTAGACACCATATTAAGTGATCGTGGCACCGGCTTTTTCTGTACATGGGTAGGTACTCTCGCCACAAAAAGTGCAAGAATAAGTGCAATGGGCATGTTTCGATGATGCATCAAGAAAGTTACGTTTTGCTGCTCTTTACATGCTTGGTGAACGAATATATTGTTAGGTAAAAAGTCAATGGAGTTTGGCATGTTTAACCCGCGCACCGACGGGGGGGGGCGGATATCCGCCCCCCCCCCCTGAGTTTTTTCGCGAATAGCGGGAAAACCGCGGCGCGTAGCGCCGCGAAATTTGGTACGACTATTACCTCATCAATTTTACACATGGTGTGCAAGTTTGAACCTCCTACCTATTAAAGGGACCCTCCCACCTTCAAAAAAGTTAATGAATTGGCATGAAAGTGATGTCCCTTGGTTCAGAAAGAGCGAAAACGAATATCTACCAAATTTCACCGAAAAATATTCACTGGTTTTCAAGATATTAGGCTTTTACTTTTGTTTACTTTTTGGGATCTCCCCGGTTACTAGCGACTTTATTTGGAAGCAATAATTTGGCAGCCTTAAAGTGCGGCAGACGTTGCGCGCAAAGCAGCGTATACCACCACGTGTTAACGATGGTTTTAGTCTAAGATTTAAAAATCGTTAGATCTCCGCTGACGTCACAAATTCTAAGGGGGCATTCCAATGCATTAGCCCCTTAGAATCCGAAAACTGCAAGTTTGAAATTCCATATCTTCGAATTAAAGCATTTTTCGATGTTGTGAGTGCCCAAACCGGTATTTGCAGGCCATGGCCACCAATTTGGCTATCTCAACTCAAAACTAATGTTAAGGTGGGAGTGTCCCTTTAACCCGCGCCCTGCTGGGGGGGGGGGTGTTTGAACACCCCCCCTTGTGGTTTTTTCGCGAATATCTCAAAAACGGCGGCGCGGAGCGCCGCCGTTTTTGGTACACCTTATCATACATCAATTCTACACATGTTGTGAAAATTTCAGACCAAGGTCATTCAAGGTCAGGTCACCAGGTCACTTGAAGTGACCTCACCTCATAAAAACTTTCAATGTCTGTCATAGCTACACCGAGTGACCGATCGCTTTGAAACTTTCAGCGATTGCTAAGGGCAATAGCATGTACAAAATGTATATCTCAGAATTTTGATATCGATGACCTAAGGTCAGGTCAATTTTGCGACCTCCCCATTATAAGTCAATGGGAGAAAATTGAAATGAGCCTCTTTTGGATGAAAGACATTATAAACACTCCCAAACACCGAATTACAAGTGTTTTAGACACACTGAACTTGAAAATGGTGTCCGTGACCCTTGTTTATGCCCTGAGGTCATCTCAGGTCACGAATGGTATCTAACAGTTTTTCGCAAATAACTTTTGATAGAGGCATTCTAGAGCGATGAAAACGCCTTAGATGTGTTCAGCTCGACGATACGGATCGACTGATATGCAACATGACCCTTTCCGGTCAGGTCATGACCTTGACCTGAGGTCAAATTTTCAAGTTGACCCTTCAAGGTCAAGTTATAGTTCATTCGATGCGTCTTGACGAGAGGAACACGATGGCGGTAAAAGTAAGCTCGTACAAGGCTTGGGTCAAAAGTTATTGCAGAAAAACTGTTTTCGAAAAAAATCGGCTATTTTTGCAGTTTTTGCCCCCTGCAGGCAAAACCGTTGACGTTAGGTCAAATCTGAGAGAATTATTCAGAAAGGGCGTTAATAGGGCTATCGAATGCGCTTTTCCGCGGCGCTGTAGCTCTATTGGTTCCCGAGTTATGCGTTGGCTTCTTGGAAATTTTCGACATTCGACCTGGAAATCGGCGAAATTTTGCCTTCAATGACCTCTGGTGACCTGACCTTTGCCCTGACCAAAAAATTGACCGAAGTGATTTCGTCATTATTTTTGACGCTCTTTCGAACGCCGCCTTCCGCGTATCGCTACGTGGCCCAGGAGCCGAGTTAGAAGGGGGGGGGGGGGTGTTCAAACACCCCCCCCAGCAGGGCGTGGAAATCCAGGACCCCCAGCAGGGCGCGGGTTAAGGTCAGGTCACCAGGTCACTTTGAATGACCCAACCTCAAGTCACTTTTTTGCAACTTTGTCACCGTGCCAGAGCTACAGTAGATGTCGGAGGCCTTTGAAAGTCGCAGGATGTTATTAGGTCATTAGTAGCTACAATTTGTATATCTCGGAATTTTGATATCGGTGACCTAAGGTCAGGTCAATTTCGCGACCTCCCCATTATAAGTCAATGGCGGAAAAATCAACTCCCTGTTTTTTACCACTAAAACGGGTCGGAATGGCCCCATATACCATATATGACTTCATATACGATCAACCTTCACTACCTTGAGGTCTGTTTTGCTGTTGGGCAGCTGTGAGGTCATGTGACGTCATCAAAGGTCACCAAAGGTTTTTGGCCAATAACTCCGTACAGGAACAAGATACAGACGCGTGGATGGTCTCATTGTGTTCAGCTCGTCAAGACGCATCGAATGATATACATGATGACCTCGAGGTCACGTGACCTGAGGTCAACCTTTGACCTTGACCTTTCGAGGTCAACATATATATCATTCGATGCGGATTGACGAGAGGATCACGATGATGCCCTTAGTTTGTTCCTATCTTGACTAATTCGAAAGTTATTCGAGAAAAACTCTCCATATCTAGCGCCGCCATTTTGACTTTTTCGACCCCTGTGACGTCATCTTTGACCTGACCTGAAAATGACCTTAGTAAAAATTGTAGATCTTGACCGTGCGTATCCGATGCCGTTTACCGCTTGTCGCTATCTTGCTTCGTTCTCGAGATCTCAGGGGGGGGGGCGGTCATCCGCCCCCCCGTCGGTGCGAAGTTGGCGCAGACCCCCGTCGGTGCGCGGGTTAAAAATAATCCGAAAAAGACTCAATTACCTCAGATATTTTGGCAAAATAAATGGGCTGTATGTAGACAAAAATATAATCATCGATTATTCGCGTATGCTCTGCTGATGAGGCGGGCGGACTATTCACTAGATGTCACATTCAGCATAGGAATAAGGGCAGAAAGAAATGAACGTACTTATCTTTGAAATCAGCGTAGATAATTCGCCGAAAATGCACAATAAAATCATCGTAAGACTTAAAAACCTGAGCTGACGTTAACATGGCGACAGAGGTCGCCGTGTTATAACGCTGACCAGCCATCAGCATAAAAGAAGTTGAAGTCCGGACAGTCCAGTCTTATATTTGCCTCTTTTATATCACGATATCATTGTCGGTTTTATATCAATTCATGTCAGATACCATTACGTCTTTCCACTAGTTTCAACTATCATTCTTCACACACTACATAAGTGCGTTTCAGTACAATGTTCACAAACGCAAAACTCACAGCAGCTACAAATAAGGGAATGCCGGTGGCCATAGCGAAAAGCAGTTACGAGCCGCGCACATTTTGCCTAGAATATGACGATGTGACGCGTTTAGCTCTTACATTAACTCGCTAAAAATTAAAATCTAGCCTATGGTGGGCTGGAAAAATCTTTGATCACGCCATACCAACACCGTCACTACCAAACTGCACTCAGCACGCTGGCACAAACATCATGTGATACCAAGCAACAGACCGCAGATTCAAACTAGTGTTACATGGCTGACTCCAGTGACGTCCCAATGCAGTCATCCCCAATGCAGTCATCCCCAATCTCCAATGCAGTCATTGGAGTTGTCGCCGCCAAAGTGTCACTGTACAATGATACACAGCAAACTCATTGGCAACATTTCATAACCTTTCGACCGAATTTGAATGAGTGACAACTGACAACACACTTCACTTTCACGCGGCACACTACTCTATAGCACTGGCTCCGTTCTGTCGCAGTATCACTGTCGTGCGACAGTGTCGCAGCCACGCGGCACATCACTGTCGCTTCTTCACGTAGATCGGTGGAGGTTGCGCCGCCGCTACCTCTACCTCATCGGCCCCAGACCCGGCGCCGACGGCGACGACGGGGCTCGCGGAGGGCGCCGCCGTCTTGGCCGGGGGACGCGCCGGTGGCGGGTCGTCGGCGTAGCTGAGGTAGCGCAGCAGGAAGTATCCCTCGGCGACCAGCACCACCAGGGCGGCGGCCAGGCCGGCCAGGATGCGCGTGGCGGTGCTGGCGCCGCCGGCGGCCACCGCCGTGGCCATGTAGCCGAACAGGAAGGCGGCGCCGACCGAGAACACCACCTGCCCGACCTCGACCAGCTGGGCGTTCACCTCGCGCACTGCGGCCGGCCGCGGGCGAACGGGGGGTGAAGGGGGAGAACACAGAGGAGACGAGCAGACAGGCAGAGAAGAAGGCAGAGAAAAATAGACAAAAAGGTCGAAGCAGATATAAGAGAAAATGACTGCACTTAATTATCCATAGCGCGAGCAATCGCCTAAAGATATATGCAACGGTGTAACGGCACACGTAAATCCAAAAGGTCCATTTGTCTATTTCTGACCACCATGGAATAGTCTTTTCTTCGTCGATACTTAACTTAGTGAACTACTTCCATCTGACGGTTTAATTCATCAGGGACGCTCGTTCATTGTGGGTGTAAATCATACTACAAGGATCGTAAATAACGCACGACACTTACTTAAAGACGGGCAAAACGATTATAACCCAATATTATCAATATTGTACACGTGCAGATATAATGGTAGCAGACAAGGAACGATTATATCACACCAAGTCATATAATTGACTCCGTTATTTCATCTTAACTACAGCGGATAACCAGTAGTGAGATATTGGTTGCTTTTGACTATATTTTACTTACCAAAGACGTCATCGGACTATATAGTTTAAACCTTTTCTATCTCACTGTTCCGCGGATCTCGGATCAAAGGACATGGTCGCCAACAACCAAAGCGAGCGTGATCGGAAAGGCGACGAGAAGCCCTCAAGGAACAGCTCAAGGAAAAATAATAAACGCAGGCAGCGGCAGGTCAACTGAACGGACTATCAGCATAACAACAGATGGGCTTCAAGCGTCTCAAGGTCTTTGGGCACGCTCGGGCGCGACGGTTGGCGGATAATGACAGCGAATAATAAAGTCAGGAAAGGGGGAAAAACTATTTGGAGGCAGAGTTTGGGTTCCGGTTCATAAATGACCTGTGCTCTGCTGATCAGAGAAAGTCTTCGTAAGTTAAGTATGGCTAATGCAAGTGTTCAATCCTATTTCTACGAAGGTAAAGACAACGCTGTGTAGGAAGTAAGAAGGAGTGAGAAAGTATCATTGAACACTTACTCTGTTTGCCGATTTCGAGGGAGGGTTCTTTGAAGCGGTTCGAGTCCACGTTCCGGACCATTTTGCGGTAGGAGCGCTCCTCTTGCTCTGCTCTCAAACGCTGACACCGTGCCTGTGAGCACAAGAAAATGGGAACGTGTAACACACTAAACATTTCTGAGCATGGAAGCCTTTTAGATCGAGAGCTGCCATGGTGTCATACATCGCGGGTAACAGTGACCTTTCGGCACTCGGCACTCGGCAGTCAGGAAGAGCTAGATATTGATGCGGGTGATAAATCATATAATCTAACGAAACATGTCGCAGACATTCTGGACAGATCGTCACATATACATCTCGAACGACGGTGGTCGAACTGTACCCAAAATGATGCTTTCCGGTACACGATAATTACGTGGTTCCCACTTCCAATAGATTCAACGAGTTATGACCGTTTCATCATTCAATCGAAAGACAAACATTCCCCAAATCTGCTGCCATCCAACACCCACCTCCAGTTCGGGGTTCCGTTCCTGTGTGACCGGCGAGGGCAGCTCCATCGTCCCGCCGGCCAGCAGGTCAAACAGCGGCTCCTGCTGTCCCTCTGCGGTCAGCCGCTCCCGCAGCCAGCGCACCGCCTCCAGACTGAGACCGCCCCCGGCGGGCCGGTCCAGCCAGCGGCGCACCGCGGCCGGCACAGCGTCCGGCGGCAGCGGCCCCACCAGCAGCCGCACCGACTCGCGGACAGATTCAGACGGGTGCAGCTCCATACTGCTGCCGGGAAACGGAGCAGTAACGGGGTCACGGCGGTACCTGGAGGGAAGGTAGGTCACGGAAGTCTCCGGTATAGAGGCTAGGTCAATGAATCGATGCTGGGTGCTTTTTATTATAGAAAAGAGATGAACTACTTATAATCAATATTCTCTCCACTTACGACTACACCTTTTGTCAGTTTATTTCGGTACGTGCGCGTCCATTTTAGACCTAGCGGATTCTTTGTAGACATACCGCAAGGCTATGTATCAGTTAGCATTGCATGTCGGCCGTTTATAGCGGTGATCGGCATTAGAGCATTTAATTTCGGCGCAGCAGCAAAAGACGCCCGGTTTTGGCGTGTCCGCATTGTATTTCGGCGATGCTGTTGGAGATTGGAGACGGCCGCACGATATTTAGAACAGCAGCAACCAAATTCGGCGATATTCATTCAATTTCGGTGGCTATTTGGAAGCAAGCAGAGACTTCTTGCTTACAAAATTAGCTTGTTGAAGCATTGTTATTCAGTCAAACGTTTTTCAAGGTATTTACTGTTGCCACTGTCTCATTGTCTGGACTTGAGTGCATGCCTCCAGCCCTCCACCCTCTCCGTTATGGCCGAATATTCCTCTCGCCATCGCCAGCGATGAGCATGATTTCATGTCCGTGCTTTCTGTGGGTTAAACAAAGCATTACAATGTGCCTATTAATTTCTATCAAGGAAGTACAAATAACATAAGTTTATAGGCACCTGCTTAAAACGAAGCTAGCGGAGAACAAAACCAGGCCGACGGGGTACGCGACTACTGAACTTTGACCCCGCCCATGCGCCAGAGACGCCCGTCGCCCGGTGTCGTCGCGCGGTTGTTGAAAGGATGCGCCGAGCGCCGGATGGACAGTCAGATGCTCAGGGAGGGGGGGGGGGAGAAAAATACACCTGCCGCAACTACGAGTCTTGTCCATGGGACGGGTTAGAATGTTGGCGCTAAGCCTCTGGGTCTGGTGGTGTTCGTGGGGGTGGGGTGGGGTGAGGGGAGGCGTGATGATACGATACGGAATGATTAATTTATTTTCGTGTCCTTCTGCACACAGTAGGTAAGGGATGCTTGATATTTCACGCTGGCAGTTGATTAATAGGAGATGATTACAGGAAGTGCAACGATAACCGATTGGTAGGACTTATTCTGGTATGGCTGAGCTAATTGTGTTATGTTTGATGACGAGGTGATGGGTTGCTTTCAAAGTGAAGTAAAATAACAGGTCTTTTGATAAAATGGGTTCATGTTTTGGGCAAAAACTTGGCACACAGTGACAACAGCACAGACGTGCTTCAATGAAGGAGAATCGGGGCTTGCCTCGAGTCCAACAACGATTGGCGTTTGCCTTGTCGATCGTCGTCCGCCATGTGCGGACGGAGCGGGTACTGTAATATAAAAAAGAAACCAGCCCACCACAGATGTTATCTTTTTAGGATAAATAGTACTAATTCAGTAAAGTTTATCAATTTTCACTTCAGAATTCGAAACGGGAAACAGCGAAACGATCTTAGGTAGGTACTGTGACGCTAAACAAACAATGGCCTGCTTTTCTCCCCCTGAGAATATCTCAAAGCCATAAAGCTGTATGAGGATTCATTTGATGCTCAAGAAGCGTTCCTGAAAATATGAATCACCTGGGTGCCTCCGGTTACCCGCCGAAATTGAATGAACAGTGCCGAATTTGGTTGTTACTGTTGCTAAATAGCGTGCGCTACCTCTAAACCTGTGCTGGCGCAGCCGATTCTACTTGCGCTATCGCTGAAAATGGAGCGTTTTGCCGCTGTGCCGAAATTGAATGCTTTACCGCCGACTGCCTGACCTGCGCCGAGATATTATGTGATTCTTGTACATAATATTGCGGTGTGTCTACACACATTTCGTTAGTTCTAAAATGGACGATTACGCCCCGAAATAAACTGACAAAAGGTGTAGATACCTATTTAAGCTCAACCATTGCGTGAATAAAAAACATTACCCAATATAAACGAAAAAAAATAAGGCATCCACAGAATTGGCATTGCCGGTTCCCAATCAACTTATGACCTGGGAAGCAGCAGTCTTGAGACTGCACATCATCTCAGCTTATGCCAGCAGTGGTGCCACATTTGTCGGTCTCTGTCAGACTCGGTAACCCCACCTCACCGGCTCACCTCAGTTCTACGTCAGTTTCTGCTGTGCCCGTCGGTAGTAGTCGCGCAGTTCGGCCTCCTTCCGTTCAAACTCCTCGTCCACCTGAGCGCGCGCCTGCTCCAGTTCAGTGAGGAACCGACCCCAGCTCTCCTCGCGCTCGATCTGCAGCTCGGCTACACGGTCCTGCAACTGTGGGGCCGAGCTCAGCGTCAGCGGCGGCCAGCCCGCGGGGTAGGGTGTCCGGGGTGGCAGGGGAAATGGATGAAACAGGAGATCGGCGGGCTCCAGTTGCCCAAATGAATTGCTGGATCCTATATTTGTTACAATCAATGAACTGAGAGGAAAAGAGTATGCATACCAGCAGTCTTAATGTGCATCAAATAATCTTCACATTTTCAGTGGCAGATACAACCACTTAAAATGTCCCAAAATGACATAACCAAAGACCTTTATTTGCTCACTCATTATTTAGATATTAGGATATGCCACCTTTTCGTTGTTGGCTGGTGCTTTGATGAGTGCACGGCACTGTGCCTCCAGCAGTGTGGCGTCCTCCTGCAGGCCGGGCAGGCTCTCCTGCACCAGAGCAGCACAGCCGCCGACCAGCTCAGAGTTGATCTGATTCAGCTGGGCCAGCGGGTCAGCCAGCGATGGTGCACACCCCTCTGGGTGCTTTGACTACCAGCACACAGACAGAGACCAGTCAACAATGGCTATGAATCAGCCTCAACACAGGCAGTGTGCCTGTCAGCATGTGTGATGCCTTTGGTCTAAATCACTACCACATCCTTGTCATAGCAAGGATCACTAGCTAAAGCAAGCACATTGCAGTAAGTTCCTACCTATCTTGCTGCAATGACTTGCATTGCAATCAGTAGTTGGCACTGGCAGCTTGCAACTGCTCAGTTTAGTTGACCTGATGTCTGCCACTGCAGGTATTTAGTATAGAGATATCAGCAGGCAATTAATGCCAATTAAAAGAGTAGAAAGCTAATGATAATAATAAGAGTTCTGAACTTTACAACTACCTACACTAATCCTGATATCTGACATTTGCTGGACCAAACATCAATGTCCTTCATTATTCCTTTAACTGAATGTGCATTAACTACAGTCTAACCAGTTCAGTGGAATTCTCATTGGCTTTTTATTTACATCCAGCTAATCTTGTCCAATGACTTGATAGCATGAATGATTATGAATGTTGCCTGAACGAATGAATAAGTGAATGTGGAATCTGAATGTTACCAAATGCCATGAATGCGCATTCTCAGCATTTGGTAAGATTGGGGCCCTGGTCTAGCCTGATTTTAGCCTTTATACTATTGGAGCTCAACAGAGCCATATTTGCCAGCAGATACTTACCTCAAAATTATGAACAAATGACTTGATTTCACCCCTCAGGAATGGCCGGTGATCAAACAGCCGAGCCCACACCTCAATTGCGTGTTCTGTGAATAACCATTGTCAATTACAATCACTATTAACAATAAACAAGTTAAGTAGGTACATATAGTCTCACTGAAAAAGGCACTTTCCGCCTAAGTTAAGAGTACTAGGGTTAAATGCTTGTCTCGAACTTATCTATCTCATTTATGAAATAAAGAACGAAACTGAAATAGGTATCGTCATGTCAAATCAAATGTATTTCAGTGGCACAAAAAATGTTAAATTACGTACCTACAAAATGATATCAGTTTACTCACCAAGTATATCCTTTTTCTCTGTCATTACATATCTTCGGAGACCAGACGAAATTAAATTATTCGTTGGCACCAAAAATGAAATTAATTCGGAATAAAATCAAATTAGTCATACGTTAATCATGTTTGGACCAAGTTTGGACCAAGTGTTTGGACCATTGACCTCTATTGTTTGGACCAAGATTCGGTTTTGACGCAGTTTAGACATTTGAGGCTGGAGACGGGATCAAAACAAGTAGCTTTGAATAATAAATAACAAATGACGTCATAAAAATAAAATCAACACTTCCCGGCACGGGCTTCTCTGCTCGTTCTTCAATCACCGGCTCCTAAAACTGCAACAAAATCAGCACTTTTCCCCGCAACTCGTTGTCCAGACGTAAATATGCCGTTCTTCAGTGCGATCGCTAGAAAATGCTATTTATAGTCACCGTGGAAAATGCTATTTATAGTCACCGTGGAAAATGCTTGTTTTTCATTCGTCCGTATGTTTACGTCAGAAAACCATGTCGTAAACTTTTCCGAGAGGAACAATCAACTATCACGTGATTTTCTCCTGACAGTCATAAATGACGTATCTTGTCATTTATAGTCCCAAAGACAGAGCATTTGAAAGTGAATTAAATGTGATTAAACGGATCAAAGAGACTAGAGAGAATGTATGAAATGGGACCACTTTGCATAAGAACAACGAGACGTTTTCACATTGTAATGTGCAGTGCGTTGAATTCCACTTTTTTCGTTTTCAATCTGATACAGAAATGCTAAAAAGACTTATTAGCCTGGTATTGATAAAAAATAAAAATTGAATAACTTTACATCTAAATTAACGTTGAATGTAAAAAGAAGCATTTTCAGATTATGATGACGTCATTTGTAATGCTTTTGCGGAAAATATCAAGCAGGGTCTAAAACGGAGTTGTTGTTTTTGTCAAAGAGGGCGCATGCGGGCTCTGGTATTAACTGGATAATTCGCCAGCTGACGCCGTATGGTGGCGCTAGTGGAGCAGCACCATATGACGTCAGCAGAAAACACCGTGAGCAGCTATGAAATGGGAGCGAGCACCACGGAAATATCGAAAGGTGATGGACATGTACTGACTTTGGTCATTCAAGTACCACCAACACCATACAAAAACCAAATAGTATCATCAAGACTGATTCTGGAATCGATTCGTTCGGGTATTTAAAACACACAAAAAATGTTTGTTACCGAATTCTGAAACAGTATAAGGATATTCTTGTTCCTTACTTTTACCTTGTGGAGTACTTTTACTTGCTTTCTAGTGCGCCCATCACTATCTTGAAATCTGGATTGCAACGCTGTAGGAAAACTTTTTTTTTCATTTGTCATTTCTTCCACTTTTGAGCAGTGATAATTTATTTGGTTTTATACATTAAATAATGAAGACGGCTCCTAACTTTTTAGGGATCTGCAGTGGCCCAGAGAGCAAAATCAGATATTTTCTAGAAACTTGAGGCCACTATTTTCTTACCTGCTAGATAATATACAAATATTGACATGTAAAGAATGATACGGGTGTATTATTCTGCAGAAATATCAATTCAAAGTATTTAAATTTTTCAAGAACCTTTTTAAAATCTTACATAATGACTTCTTTTAATACAAGCTGGAAGCAATTTCAATCAATAAAGCAGCACAAGGCAGTACATTGAGCTACGATGATCCATAACCAATCGGCACCTGCAATTTGATTGATCTTCGAGATGTACCCTGCCTCTGTTCCCTGACTTTCCCTTTTCGTTGTAACGGGTGAAGTGAATATTCTGTGAATATTCTTCTGACAGTCAGTTTTTAGTCCTACATTACGTTGTCAATCAGATTTAATTGGTTCAAAAACCGTCGTAGTCCGTCTCATTCGCAGTCTACATCTCCACATGCGCACCCATACATGCTCAAAATTTTCACTACGCATGTACTATGTACCCTGTAGCGTATCCTGATGAAAAATGTTTTGTTGAAATCAGAGACACTTCCCAAGGTAGGCCATAGTCCATGGCCATATATTTAAGTCAAAACAGATGAAACAGATAAACACAATTCCAATCATCAAGTCAACCAGCATCGACAATCTGCACATAAGTTCTAAACCTATTGTAAGACTACATTGTATTCAAACTTTGTATTGCAGAAGGGTGGAAGCTGCATGGAATTATGCGACAATTTCAGCGTGCATCCACGCTCGAAAGAGCAGGGTTAATTGTAACAATGTCAATACCATAACAATAACGTAATTGTAGGTGTTGTGATTCGGTTGTCTCTTGTCTGTGCTGGCCATTGCGCGGGCGGTCCAGCGGCGGAACTCGGCTTCGCCGCCGTGGCGTGCTGGCAGTTGCTTCTTCTTCTTCTTCTGCATCCCATCGCCAACTCGCTCAGGGGGCGGCGGCGCAGGCGGGTCGAGCGGCGGCTCGGTCCGCCCAACATCCTCGATGAAGGTGACGACCTTCGTCGCCGGGCCGCCGAGGACGTCGACCAGGCGAGGGTCGACACCCCAGCGGCGGCGGCGGGCCGCCTCATAGGCCGGACAATCGGTCAGTAGGTGCGCCGCGCTGTCGGGCTCCCCGCACGCGGGGCATTCGTCGTCGGCTTCCGGGCCAATCTTGTGGAGCGTGTCACGGGTCAGCGGTGATGTGCCGGTCCTCAGCTGGGACAGCGTCACCGACCCCAGCGCGCCAGGGAGTCGTGGCCAGGCGTGGGGTCCGGGTGCGGGTGGGCAGCAGTTGCCCTCTGTCGCGACAGCTCTCGGACATGGCGCGTGACGGCGGCCCGCGCACTCGACAGGTCGATCGGTGCGCTGTCTTGGTCGCCCGCCGTGGCCTCGCCAGCCAGGCGGTCGGCGGTTTCGTTGCCGTCCAGCCCGGCATGGCCTGGCACCCACTGGAGCACCGTCTCGGTGCCGTTCTCGGCGAGGGTGCTCAGCACTCAGCAGCCTCCACACCTCGGCG
This sequence comes from Amphibalanus amphitrite, assembly GCF_019059575.1. Classification (NCBI taxonomy): domain Eukaryota; kingdom Metazoa; phylum Arthropoda; class Thecostraca; order Balanomorpha; family Balanidae; genus Amphibalanus; species Amphibalanus amphitrite. The sequence continues at coordinate 172,416 of NW_024881839.1, forward strand.
GCCAGGGCCATGGTCTGGTTAGCTGGGCCGCGGCCGAGTAGTTGGAGCCCAGACCTTGAGTCGGTGAGGAGGCGGACCGACTTGGTCGATGCCAACTCCCCGTCCCCCAGGCCGGCCACAGCCGCGAACGCCTCGCGCATGGCGGTCAGTTCTGCTCTTAGGCTGGAGCAGACCGCCCCTGCAGGAGCGCGCACGGTCCCTTCTCTGTTGAGGTGGTGGAACTGGATCAGCGCCTGCGCCGCCCTGTTCCGTCCGCCGCGAGCCGAGCCGTCCGACCAGATAGTGACGTCCGGGTGCGGGAGCTCTGCAATGGCTCGCAGGGCAGCTTCCCTGCGGACTGCAGGCGGGTCCGACCGGCAGGTGGCCACGGGCAGGTCCACCCTGAAGGTGATGCCGCCGCGGTGGCCCAGCCATGGCGGGTCGCAGCTGTAGAACGCCGAACCTGTAACACAATAGAATTGCAATTGTAACAAAGACCTGCATGGTCAGCACACATCTGCAGTGACTGTCATCCCAAGTTGGTATGAATTGGCACAAAGTTGGGTCATGGTAGCAGACGTAGCACAAGCTGTTGTGATATGTCATACCGTAGGACTAGGTCGTAGGTTGTAAATTTTAGGTTTAAGGCTGTATGTTGTAGGTCAGGTCAGGTAAGGTTTGGTTAGAAAGACCCATTCTCGTGCATCGGGCAGCTTGTGCTACATCTACCTTACCAATACCCAATTTGGATTCCCAAAATTGATGGCAAACAGGCTTTTTGTATAACAAGTGTGGTTAATTGTTCTAATCCCCGCTGCAATGTGAGGGTAACTGCTTTTCTACAATCACAAAATTTGAATTCATATAGGTAGGTGTTTACATGTTGATGTTCAGAAAATGATACAAAATATAACACAATTATAGCTGCAACTGGATAGTGGATACCAACCTCAACTAAAAGTTTCTGCAGCCTTATAACCTAACAAATGACTAAATTGCCAAAATAAATCCCTTAGTACAATAGCTTGACTCTAAAATAACAGAAATTTAGCATGCAGACCCTGAAATGGAGGGTTTATGAAAAGCAACAAAAATAAACATTCACTAATATCAATATGTTGTTATAAATTTCATATGTAGCATAAGCGCCAATACTGCCTTCATTTACAATGTTGCTACTGTTTTCCACTCACAAACGCTGCCCTCCGTGGACAGCAGCAGCAGCAATGAAACGTCACCCGTGGTGTGACATCATCACCCATGACGTAATGGAAATCCAGTTGTTACCAAGGCCCGCGCATGCTCGCATTTCCACGCGCACGAGGTCCGTGACGGGTCGGCACCGTGGAACGTAAGTACTGAGTTTGAGTTTGCACTGCGGTCTTTGCATTGCGGACCAGGGCCACCCAGCCCTTCCCAACCCAAGCACTCCCTGCGCCCGGCTACGGATGGCTTCCTCAGGAGCTGCGCCGCGCTTCAAGGGAGCAGCCTGAGCCCGCATGGGATGAAGTTGCCTGTCCAGCCCGGACTAGGGTTGCGGCGTGGAAAAGAAGGATTTCAGTATCCTGAGGATAGATACGACGGAACGGGTGATGATTGACCTTTGCATTCTGGGTGCCTCTACCGCCCTTCGACCCCTACCCGTACACTGCGACGCCCCTTCCTGCCAGGTTCCCACTCCCACTCCCGCCCCAGCCCGCCGACTTGCCGGCGGTCATTAGGTAGGACCGTAGGTACTCTTTAGGTACGGCTCTCGCGAGATTAAGCTGTAGGTTTTGCACTTTTACATTTCCGGTTATATCTCAGAAACTAATCGATCTAATCTACGATGAAATCGTTTTACACGACCATGGCCGGCTTGTGAACCAACAAGTCGATCGCATCTTCAACACTTAAATGATTAAGACGACGAAGATATAGCCTGAAGTATACTAATTTGTCTAGGTGCAAAACCTACCGTTAAAACCCGCGAGACCTGTACCTCATCGGTCCGTACTACTGGCCGTGAACTGCCCCTCCCTCCCCCCTCCGGTCGTGGAGGTGCGATTGGGGGAAGGGGGGGGGGGGGCTGCAAGTTGATTCCGACAATGTCTTGGGGGGGTCTTTGCAGTTTGCTCCCGGTAAGTTGAAATCGAACGATCTAAAGCTGTCTATGTCCCTTCAAATTTAGTACAAACACTGCCGATACGGGATACCGACCATTTGGCTGACTTTAACCCACTCTTTTTTTCCAGCACCAAAATGGTCCAGGCTTGGTACATGGCTGACCTGTCTGCAGACGACGACCAGCGCTTGCCCCACAAAACGGAGCCCTTCGAGGAACTGTCGCTGGATCAGCTGAAGGAGAGGACTGGATGCCTGTACTGGAAGGTATGTCAATTAACATCGCCTTGTCCACAGTGTTTTTTTTTTTTGTCCAGCGGCCCTTGTTCTGATTGTTTCCCGTCCCCCAGATTGAAGACGAGGACGTTGAGAACTCGCCTCTGGTGGAGAAGATTCGCCAAGAGCGTGGCTACAACTATAAGGACGTCATCACTGTGTCGCCGGACAAGCTGGAAAACTACGAGACCAAGGTCAGTGCCGAGCGAGAAAGTCTGATCTGAATGTCCGTGTGCTTCCCGGGCTAGTTAAAGGTGTTTTTTTTTTCGTAAGGGTCTGACATCTTCCCATACTAAGAGAAGATATCTTTACAGTGGCTTAACGGCTTTAGCGAATGCGTGCTCATTGAAGTTGGTGTTATTGTTGGTGCTCGTCTTCCAACTAAGCTACAAAGAACGCGCACAGATGAGTATTTTCTTTTCTTGTCAGAAGCTGCATTTACGCATCGCTGAACGGCAATTACTGCAGATAGAAGTGCGTCAGTACGATAAATCTATCGTCCTAAAAACTTATCTTTGGGTAGAGTTGGCTTGTCGTTTGGTAGGTATCGCTTCTTCCGACAGTTACGCGTCCCCAACCGAAGATGACAAAACTGCTAAGTGCTAAACCTGGTGTGTTGTCGCTTGTCGGTCGTCCCTGGTGCCGGAGTTTGTTGACTGCCTCAATGCCTAATACTGAGCCGAGAGGTCTGCCCCGCTAAGGACGAGGCTGTAAGAGGTAATGTGATTGCCGTGCTCTTTTCCGATTGGACCAAGGATACTGTTCGGTATTGAGGTCCGGGTGCATGGGGAATGCCAGATATCAAAGTGCGATCCACGTGTCATCCCTTTTGCATTTGACCCATGGGTAACTAGTCTGGAGCCCGATTTCATCAGGAGTTGGAAGGCTTACGGTAATGGTAACACTGTGCAGGTTATTCTGGGAGGTCGTCGGGGTGTTTATGAATGCCAGGTTATTCTGGGATACTGTTTATCCATGCATGCATGAACCATGCACTGTGCGGATCTGTAACTTGTTCCCATGCGCGTTATGGAAAAAATGTTGCCCTGTATCATCTTGCAAAGGTAGAACTGATGAATGCGATCCGTCCTGGTACTGGTGGTTTATGGCTAGTGCGGTTCCGGTCCGGCTCAATGGAACTCAAATTACCCTGGTAGGTCCTCCGCTGAAGTCGTTTTCACTGTCACTGCTCGGGGTTACATGAGCAGAGTTAATACGCATTACAAACGGACTACAATGGTGAGCGAATAGGAAAATCCGTTCCTGATAGATACGCATTTACTTGCTCATGTAACCCCGGTAATTGGCATTTTTACTAAAGTCTTCTTGCTGTCATCGGCATAACCGAGGCGGATGGTCGCACTTTGGCGTGCCCGCATCTGTTTATACAACCGGTGCCTGGCACGTCTGACTGCTACCCGCTCAAGGTCGGCGGACGCGTGGGCCGTGGCCGAGGCCTCCGGCCGCACCACCCCATCCTCCCCCCCCCCCCCGCGCGGCGCACGGTCGACCTTTGCCCGGCGGCTGGGCTGGCTCGGCTCGTCGGGTCACCTGACTTATCGGACGGCTCTGATTGGTCGGAGACCGCCGGCGGCGCCGGCCCACAGCTGAGCGACGAGTGACGCACGCAAGCACCGCTGTCACCACGCGCCGGCCGCGCAGTTCTGAGCCGGGGTCCGAGTGTGGTGGTCCGTTCCATTCACCTGTGCGCACGTGGTGCGTCCGTGAGACGCGCGGCACGTGTCCGATCCGCCACGGTGTGCCGTGAGGGCTCCGCCAGCCAGCCGCGGCCCGACCATGGCGGACGACAACGTGAAGCGCTTCATCGTCCCCAAGTCGAACTTGTCCCCGCTGCTGCTCGTGGGCCTGCTGCACTACGTGGCGGTGCGGGTCTACCTCTTCTTCGCGCCGCTCATCACTCGCACGTGGCGGGTGTACCTGCAGACGCTGCGCGCGCTCACACTTCCCTACCAGTGCTGCTGCACGGTGATGCTGTTCACCATGTTCTGGCCGTTCCTGCTGCTGGCTGCCTGGTTCTACACGTGCATCCGTCTGTGGGAGTACTACGGGTTTCCGATACGGGCGGTGCCGGCTGTGGAGCCCCTGATGGGGCCGCTGGACGTGCGAGAGAACCCGCCGGTTCGCCGGACGGCCGTTCCCGCCCGACCGGCCGCCGCCGCCCCCGGCACCTCGGCCTCGACTTCAGTCGCTGTCGGTGGCGCCCGTCGGCGCACCACGGCGCGCGCTCCGACCCGGGCCTCTACCTCTAGTCAGAGCTCCACAGGGGTGTCCCAGGCCGACCCCGGCGAGGGCCCGTCAGGTCTGCAGGCGGAGGGAGCCGCCGCTGCGCCCCCGGCCGAGGGAGAGCCCGGCTGGCACGGCAGCGAGGCGGCGCGCCGGTTCAGAGAGCGTACCCCGGACGGCTGGTTCGGGCCGCCGCCGCCCGAGGAGGGCGGCCCGGAGCCGCCCTACGTGCCCTACGACCCGAACTTTGTCGATCCCACCGACTACCTCCCCGCCGAGGAGCTGGCCAAGTACAAAATCTACAAACGGCGCACCCCTTACCGGAGAGTGCCCTGAGAGGTGTGACCCGTCCCGACCGGCCGTGGTGCCGGGGGAGGGACGTCAGGTCATATTAGGTCACAGAACACTGGGGGTGTCTGGATGAGTGAACACAGAACGGTACGCTCGCGTTTGATGAGAAGTGTTGCGTGTGTTTTATCCATTTAACCTCATTGTTTAGTCGTTTGAGTGGTCTGGTGTTGTGTATTTATAATCATTTTCATTGTGCGGTTGTACCGTCGCCGTTTTGTGGATTGTTTACAGACTTCGACAATATCATTAGGGCTGTGAAGGGATGGGAGGGATATGCTAGCGATAAGAGACAACTTTGTCGTCTGTTCCGGTGAAGTATCACTGGCTCATTGCAGTTCAGTTCGGGGCAATCGTAATTATTGCTTAAAAAGTAATGTATGTTCATTTTTTGTGTGATTGTCTCTGCCCAGCTAAAATCAATAGAAATAAAATTTATGATTACCTCCTGGTGTTTGAGATGGGTCTCATTATCCAATGATGATGCGAAGTTGGATTATCTGTAAGTAAGGTGAAGCGTATTTATCGCACTTGAAGGACGACTACGGTTATCGTTCGAGCCGTGTACACGTGATCCATCTGGGACATGGTGAGTGCAGTTATCACCGCCGTGTGTACGATTACATATCTATTCGTTAAGGCGACTGGCTAGACGCGTTTTCCGATAATGAGAGTTGTCGAGTTTGTACTCGTGTGCCCACCAACGATTTTGTCATCGTGTTCCCAGCAGCAGAAACTAGGGTCACAACACCATACGTTGGTCGCTGCTCGGCTGTCTCCGCGATAGTAGACGGACGGCGCTCAGTGTTGCATCATCGCAGACCCTTGTTTCGTTTTCCCGGGTCGTTTGTATAGTATCCCACGCACCCATGTCCCATCTCAACTGACTCGCCTATTATACTCGCCTACCAACTCGAGATGCTCAACATCTCCAGCTACTCACCAACTTTGCCCAGTCGACGCTAACTACCAACGTCTCACGTCCCCACCTCACCCTGTCTGCCACAGATAAAGTCGTTCTTCGAGGAGCACCTGCACTCGGACGAGGAGATTCGCCTGATCCTGGAGGGCTCCGGGTACTTTGACGTGCGCGACACGGACGACCGGTGGGTGCGCGTGCTGGTGGAGCGCGGAGACCTGCTGGTGCTGCCGGCCGGCAGCTACCACCGCTTCACCTGCTGCTCAAAGGTGGGTGGCCGGGAGCCATGTCCTTGGCCGAGGCCTGCATCCCTGGACCCTCATAGACGCATGCGTCCCTGGCTGAGACCCCCCCCCCCCTGATCCGGCTGAGACTGGCACGGGCGTCGGTGAAAACAGGGCGCCGGAGGGCACATTTGGTCACGTGACTATTAAGAACTTCTCCCCCTCTCAGTGCCTTCTACATGCTGGATGTCACGTGGTTTATGGGAGTGAATTTCAAGAGCCTTGATCAAGTCGCCCCAGGCGCCCTGTTTTCACCGTCGTCCGACTCGCACCCCATCCGGCCGAGGCCTGCAACCACGACAGAGCCCTGGCGCCTGCACCACTGGCCAACATTCCTTCGCTTCTGTCCCTGGCCTGGCGACTCTTGGCCGAGACGCGGGTTCTCCTGGTCGATGCTCCTCCAGACGCTTCTGGCCTCAGGGCGTTCATCAACTTGCATGTGCATTCCGTTGGGTTTCGGAAAGACCTTGGTTTTTCCTTGGTGTGGCTGCGTCGTTTGACTACTTCGTTGGATGACCAATTCCATCAAATAACTTAACTTTCCCATCCACATATCCTCCAATCCTCCGTCAGTTTTTGGACCAAGCTCCTTTTTGGATCCATCTTCGGCTTTAGTATGTACCGAAGTACGGTGGTGGTCTACTAACTGCGTATGCCATTAGTTAAATGCGTGCTTTCTGATCGGACGCCTGCTATGTGCAGATAAGAGACATTCTATAGATTCGTTCGGTGCGGGACAGGACTGGGCGCATGGCTTAAGGAAAGAGCATGTTCGCTTTTCAACCATGTTTGTCTTCCGCTCTGGCTGTACGGTGACGGGTGACGAAACACAACTATGCTGATAACGCCAGTAAATAGCTGTTTGGCGGCGATAAAGCGATGGTTATCGGTGTCCTATTTAGCTAATCGTACTTGTGTGCGCGCACAAGTTTTCCTTCATCTGTCGTTGTCGTCGGGTGTCCTTGGTTGTACTGAATAGCGGCTTACTCAAGTAAATAGTTACCGTGTTCATACGAACGCGTATACGTATAAGGTAAAACAAAGAAACACGTACTGTAAAGCAATCATGTCTGTGTTTCCTAAGCAATGTTATAGAGAAGGGCGTATAACTTCTTCAGAACTAACATATTCTTATACTTAGGTACCAACTTCGGTTGAATTTCGATCCAGTTTTATTGTTCTTCCCCTCCCCTGGTCCAAATCTGGGCTCAGCCATGACATGGACTGGCCGCCGTAGAGTGACATTTCTCCGGGGCTTGTCCCACACAGAACTACATCAAGGCGTGCCGTCTGTTCTGTGGAGAGCCCGTGTGGAAACCCTACCCTCGGGGAGAGGAATCTGACAAGATGACGGCTCGCGCCGAGTACCTGAAGCAGATGACTGCGGCCGCCTGAGCGACCGGAGCGGGGAGGGCGGCGGCACCGTCCTCTATACGGGCACACTGTGGCAGAGGGCGGCGGCACCGTCCTCTATACCGGCACACTGTGGCAGAGGGCGGTGGCACCGTCCTCTATACCGGCAGACTGTGGCAGAGGGCGCCGATAGCGGCGCCGATGGCCGACCATCAGATGACCCGACAAGGTGCTGAAGAGCTACAACCAACTTTCAGGGGTATTCGATTTTTGTGATCCTTTGAAGATCTTCCTGGTGTTAGTGGATCTTTCCCATTGGAGTGTTATGGGTGAATCGTGAATTGTAACTCGGTCAAGGGACCAACGTTAGTTAACTGATAATTACTGGATAAAAGCATCGAGCACGTAAAACAGTTTTTTATGTAAAAATATTCACGAGTGATGTGCACTTTGTGATACGGAACTATCGGCTTTTTGCCAGACTTGTGCCATTTCTTCTCTTTTCTTTTGTGCAATGCTATCTCATTTGTGTATTTGTGTCTAATTAGAGGGCAGTCTGCAAAGCTCAAATGTGCTAGAGCTCAACATGAAGCAAGGTTATGAAATACCCCCAACGGTTGCATTGCTGTTTCTTTTTGTATAGCTTTGTTTCGTCGGTAGATGGAGTACTAAAGCAAACTGAATCTCTTTTGTAATATCGTGCGGGATTGTGCTGGTGCTGTAATACATTTAACGAGGGAGGGAATTGAAATAAATATTTACGCTTATTTCGGCTTGATATTTGTATGGTTAAGACCAACCTCTCCGTAATGTGCGACAACACACACTGAATATATTTTACGCCTCACAACCAAAATGCAAACATTCACTACTACAAGCCATGAAAATGACTGGTGAATGGTGATCCGTCCATTGTTAGTCCATGGAGTATGGGAAATGTTTAATTCCGCGGAGTAACGGTACGCTTGCTGGCATCACATGCTCACACACTGAAATGGTGCCTACGTATCTGAGCTGTATTTTATTTCATATTTTTAAAAAAGACTCACGAAATGTCTGATTAACCCGCGCACCGACGGGGGTCCGCCCAACTTAGAACCGACGGGGGTGCGGATGACTGCCCCCCCCCCCTGAGATCTCGAGAACGAAGCAAGATAGCGACAAGCGGTAAACGGCATTGGGTACGCACGGACAAGATCTACAATTTGTACCCGGGTCGTTTTCAGGTCAGGTCAAAGATGACGTCACAGGTGTCAAAAAATTCGAAATGGCAGCGCTAGAAATAACTTTTGAAGTAGCCAAGCTAGGAACAAACTTTTGGCACCATCGTGATCCTCTCCTCAATCCGCACCGAATCATATATATATATATATATATATATATATATATATATATATATATATATATATATATATATATATATATATATATATATATATATATATATATATATATATATATATATATATAATATTGACCTGGAAAGTTCAAGGTAAAGGTTGACGTCAGGTCACGTGACCTCAAGGTCATCATGTATATAATTCGATGCGCCTTGACGAGCTGAACACAATGAGACCATCCGCGCGGCTGTATCTCGTTACATGACTGTAAGGAGTGATTAGCAAAACACTTTTGACCCTTGATGATGTCACATGACCTTACAGTTACCCAAGAGCAAAAAAGGCCTTAAGGTAGTCAAGGTTGGTCCTATATGAAGTCATTCATGGTATATTGGGCCATTCTGACGCGTTTTAATGGAAAAAAATAGGGGGTTGATTTTCCCCATTGACTTGTAATGGGAGGTCAAGAAATTGAACTGACCTTAGGTCATCGATATAAAAATCAGAGATATACAAATCGTAGCTAGCAATAACCTCATTACATCCTACGACTTTCAAAGGCTTCCGTCATTTACCGTATCTCTGACACAGTGACAAAGTTGCAAAAAGGTGATTTGAGGTTGGGTCATTCGAAGTGACCTGGTGACCTGACCTTGAAAGGTAGCAGGTTCAAACTTGCACACCATGTGTGAAATTGATGAGGGAAAAGTAATGTCAAATTTAGTGGCGCTATGCGCCGCGGTTTTTCCACTATTCACGAAAAACCTCGGGGGGGGGGGGGCGGTTACCCACTCCCCCGTCGGTGCGCGGGTTAATATACCATACCAGGGGTGTGATCTTAGTATGCCACACTGCAGTGCGCAATTAAAGCATTTACGGTACCTGCGATAGTGGATGGCATACTGTTTAAGCTCGCAGCTCTGGGAGGGTGGCCGGCCTACCCTCTGCAGCAGTGTCCGAGCTCCCTATCCCCATCCGTCTCACACAAAATGTCCAGCAGTTTTGAGACGAAACGCTGGCGCATCTCTGGGCCCACGTGGATCTCGTCGTCGCATTCGTCGAAAATCTCCTCTACGACAATGTCAGTGGAGTTGGCGATTTGTTTGACGGGGCGGCACACGCGCTGCGCAAAGTCGAACGTCTCCGGTAGCATGGAAGACCACACCAGCAGTCCCGGCACCTGGAACGTCCGCATGGTTGTCATTCGCAGTGTAGCGAGGTTGCGAACAGCTCCAGTTTCATTGGTTCATTTTCAGGAGCATGCTATGTTAGCCTAGCACTCCAAGGCTTCGGCAGCTGGATCGACTCACAATCCCGCGTTCATAGACTCGCTAAGGGAATTAACGGTTTTCAACGGCTATTTCAATCTCAAATTTGACAAATAGCTGGGGTAATAACCGTATCAAAACTACCTGCAAATGACCTTGTTACGAGCGAGCGAGCGCAGCGAGCGAAGCGAGTCTTTTCATTACGAGCGAGCGAGCGCAGCGAGCGAAGTGAGTCTTTTCAATATAACGGAAAAATCTCAGTATGAGCGGCCCGGCCCGGCCCGGCCCGGCCCGGCCCGGCCTGTAACGCTTTTGAGAGGCTTATATCTCAGCAACCGCTGGACCGATTGGCCTGCGGTCTTTTTTGTTGGGTAGCCCCATCCCTTCTACCCCGTAATTGACTACTTTTGATACATCTCAGTGACCGTCGTGGCACGTGCCACGTGGAAAGTCAGGGGTGTTCAAGCTGTTTTGCAAAAGTAGTGATTTTGAGAGGCTCATATCTCAGCAGCCGCTTGGGCGATTGACTTGCGGTAATTTTTGTAGGGTAGCAGCACCCCTTCTACCCAAAATAGGATACTCTCGATGTATGTGGGTCACCCCCAGTGCACGTGCAAAATACAACAATAAGAGGTGCCAAATTTGTTCCCATTTCAGTAACTCGGTAATTACTGGGGCGATTTCGCTGAAACTTGGCATACAGGTAGGCACCCACCAGGCATTGCATTCCCATGTGTTGCGGTTAGGGTGCTACTGCACGTGCGCACGTGCAGGGGGCGTTTCCAGATCTCGAGAACGGCTGGGCCGATTGCGCTCAAATTTGGTACACGGTTGGGGACCAGTTAGTAGGGTGCCGTGCAAAAGTCATTTTGGACCCCGTTTGCACGTGCGCACGTGCAGAATGCCGCTGCCAGATCTCAGGAACGGCTGGGCCGATTACGTTCAAATTTGGCACACCGCTAGCGACCGGTTAGAAGGGTGCTTTGCACAAGCCCGTTGGAAGCGCCCTCTCGCCCTTCCGCACGTGCAGGGCTCACTATCTCGCTCGCTCGTTCTTCGCCCAAAAGGCGTTTTACTGGTTATAACGGAAAAATCTCAGTATGAGCGGCCCGGCCCGGCCCGGCCCGGCCTGTAACGCTTTTGAGAGGTCTATATCTCAGCAACCGGAGGACCGATTGGCCTGCGGTCTTTTTTGCTGGGTAGCCCCATCCCTTCTACCCCGTAATTGACTACTTTTGATACATCTCAGTGACCGTCGTGGCACGTGCCACGTGAAATGTCAAGGGTGTTCAAGCTGTTTTGCAAAAGTAGTGATTTTGAGAGGCTCATATCTCAGCAGCCGCTTGGGCGATTGACTTGCGGTAATTTTTATAGGGTAGCTGCATCCTTTCTACCAAAAATAGGATACTCTCAATGCATGTAGGTCACCCCAGTGCACGTGCAAAATACAACAATAAGAGGTGTCAAATTTGTTCCCATTTTAATAACTCGGTAATTACTGGGGCGATTTCGCTGAAACTTGGCATACAGGTAGGCACCCACCAGGCAATGCATTCCCATGTGTTGCGGTTAGGGTGCTACTGCACGTGCGCACGTGCAGGGGGCGCTTCCAGATCTCGAGAACGGCTGGGCCGATTGCGCTCAAATTTGGTACTTGGTTGGAGACCGGTTAGTAGGGTGCCGTGCAAAAGTCAGTTTGGACCCCGTTTGCACGTGCGCACGTGCAGAATGCCGCTTCCAGATCTCAGGAACGGCTGGGCCGATTGCGTTCAAATTTGGTACACCGCTAGCGACCGGTTAGAAGGGTGTTTTGCGCAAGCCCGTTGGAAGTACCCTCTCGCCCTTCCGCACGTGCAGGGCTCACTATCTCGCTCGCTCGTTCTTCGCCCAAAAGGCGTTTTACTGGTACTAACATAGAGCTTATAGGCAGGATGATTATGTGCGCAGTGCGTGGCCAATCATGCATTATGACCATGGACTAACAGAGAGCTTATAGGCAGGATGATTATGTGCGTTCCATCATGCATTCGCACATGATCTCTTAGAAAACTGTATGCAAACGTTTCGAGACCTACGTCTCTGCTTGCTTTCTCAATCCTTTGACTAAACACATGGAAGGCCAGAGGAAATGTCCGCACTCACCTGACGTTGAAGGTCGAAGAAGAGGGCGTGTGACATGGTGAGCTTTCTCTGCACCGTATCCTTCCTGTCCAGAGGTAAGGCATCGGTGATGACGGCCTCTTCCAGGCGCCATACGACCGTCGTGTGCGAGACCAGCTCCGTCAGCACCTCTCTGAGCGCGCCCACGTGGTCTCTCATCATCATCGCGCCCGTCATCGGCGTGTTGATGACGTCCCTGATGGCGTCGAACGCTCTGAGGTACCACATGCCTCCGTTGAGCACCACCAGGTCCGGGCAGCCGTCCGCACCCGCCCGACACTCGGCCACGAGGCTCCGCAGTTTGCCGGTGAACAGGGTGTGCAGGTAGGGCCGCCGCCAGAAGTCCACCTGCAGCAGGTCGTTGCCCACCAGGTGACTGCAGAATTTGTCAAACTTTCGGCACAAGTCGCGGGTGGTTGAGAGCTGGTGACGGCGCAGCGGGCCTTCGGGCACGTCCTCGGCGCGCACGTCCACCGGCTCTGAGCCGTTCGCCAGCTGCAGGAAGGCGCTCAGCTGCTGCTGCAGGATCCGGGCCCGGGAGTCGCCGACCAGCACGAGCCGCGCCGGCCGCCGGAGCCGCGCGGCGCGCCGCCGCAGGCAGGCTGTCACCGCGGCTGCGTCCATTGAGCCGGAGCGGCAGGCGCCCGGGTGGGGGTGGCGGTCCACACAGCCCAGCAGTGAGGAGCTCAGGCGCAGGATCCGCTGGCAGCCGGGGGACGGACCCCTCTCCGGACCTGTCACAGACGGAGCGGGAACGTCACAGCGAGTCTTTCGCCCTATACTGACCAATTGACCGCATCTGCTCAAACTAACCCGGAATGGCAAAGCTGGTGAGTCGACCACTGACTAGTGCGCTGCATTGATTTGGCACCTGCCGGGACACAAGTGTCCCTGTGTGGCTAACCATTCAGCCGTTTAAACGGTCACGCCAGAGGGATGTGCTGCCAGTGGGCCTGACCCTGCGCCGATGTTCTGGCGGGTTGAGTCTTCCCGAATCTTATGATCAAGAGCGAGAATAGAATCAATTCAGGGTGTTTGATAGGAATCATATATTCTTTACTCGGTGTCGGGGAAATTGGGAAAAATGTGCCCATCAAATAACTTCCAATGACCTGACTTTTAACCCGCGCCCGGCTGGGGGTCTTGGATTTCCACGCCCTGCTGGGGGGGGGGGGGGGTGTTTGAACACCCCCCCTTCTAACTCGGCTCCTGGGCCACGTAGCGACACGCGGAAGGCGGCGTTCGAAAGAGCGTCAAAAATAATGAGGAAATCACTTCGGTCAATTTTTTGGTCAGGTCAAAGGTCAGGTCACCAGAGGTCATTGAAGGCAAAATTTCGCCGATTTCAAGGTCGAATGTCGACAATTTCCAAGAAGCCAACGCATAACTCGGGAACCAATAGAGCTACAGCGCCGCGGAAAAGCGCATTCGATAGCCCTATTAACGCCCTTTCTGAGTTATTTCCTCAGATTTGACCTAACGTCAACGGTTTTGCCTGCAGGGGGCAAAAACTGCAAAAATAGCCGATTTTTTCGGAAACAGTTTTTCTGCAATAACTTTTGACTCAAGCCTTGTACGAGCTTACTTTTACCGGCATCGTGTTCCTCTCGTCAAGACGCATCGAATGAACTATAACTTGACCTTGAAAGGTCAACTTGAAAATTTGACCTCAGGTCAAGGTCATGACCTGACCGGAAAGGGTCATGTTGCATATCAGTCGATCCGTATCGTCGAGCTGAACACATCTAAGGCGTTTTCATCGCTCTAGCATGCCTCTATCAAAAGTTATTTGCGAAAAACTGTTAGATACTATTCGTGACCTAAGATGACCTCAGGGCATAAACAGGGGTCACGGACACCATTTTCATGTTCAGTGTGTCTAAACCACTTGTAATTCAGTGTTTGGGAGTGTTTATAATGTCTTTCGTCCAAAAGAGGCGCATTTCAATTTTCTCCCATTGACTTATAATGGGGAGGTCGCAAAATTGACCTGACCTTAGGTCATCGATATCAAAATTCTGAGATATACATTTTGTACATGCTATTGCTCTTAGCAATCGCTGAAAGTTTCAAAGCGATCGGTCACTCGGTGTAGCTATGACAGACATTGAAACTTTTTATGAGGTGAGGTCACTTCAAGTGACCTGGTGACCTGACCTTGAATGACCTTGGTCTGAAATTTTCACAACATGTGTAGAATTGATGTATGATAAGGTATACCAAAAACGGCGGCGCTCCGCGCCGCCGTTTTTGAGATATTCGCGAAAAACCACAGGGGGGGGGTGTTCAAACACCCCCCCAGCAGGGCGCGGGTTAATCAGGCACGATGATGACCAAATAATAAGTACCCTCATGATTTTCGACGTTACCCACGAGCTGAGTTATGGGACGTTAAAATTTTCCCACAACTTGATATGTTGCGGTCAGACCACCACCCTAGGTTGGGTTAAGCAGTAGGTAAGCACGTGTCCCTGAAGGATATGTTTTGAAAATGAAACAAGAAAATATAGTGTAGAAATGGCGACCGGTGCCCATCGTCCATAAAGGCTATAAGGTATTAATGACATAGTGAGTTGGCATGTTGTTGGACCTTTTACCCATAGCTTCTGACCTTCCATATTCAAAATGGAATATTCATATTCAAAATTGTACCAAAGGTATGACATGGTATGACCTTAAAAAATATGCACCAGCACCCTGCCAAATAAAAATTAGAGAAGCCGTGATGGACGACACAGAAATGTAAGTGATTATACAGTGGTGATTGGCCTAACAACGATTTTTTTTTTCAAGTCAGTTAATAAATTTGCACGTGTGTAGGACCAGGTAAAATCTACAAAAAGATACAAAACCAAGGCATCAGAACAGCGTAATCTCTCCCCAGGGAAGCATCTGACATCACAGAAAAAAAGAATTTCATCGACTTGCCTGATATCAGTCCAATGCCGGCGATGAAGCTCAGAGCTAGCAGGGCGGTCACGGCGGCGCATTGTCTCCGACAGCGCCTCCACGGGACTATCATCACACCGCCCTGACCGTCAGCTCCCTTTTTGTCACATCGTCACACCCAGGAGCACCTCTGACACGCCACGCCGTCACACTAGCCACACCCCGGTCCCCGGCGACCGGCCGCTGCCGGCTGTCCGGAGACGCGCGGTTCCTCTGAGCGGCTCGTCTCGCACGCACTCCTTGTCCGAGGTCATGGTTGGCCAATGGCCAGGGTCAACGGCCCGGGCCGCCAAGGCCGGGGCTGGTCTGGGGAGGTGGGCCGGTCCCGGGGAGTCGGCACCCGCCGCTGGGAGGGTCGCTTTTCTCTCTGTCTCTCCAGCGGATACAGGCCCTCTATGCCGTGATACGGTGGCGTATCCGGGGGGATACCATTCTCCCCCTGGAGCCTACATTTTTTTCTCGAAAAAATGAAATGGCTTCGAGGGCCATTTTGACTAGGTACTAGTAAAGGAAGCTTGCTTTTGACCACTTCCCTACAATTTATTCATACTGAAAAGTAGGTACCCGGAGCCCTGATGTTGAAACAGGTATCCTCAGGCATGCACGGGCCCTTTTAGGTCAGCGGGGGACCTTATGAGGCAAAAGAGGGCGCTCTGAGGCCAACCGAGGGCCCTCTAAGACAAACAAACGCGCAACGGGTGAATATACTGCCCTTTTCCTTCACCTGGCGTCCCTCAGTCTGTCTCTCGAAGGGTGACGCTGCCGTGCGCAAATCGTAGCTCAGGGGCCTCGGCGACCATTCCTTCTTCACAATAATAGGTAGGTAACAGCAAAAAGTGACGACCGAGTACGGTGATGTCAGTGGCGGACGATCGGCCACTCGCGGGCTGCAGTCCACGTAGGAGAACAAACGTGAACAGAAACAAATAAAGGCAAAGGTGGCAAAAGACTGAGGAGATTGAAAAGGTTGATAATGTTACTTCCCGTACCTACTGAGTTAAATCGGCTACGTTGATAAAATGTAGAGTTGAAGTAGAGAAATGCTCTCCTTTATAATCGGGCGTTAACCGTTCCAACATTTTTTGGTTTTTCATTCACTACTTCTGGGCAACTTTTTGATGCAATAGTTAGGTAAGAAGTACGCCATCCCCCTATTCCAGCGAGTGCAAGCTTCTTGCATGGCCTCGGATGGTTAAATGCCACCCACCGAAGAAGCGAAATTATGGGTATCGTGGGTATGGGAGTCTATGGTTGTCATTGTATTTGCACAGGCTGCGAGATGTGTAGAAAAACGGTGAAATCCGCAGATACCTGCAGCATATACCCTTTCGTTAAATGAGTCCAACTTGATTCTAATTCCCTCGAGTCTCCTGGCTGACTATGGTTTTCCAGGTGCACAGGCACTTCCTGTTTGCAATTGCATCATGTTCAATCGGCTTTATATTCACACACCATCCACTAAATGTCTCTTTCGTTTGCCACACTGCAGACGGAGTTGTCAGTAAATTCGGGATAAGTGTCATTAGCGTGAAGTGTCGTACGTTTTACCTACTGGGACCAGAGTGAAATGAATGTGACAATTTAAACTTCGCCTATTTTTTCATTCTGAATAGGAACCGTCCAGAAATTGAGCAACAATGGCCTGTTGGAGGGAAATTTGAATAAACAAAAAACAAGTAAAAGTTAAAACAATTTAGAATCCAGCGGCGTGGTTCCACCTTTCCTTCGGCTCCATTGTCACCTGTTGCAAACTGGTGTTTGGTAACAATTAAACGGTTTCATATTTCCGACAGATGAGAGAACACATCACATTAACAAAGACCCTGTACTCATGACAAAAATCAAATCAAAAGTAAACAACAATGGAACACATGCCAGCCCGTGTGCCACCATGTCACAACAGAGAGCTGTTATGCAGCGCCGCACTGCCACCTGACGGCCACGGGCGCAACTATAAGGTACCGGCGCGCCGTCGTGACTCGTGATGGTGTGCCTGTGGCACTCACGCTGACATGGAGCCTGGAGAGCGAGCCAGTGCCTGCTGCCAGAAAGCCATCTCACTTATTGTCACGTAAGCGATAGGCCCCACTCCTGATTGATTGGCCCATGTCCACATTCATTGTGACACTCGTTTATCCATAGAGAACACCCGCATCTAGCCCCGCTCGTCATGGGACATCGCTGGGGCTGCACCCATTACAGTTACAGTGGTAGGAGAGACGTTCTCGGAACGGAATGTAGCGTATGCTTCCTCATCGAGCACCACAAACAATGTCAGGCATGAAAAGACTTCCTCAAAGACCTAACGTTCTGCGTTCGTAAGGATCAAGTTTTTGCCTTCTCAAGGCAATTTTGGATTTCATTTGTACACAACATGACTGCTGCCTGTTCGAGCCTTTTTAGAGCAGAAACCGACAATTTTCAACAATATCCGAAAGATAGCCCTCGTCCTACCTCAGCCTTTGATACATTCATCACAGGTAACTTGTACGTAAACAGCCTGCACATTGTACAATGCGCAATGACATTAATGTCTTACACCGGCTGTAACCCATCCACCACACACTAAGCGCCAATGGAGGCCACGGCCCGTCCACAGCTCGCACTTCCAACGTCACCTCACCAATCGTCTCTCCCTTTCAGCTCATACAGCGTCGAAAGCGTCACAACGGCACCCACTTCAGTCCCCACTGACTGGTAACATAAAAATCACAGCAACTTTTCAACAGTGGGCGGACGGCCGCGGGACAGGAACGGCTCATCAAATACCTTCCGACCGCAGAAAACAGACGTCAGTAATGCGTCACACGTCACTGACGGTACTGCTACGTCACTGATGTAATGCCTACACACTAACGCAGCGCCTTATGTCACCGAACAGTGCCACAGCGGCACCCGGGTCGTCTTTGGTTCAGGCTGCGTTGTTGTCGCCGGCTGCTGGGTGGTCTGCGGCGGCGGCGGGGGCGGCCGGGGCGGTCTGGATCCGTACCGAGCCGCCGCTGTCGCCGTTATAACACACCAGCAGGGTGCTGGCGGCCGACCGGGGGTCGGTGGTCGCCGGCGCCGGCGGCGGCGGCACCAGGATGATGTCAGAGCTGGGCTCCCTGCTGTCCTCGAGCGCGTCCTCCCGGATGGACTCGGCCACACACGGCTGCGGAGAGATGGGGCAGAGGTCACACGCGGCTTAAAAGACGGGGTGAGACGCACGCTGGGACGCTTATTACTTAACTGTGCCACATTCATTTTTCAGGTTATTTAGGTGCCATATTGAATAGCGAGAGAAAGTGTCATGAAATTCGGTAAAGTAAGTACTTGTCATTGGATTCTGCAGATGAATATGTCCTGTGTTAAGCTTAGAGATAAAAATAATAGAAGCGTATAATAATAGAAGCGACTACAGAATGATGTTCCACTCCTCAGAAGCTATCAGTTGACCGGAGCGCTAAGTTGTGCCGTTTATCACGCAATTAAGCGTGTTGATTGTAAGCATTGGGACAAAGGTATAATTTGTGAACTCAGCCCGTATGATGCGGCACAGCCTACCACTCCAGGCAAATAATTGCCTGTGAAAAGTGGAACATCATTCTGTAGTCGACTATACATCATGCTGATGTACGTCTCGCCTTCGACAAAAAGTCTCATGGTGAGCTGGAACAGAAATCTTTTCGGATCACTCTTAGTCCGAACAGCTGACACCATTTCAGGCGAGAACGTACACACAAAGACCCAAGCAATCCATGACGTTCGCCGACCTCATCCCGCCCAAAACGTGCCCCGGAGGCATCGACTGCTTCTCATCGTCGACGAAAGGTTCAATCGGCAGGAACAGAAACTTTTCGAACCGGGCACTTAGCGCCGGTCTTCGCATCAATCTAACTCCTTTCATCTGAGACATCGAGTACGATAGTCATCCTTCTGAATTGAACATTTACTAAGACACTTTAAACCGGAACCAGCACCGTTCCTTATATGCCGTAGGCAAAAGTAGACAACTTAAGCCACTCTTCACTTTGATGGCTCACTTGACGAATCTAATAATGCCGATGAGTCAGGACACAGTCCGATGAGTACACACTGCGCGGAGTGGAGGAGGGACAGACGTTTGATGTTGTTCGGGCCGGCAGGTCTCAGCCGGTTTAATTGGAGCTTGTGCAAACACTCGGGCCACTCGGCCGGCCGTGTTGAGATCCGCTCGAGGCGCGTGGCACGCCGCCCTTTACCAGCTCGTGCTGCTGCTACGCTGCGGGTCGGCGGCCCGCGCGGATATCCGTGTCAGTAATTCAAAATGAGTGCACACTGCACATTGGCTCCATGAAGCCGTCTTATTGTACTCAAATATTGGGGGGAGTTCAAAACGAGTGCACATTGGCTCCATGAAGCCGACTTATTGTACTTGGTTTCCTTGGAGTTTTTTTTCTGCAAGCTTTTAAAGATAGATAGATACGTGGAATTATTTGATGATTCTTAGAATTATTAATTGTTTATAGTCCGCAGTTGCGACTTTCCTGTTTACCGCGCCTTTTTCGCGAGAAGGTTGAAAAAGCTCGAGAAGGTTGAAAAAGCACATAACAAAACTAATCGGGTATTTTGTCACATTGATGTCCTCTCCTGAGGCCCGTTTTAATCTTGGCGACAACGGCCCCCCCTCGTTAACTTCTCGTTAGTTCCTCGTTAATTGCTGAGATGTGTCATTAGTACTTATTTAGCTGCCTAGCTCAAACTTTTGTTAATTGTGTGACTATCAGGCAAAAGGAAGATGGCTAGATGCACATCGTGTTTTGTTCCGCTCGTTGCATCGTATTTGTTTCGCGTTTTGTTTTGTTTTGTTTTGTATTGTTTTGTTTTGTTTTGTTCCGCTCTGTCGTAAAAATGTGCGTTATTCAGTCATTCCGTCAAAAGACATGCACACTGCACAAGCACTTCAATACAGTTCAGCTTCAACACGCAATTTGAAAGGTCATTGACAAAACAATGTTCTGAACGTAATGCGTTATCATTTGCTTCTTCGCTCGTTTTTTTTTTTTAGTAGTTAAATATTCTCCATGTGCCGGCAAAAATATTGCAATTTTTCATGCTTGGAATCATATGAATACCTTGGTTGGCGCCTTGGCGGCAAATCTCAAAATCGACCATTGATTTCATCTACACTGGATTAACCTTTTTAGGCTAATACGTCAAAAAATTTGCATTTAAAGCACACAATTTCCAGAGTGTCGACGAATGGGCAATGAGGACTTATTGAGCAGAGGTTCACCGTAGATTTACATGCATTTTCCATTAGCACACCGATGAGCAGTCAGACGGAAAATGACGTTTTACTCATTTAGCTTTGGGGATCCCGAGATGCGGCCAGCGTCAAATGAAGGCAGAGCGGCAAATCGAAACTGGAGCCGGGCTTATGTCTCGGAGGTTGTAACCGTATACCGCAGCTGAATTCACAATGACCATGATAGACTCGAGCACTTGAGTTCAGGTAGGAAGAATGTTTACGACTGCTCTTCGTACATTACGTTTGAAAATGAGAGTAAATTATCATTTATTTTCGTTAAATGCACTGCGGGACAGGCACATTTCAGGAGATACCTCCACAAGTGTCATTTGAGTGGTAATTTCACGCTAACCCTGCTACATTGGCGTGACACGTCAGCGACTTCAGCACCTCGCCTCAGCAACGATGGAAGCAGAGGCCCCTCAGCGGTAAAAGCCCGCTCTTTCTCAGCAAACACTTGTGTCCTCCAGTGTCCGTGAGCACCAGATCCTAATCGGCCTCCGTACGACCTGGGGGGGGGGAGGGGGCGGCGGTTCCGGGGGAGGGGGCGGCGGTTCCGGGGGGAGGGGGCGGCGGTTCCGCTTCCTGCCAGTCTCCTCAGCCGGCCAGTGTGTGCATTCATTTCCCGTCATTGTCGGAGCCGTTTCTTCATTTGTGTGATGGCTCTGTAACTGTCAGTCGCAGCACCCCTTCCTCCCGTGACTCTCTCCCCTGCTCCGCGCTCTCTCCTGTGCTCCTCTCTCTCCCCAGGGCCGGGCGATAATCACCGTTGGGAGCTGCGGACACACACGGGGCCGCCGGCGACCAAACAGACTCCCCGCGGACAAACAGCCTCCGGCGCGGGCCGCACGGTAGTCACGGCCGCTCACCACAGCACAATGACAGCGCGATGGGGCCATCGTCACTGGCGGCGACCGCAGTCCACAGGTGGCAGAGGGAGAAAGAAAGGGAAAGAAAAGAAAGGGTGGAACGAGCGAGGGAGGGAGAGCAACGGTGAGAGAGAGAGAGAGAGAGAGAGAGAGGAGAGAGAGAGAGAGAGAGAGAGAGAGAGAGAGAGAAGAGAGAGAGAGACAGAGACAGACAGAGAGAGACAGAGAGAGAGACAGAGAGAGAGAGACAGAGAGAGAGACAGAGAGAGACAGAGAGAGAGAGAGAGAGAGACAGAGAGAGAGAGACAGAGAGAGAGAGAGGAGAGAGACAGAGGAGAGAGAGGACAGAGAGAGAGAGAGAGAGAGACAGAGAGAGAGAGAGACAGAGAGAGAGAGAGACAGAGAGAGAGAGAGAGACAGAGAGAGAGAGACGAGAGAGAGAGAGACAGAGAGAGAGAGACAGAGAGACAGAGACAGAGAGAGAGAGAGAGACAGAGAGAGAGAGAGAGAGAGAGAGAGAGAGACAGAGAGAGAGAGACAGAGAGAGAGAGACAGAGAGAGAGACAGAGAGAGACAGAGAGACAGAGAGACAGAGAGACAGAGAGACAGAGAGACAGAGAGGCAGAGACAGAGACAGAGACAGAGACAGAGACAGAGACAGAGACAGAAATGCTCACACTTTGTTAGTTACAAACAAAGTTACAAAAGTGTGCCTATTTTTTGTTGTAATTACTTCATACGTGGCGTTTCCCCATACCATAAAAACGCAAATGTCATTGCAAAGACAGGCGCAGTGCACGTCGGTAAACATGTTATCCGGGTTGTTGTGCATCATCGTTGACGAATCACCGAACTCTTTTCCCTGAAAATTTTGTAAACGGAAACTAATACATCCACAATAACCAGCACTAAAGTCCGCTATCTTTTCAGCGGACAAAGTGACTTCCTTTTTTGGTCTAACAACAATAATAAATATTCGTTATCCAGAGATTCGACATTGGGTGGTCAATAAGTCTCGACGGCCGATAGAAATACATCTCGACCGGCATTATCCGGTCGACAATAGTCCAAACGCTGTCCAGAGACGGATAAAGAATGTAAGGATAGACGGTGCCAGTGGGACCCGAGCTTTAGACCTATGCTGTGGTTTGAACTGTACAAACAGTCGGGTGGCCAAATTGGTTCTTTATAATTAACCCGCGACCTGGTGGGGGGGGCTATTTTTTGCCCCCCCCTCCAGACTTTTCGATATATCTCCAGAACCGCTGCGCCGATCGTCACCAAACTTTCAGTACCCTCCCGGACATCAATTTTACACATTGTGACCAAAAATTTTTCCAAAAGCTATGATAGGTTGGCCGGAAATGACGTCAGAGTGACGTCATGTTCTGCCGTTTTCGACCCAAAAAAGGGTTTCGCGGGAAGAGCTGTCAGGCCTATAGCTTTGCAAATACAGAAAAATGTTTAGGACATAAAAGCTGTAGAATTGACAGGGCTACAAAACTGCTATCTCGGATTTTTTATTTTTTTATTTTGACCCCCAAAAAACAAAAAATAGATTTTTGGGATATAATAGTCAAAAAATCCAAAAAGTTTTTTTGAATTTCGCAAAAACCGGAATATATGTGATAGTCCTTACCGCATTCCATCCACATACCAAATTTTAGATTGATACCTCTATTTTTGGCGAAGTTATAGCGAAAAAACTGTTCAAAATTGATGACGTCAAATTTTCAAACTCAATTTTTAGCAATTCTAGACCTCGTAGTGCAAAACAAAGACCACCATTAGACTCCCCGTGAGGAGCTGCATCGAATCGATACCCATTTTATGCAAAAATATCAACTTTTAAATTTGACCTTTTTTGACCTGACCTTGACCTGACCTCCACCAGAAAGTGACCTAAACCGTACCTGATGGTCTTATAACCAACACCATTGGGTTGGAAATGAAAAACTGGCCATAAAACATGCATCGCACAACCTTAGTAAAGTTGGGTTCATGTGGTGACCCTTGGTGACCTTTGGTGACCTGACCTGTGACCTGACCTGGTATGACCAGTGACCTCTAATAGCAACATATGTACTAGACAACTGACGTCTTATCGCTGATTTTCGACAAAATGCGTTTTACTCGGTGTTATAGCGCTTTCCCTAGAAGCCCCGTGAACGGTGAAACATTTTATCTTTGACCTGACCTGTGACGTCATCGGTGACCCCGAGGTCAATAAAATTTGGTTTCCATCGACAAATTTGACAGGGCTATCGAACGCCGTTTGAATTTTCCGGATCCGTCCAGTAGTTTCGGAGATACGAGGGGGGCAAAAAATAGCCCCCCCCCACCAGGTCGCGTTATAAACAGACCCCACCAGGGCGCGGGTTAAGTTGCTAGGAGATACCTACTTGCATTTCTTGCATTGCTAACTTGTGTGGGCCTAGCATTCTTCGTTGGACTCACCATTTCGTTTACGTTTTGAAATTTGAAGCGAACCATTCGTCGGTACCGTAAAATGAATGGAACCAAATTATCTCAATAGTTTCACAAATTCCGTAGATTATATTGAAAAAAACGCAAAATCCACAAAATCCGTCATAAGCAACATCAGGAAACTGATGGTACTTTACGGTGAATACTAATTCCATTACAAGTCATCCATTCCACCAGATTTCCATATTATTCCCTATAGCTTTCCCAACGGCCATCATCCTACCGATTTGAATGCACCGATGGCCACTGGCAGGGTTTCGGGTTTACTCTCAATGAAGCCCTGCGCCTTTGAGAAGAGAAGAAATATCACAGCACATACTCACCAAGCAAAAACCCCTATAGGATGGCAACCATCCTCCTTAGTTTACGGGCAAGGGCTAAAAGGCTGAAAAGGTACGGAGACTGTTCCGCTATGAAAAACAAGCATGAAAGGCACAGACATAGGAAACTTTACCCGAGACATTAAGAAAATCCAAAAACGGACTAGGTATACCAGGTGGGCTGTAATGTCCTGAATGACACTTGTATGGGAAACACATATGTAGACGTCAGTAAAGACGGCTTAGCGGTGTAGCTGAAACTATTGATGTGCTTAGCTGACGAGTGACGGATGCCAGTAATGTCCTTTCAATGCTTCTAACATGTCTTCCTGATATGCAGCATTGACGTCAGTAACGCCAAAGAGTAAAACATGCCGAAGTGCACCTTTTAAATATACAAATACCTATCCAGAAGGAATACGTGAGGGTCGGTGGTTTGCAACCTGCAGGTAGGAAGCTGTGAACCATGCATAATCAGTTAGTTCGCAGCGATTCCAATTGTGTCAAGAACGAGTTGCCCGTTCAGGTTCGTTATAATGAGCATAACGTAACTAAATGTTATATACGGGACGTTACGATAAAGCATACAGTATCACGAGGAAACTAACCAGTAAGTTTATAACTACCCTGGGCTGTTACAAACTAACTAGGTGCTTTGTGCAATGAAAACTACATGAAATTATAAGAAATTTCCTAAATAACTACGAAGGAAAACAGGAGAAATGCATAAAAAAAAATAAAAATTGTGCAGATTTACACTTAAGAAAAATAATGAACACTTCTCACTAATCTTAACATTATCACATGCCTTGCTTCGTTGCGCCTGCTTCTTCACTACAAAATATGATCAAGCATGACAGCAGAGCCAACCGTAGTTATGCCGAACCCAAGAAGAAGCAGCGGCAGGTTTGTTACAGCAAGCTAACACCGATATGAAAGCGACATCGCGACGGCGGGACTTGGAATCAGGATGGCGGAAGCAGTGTAACAGTAAAATGACGAGGCAAGGGCGGCATGGTTGCATTGAGCAGTACGACAGCTCGGTATGGCGGCAGCGGGCAGAGGAACATCATAAGCAGCAAGACAGCAGCAGCATGAGAGCAGCAGCAGCAGCAGCAGCATGTCGGCAGCACCAGGCAAACATCAAGCAGTCGCAGAGCGTCGCCTCAGCTGGGGCGGCGCCGCAGGGTGTCAGCGAGGCGGCCGTCGTGCCCACCTGTCTGGCGGAGGAGCCTTTGGCCGTGATGGCCGCCACGAGCGGGGACGGCGTGCGGCTCTGGCCGCCGGCCTCGGACGGCTTCTCCATGAGCGTGGTGCTCTGCACCGAGCTGCGGCCCGTGCTTCTGGCGAACACCGGCGCCCGTTAGTCGACCGAATGGGACCGAGCGGGGACCGAGCGGGACCGAACAGGATCAAACATGGACTGAGAGAGCCTGAACAGGACCAAACGGGGACCGAGAGGGACTGAACAGGACCAAACGGGGACCGAGAGGGACTGAACAGGACCAATCGGGGACCGAGTGGGACCGAACAGGATCAAACATGGACTGAGAGAGCCTGAACAGGACCAAACGGGGACCGAGAGGGACTGAACAGGACGAAAAAGGGACTGAGTGGGATTAAGAGGGACGAAAAATGACGGAACACGGGCCGAGCACGAGACCGAAGAGACCAAACGGGGGCCGAGCGGGACTAAACAGGACTAAAGAAGACCAAACTAAACAGAAACCAAATAAGGACCAAGGACTAAACTGAACAGTGAACAGGATGGGGATCGAACAGACCGAACAAGGACCAAGCGGAACTGGGCGGGAGCCGAACCCCCGGACTGTCGTTATGACGACTGAGCCCACCACCAACAGTTAGGCAACCGAAAAGGAAAGTCAGCGGAAATTGAGAGCAGTTGAGAGCAGCAGTGAGAGCATTATGTGTCGTATCAAGGCCCCGGAATTCAGTCGTCAGTTATGTGACTTTATTTTGTAACATAAACAGGGTAAGAAATGTGAATATCAAGAGTTCTAAATTGACCATGAAGATGACTAAAAACGGTTGGATTTTATTCACTCTTTGTGCTATGAACAATGTGTGATAAGCAAATGAGAAATCAATCCGCCCGACACAAATCGTCTCCCAAAAACCACTGTATTTTTGCCTCCCCAACAATCCGACTTGATTTTCTGAAGTTGATCTCGCGCAATTTCTCGCCCTTGTGTGAACTTCACACTTCCGTATCACAGTTCACATCACATCCCCCCCTGATCCTCAAGATCACATTACACCTCTTGGCGATGTCTGAGGTCACGGACGTGCCACGGGGCACCATCTACCTCCATCACCTGAGGCGATATAAAACCAGTTACCACCCCTCGCCGAGACTGCTCCCCACATCGCGTTTTTGGGACCCTCATCCAGACTTCGTCGCCTATCCTATACCCGCCATCTTCTGCATCTTCCGCACGTGCTGTCGGTGGCGCCTCGTTCCTGCCGTCAGTGGCGCCGGCCAGCACTCTGTCCCGCACCCTGTACTTGTAGACCTGGGCGGCGGGAGATGTTTCAGCTCGTTCCCCGTCTTGTGGTATCACATTATATAAATGCACAGCTTCTGTGACAGAACACTGTTTTCTTGCCATAATCACTTTTACCGACCGGTGATTACGTTCAACTATCCCATTGCCACTCGGTTGATGGACCGCGCGAAAGCGCAGCCGCACTCCCCAGCTGGACATGAAGGCTGAAAACTCTCGACTTCGAAAAGCCGTGTCGTTGTCTGCCAGGACTTCTTCGACGGCTCCGCGCTCGCTGAAGATTTGATCCAGCTCCTCAGTCACGTGTGCGGTGTCAGCCCGCCGCAGCCGCCGCCACAGACTGAACCGAGACGGTCCACAGTCAACAACTGTGAGATAGAGCTGACCTCGGAAATGAGTGATGTCAATGGCCAGACGGGACCATGTCTCCTTGACGCTGAGTACGCCGTGTCGCCACTTCACCGGCGCCGGGTCAATGGATCTGCACACATCACACTGTGTGACCACCGCACGCGCGTCCTTCCGGGTCACTGTCGGAGAAACATCACGGCGCGAGAAATATAGCGTGCGCCTTATCCCTGGGTGACCGGCTCGAGCGTGCACGTCTCTGATAGCCGAGTGTAGGCTCGTCGCCTCGCCGCCATCTGCGCCACTGGCCTCGGAACCTGTGCTCACTCCCGTTACACCGTCTGCCCCGGCTGCCGCGCAGACGGGCTCCGGTGAACTGTCCGGCTCCCGCAGCCACGCAGCGGGCACTCGGCTGATGCAGTCCGCCTTGTTCTCTGCCGACCGCACCAGCGTTACTGTGAGTTCGATGTGCAATTCTTCCACGATCTGCCGGATGGTATCTACCCGGCGTCGGATCAGCATCTCTCCTTGGGCTTTAGTCCGGAGCCGTGCGCGACCATTGAGAGCGTCACTGATCCAGCGGTAAACCGTTGACGAATCTGTCTTCAGTTCGACCTTGTTCATGTTCCAAGCTACTGCCAAGTTGAGACCTCGCAAGGCTGCGTCGAGTTCAGCCATGTTGATATGAGCTGTCTCGTCCCGCCGCAGCCAGCAGGCGTCCTCGATGATGTGCCCGTCTGGTGTCTCGAGGACGACTCCGGCAGCGACAGAACTGGCGTCAGTC
Organism: Amphibalanus amphitrite; assembly: GCF_019059575.1. Lineage (NCBI taxonomy): Eukaryota > Metazoa > Arthropoda > Thecostraca > Balanomorpha > Balanidae > Amphibalanus > Amphibalanus amphitrite. Next base: position 200,241 of record NW_024881839.1, read on the forward strand.
CAAATCACAGCGCTCTCGCCCTGAACGCTCCAGCGACCGCGTGCAGGGTCATCACTGACCAGCCGCTCCGCTACATACTGGAGCTGATCCAGCAGCATCGGGTCCCTTGTGACGTCATCCCAGCCACTCGTCACCGCGTTGGCGCGGCGCTTTAGCCACGCGGCCGCTGGTCTCAGCCACCCACACACGGGCAGGTGTGCCACCAATCGGCCGCACCACGAGAAGACCGATCGCCGAGTGACAACTTCAGGTGGCTCGCCGACCTCGTTGTCTCTTTTCCACTGCAGCGCTCCTGCCACAGCCCTGACGCGCAAACCAAGCATTCGAGCTCCATCTGCAGCGCGCTCTGGTGGCTTACACTCCAGGCCGTAAGCTGCGAAGTGTTCCACCACTCGGTCTGCGCTGACGATATCTTCGTTCACGCAGAGGTCATCCACGTACGGGATCGTCGCACGCTGTATATCTGCGTCTTGGCACAGGACCGCACGCACCACCGCCTTCATAACTAGCGGCGCGATATTGAGACCGAACCCGACCCTGGTCAAAGCATACCGTGTCCCGTCAACCATCACGGTCTGGAAGGGCCAGAGGCTCGGATCCGTCCTCAGTTGTAGATATGCCCGCTTTAGGTCCACCACGGCCAGGTTTTGTCCGTGTCGGCGCCACCTCCTCAGCGTGTCCGCACAAACGTCTGCATCGGAGGTGTGAGCGGGCACGTAACTGTTCAGCTCACGGTAGTCCATGACTGGCCTGACCTTCGACTTGTTGCCTTGTATCACAGCCATCAGTGGAATCAGTCCGCGCGGTGGTCCGTGAACGTCTTCTTCATACGGTGTGAGCCAGCCGTTCTCAATCCACACCTTCAATTCTTCCTCATACTCGCTTCGGCTCTCCTCAGGCACGGCGTACCCTGGCACATTGTTGTTGAGGTGTGTTGGCTCAGCTCCGTCTCGCCATTTCCAAGCCATTGTCCACGTCTTCTTCTCAGTATCAAACTGCACAGTGAAGTCGGACGTATTCACCGTGGGAACGGCCTGACACGCCATCGCCATCCCACAAAATCGCACGTCGGACGGGGATCCGATTGTAACACCACCAAGCGCTGAGATCCCGGGAACACCGAGAATCAAGTCAACTCCCATTGGCCTGTCTTCCAACACCAGTGCCTCGACTCTTGCCGACTGGCCAGACACCGTCCTCAGCTCAATGGTTGCAACGCCGGCGCAGTACACCGGGTCGCCGCCCAGTGTTGTAACAGCAGTGCGCTGCCGCTCCCATTCCCGACAAACCGATTCATGCACCAGCGTCTCAGTGCAACCGCTATCAACTAACGCCCGACATCTCCTGCCATTCACGATGATGTCGGTGACCGGCAGCGCACCACAGCTTACTGCGCGGGAGACGACGCCTGCGCTGACGCGCCACCTCCCAGCGCGTTTCCCGCCGCCGCGCGGTGTGGACAGCGGGCAGCCAGATGTGTCGGTTCGCCACACACCCAGCAACGGCGCGGCTCCACTGCACCGCGAGACGGCCTCTGCGTTTCCGCATCTGCCGCCGACAACTGGCGTCTTTGGCGGGAGCTCTGAGGCCGTCCTCTGGTCGATGTTGTCGCCATCACCAGCCGCTCGTCTCCCATCACGGAACGAGCCCTTGCAAGTATATCCGTGATCCCCAAACCATCGGCGATGGAGCTGGCTCGCAGTGTCCTCCGTACGGACTCGGGAAGACCGGCGAGAAAGGCGCACTTCAGAGCCCGTTCCGGCACGCCTCCAAAGCGATCTGCCAGCCGTCGAAGAGCAGCGAGGTAAACATCCGCGGACTCCCCAAGCTGCAGCCGCCTTGTCACGAACGCATCGTACGCAGCGCTTTCGTCGAGCGCGAACGCGGCTTGTAAGGCGGCCTTCACGGCCGGTAATGATTCTCTAGCATCGGGGGAGAGCTGGGACCACACCGCGAAGGCACCGCCAGTAAGACGTAGAGGTATCACCTCGATGGCGTCCACACCTCGATGTGAACATATCAGTTCTGCCCGTGAAAGCCATTCCATCACATCAGTTGATCCGTCGAATTCCGTTATCAGCCGGGGGTCAAACTGCCCTGTTTCCACTTTCCCCGTCTTATTCTTCCCTGATCTTGGAGCCATTCTTATTTCCACTGCTAAATACGTTAAAGCCGAAATAGCTTGTGATAAGCAAATGAGAAATCAATCCGCCCGACACAAATCGTCTCCCAAAAACCACTGTATTTTTGCCTCCCCAACAATCCGACTTGATTTTCTGAAGTTGATCTCGCGCAATTTCTCGCCCTTGTGTGAACTTCACACTTCCGTATCACAGTTCACATCACACAATGTTACATCAATCACTTGAATTGTCATCATGTCTTAATAGTAACATAACCCAAAATGTGGCCAATCATAACACGCCAAACAGTTTCCTTCACACAGCGACATATAGATCGAAGTGGCCTGATGCAATTCAGAATGTTGTTAATTTATGCGCCTGGTGGCCCGCATAGCAGAGAACCGTAGCTCAACGGTTGACCCGCGGAGAATCCCGTGGCGGCTTCACTGCGTGTGCTTAGGTGCCAATTAAACAGCGCCTCCACAGTCGTTCGCCATTAAGCCAGTGCGTCAGTTTTCTCAGAGGCCAGAGCTTGCTAAAAAATACTGCGAACGCGCTCACTTGACGTCGCCGTTCGCACAGCGCTCTCAGTCTGAGCGCACGAGCCGGGCAGCCCGCGACCACGGACACAAGAGCCATCGACCCGGGCACCGGGCACCGGGCCGCGGGCCGCTCTCCGAGCACGGCATGGCAGCACATTTTATTCCGCTCAGCGAGTTAAGCCCGTCTTGACCTTAGACGTGGGGTGCAGTTAGCACGTGCCCGGGAAGGATTGGGGAAGTGCGCGCTTTCAGCGGAGCACAGAATTTGTCGTACTCACACCTTACAGCTTCAGCTCCTTAGAGCCAGAACTTTGGACCGGGTTCAACCTTTCAGCACATAGTACTCGTACTTAAAAGGAACGGTATAAATGCTGGGTGGACGGTATAAATGCAAAAAAGAACAGCATTTGTAACAATCATGTGCTGTTCACGCAGTCATGGACTCGAAAAAAGATTTTTTTTTTATGACCTTTGAATTTGCAATAATATGTAAAAATAGTTAAGTGAGAAATAATAGAGTGTAATCCTTACATATTTGCTATTAAATAAGATAAACTAAATGATCGTTATCAGGCGTTATAAACTATGTTTCCCATCATAAAGTGAAATTATCTGGTAGTTCCCTCTCATCAAAGCGAGAAAAACTCGCTGATGATGAACAGCAGACCCACCGGACTGCTTTCTAATCGTATATGTATACCTCACGAGTGCTGCACAACGTTCTCTCTCAGTAATAGAGCCGACAGCCGACAGCGAATGCCCCCAAAACGTGAGTCGGACAAGGACCGAATAAAAAAAATGGTAATCCGTTTTACTGTGAACGGTATGCGGAATACGAAATAAATCGAGAACAATTCCCTCGTCGCCTGTCATACTGACGAAACGGTAACACACTTCCAAGGAATAGTAGAATAAAGTGAAGGAAAGGTCAGCGATAGACTGGATAACGTTACTAATGACTAAAGCTTTTGTAGCACCTCAAATGCCATCAGCACCCTGATGCTGCAGTTACTACACGCCCGCAGAGCTGCCCTCACCTATAGCTCTTGCCGTTGTTCATGCGGTAGCCCCTGGAGGCGGCGGACGCCCGAGAGTAGCGCCAGGCTGCCCAGTGCTTCCGCAGCTCCAGCTTCACCTCAGAGTTCATGAAACAGTACAGAATCGCCACGAAGAAACCCTGGAAATAAAAGCGATAGTTAGAGGCACATGTAAAGTATGCTTTTATCTTCAATATTTGCTCATTGAGCAACTTTGATACGAAAGGGAAAATAATAAGCATAAGTGAAAGAAGAGCGATATTATGAAATAAAAACATTGCCTTACCATCTACTCGATGAGCGCGCTGGCGCTTTTGGATTTTCATATATGATTCACAGTATGAAATAATTTGTAGAAGTTGTCAACTGCCTCTATTGTGGTCCACTAGAATTTTCTGTGTGCAAAACATGCAACACATAACTGACGCAATTTTTGCTTATAATAACTCGACCTACCTGTTCGGATGTAAAAAATTAGCACCTTCTTTGGGTTCGTTGATCGACCAGAGGATAACCTATCTGTATTTAAACTGGCGGCACACGCACAATGCGGGAACACTGTTGAATTTTCTGCGAGGAGCGCCGCTGGTCCGGACCAGTGCCGGCAAACTTTGCCGAGGGCTTAATTTTGATTGCCAATACCTCCGACGGCCATAGGGGATTATCCTCTCGGAAATGCTTGAACCGCTGTTACAGGGCTCACCGACTCGACTGACCTATATGCCCACACCACAACGAGATTGCTGAAGTTGGTGGTTTTTCAGATTGTGTCGGTCGGGGGAAGATATAGCTTTAGTGGGCTCTCGTGATGCATTTTATATGGCTGCTAACCAGTATCGAACAAACTTAGAAGCGATGGACGGCCCACATTTTCCCGGAAAGGGCAACCGATAAGCCGTAAACGTGATATGACCACCGCGGGAGGTTATTCGTCAGCCTGAAAGAACGATGAAGCATCCCCGTGTTCAAATATTTCTTCCAGTGGGAGAAGTATATACTGCATAGAGAGAGCATTCCGATAGCATTTGAAAGTTACCAAGAAAGAGTTTATCGATCCATCTCACTCCGCCAATTTATTATACGTAAATAGATGACACTATCAGTATTAACGTTCAGACACTGGCCGATGCATCCGTTGGTGCGAAACACGATCAAGGCAGTGATCAAAGAAAAATATAGAAGGTAACTATTGTAGTAAAGCTAATGCTGCTTGTTTTGAATGATCAACTCAGAACAGAATGTAGTTCCGCAGTAAGATATTGCGCTCGACGTTTTTAAGTGGCGTGCACTACGCGGGTGCTCCACTTTGTGAGCACTTTTTGTGGCTCCAGAGGTTCAGCTATCACCATCTTCCATGCTCTATCTCAAAAGATCATGGCATACCTCGATGACAGCCTCTCACACTCCTTTGTAAGTAACACCGGAATGTGAGTTTTCTAGCACTGTAGGGTCGCAGTGTCCGCGATACGCTTCATTTAGGGACGCGTATTTAAAATGTCACTTTTCAAGGGCCCCCCAACTCAATGCTGATTGCTCGCAGCCGATGCAGTTTCTAGATCCTGCCGCTAGATGGCAGCAGCGATTGCCGCCTGAAGGTATGCTGCACCGCAGAGTCCCAAGCTATGCGGTGCAGTATAACTTTCCTTCAAGCGCCGCGTTACGACGACCACTCGTCAATGGGGCGGAACGGTATTATCACATATAGTGATCACCATTGATTCATATGCATCTGCATTAGTTATGGTGGGATGCAGATGAGCTGTTACATGGTCCCGAGTCCTTTACAACACATCACAATAAACATGCATGTCAATACGTAGACGAAGTCGAATAAACACGACGCGAATGACAACGGAGTTCCAGCAGCTGTAAACATCTGGCTTTTATCGTCCACAGGTTTAGAGAACAACATAACGACAGGTATCGCATCACGCCGGTGGTAAAACAAGCCAACGGCACTTTCCGTGGGAGGCCAGCGGTTGTCTCCGACATAAGCTGACGGTACTCCCCGCACTCAGCCTCCGTAACGGGCGGGACCTGGTGATACCCCACCGGGGACGCATACAAACTCCAACTATAATACACGGCACCCATTCCGTGCAAGATGGAAAACACATTCAGTTCTCAGCACACTGAGCCAGGGCAAGCAGAGGACCGCACGTTATGGTGAAGGAAGTGGGACAATAAATCAGTGCTCAGGCATTGATGAAAAAAGTGGCTCATTCTTCAAGAGGAAATTAAAGCCTATGAGCAATTGTAGACCTAGATGATAACATCAGGCCGGCCGTTCACTTTTCATGGGTAATACACGCAGGCGTCCGAATGTATAAAACTGATGGTTTGTTTCTTGCAATTTGCAGCAGTATGTATGTACTCTCAAGATAAGCAGGTAATAATAACTTGCAGCGTTCTTCAGATCGTTGGAAGCAGCATAAAAATGAAAAACTTACACCAAACATACACGGCAGCGAAAACCAAACCAACAACCATCTCGTGCTAGCACCGATTCGTCTCCCACCTGGAATGAAGCGAAGAGCTGATCACCGAACAGCCAGATGAGCTCCAGCACTCTGTTGACGTTCATGAAGGCGGAGAGGCCGATGAAGACGACGTAGTGGAAGCCAAACAGCGGGATCAGCACCAGAGTCGACCTCGCCAGCTTCCTGCCAACGGCGTCAGAGAACAGCGAAGGGATTAACGGCATCGGTAGCGAGGCGGCAGAGAGGGTCGAGAGACTCCGGCAGTTGAAGGATCAAGGGTCTCTGCACTTGGATATCGATATAGGTGGGAGGGAGGGAGGGAAAGAGAAAGAGAGTGAGGGAGAAAAAATAGGAGAAGAGACGATGGCAGCGGCGGTGGCAGCGGCCAGACAACATGAGCCACACTATTCGTTATCAGCGCCCGCATACCCAACCATTTCCAATTTGAGTCAGTTTGACCCGCAGTTACCATTCGGCAGCACAACACGCTACCTTTAGAAGGGAATGCTTGACAAAAAGATCAGCTACCAAGAGCACGCTGCTCCGGTATTTGAGAGGTTGAGGATGAATGAAATGCCATATAGAACGAATCGAGCACCTGTAGGAAGAGTAGGTACCTACTCCTCCTCTCCCATGGCAGAAGAACGATAGAACAGACGACTCCATTAATGTCACGTACTAGGCCAACGTGATCACTGTCTTATATAATTATGCTAATGGGATTGCGAATAACGATATTCAATGATCAAAGTAAACAGATTAGATGAATCTAGAGTGGCACCGTTGCCCATGCTGTTGTGGTTAGATCAGCATTCAGCAGCACGAAGCTTTACCTATTTGTGTCATGGTATTTTTATTGTACATACATGGATCAACTGACAACACAACCGGTAGGTAGACATTACTTTTGATCCGATTGGACACGGTAACGGTTTATTTAAGATGATTATGCATACAAATATAAAAAATGATTTGCATGTAACTATCAGGCTTATCAGATTCTACCTACAGCTCTATCAGATTCACAAACAGCTCTATCGCTATCTCTCCCAAAACCATCTTCTGGCCAATACCCAGCACGGTTTCCGACCCCGGCACTCAACTGAGACAGCACTTCTGTCCGTCAGTGACCAAATCCTGGCCGCCACCGATAGGGGGGATGTCTCTATGCTATGCCTTATTGATTTAAGCAAATGTTTTGATGTCATCAACCATGAGTTATTACTCGCTAAATTGGCAATGCACGGCATAGAGACATCCTGGTTCGCCGCTTATCTCCAGGGTCACACACAGAGTGTGTCATTGAAGGACGAGTCCGGTCGCCGGGTATTATCACAACCTCTCCCCAACTCTATGGGCGTCTTTCAAGGCTCGGCACTCGGTCCCTTACTCTTCACGGTATTTTCCAATGATCTATCACTTTATTCTGAGGATGCAGCAGTCTTCCAGTACGCTGATGATACTCAATTGTTGGTGAGTGGCCCTTTAAACGACCTTAGGGGACTCATCTCGCGCTTGGAAGCGTCACTGGCGTCTCTCGACCATTGGTTCAGTGCAAATGCTCTTAAAGTAAACACTGCTAAAACTCAGCTCATGGTTTTCGGCAGTCGGCAAAATTTGAGAAGCATACCTGCTTTCACCGTTTCTTTTCGCGACACCAAACTAGTGCCATGCAAGCAGGTGGGCAACCTGGGCGTTATCTTCGACGGCACCCTGTCCTGGGACGCGCATGTGTCCGAGCTCAGTCGCCGGTGCACGGGTCTCCTAATTGGCCTCTCCCATGTCCGCCACTATCTCCCCGACGGTGTCACCAAGACACTAGTGGTGGCTCTCGTCATGTCACGGATCCAGTACTGTCTCTCCGTATTTGGTAATGGTAGCCAAAAGAACTTCGATCGCATTCAGAAAATTCTTAACTTTGCCGCTAGAGTCATTTTCGGTCGCCGTAAATTTGATCATGTCTCCCATCTCCGGGACCAACTCGGCTGGATGGCACCTAAAACAATGGCTGAATACCATACTCTTATCACGGCGCACAAGGCCATCCAGAGAGGTGAACCCGAGGAGATCGCGACCCTATTTTCCAAAAATTCCCAAACACGAGCAAGGTCTACTCGCCAAGACCACCTTTTCTACTTACCGCGACCCCGACTAGAGACCGGAAAACGTAGATTCGCCTACCGTGCCGCGGCGCTCCTAAATACTCTCCCCCTCGAGCTAACGCAGTTGCCTCCAGCCAGATTTGCCCGTGCTGTAAAAAAGGGGCTTAAGCCTAGCCAGAGTAGCCATAGTAGCTAGCCTCATGACTCTTGGACTATGAAAGGCAAACGAGTCTGTGTGCATAGTTATGAACGCGGCTTCGTGCGGGTTACACCAAGTATGTGCGTGTTCGGCGTTCGCGTTGTGTATTTCGTATCCGTAAGTGTGTGCGTATTCTTGTGTAGGTATTTCTTGTGTTATCTTCAACCAGCTCGGACTCGGAGTGTAATCGCCACGCCGATTGTGGATTGCTCTTGATCGTCAATACATACATACATACATACTACAGGTGTTTTAAAAAACGGGCGGTTTCTGCCAAGCAGTTTATGTATTACGTGAACACTGAAGACTCTGCCGTATACGAGCCCAACGTCCAGCTTCCTAGCTGGTAGCGCTCCAGTGCCCTCGCTGAGGACAACCATGAAATGTAGTCACTTAACTTGCATGGAACACTGAGGTGGGGCAGAGGTTAAAATAAAGTAACCAGATTCTGCACATGCATCTTCCTTGTTCGTTCTGGCAATCCAACCGACAGAGACCAACTCACAACATTTCTGTCAATCACTTTCTGCCATCCAATACATTTGTGTTTCATCGCCCCCTTTTGTCACTCGTCATCAACCATGTAGGCGAGGCCACAGCCGCGGCGTCCGCCTGTCACTACCACAAAGAGCTCTTCGCGCCTTACCTACATACCAAAACACGTCCACAGCCACCGCCCGATAAGGTAGCCACCGCCACCCCCCTCTCTGCCATGGGCCAGGCCACGAGAGCCGGCCGCCCACGCTGAAACACTTCAGCACGGCCGACACCGCAGTCGGCACGTGGGACCAATAAAACCTCGATGTCTCAGCACGACGAGCCGCGGCCCCAATAAACGGAATTGGCGTGTCTACTGGCCCGTGTGCTGACCGCTGCCAGAGGTGGCAATGGCCATCCGGGGGCGCGCTGGCACGAGCCGCGGTAGTTACTGACGCTATCGAAAGGTAGCCGATCGGACCGCCGTCCGAGCCGGTCGGTCCCCTAATCCTCTCTGCAGACAGCCTCGGATTACTCCACAAATGCTGCACCAGCAGTCTGGACTGTTATTGAATGAAGCGAATTGCTAAGCCATAGTCCGGAAACCTATTAAATGATTAGCATACTAACGACGTCAACTGAATGGCAACATCAACATCGCATCATCTGGCCATCGCAAACACCTCCCTAGCGATTTGAACATCCTAAAACCACCTCCTCTCGCAATTAGACCATCTCAAACCGAATCGTCGGCGGTCGGATAGCAGTGCGTCAGCGGCACGCCCGTCAGCCGAGTTCTCGGCGTTGGAAGAGTGCGGATCCGGTGAGACTGCGTATTGTGGCTGGTGGCGCCGCGATCCTGTGGTCATGGTCTGGGGCGACGTGCGGGGAATACTGAACTGGCAGACCGTCGGCGCCGCCACAGGTTATTGGGAGTGGTCTGGCGGAGTGCCAGACAATTATACGTGGACGGGAGGAAGGACGGAGAGAGAGAAAGAGAGAGAGAGAGAGAGAGGGAGAGAGAGAGGAAGAGAAAGAGAAATGGATAATTTCTATTGATATCAACATCCTCACTTATGGATCCAACATTGCTTGTTTCCTGAATATTTTCATCTTTTCCTATTCTTCTTCGTCTCCAATTTGGTTCGCTCCTGTCATACCCTGCAACCTCATACCTATTTTTACCTGCCATAGAAGTTATGGAAAAGAAAGCACACATCATGCAGCTGGCAAGTATCTGAGCAGTGAATTATTTTCTTAACAATCCACTCAGCCCTCTTGTCGTGCTTTTGAATGAAGTGTCATTTTTAGTCTGTTTTAGAAGAAAGTTTTGTGAACGATGGATCGCGCTGTGTAAGTGCCTGCCTAACATATTTCTTGTCATGTTTATCGGTGAAGTCGGTCACCTAAACAATATTATCCTGCTGCTGTAGCAATTCATAGAGTACGTAATCGATGTCGACAGAAATAAATCAATAAGCATGATATTTGGATTTTATCAGCCTATCAGTACCAAAATGCAACAGTGCGTATGCCGTCTGGTATTCGGGCCTCCTAGCGTCCCTCCTGCTACTCACATCATTAGGCAACAAATGCATCACTCGAGTCTCGACCTCTGAAACGGCCGCCAGACAGCAAGCGCGACATGTGCAATCTCTTAGGGTGGCTGCGGGGCCGGCAGTTGGAAAATGAGACTCAGCCGCCACCGTAAATTAAATGGAATCGTATAAGGGACATCAGACGAGGGCATGAAGTGAAGAAACTCGTAGTGGGATGTGCGGGGACGTTGCTCAAGACTATGATGTGTAAAACTTTCTTATTATCTTTGTTTCCTTCGGAAGCTATTTCAAAACATAGCTATGCAGCACAATGACGAGAGAAAGAGTGTGCATGTGCGATCGTTTGAAGTCAGTATATTTGTGACTAACTTTATATGCTTGGGACATAGGGAATGGAGATTAGACATGCACGATGGGATCGGTTGTCCAGACAATTATTTGATTTAATAATTGTCTTGAAGAAGTACAAGAAGAGTCGTTTTCATTGTACAGCATGCATTCTAGGTATACAAGGTAAAAGTTGACCGTCACAATCACAGCAAAATACCGATGAAAGAAAGAAGAGATCAACACTCAACAGCAAGTGAACGTCTGAAGACAACAGCCAGAAGCCGGAGAAGTAGTAAGATTAGTTACCTGTACCTGTAACGGCGCGTCTCGACTGAGATGGACGAGTTCAGCTTCTGCATCAAGATGAGCACGATGCACACGAAAAGCACCGCGTTCACCTGTGCAACAGCACATTGCACACACAGGTTACACACACAGCAAGAAGGCGGCATTTATTTTACCATGACCTCGCGCTCCATAGACGCAACGTATCTTTTGCCGTCACGTTGCGAATTCTTTCGTTGGCAACATGTTATGATTATACCACCCGATTGAGCGAGGGTTCCAATTTGAGTCGAACCCATTTGAAATTAATTATGCGGCGCACGCTGATTTAAGTCACTCCACAGTAATCGTAACGTGAGGTGCCTACCAGCCGTCATAACACAACCCATGCCCGTGAGCCCAATAATTGTAACAGAGTTGCCACGCACTGCTCGTTGGAGCTGCTCACCAGGATCAGGAAGATGGTTGGTGCTCGAATGATCCAGAAGAAGCCGTTGTTGATGTTGACGCGCCAACAGTAGAAATCCTCCATCAGGGCTCGGACCACCACCCACGGAACAACAAAACATATCGGAAAACCTGTGACACACATACAATTATTATTTGTCATGTTTGCCTGCTGTCATAGCGGATAATCAAAGGGACTTTATTATATGTATTGCGGTCCTAAGCCGTTAATAATTAGTAGGTACTATATGTCGTCGCACTATAATTCCTTAGTGAAGCTACAGGCCATATCTTTTGACTTTCCGACTTTCTCAAAGCTCGGGATAACAAAAGGCTAGATTTGGCAAGCGAAGCAAGCAACGACTTTTCATAAAGCAGATCTCAGCGGTCTTATAAAATATAACCAACATTTAGATAAACATTTTGATCATGCACCTTGAGTTCAAAACCAGGTACCTAATGACATTTAACTTCACGTCACGCATGCTTTATAGAGTTTTACTTGTCTTCATAAATATTAATTCAGTCCAGCTCCAGGACGGTCGAGCGTCAGGCTCGTGTACGTACTCCGTGAACTTACCCCATCCCAGTAGAATGTAGGGCGTGATGCTGCTGTGGTCGGAAAACAGCGCCAGGTAGATGAGACAGAACAGGTAGAGCCCTTCCATGGTGACCCACGAGTAGTTGGCCATGGTGAAGTACTGCGTGATACTGGTCACCATCTTACACACCCAACTCTGTGGAAGTGGCGAGAACGAGCCTTCAACACGGGGAGAATGTTTGGAAACATCAAAACTGCGCAGATGGTCCCACTAGTTCGGTTCCCACGCTTTTTTCAAGGGGACACCGGATAAGCAAAAAGCATGGTCCTATATTATCTTTAACTTTATGTGTAATACAACGAAAAGCAGAAGGATGGTAAAGGCAAAAAATGATCTCCACATTCATAGTGTTTGGACTTCAAATCAAGGCGAATACATGCGTGTCTAAGGGATATGTGCCCCCTCAACATATCATGTGGTTACGGAGGGAGCGAAGCGAGCGGAGTCTTTCCCATATAACTGAAAAATCTCAGTATGAGCGGCCCGGCCCGGCCTGTAACGCTTTTGCGAGGCTTATATCTCAGCAACCGCTTGACCGATTTCCATGCGGTAATTTTTGTAGGGTAGCTTCATTCCTTCTACCAAGTATTGGACTACTCCCGATGCATGTGGGTGACGTGCAAAACGAAGAGGTGTCAGTTTTGTAACAATTGCAATAGCTCGGTAACTACTGGGCCGATTGCGCTGAAAGTTGGCATGTACGTAAGCACCCACTAGGCAGTGCATATCTATTATCCATGTGCCACAGTCGGGGTGCTGCTGCACGTGGCACGTGCAGGAGTCGATTCCAGATCTCGAGAACAGCTGAACAGATTGCGCTGAAATTTGGTACAGTCCACAGCAGAAGTAATGTGTGGTTTCAGTCATGGGTATGTTCTGCTTCTGAAGCCTAGGAACGATTAGCCAGACTGCAACGAGACTTTAAATGTAGCTTACATGTATCTTCTTCACCCTTGCAGCTACAACTTTATCTATTGACGTCTTCTTTTCAATCAGTCTGCATTTAAAAATCGTCGGTCAAAGCCATCCGTTGAGATTGGTAAAACCACATATTACTCTAGCGGTGGGCTGTACATGGTTAGGAACCGGTTAGTAGCGTGCCGTGCAAAAGTCAGTTGGGACCCATTTTGAACGTGCGCACGTGCAGGGTGCCGCTTCCAGATGTCGAGAACGGCTAGGCCGATTGCGCTCAAATTTGGCACATTGCTAGAGACCGGTTAGAAGGGTGCAGTGCACAAGTCAGTTGGAGGTACCCCCCCCCCCCCCCCCACAATTTCGCACGTGCAAGGCTCATCCTCTCGCTCGCTCCGTTTGTCGCCCTAAAGGCGTTTTACTGTTATATGATGTAGTCAATTCCTTGCAAGCACAAAATCGAGATGGATCACTTCTAACGCAAGTCCAGAAATAACTTTAGTGGCCAATGGCCATTCATAGGAGTACCATAAAAAAATACTTCGTATGATCTCCATGAAATCTCGTGGAGGGGAAGTTCCATCACGTAATTTAAAAGGCTCAGTTCTAATGTCACACTATTTTAAAAACACGCAAAAAGGCACACACACAGTCGCTGTAGCAAGTAATTCGCCTGAGTGTTTCTCGATGCTCCGGTTTCTGAAGTTGGGTTAATCGACTTATTTTGGAAACATTCATCTCTCTGGAGCTGAGCTCAGTCTTCCAACAATATGAAAGAAGTCGACTAACACTGACAAATTACTGACAGGAGGCTTTCTTTATTGGTTGGTAACGCAAAACTCAGCGTTTTCGTCCATCTCTTCAACTACATGGGCCTATGGGTATGTGAACACATGTTTGAGCGCACGTTTGTTTCAAAATCATACCGTGTATGTGCCTACCGGATTGGACTTACGGGTTGGGCAATGGACAGGGACTGTAAAGATAAACTGCATATTGCGCGGCTGACTAAACTTTCGCAGGCTCCTAGAATCGATTGTGCATTCGAAATGAGGCCTCATTGGAAGTAGGCATTTCAAGGCATGCAAACTTGACATCAAATTCTTCAATCCATCCCAAATATATTCGCATTTTCCGTCCAACCAAACGACAGTCCGTGGGCCAGCCGGCAAAGCTCGAGAGCACCTGGGAGGTAGGCTGTGCCGCAGTGACTGGCTACGCCTGACGAATAGACCGAGCCGCCGAACACCGGGCCGGCCGCGTGAGTCTACCGTGCGCCGGGAGACCGCTAGTCGGACCACCGGCAGACATTCTCTCGGGACAAGTACTAATTGCAGCTCTCACCCTGCTCGAGGGGCCATTGTTTGGTACCCACGCAATCAGGCCGTTCGAAATGCTCTGGAATACAGATCACCTCATGCACAATGCACAACTCCGCGAACGTGAAGAAATACAGGACTGACGTCTTACGGCTGATTGTTAAAACACCAGGCTTTGAAGAAAAAAAAGCAACTACAGTTGCTTTGCTATCAATCTCAGTACTCTTGATTGGTAAAACGCCTAACTTTGAAAAAAAACACGGCTGCTACCGATCTTAGCTACTCTCTGTAACGAATACAGGGACGCGAAAGTATCTATGTAACGCATTCCCTCTATACTCATTATTTATATGAAATCCAATGGTGATTACTGTAAATTTGTCATTTACCAGCGTTGTCTCATCAGGCAGCCGCCTGACCATGGTCTCAGAGTTTACCGACGACGTGAAGCGACGGTCAGCGGCCGCCCCAGGCTGGCACCATCACCGGGCCGCCCCCATTGGGCGCTATGAGGACCGGGCGAGGCCTGGCACCATCAACCGGCGTCACATCCGGCTGGCCGGCCCACAATGCAGCCGACAATGGCGGGTGACAGCGGGCAGCAAAACACTGAGCTCCGCTGCTTTACTATCAAACATGTTTCGCATGCCGGCAATGATGGATGAGGCTGCTTTTCCTTTCAACAGTACAAGCGCCTGAGTTTAAATACAATTTCGAAACACAGCTTTTCTTTTCCCGTTTTGAAACAGTCTGTTAACATCCGTAAATTAAATAATTTTGGAGTTCCGTGCAATTGAGAAAACTGTCCATAGTTCAACTTAACACGAAATTATTTCATCACCTTTTTCGCATGTCATGTTTCAATTCTATTAAATCAAGTAACATAGATACAAGCATTTCACGCATTTCTTGATGTTGAAGCGCACGAATTCCTGAGGGCCCCAGCGCTTTACCGGGGCTTTACCGAATCGGCTACCACTGACCACACACACCATCACTCTCATCAGCTGAGCTAACAGTATAGACGGCGAGGCAGCTCCGGTCTGACACTGAAAACCTCTGCCGGCGCAACAGCCGGACGGTCTCCGCCACAGGTCTACCGAAGCCGCCGGATAAATTAAAACGTGACCGACCTATGTATCTACTCAAGGCAACTGGAAGCTGTGCGAGTACTTGTCATTCATCGTGTTAATAAGTAAGATTCAAGCACACATTCTTTAAAGGTTATCCGTATTCTCGGCTTCTGTACTTACAGCTTAAATAAATGTTGTGGAAAGTTTTATGTAATCGTTCAATATTGTATTACAATAAAACACAAAGGCTATTGTTGACACGTAATTATAGATTAAAAATAGTAGATACCTAAATATGATTACGAAATGACAAACTTGTCACATTTGGCATCACGTGAGCATTTCATCTTGGTGGAGCGGAAGCAACCCACATTTCATCACTGGCTGAGATCCACTTTTCGAATTCAATGCTCTTTTAAAGCAGAAATACTTCCAAAGGGTAGATAAATCCCCCATCTTTCCATATTGGCTATTGCACAAACGTCTGACATATTGAACAAAGACTTGGAGTTAAGGTCTGCCTGCTGTTCAATCTTGCCAGCGGCGATTCCGGTTCCTCGTCCCTCTTGCCCTCCTCACTGAGGAGTCACAGTGGCAGTGACGACCCCCCCTACCCCCCCCCCCACCTGTTGCCGCGGCTCCTGTTCCATCGCCGCCGGGAAACACCACCTCCACAAGCCCAACATCATTACCGCCCATCTCCCGTGAGAACGGCGACAGTGCCGCGAGAATGACGATGACCACTGAGGTAATGCCAACAGCGTGACGGGGAAGTGGTTCGCCGCAATATTCATGGGGAGGTGGCAAGGTACTGACCTCTTGGTACTATTGAATATTTCAGGATGTCTTGACGAAACGTCATGTTAGAACGGCACATTTTTCCGTTCCGTTCCGTTTATTGATTATAATTTGGGATCACACATTGAACAATTCATAATTTATGGCACTGTCAAACGGGATTGGTCGGAAAGGATTCACATGTTAATTTTGTTAGAATACGGACAGTTAGTGTTAAAGGTTATATTGGGGAGTTTGACAGTGCCTAACCAGACGGTAACACAAAGACGAGATCAAAAAGACGAGTCAGCGGTCATTCCAGAGAGCGGCGACCCAGCACCGCCGCCGAGCGCAGCGGCCATCCGGCACCCGGCGCCAAGCACCAGCCGGGCCTTGGTCGATGGGGATGGTGCCCGGAGAGCGGCGACTCAGTATCGCCGTCCAGCACACAGTCATCGGGCGTTCGACGCCGTCATCCCGCCGGTCCAAGGTCGGCAGTAGCGCCACAGAGGTGGCGCCTGCTCCACCAGTGGCGCTCGTCCCACCAGTGGCGCCACCCCATGGCAGCATGAAGATGTAGCCCGTTGTCAAGTCAGGAGAGGGGGCACCGCTGCCGCTCACCGCAGCGGTCGCAAGGTGCCGGTCATCATACATCCAACGGGCCACGGCCGAGAATGAAGTCTAGTCGGCTGCCCCGTAGTCATGTCCAACAAGCTCACTGGGACTTCGACAGTTCGAGAGCGGCGACTCAGTATCGCCGCTCAGCGCAGCATTCATCAGGCGCTCGACGCCGTTAGCCAGCCGGTCGGCTGTACCGCCTCAGAGATGGCGCCTGCTCCACCAGTGGCGCTCGTCCGACCAGTGGCGCCACCCCATGGCAGCATGAAGATGTAGCCCGTTGTCAAGTCAGGAGAGGGGGCACCGCTGCCGGTCACCGCAGCGGTCGCAAGGTGCCGGTCATCGCACATCCAACGGGCCGCGGCCGAGGATGTAGTCTAGTCGGCTGCCCCGTAGTCATGTCCAACAAGCTCAGTGGGACGTCGACAGTTCGAGAGCGGCGACTCAGTATCGCCGCTCAGCGCAGCATTCATCAGGCGCTCGACGCCGTTAGCCAGCCGGTCGGCTGTACCGCCTCAGAGATGGCGCCTGCTCCACCAGTGGCGCTCGTCCCACCAGTGCAGTGGCGCCACCCCATGGCAGCACGAAGATGTAGTCCGTTGTCAAGTCAGGAGAGCGGGCACCGCTGCCGGTCACCGCAGCGGTCGCAAGGTGCCGGTCGTCGCACATCCAACGGGCCGCGTCCCGAGAATGAAGCCATCGGGCTGCAACCGTGGGTAGCCGCCCTGTGCGCCACAAGGACGGCATCTCCTCAGGGAGCGGAAGCAACAGCCGCCATCCGTCGCAGGCCGCAGCAGCCCCCAGCAGCATGGCACCGGGCTTCGACCGGACCCTGTCCAGCCGTGTAGCTCAGCTGTAGGGGCAGATGGTCGGAGAGGAACGTTAGGCCGGGGTCAATCACATTATCGTTCAGGGGTCGGGAACGTAGGCAGGTACAAACTGTTACGATGCTGGGGTATTTAAAGAATTGGAAAGAAAACTTGAGTAGCGTAGTGTTGAATGGCCATTGTAAATCTGTATATGAATTCATGTATGAATAAATATGTATACCTATATCGATGAACTAACAATACATACATGCTAAACGGAGTGCAATGCTAATCCCGTTTATGATTAACACTAGACATAATGTGTTTGGCACATTGTGTCATGAACTCACAATGCTTGGGTTCTTTTCCATTGAGTCGAGGCACTTAATTGGGCATAACATTATAAAATTAGGATGGTTGGTTTTTGTTAACTTACTTTGATTCATATGTGTCAACTATTTATAAAATGATCTTCACTTGATGCAGATGTTAAGTCTCTGACAGCTCAGCCTCATAATGTGGTTTTACTGAGATTAAATACGCCCAAAATCTCAGTCCTTTTGGGTTCTGCTCCAGGCTCAAATCCAACCAAACACATCACCCTGCCAAGTCTGGTGCCACCTCTGCGCCGGCCACTGGCGGATCCAGACTTGCGTTTTGGGGGGGGGGGCCAACTCCTGCAAGTAACCAAACCTAGGGTACCCCCAAATCCTGTTTTCTCATCGGATTTAGGCCACTTATTTTTTCGTCACAGCCCTGAAACGATATTTTTTTAAACTAAAAATAAAAAATATAGAAATGGTAGCCCACCCAACCCGAGCCTAAATACTACTTTGAAAACACTTCAAATTGCTTTTGTCGACCAATTAGCCCGCTCCAGGTCGGTGCGTGGCGCAGCCTTCGCGGGCTGGGAGGTGTCGGTTGGACCCCCTGCCGTTCGGCCCCTGATTAAGCTAGAGCTCGCGAAAAAAAAAAAACAGGCGTGTTGCCCGTGAGTGACGAGACGAAGCCGATGATACCCGATTTTAAGGTCCTTGGTCATTGGTTGACCTTCCAGGGCGGTGTTTCACGGTCGTGCTGACAGCCGCTGACAGCGCATTCTGCGAGCTAAGGTCAGCCTTCGGTAGTGTTGTGGGTATAAGCTTGTTGATGTCTCCATTGAAACCAAAAGTGCCATCAGCGCTGGCAGCGGCTGGCAGCGTGCCGTGAAACACCGCCCAGGTCAGGTCACAGACCCAAAAGACGGGAAAATCAGGACCTGTCAGAACCTCCTAAAGTAAGGCTGTAATACGTTTTTTTGTGCTGATCACAAATTTCATGTTAGTTTGGATCATAGATAATGTCTTCATGCGTTTAGGCCATGTCGGGGCAGGTCAGGTCAGATCAACCAGTAGGGGTACTTATGGGCGTCCGTATAGCAGGTGTCCACTACCACTGGCAGCTACGTAACATGATACGAAGGCATCAAAACTACTTCGTAAATGTTCAAATGGCTGCAAAATGCTAAATTCAAAATCAGCTAAACGAAACTATCCTAGAAACATGTTAAACTCGGAAAAGTGCACCGAGGTCATCAAAGGTCAATGACCTGACTTGACCGTAAGGTGACATTGGCATCCGCCCTAATGCGTGGGAGCAACATCATATCACATGTTTGAGCGTTTTAAACCACGAAAAGACTATAAAAGCGCGGATAATGTGAGCCGACATACGCCGAATCGCTATTCCGGCCAAACATGGCCTCCAACATGGCCAAACAGTCTCGAGAAATAGGCCACAAGTCAAAGTTCACTTGGGTCAGGGTCATGAAATTTTCAGAATTTGTCACCATGAGGGTACTAAAGTTTCGTCGCGATCGGCTTCATGATACCTTACACGATAACTTCACACGTCGATCGAGAGTTAAAGCATGGATGAAGGAGAACCTGGGGATGAAGGTTCTTTCATCCATGGTTAAAGTGTGCAATAAGAACTTCTTGGGTGAAGACAAGACCAACACTTTTATCAAGCTCACAGATTTTTAATGATACGGTATTTTCTCTACCTACTACGCCCTTCTCACATTCATTTTTCTTAAGTGTTTTTGGGGACAAAAATATATGTTGTTCCCCTTTCAGGCTTGGGGGCATGACCCCGTGGCCCCCCTGGATCCGCTAGGCCGAAACTAACTAGGTCGTTTTCAAACGGTCTGATATTTCAGGTCATAGTTTGCAAACGGCCGGTGTTTTCAGGTAGTTTCATATGGCCTGACTGGGCCAGGCCGTTTGCAAACGGACCGAATTTTCATGCGGCCTGTAACATATATTCAGATTTCGACATCTGTCGTAGCATCAAATGCTGATGTGGCGCACTCAAAAGCCGGAATTGGTCCTTGGATGCCGTAAGGACCCTTTTAAGAAATAAGTGACCCGACTGACCCTTAGAGATTGGCCTGAGCTGTGACCGAAATAAGTCTTTTACCGTTTCGCAGGAAGGGACAAAAAGGTCCCTCATATGCTTCTTGTGCAATTACGAAACAAAACAATTTTTTCAACGAAAACTCAGTGAGTTTTCCTAAAAAAATTATTGCGCATATTTCGTGAATGAAAAGTTGCGGGTCATGTCAGGTCAGGCTGCCACAGCAAGTTTGTTAACTTGACAGCTCAATCGATATTTATGCAATAAGACCTTCTCGGGTGACGATAAGACATGACGACACTTTATGAAGGAAGCTAGTAAAGTAAACCCGGTAGTTTCTCCATAGGCGCGGGAACCGGGGGAGGGGGCAGTGGTGGCAGCTTGCCCCCCCCCCCCCCAACTCTGGGGCCGTGCGGGCGGTGCCCCCACAACTTTCAGACAGAATACCGCTCCTTTTTGCAAATGTTTTCTTTTTTTTGTTGAAAAAGCCAAGGGATGAAAAATAAGCGGCCTAAAACCGGCGAGAAAACTATATTTGGGGGATCCTAGGTTGATCTCTATCATGGTGTGACCCCCCCCCCCCCGTCTAAAAGTAGTTCCCGCGCCCCTGAGTTTCTCTACGCTATTGAATCACGCTGCTGATTCTAGTAAGTATCTACTACACAACCTTCTCACATTAATTTTTCTTCGAGCGTTTTGGGGGGCCAAAAGATATGTTGGCCCCCTCTTTCAGGCTTTTTGGGCCCATGGCCCCGGTGGCCCCCTTGAATCCGCCAGTGGGGGCGGTGCCCCCACAACTTTCAGACAGAATACCGCTCCTTTTTGCAAATGTTTTCTTTTTTTGTTGAAAAAGCCAAGGGATGAAAAATAAGCGGCCTAAAACCGGCGAGAAAACTATATTTGGGGGATCCTAGGTTGATCTCTATCATGGTGTGACCTCCCCCCCCCCCCCGTCTAAAAGTAGTTCCCGCGCGCCTGGGTTTCTCTACGCTATTGAATCACGCTGCTGATTCTAGTAAGTATCTACTATACAACCTTCTCACATTAATTTTTCTTCGAGCGTTTTGGGGGGCTAAAAGATATGTTGGCCCCCTCTTTCAGGCTTTTGGGGGGCCATGGCCCCGGTGGCCCCCTGGATCCGCCAGTGGGGGCGGTGCCCCCACAACTTTCAGACGGATTACCGTCCTTTTTTGCAACTGTTTTTTTTTTTTTTGAAAAAGCCAAGGGATGAAAAATAAGTGGCCTAAAACCGGTGAGAAAACTAGATTTGGGGGGACCCTAGGTTGATCTCTATTATGGTGTGCTCCCCCAGTCTGAAAGTAGTTCCCGCGCCCCTGACTTTCTCTACGCTATTGAATCACGCTGCTGATTCTAGTAGGTATTTACTACGCAACCTTCTCACATTAATTTTTCTCCAAGCGTTTTGGGGGGGGGGGCAAAAGATATGTTGGCCCCCCTTTCAGGCTTTTGGGGGGGGGCATGGCCCCGGTGGCCCCCCCCCCCCTGGATCCGCCAGTGGCGCCGGCTTGTTGTGAATCTCGTGTAACAAGACAACTGAAGCTCTCGTGTCGGGACGGGACGGGCGGCTGTCGGGCGGCGCGGCTCCGGAACAGGCCCGTGGCGCGCCTCTGTCCTCCGGGGATTCATCGTAAGCTGTCCGGGCCCGGCGGCAGACTGGCAGAGCTAAACCGAGCAGACACACAGCTCCACGACAGACGGCGAGGAAATGCAGCACGACTCATCAAAAACAGCGCAGGAGGAAATAACATCATGTGATGTGATAGGATGCTGCTGGATGCCACCAATTGTCGTGATAAGTGTGTGCGGAAATATCACGTGAAAGTGATAAATATCTCCAAGTTGTAGAAAAGGAAAAATATTTTTGCATGTTGCGTCATACAAAAAAAAAATTATTTTCAAGATTGCTGCACATAAAGCCTCAATAGCGCAGTACAAATTAAACTTACAAAAAGAAAATAACCTTTTATTACCGTGGTTATACACAGTAGACGGTTATCTATCATAAACAGATGACTGGTTAATATATTTAACCCTAAGCTATGACACACATCGTGCAGTGCACATAATGCATGTACCTATTGAATGCACTTAAATACGCCGGTGCCCTGAGGCCCAACTTTCCCAACTTTCCCACTGCACGGACTGCATCCACTCGCAACTACTTACCGCACTGCCCATCCCCAATTTCAGCCAATTGTTCTTTTCGAATTGTAAATGGGGTTAGGTACTTACCCCACTGTAGCCGGGTTAAAATCGTACCTACCCCACTATAGCCGGTCACAGTCAGTCGTAATTACCCTAATGCATCAGGAATAAACATCATACTTACCCTACTGTAACCCGGGGTAAAAATCGTACTTGGCCCACTCTATTCAGGCCCAGCAAATCGTCCTTACCGGACTGCAGCCGGGATAAAATCGAACTTACCCCACTGCACCCGGGGTAACGGTCGTACTTACCCCACTGTAGCCGCGGTACGGTCGTACTTACGCCACTGTAGCCGGGACCGAGCCAGTCGTACGAGACGACATCCATGGCCACCCACATGCCGGCCTTCAGGATGAACGATACAAACAGGTGCATGTGCAGGTTTGTCCGCGGGCACGACCTCAGCTTCCTGAAAAACGGCGAGACGGGGGCGTCGTCTCAGTTTCACAGAGATATGTGACCAAGAAAACAACTCGTACACGTCGGAATGAGATCGCAATGCAATGATTCATTCAGATTATCAGTGTACAATCCATCAAGACCGGAAGCTGTGCAGTGTACACTACTGCTCTACACTGCCGCCTGTGTGATAATTAAAAATTGAGCAGATGTCAAGAAGGTGCAGGCGGAAAAGTGTAACTGGATGCCTGGCCCTGTCCTTAACATGACAGCACACAGGCTGCTGTCAGTACGGTCTGTCTGTCGCGAATAATAGCACCCTGTCAGCGCCCGCAGGCTCAAGACACCCAAACATTCCCGTCGCCGGAGAGCGAGTGCTGAATAATTTAGTAGCCCTGTTGTTTGCCACGGGACACATCTGACAGACATACACGTAGTGGTCGAAGCCACAGGGTGGACGCGCCGACTTCTTGAACGGCACTGGACAATTCAGTAGGTATGGACCGAGCGTGCACATTACCCCGCTACAGCCGATATCATCGACAGAGAGACAGGAATTATAGGCACAGGACACGGACACGGAAACAATATACAAGAGATTCAACCGCAACTACAGGCACAGATCAACTTGTAAATATAGGACACACTAAAAGAAACTCATCACATATCCAAACAGATGGATAAAGTCAAAGCTATATCCTAATACAGATACATCTTCAACATAGGAAGTTACAGATAGGGCACTTGTTGCGGATACAGACACAACAATTACAGACACCGATATGGAACAGATACGGACAGCAGGCATGGACACAGGCCAATAAAAAATGGCACATATATATAGCTGATACAGACGCAGTCACAGACATTGAAAAAGACAACCATGACTTAGACGACATGCAACTACCGATACACTTACATACACACACTCTCGCAGTTGAATACATCTACCCGCTTTGTCACAGGCTATGAAGCGAGCTCCGTGCAGAGCTGGCGACTCAGTCACCCAGCCACCGTGACTGGTACTCACCGTATGCTGCAGAATATCACCATGGCCATGATGAGAGAAGTGAGCGATATACCGTAGCCGGCCCTGCTGATGTTCTTAATGACGGGAGTCCACACCTGTCGAAAACGTCCAAATGATCAGGCATGGTACCTGCTACTGATCTGTTTTAAGGGCTCTCACATGCACTTAGTGGGACAAGGATGCACAGAGACGTTGCATGCATACCTATTTATGTGTCACTTTTAACACTTCCGTCATCTATAGCCACTCGATAAGGTCAGGTGATATCTTATTAGGTATTTAAAGAGTTTCTATTGAGTGAAGATATCTCGTACTCGGTGAAGTTTATCATGATGAGGGGTTTGTCATCTCACCTTGATCAGGTGGTTGTCTGTGCGATTGATCATGAGGAGGTGTTTATCACCTTACCTTGATGAGGTCTTTGTGGGTGTATTTGATCATGATCAGTGTTTGCTACTCACCTTGATCAGGTCGTTAACGGAGTAGTTGATCATGGTGAGATGTTTGTCATCTCACCTTGATCAGGTCGTTATCGGAGTAGTTGATCATGGTGAGATGCTCATCGGGCAGAAGGTGGCCGCTAGACTCGGGCGCGATGTGACAGGAGCTGAAGTTGGTCCAGGTCCTGTTGTGCTCTCCGTGAAAGAACCAAGTGCCATCTGGCATGCATTGCTTCTGCATCTGGTTCTGAGAAACACAATATCGGAACGTGAAGATAGTTTCAATTGACGCACCGTGAATAGTCGCCAGTAAAATAGCAGAGTGTTTTGACATGTAGCATGTATGCATCCAATCGTGAAATGCAACTATACGGTTGCAACGCGAATTAAAACTGCATTCAGCACTTAGGCACGAACAAGTTTGTGATCGTGTTTGTAGATGTTAGCAATTCATCGAATCATCTATTGATACGACGGAGTTTAGTGTGGGGCATTTCAGTACTCATGTTTCGAAATAACTATTCAAACTGAGGGTTCCGCGTGTTTTTTCTTCACAAACATGCAATACAGCCTTAATTAACTTGCACATAAATGCACGGTATGCATGTTTTGAAGACATTTCCTGTGTTCAAACTATCATAATGCCCAGTTGTGGTCGCCTTCCTAGTGGGATAGTGCTGTGATGAAAACAGCTATTTTGATGTCACCTTTCATGAATCCTCACTACCGTACTAACGTACCGTACGGTAGTTACCGTACTAACTACCGTACTAACGCTCTTTATTGCAAAAATATGATTTGTTTTTCTCAATTATGCAAATGGATTCGGCTTCGTTCATTTTTATATTCCGTATGGTTCTTGTCGGTCTTCGGTTTGGTTTTGGTCTTCCGATAATTTAAAACTGATACCACTAATTCATACCCGCCTGATATGTATAGGTAAAAGAATTGCAGTCACGGCCAAAGGCATCAGCAATTTCAAACATGCCGTTTTGCTACCGCATTCACAAGCCACTCTGGCTATAGAGGTTTGAACAGTTTGATCAAACCACCCTATACCGCAGTGCAGAGCGCTGTTCGCTCTAAATCCACCGGTTCCTGATGAGAGGGACCGGCGGCCGTCGACGAAAACTCGCCTTTATTATGCATTGGATGGCTAACAGGTTTTGCTACTGGGAATGGAGGCCCTAGACTTTAATGTGGGCCATGTGATACAATTTCAGGAGCTCATCAGTCTTCATTATGTCCTCCCAGAGCAGCAATTTTGCGTGCCCCGAACTGTAATAAAATACACGATGGTGATGGCCCAGCTTTGTGCATAGCTCAGCACTGGCGTGGATCACCGCGCCATGGCCGCTGCTCTTATCCTGATTGATAGCAATCCGCAGAGGCAGCGCGGATGTGCGGCGGACGTCAATGTTGACGCATCGCCAAAGCCTGGATCACTGAGAAAAACCCATGAGCTTGAGACGCAGGCCTGCAGATAGGTGTACTTGCACCAAACATTCTGTTTCGATATTTGCTCCGCTCAAATTATGTCCTCCAAATGGGTAAAACTTCATTATAAATACAAATTAAGAGATATTCAAGCATCGATAGGCTTAGCTTTGGTCGTTAGATTGAAATAAAAAACATTTTGGTCTGCAGCTTTTAAGCCGACAGACTCGAAGCTGTGTTGGGAGGTGTTGGGATTCAGGACTATTATAATTGCGTGCTAGATGGAGCACGGCTATGCCAAAATTACGTGAAAACTATTCAAGAGAATTTTTGCATTCATCTTGCTAAACGGATATTAATTATGTAAGCTAAAAATACATCAACGCCGGATTCGATAGAGATTTGTTGGTCTTTTTCAGATCTCTGTGTCTGCTCTGTCTATGTCTATCTTTAGAGCTCGTCCTAAGATACACAAGCCAAAAATTGATTTTTTATGTCAGAAGACGAGCCGAGCTCAAAACGTTATCCCTTCTTTTTACAAATATATCTACTAACATCATTGAGCATCAGCTTGATTCATTCCATGGATTGCGTAACTATATGTAATACACAAATGTCTCTAAGTGCACTCTGGAGAGCAGCCTCGCCAAAAAAGGCATTAAAATTTGGTGTCTGATGGATTTTTCCCTTGGTGTAAGCCCTGTTAATGTTTTGGCAATGCCTGTGTGATGAATTCTCTTTGAAGTGTGCAATTATACCGACATTAACGTTTCAAAATGCAAATTAATAAATTGCACTGCAAAGTAATTATCATTTGGAGACGAAAACGCATTCAATGACAATATCAATCACTCATGGCATCTGTGTCTGTGCATGGACCCTCATATTGCTGCGACGTCCCATTTCCTTATTAAATGTTAACACTTATTGCTGATTAAAACACCGCCGATCTAAGGCCTGCAATGCCTTTTTATTGTCCTGAAAGGTTCCAGTTATGTCTTTCATGGCTGGAAGAATCTTTCATAGACATATTTCACGGATATTCCATTCATGTACAAATTTTATTATAAGTCGGGAAAACAACAGCATGGTTTGGTCGATGGCGAGACACTGCTTGGCGCTGGGCTATATGAAAGTGCTTTCTGAACGTTTTTCTGGAATTATCACACAATTGCATGTATTGGTGATGTCAGAACAGCTTACCCTTAAAAGCGTTTAATGAAAATCGAATTGGACAGCTTATACGCTTCATTACAATAGGACTTTCAAGACATTTGACTGACCGGGCCATCTCCAGCAGGCGTAAGCCGATTAATGAAGTTGTTTATGTAAAGTGCGACAACATGGTGGACAAATTTGGGACCATTCTCAGCTGACGCCTAAACTGGCACCAGCTGGCTCGGATTAATTGCCGTGATATTTAATTGTCGGAACATCAGAGTCTGCCGACACCCTGGCTCTAAATTATCTGCGCCGACGGCTCTCTGGGGTGACGGGCGAGGCAATCTCCCTGTAATCGGGCCCGGCTCAATTACTGTGACTTGGCGGTGCCCAGTTCCCGTTATACCTGAAGGTCGCCCAACAGTTTTATCCAGCCCTGCATTGGCATGCTATTTTAGGTATTACTATAAACATCAACACAATACATGGACGCTGAGCGACTGAATCTCACACAGAATATCAACAAGCTAGCCGTGTGTCGTAAAAAAGGTAAGCCAAATAATAAATGAACATTACCTATCATATTGACATGGTCATGTTATAAGAAAATATGGCAAATGACCGCGAAGCAGAATCTACCGTGCAATGTAAATGCCCTTGGTTGTTGAAACGGTACGAAATGTCTCGCGTACAGAATGACATCATCACTCATCAGTCATCACTCTCATTTTCATCCCAGGAAAACTATATAATCCTCCTTGCACACCCCCCTCTGATGTTGTCATCATTCATGATAACAGTTGAATTGTTCACAAGGCACAGCGGACATTTTGCGGAAGAGATGTTATCGGCCACACGCCCTCCTATCCGCTGCACTGAGGAGTCCCTGTCGGGCCGTTCTCCGCCCGTAGTCGGCCGATGGTTACGCAGGCGTAGGTCATCGGCGGGTCAGCGACTGCCGGGGGCGATAAATTTCGGCCGACCGTGTCCCTGGGCGCCCGTCAGGCCGGTCAGGGCTGATGAGTAATAACGGGCGCCGCAACTTCCAGACTCTGACCGCCGCGGGGACACCGGTGTCGGTGGTTCGACACAATGACACCAGACTACTGACACCGGACCGCGGACACCGGTGTCAGTGGTTCGACACAATGACATCAGACTACTGACACCGTTGTGACTGGTTCGACACAATGACATCGGACTAGACACCGGTGTTCGTGGCTCGGCAAATGACATCGAACCTCTGACTGCGGTGTTATTTGTTCGATCCTATGACCCCGGATCGTCGAAACGCGAAATGCATCACTAGTTGGGGACAATAGCGCCTGCACTTGCAGCCCTGTGGTGTCACCAGTGAGATATGTGACATTGGTCCAGTGACTCGGGCTGACAGTGTCACTGGTACTGACAGCGACACTGACAGGAATTATCACTGGCAATAACATCTGATTGACTGTCACCCGACGAGCGTGTCTCCACCGGTTCCAAACAGCCGTCCTCATATCTACTCGTATCCAAGGATCCGGTGGCTATCTCTGCCGACATTGGCTTGCTGTGGACTGTGGACTGTGGCTGTGGACTACAGCGAGCCACACTCGCAGCCGAGCTGGGGGCGAGACTAATGTGCTAATCTTGTTTGGCATCGGCTTTCTCAGTTGGCGCTGGCGTGAAAAATTGACACCGTCGGCGGCGCCGAGTGACCCATTCCAGCGGTCCTGCTTTTTCGGCAGTTTCCTCGAGATCCTAGCAGTCGGCAGCGGCGGACGACTGAAAGCCGAGTTCGCCCAATAGCGACTTACCAACGCCCTGCCGTTCTTCTTTAGGTGAAAACGAGCAGTTCATCAGCCTTATTGGGCTCCAAAGGAAATAAAGACCAGGCTGTTAGCTAAAGAGGATGTGGCCTAAATTACACGATAAGGTCGTTTTTCCGCGCCGACTCTTCTGATCAGCATTTGACGAGTGACGACCGTCTGAAAGCCATCTATTCGGGCACAACTGGTCCAATGCGCAGAGCTGATGACCGGGTGAGCGACGATGGGCATTTCGTGCATTTTTCCATTAGCTTAATATGCTCGGTTGCCGCTACAAATTTGAGAGGTTGTATACATGTACGTACATTGTACATATATGATACTGCACTCATGTCATTTCGGAATAAAAACTACACAAGTACATATCATACATATCAAGCCCTCGCCTATCACAGGCTCTGTTTAAGCGCTCCATTTCCCAGCTGAAGTTCGCTGGTCATGAAATATGGAGTGTAGATTTCTTATAGTTACATGGTACAGCATAAAAAGAACTATTAGCAAAACAAATGTGGACACATGGTTAAGTGGCATAAAAAGTGAACATTATTCAGTGTTTTCAATTCAAAATAAAATTCTTTTAATGAATACCACTATCAAATTTCAAAGAGATCAATCAGCGCAACAAAGGAGACCACGTTTTATGCTTGTGACTTTATTCTAACAAGCTGGGTCATGAAATTTTCAGGGTAGGTGTAAAATTGAGCAATGCGAGGGCACTGAAAGTTTCGTTGCGATCGGCCGCTTTTTACGCGAGTTATTCGCGAAAAACCGAGAGAGGGGTCCGTTCGAACCCCACCCCCCACCCCCACCCCCTGGGTATACGGGCGAGGGTTAAAGGAAGACTGCCACCTTCAAAAAGTTTTCTCAGATCGGCCTATGATTTATTCCCTGGATAAAACAAAATTTTAGAATTCACCTGACAAAGTATCATCACGTGAATCGCGAAAAAATTATCGATTATCATACAATTATCAATCGGTTAATGTCTGGCGACAATGTTTACACATCACTAGACTTCAAGGTCATAAGATTATTACATTTTATTTGAAAAAGTAAGGTATTTTATGATTTACTAATATATGATTTCATAAGAAATTGGCCATGTTTAATTTATTTTGCATTTAACTTCGTAAAACATTTAAAAATCATGGCTCATTTGGAATGGGTCTGGCCCATGTTAAACCCCATTTCCCACACTTTTTTGGAAAAAATGAACTACTGAATATATAAGTTTAACTTTTATTTTGACACTCCAAAATTCTTCTCTGATCTCGAAACAATCAAAGTTTTGACATATATTTGCCAAAAGATAAGAAAATTCATGTTTCAAAGTTATCGATAAACAGTAGAGACATGGGTGGAGAACCTGCCCCGGCCACCCCGGCCGTGGCCGGGGTAACTTTCAGCCTACCCCGGCGCGGCCGGGGTAACTTTTCTACTCTTGTAAATCCTAAAAGCTGTCCCCATACGAGAAAAGAAAACTCACGCTCTTCGAATGTTGACTTCCATGGGCGTAATATTGCAAATCAGGTAGGTATTTACCATTTACTTAACTTGCCATAATCTCCAACCCTAAGACCCGCGTGTGGTCGCCAATGCCAAGATTGCTTTCACATCCTGTTCAGTTTCGAAATTTTGGCGCGCCTTCGGCGCACTTTTTCAAAACTACTGCTTGACCTCATTGCCTTCAACTGACCTGCCACCAACCGCAACCACACCCGTTTATGAGCGTACCCGTCAGGGTGCTCATAAACACCGAGCGGCCATCATGCTTCGAACTCGGACTGTTGTAACCGGGCCGCGTGCTCTCGCCACGCGGAATCCAACGCTCTAGCAACTGAGCTACGAGACCGGGACCGGTCGATATTCCTGGATCGACTCCCTGTTTGTATTATAAGAGCCGCCCAACATTGAAAAAGGCTACGCCCGTGGATGTCAGTGACCTATTTTAGTGCTTTGCTTGGTTCGATCTGTCAATTTCTCTGTAAAGCTTCTACTATGGTGAGTTGTCTTTTTGTAGCTATTTTGAGACACAATAAAAAGCTGAAAACGCAACATTTAGGTACTCAAAATGGCATATGGTTTGGTTTGGGTTCGGTGTGAAATTGGAAGTTTAACCCTCGCCCTGGCAGGGCATTTTTCATAACACGGCTTGGCAGGGAGGGGTCGATGCGACCCCCCCCCCTCGCGATTGGCTCCTATGGCACCTAGAAACACCAAATTTGGTAGGTAGGTGGGCCCCCTGGAGTTCTCGCCCCTGTGCAAATTTGGTTGCTCTAGGTCAATATTTAGGGGGGTTTTGGGGGGTATAAATGTAAAAATTTCGCTAAAAACAGGTCAAACGTTTTTCGCTTATAACTTTTGATCTAATTAAGATAGAGCAAAAAAAAAAGCACCAGTGAACTCAGCACGTCAAGGCGCGTCGAATGATATACTTTTTAGCTTGCTTAAGTGTACTTAAAGTTTTTCTTAAATTTTAAGTAAACTTAAAATTATTAATTAAGTTCAAGTTAACCAAATTGCATCATATCGCATATCATTCGATTCCGCTGATCACCAGGAACACAATGATACCATTTTTTAAGCTCTAGCGTCATTATGTGCCAAGTTATTGGCAAAAACGTCATTTGACCTCAGTTGACCTAATTTGACCTGACCCATGGATAAGTACACCAAACAACGAAGCACCTAGTGACCTGCTGTTAATTACTATGGATTTAAAGCACAAAAGTGATAGAAAGAAGTAGATATCTCCAGTATTTTCGGAATTTAGTATTTTCCCATAGGCTTAACATTACGACGTAATGACCTCTAAATGACCTCAGGTCAGTGACCTAAAAAACCCCGAACTATATGTTATACAACTCGGTGAACTTAGCACATCCTGAAAGTTTGAAGGAAATCAGTCCAAAACTGTGAGTTGGACAGGTGCAAAAAGAAAATTGAAATTTGACCATGACCTTGTACCGGTTTTTCTGACCTGGTGACCTGACCCAAGGTCACCCGGACCTGAAATTTTCAGGTCATATGTAAAAAGGTTGCCCCATAGGCTGTGCCAAATTTGGCGGCCTGCGCGCCGCCGTTTTTACGCTATCTTCGAAAAACCTTAGGGGGGGTCGCATCGACCCCCCCCCCCCCTGCCAGGGCGAGGGTTAAGTAAAAAGAAATAATAATTTAAAAGGAAATTGCCTTTTCGATCATTCCAAAAATGTTATGAATAATACGGTGTCGGATACAACGCTCATCCTTGAGCAAACACAGCATCCTATTCCATGCGTCAGAATAGGGGTTTGATGATGACCGTTGAGAACAACGTGAGTATATCGTCTTCCCGCGACTATCGGTCGCCGGCCGGGGTAACTTTTTCAAACATTCTCCACCCATGAGTAGAGATGTCGGTTTTCTTGGACTAAAAAAATGGCATCAAACTGAACTTTGGTCTCCGATTTCTCGCAAACGGGTTCGAATTTCGGAAAACCGACTTCAGTCTGGGACATAGGTGGCTCAGCTCTAGTGAAAACCGTTTTGTGAAAAAAAGGTGGCAGTCTACCTTTAAAGAAGAAGAAAAAACTTCCGTTTTTAGTTTTTAATATTTTATTTTGGTATGGTTCGTACTTCGTACTCAAACAACACAGGCGTGTGTATTTTGGGCTGTGCCGAGTAACTGTATAAAAATCCGGCTCATCATTGTGTCATTGCAAATAATAGCAATTTTTATTTGCTCACCCATAAATAAACATGAATAACTGGTGTACTAGTAACATGCTTGGAATTTCTCCAATGTGTTCCTATGCCTCTGTTCCATTTTCAGTAATTCGAGTTCTCTGCGTAATTTATGTATCTTGTCAGCGCAGATAATTACAGTTAATTACGTGTCTATCGGGAGAGGAGACACTCGTCCCTGAGCGGATGCATACTAATGTGTGTCGTCCGACACATGTTGTGAGTCGCTGGGAAGAACCCCCGGAGTGTCGACAAATGGTTGGGTGGCTCATTTTCGTCTCACTCGGATCCGGGAGACTCGGAGGTCTTTATTTACCACGTCGTCTTGTTCCGGTCGATGTATCGAACTAGCGTAACAAGCTGGTTTTTAGCAAGCCGCCTTCTTTGAAAATGCATGGCACTTGAAATGGTCGGTCGTTACCTACATGTGAACATGTAGGAAACATTTCAGCTCCCTAGATCACATGCATTATGCAATATGCATGCGTACATAAATGTAGACTAGATCAATGGTGTCCGACTGGAAGTACCTACCTGGCCATTTTTGTGATGAATAAAATCACAGAGCCCTTCCCAATACATCAAAGTCGGGGAAATTTTGAAATACAATATTGCTGCACCAGATGCATTCTTTTATCACAACGGATCTATATCAAATTTAAGCAAAATGTATGAAGTATTTGCCACTCTTTGGTCGTCTCTGACTTCTGAGTATGTTCTGAACAGAAACCGGATGTATTTTATCAGCAGAAAGCCTAGTTTGAGACAGATCTGATGCAGGCTGATCGTCTGACTCGGCGACCTGTCGTGGAGCGTGGCCGAGGGACGTACACTCGTCGTTTTTGGAACGACGCTGCTGTCACGGCATATTAGGTAACTTCGCCTCCCTTGGTGAATGAAAGTTCTGTCAAAGTTGCAACAGCAGCCTCATCAGCAATAACAGAGTCAATTTACTTAAATGAGTGGCCTAGTGTGGTGCCACATCTACGGATATATCAACGCATGATTTGTGATATATTTTACTAAAGGCTCAAGCTGTCTGAATTCGTCCTGGGCCTTTTGAGAACCATGAATGAATGTCGCACATGTTGCATTGAGGTGGTTAATTTGCGGAGTCGCTTCCTCATCTTCGCAATCTCAAGTGAATCTGCAAACTCGCAAAACGCCTCGCTCGTCCGCAGAATCATATAGTCTTCAATGACGTCCAGGCCGAAGTCAAAGTAGCCACGACCGTCCTCGACATTAGACATGAGCTAGACATTCGAAACCAAGTGGAGAACAAGAGTTGTGCGCCGTTACGGAGACGCAGCGACTGGTGCTCAATTCAAAGTGCGAACTCAATCGCTGATTTCTGAGGTCAGATTAAAATGGGACCAGGTTTCGGTAATGGTCTGGGTCAAGTATACCAGCTATCAGGGCCCTATCTCTAATGGATACCAAGAAATCGCGAACAAAAACGTGTGGGGTCGGCTCCATCCCTCTCCTCTCGCCCGGAAGTGTTAATGGTTCGATATTCTCACAAAGTCCATTATTTCAAAACCAAACTCCTGAGGACGTGCTCCGAAAGACGTGACAATGCTGCTCAGCCTCGCTTCGCCACTGTCCTGCAATTTAGCTATGCGGAAAATTCGACTTCACTCTGCGGCCGGCCTGGATCCCGCCTGGCTCTGCGGCCGGTGCCGGTCTGGATCTAACCTGGCTCGGGTCTGACAGTTCCGCTCAAACACCGCTCGGCGGTCGGGCGGCCCAAACACCTCTCCACCGCGCGCGCCGCCACGCGCTGCCGCCTTTGTCCCGCCGGTCTGTTTACATTTGGGCAGTCGCCGCGACAGCTGATGAGGCTGAAGGCTAATCACCTGCCTGAAGTGAGACTTGGGGACGCTGGCTGAGCCACGGCCGACTGCCAAAAGTGCCACCAGTCACAGCTACTTAGGAGATCCACCGGCCAAAGACCACCAGGACGCAGTCGGGTCACGGCGCGGCGGCGGCTCTCTCCCGACCGTGACGACTGATCGGGCAGAGCTGAAGAGGGCCGCCTTTCTCAGTCGGTGGCTCCTCTCGGCGCTGACCTGGCGCTGAGCCGGAGAATGGAAGCAGGGGCGATAGCAGGCCATTGTGGCGCCCGGGCCACAATCAATCGCCCGAGACAAAGATGACTGTGTGGTCGACAAGAGCCGTCAGTTTCGTCATCCGCCGAGACGCCAGGCCAGGCATAGGCTCGTGTAATCACTGTGTGCCATTTATCATTCTTCTGTTTATTCATCGCTTCATTAAATCACTATTGGAAGTTTTCTGTCGGAAGTTATAATGCTTCATATACAACGCATAGCTTATGCATTTATAGATGCCTTGCAAGATGAGAAACTTGCCCTTGCATTCAGACGTTCTCGATGTGATTTGTTGGTTCGTTTGTAAATGTCTGCCTGCAATGCTTGATATATAACGGCAGATAAAACTCTTCAAAGACAAAACAAATAAACACTCAAATACCAATTACATACGCACACTACCTGATAAGTGGAGATCGGAAAGTCGAATTAAACTGAACTCAGATATATCATATAAAGCTGGCCGCAAATGGACCTGCTCAGCTGATCGCTTCGCCCTATAGATACGCAGACATCAGTAAGCTTTA
Organism: Amphibalanus amphitrite; assembly: GCF_019059575.1. NCBI lineage: Eukaryota > Metazoa > Arthropoda > Thecostraca > Balanomorpha > Balanidae > Amphibalanus > Amphibalanus amphitrite. Next base: position 235,194 of record NW_024881839.1, read on the forward strand.
CCAAATATCAATACAATTAAAAAAACACTTAAGAAAGATCAGAGATAAGAGAGATAAGGTACAGATAAAACTGGCTATCAACCTTGCAGGATAGTTTTCACAATAATATACCTCATTGCTTTACGTTGCCAGTAAGTCCACAGGCCCACGTAAGCCCGCTTATTCTTATTGGATAACTCACATGTTCGTAGAAGCCCTGGAAGTAGGCGGGACAGGGCCGGGTGACCGTTGTGCCCGCCGGCGCCGGATCCCAGCACGAGATGCCGTCAAACACCCGCGGGCAGTGCAGACCCTCTGTGGGTGGGGGCGCCGGTCAGGACTGTCAGAAGAGTACGGGACGCTCGGAGGCGCGGCCAGGCGTCGATAACGTAAAATAAAAATGATAACATCGGTTCATACGGTTGACCTGTATTGTTTAAATTTTTCAACGTCAAAAATTGAGCTTTTGTCACCTTTCCTGGAACTGAGTTCAATGTCAGTCACCTGATGAAATTAGCCTCAAAGGAAACAGACGACACTTCCATCGAGTTCCACGATCAAAGCCGGCACGGATAAGTCGGTGACATGGCATTTACAATTTACATAATTTTATAGAAATCAGTTACCTTTTGAACCTGGGTCCTGACTTTGACCGTACGTATATCTACACCAATTTAGTCAGTATTGGGTCCGAAAATGATATTGGTGTAATCAACAGACAACATGGCGTCTACTAGAACTTAACATAAAAATGTTCTTCCCTTGAAGGGTAACGTGCCCCCAAAAATCAAACTACATATAAGCTTCAGATGCCTCTCGATGAGCATTTCCTAAAACCGCTTTGCGCTTCTCGCAATGATGCTACAATTCGGAGATAATCTGCACTCTGCAGCCTGCTCCCCTCAGTCAGTGGCGCCTGCCTAAAGTATCAGCTTAAAACGAATGAACGAACTTCTTCAGTGTGTTGTTTTAAACGGATGTTATCGGTCGTTTTCGGAAGTTCTGATTTTGTCATGTATAGTTCAGCAAGGAATCATGCTAGATTAAATATCCCATACAGTAGGTATACATACAGGTCGGTATAAACCAGCATAATAACTCTTATCTTTGTTCCGTGCGATAGACATGCAGCGCGATATCTAATAATGGTCTGGCCAATTCTGTCCTGCTGTCATGTTCAATGCTCATAAGCCGAACTATAAAAAGGCTCACAAAGAAACGCTTTCACCACGATCTGGTAGCGGGGGCACGAACGCAGTGTTGAAAACCCAAAAGCGAGATCAATATCAGCCACAATTTGTAGCCAGTGTATGCTTCCTACGTCACAAATCGCTGCAAAATAATCCACAACACATATTGCAAATGCAATGATATGACGGGCAATAATATGTCCTGAGGTCCACTGAGCATCATTTGTCATGCATTTGTCACGCGAACTATTTCGAGAGGCAGTAAGTGATCAAGTGCGCGCCATTTTAAGAACCCTGCATGATTTTATTGAAACAAATTATGCATTACATCCATAGTGGAATGTCCATCAGTGCTATTATTGGATGTTGTGCTTTTGTGCTTGGTATGCCATCAACCACACAATCGATGCAAAAGATATTGGAATGCACCAGCGCAGCGCAAGCACTTTGTCACTATTTTACAATTAGGTGACGTTGATTTTGCTTCATTTCGTTATTATTATGATTCCCATCAAAAATATGAGAACAGTTTTGTTCAGGACACTGAAAAATATCGTGACTTTTCATTACCCTTATGGAAGAGAATAAATGACTGGGATTTTTGCTATTCTCCCCCTCATTATGGGTGCTATAATGTGAACGGACCTCATCGCTAAATCAAACTCGTGTCTAGCTGACTAAATGTTTTTGGAACCAGATCTAATTGACGATGTTTTTCATAGGTTTACCATTCCTAGGTCCTCACCTGAAACTGACCTCAGGCTAATGGCATTGATATATCATTTTCATTGCGGCTCTGCGCCTGCGGCCTGTTTCTCAGTCTGCGGTTCGATGCCGGCCCTGGCCCTGTGACTGAAGGACAGACGCCGCGCCGCGCCGCCTGCACTCACCGGGTTGCGGCTCCGTCAGGTTGGCCTGCAGGCAGAGTCGCTGCTGCTCCAGCAGTGTCATGTGCTGCCGCAGGGTGGCGTTCATACTGGCCGCCGGAGCCGGCGTCGCTTTGGCCGGACTCTGACCCATGGCTGCCGACCCGCCGGGCCCGCCGGGCCGCCCACTGCCTGAAACAAACGCAGACATTGCACTGTGATCGTAGTTTAGTTCAAATAGGAGATGAGGAGATGGAAAACAACTACCTAAAAATTTGCATTTCAATGATAGTTAATAACTGTAAGTGTACAATAAGAGAATACGTAACCAATCATTTTGTGTTATTCGTAAGAACAAGGGCTCTCACTAGAATTCGAGAATATGGTGAAGTTTTAAGCAATTCGGTAACAATTTCGGAGTTGCACACCGCAACTAACAAACACACCGCAACTAACAAACATAACAGAGAAAACAGGTTCGTCTGCCAGTTGTGATATCACTGAACGCGTCAGCGTATCGATATCGCGGGATAAAATGTGTCCATCTCAACCCAATTGGTCGTTGTAGCAGTGATAAATGATGCTTGTCCAATGTCAATACCTACATAATCTGAGCCAGCCCACCTTGGTAATGGTCAACATGCTTAAGAGTTAAGTTTGTCCACCACTTTTCCATCTGAAGACTATCAACAAGTTGATTGTTGTGCGGACCAGTTTACAATGAAATTTGCCTCTTCGCGGAACTAATTGTCCTCGCAAGCCTAAAGTGAAGGCCGCACAAAGCATTACTAACTTTGTACGTAATCGTTGTTCTATAAGGGCTTAAGAAGAACTTTGTCAGCCGCATAATAGGGCATAAAGTTTTAATTAGTTTGAGTGCAAGAATCAACTTCAACAAAATCTAAGCGTGCTGCTGATTTTGAGACGATGTGACAGCGTATTTGATAATTATATTTCCAAACAAATTGGCCGGCGAGTTCCGGAGCTCAACACTACAAAAAGGCGAGCCATACGATCACAGACAAAGATGAGAGCGAGCCCCCAGAGCCTTTATAATCGGACACTTTCAGAATCTCGAGTCCTCTCACCAAACACAAACAAGAAGGTGAGAGTCCTTCCAGCCACCAAACACTGGTAACTCAGCTAGATGAACATTTTGCGAACAAATGATATCTTCAGGGATGATTATTCGCCAACTAAACATGGATAGACAATAAATAGTTCGAGTCCAACTAGTCAGTTTGTATTGAAAACTGGTAGACTCCAACAAAGTGAACTTGCCTTGATTGACGATCAATATATTTCTCTGAGTGCCTTTCCCCATATCAGTAGTCGTTGGCCAATTTCGCTAGTACGTTAACTGATCAAAGTTCAACAGCTTCCACTTCCTTTATGATGCATAGCTAGTTCCACATGGCTAAAACCACTCATGATTATATCTTTTATCCTCACGCTTTCTCCATTCACCAGTCACTGTCTTCATTCACCACGTCGACAGAACTCTGATACGAATTTAATCACTGGTGTCACTATCAAGACACAAAATAATCACCAAGTCACACATGGGGCACTGCAGTTTTAGCACCGACTGACGGACCATGACTGGCAGACAGGACTGACAATCCTGGTCCCGACCAGCACCCCTGACCACCGGACCTGATGTGCTTATCGCTGGCCGATCAGTGTCATAACGTTTACGACATTATTGACAAAAGCACAGACAGACATATGCACACACACGCACCTTAATTACGCTTTCAACGGCATGACATTGACCAGGCATGAACAATTTTACGATAAAAAGAAATTTACTCATTATTCAGTTTATAACACGAAGTTCCCATATTCTAAGAGACCAAGCATATCTCAGGCAGCTTTTGCCAAATTGCGTCAGGGAACTCAGATTTGCTTTTCAATAGAAAAACACAATTCTAAAGAATAGTGTTTTAACTATTGACAACAAACCTTCGGTTAATTGAATTGAACCTAATCGTTAGTCGTGACTGCTTCTTTTAAAAGTGCAGTTACACTGTAAACCAAATTGACAAGTCTTGTGTAATATAACCAATCATCTCTTGGTATGTTTACCAACTGATACTTTTTAAACAAGCCGTTGTCTGGTGCATTGCTTGTCAGGTGACAACTACGAGTCAATAGTTACTATGCACACCAACTTCTCAGCATCCAGACCAACTCTACATTTGTTTCAACGTTTGTTTCTTAACCAGTTTTGGAAACCTGTTGCCGCATGGTTATTTAACCGGCGCCTAACTTGTACTGGTCAGCTGGTCAGCATACACATGGTCAGCTGCGCCTGACGTCAGACTTGGCGGACCAATCAGCGGTCGCCGCCCGCCGTTAGCGGGCCCCGGCGCGGCGGTTTCAAACCAGCAGTTGTCGCGCGGCCGCCGTGCAGCCTGGAGCAGCGACGAGGGCTGTTCCAGCATTTGTGCAGTAAAAAGTGAAATCTGTGAACTGTGGTGTTCGTGCTGTGAGTGAGGCTCCCTCTGGCCTGCGGGACGCACTAATCGTGCCTATACCCGCGGTCGAGACGCCTCCCTTCCCCTGCGCGCGCAATGTAAGTGGGCCAGACCTGTGCAGTGTGCATGCACATGTGAGCAGATGTTTTGCGGTCGGTGTTTTTTTATATATAAATACATTTATTTGCCTTTAATTCAACTCTTTATATTTTTAACCTGATGGACATATATGGGCTGTAAAAGCTAATCTGGTTGGCGATCATGATTTATTCGAATTATATGCGTGATCGTGCAACTGCATGATTGTTATGCTTAATGTTCAGGAAATATTCGTCATACGGGCATGTTATACTTCTGGCTTGATGCGGTGCACAAAACCATGTTCTTCCACATACGCAGCAGTTCTTGCTTCAAAGACTTATATGCTGACGGTGCACGATACACTGTAAACCAAATCTACAAGTTGGCTCCTTGTTACAAGTTTGGTTCCAATTCGCATAGGCGTCACCTTGTCGATACCTTGTCGATTCACCAACCCCAGGCTTGTTGGCCAACAAACTAACAGTTTGTCTACAAGTTTGGTTCCAATTCGCATAGGCGTTACCTTGTCGATACCTTGTCGATTCACCAACCCCAGGCTTGTTGGCCAACAAACTAACAATTTGTCTACAAGTTTGGTTCCAATTCGCATAGGCGTCACCTTGTTGAGTACTAGTCTGGGCCTTGTGGACCTACCAACTTCTGGATTATAGGCATAGTCGTTTCCTTGTCGGTTCATCAATCCCTGGTTTGTTGATGAACTAGCCTAGCCTTTGACTGGGCATTGCTAGCTTACAAATTGTCAACAAGTAAGTGTACTAACACTCTGTTCGAACTTGCTCTTCCTTACAATCGCTTTGTTTGCGTTGATACTTGATAACCTTAAGAACTTACGATTCGCGTTCGTTTTCAATTGCCACGATACTGATTCAGGAAATATTTTCTATACGGACAGGTTATTTTTTGGCTGGAAGTGGTGCACAAAACCATGACTGGCATCAGTTATTGCTCATGCTCAAAGGCTTGCGCTGACAATAAACGAAATACTGATGGGTTATATACCTAATCAATGAATGCATACACCATTCCATTCGGAAGTTTCTGGAATCATTAGTATTTATTACGGTCACGTAATTAATAGGTACTATTGACTGGAGACAATTCCGAGTGCATATTTCCGAATGGATGTGGTAAATGCGTGAGGTAGGTATACCCAGTAGGTATACCTATCGTGCACCGTCAGCATATAAATCTTTGAAGCAAGAACTGCTGCGTATGTGGAAGAACATGGTTTTGTGCACCGCATCAAGCCAGAAGTATAACATGCCCGTATGACGAATATTTCCTGAACATTAAGCATAGCAATCATGGCAGTTGCACCGTGCACGATCACGCAGATAATTCGAATAAATCATGATCGCCAACCAGATTAGCTTTTACAGCCCATATATGTCCATCAGTTAAGTTAAAAATACAAAGAGTTGAATGAAAGGCAAATAAATGTATTTATATATAAAAAAACACCGACCGCAAAACATCTGCTCACATGTGCATGCACAGGTCTGGTCCATCTTACATTGCGCACGCAGGGGAATGGAGGCGTCTCGACCGCGGGTATAGGCACGATTAGTGCGTCCCGCAGGCCAGAGGGGGCCTCACTCACAGCACGAACACCACAGTTCACATATTTCACTTTTTACTGCACAAATGCTGGAACAGCCCTCGTCGCTGCTCCAGGCTGCACGGCGGCCGCGCGACAACTGCTGGTTTGAAACCGCCGCGCCGGGGCCCGCTAACGGCGGGCGGCGACCGCTGATTGGTCCGCCAAGTCTGACGTCATAGGCGCAGCTGACCATGTGTATGCTGGTCCTCGGAATTGTCTCCAGTCAATAGTATTAATTACGTGACCGTAATAAATACTAATGATTCCAGAAACTTCCGAATGGATGTGGTGTATGCATTCATTGATTATATAACCCATCAGTTTTTCGTTTCTTGTCAGCGCAAGCCTTTGAGCAATAACTGATGCCAGTCATGGTTTTGTGCACCACTGGCAGCCAAAAAATAACCTGTCCGTATCGAAAATATTTCCTGAATCAGTATCGTGGCAATTGAAAACGAACGCGAATCGTAAGTTCTTAAGGTTATCAACGCAAACAAAGCGATTGTAAGGAAGAACAAGTTCGAACAGAGCGTTAGTACACTTACTTGTTGACAATTCGTAAGCTAGCAATGCCCAGTCAAAGGCTAGTTCATCAACAAACCAGGGGTTGGTGAACCGACAAGGAAACGACTATGCCTATCCAGAAGTTGGTAGGTCCACAAGGCCCAAACTAGTACTCAACAAGGTGACGCCTATGCGAATTGGAACCAAACTTGTAGACAAACTGTTAGTTTGTTGGCCAACAAGCCTGGGGTTGGTGAATCGACAAGGTATCGACAAGGTGACGCCTATGCGAATTGGAACCAAACTTGTAGACAAACCGTTAGTTTGTTGGCAAACAAGCCTGTGGTTGGTGAATCGACAAGGTATCGACAAGGTGACGCCTATGCGAATTGGAACCAAACTTGTAACAAGGAGCCAACTTGTAGATTTGGTTTACAGTGTACTTTAGTTGATTCCGGTATGTAGAATCATGTTTTGCTTTATTTTTACATTCGGGTGAGTAACCCAGTTATTAGATTTATTTTACGCATATACCTGCAGCTCAAAACATCTACCACAATTATGCTCGTCAATAGGCTATCTTATATACCGAGACAAACATACATGTTTTTTTTTGCTACTTTTTCTTCCCTTTTCCTTTTTTATTCGTTTTTTTCATTTTCTTTTTCGAATATTGTTGCTATCTGGCGTTCAGTAGTGTCGTAGCTTGTAAATACAGAAAATGTAGCTTTAGAAAATGTTGGAACTTAGGCATGCTATTACTTATCACTATAGTTCGTTTTTTTTCCAAGTTTTTTTCTAAGTTCGACCCTCACTGTAAACATCTTTTTGGAAACAGCACGAGAATTGCTAGCTGAATTACTGAGAAAACTGGTTAGCGCACTTTGTATTGGAGATATGAATTAATATTTTCAAAATAAATTTCTAACACCGACGATATACTGTTACGTTTAACGCCGTGCGATTTATTAATTAGTTTACTTATACTTCCTGACAAGTCCTCGATCCTTGTGGGGCTGCAAATACCGAGCTGCGAGTCTGGGAAAAGAAGCCAGGTAGAAATAATTTTGATACAATTGATCGTCTGCGAAATCATTGTGCGCCAACGAGTTTTCTCAGTAATTCGGCTGCCAATTCTCGTGCTGTGTTCAAAGAGATGTTTACAGTGAGGGTCGAACTTAGAAAAAACGAACTATAATCTTGGCCTACATTCTGCCGACGACGCAAGCCGAAACATATTTTTATATTTGTGAGTTGCGAAAAATACAGAATAATTTATAACACTGTTATTTATGTACAAAACCAGATCTCTACGCAGGGAAAATGTCATGAACATAGTGCTTGAAGACAAGAACGCTTCAAAGTTGATGCTAGACGGCGATAAAGAAATCACGCGAAGTATCAGAAACCAGTTGTCTTCTCTCCTACAGTGTTTCTCCTTACTCACCCGTTTCTTCTGATCTCATCTACTTCTTCCCCTTTAAAGATTTTGTCTTCATCAAATCAAACGCATTGAGCCATTTATGAATTCCAGAAATAGGTCCGGTCGCGGCATCAGTTGGGGCTATTTATACCCGGCGCCCTATTCGTGCCACGGCTGATTGTATCACGTTAGGTCTGTCGGGGAGGCCACAGTCGGCTGCGTCTCCTGAAGGAGGGAGGGGAGGGGACTCCGGGGAAATACTCGCCCACCACACCGCACCAGACAGACCCCAGAGATGCGAGCCGGCTCTCATCTCTTCCTGACGTTGGGGAACGGTGCTCTGCGTGCTGCTGCAATGGGGAACTTCTGTGTTCGCACAAGTTTTATTGCTACGTCAGCTTAACAGAATATTAACATTTAACATGCCAGTATGTGTGTTATATTTTGGTTATCCTGAACCTAAGTTGAGTGATTTAAGCCAGTTTTAACCAGAAACAATAACATGTTACATAATCGAATTCAAAATAACGGAAGCAATTTACGTGCTCGGAGGAACAAAGCATAAAGCAATGATCACTTGTAGCCAGTATTCTAATCTTTTCCCCACACTTCTGCGTTTAACCCGCGCCCCAGTGGCGGTCTCAGCCAACTTCGCCCTAGTGGGAGGGGGGGGGGGCATATGTTACCACCCACCTCTTAACTCAAAAACTAAGAGGGCTAGGAAGACGCGGTAAAAAGCAGTCGATAGCTCTCAATGCGTACGTTTGAAAGTACTCAGGTCATTTTCATCTTAGAACAATATTGGGGTCACTGGAGGTCATCAAAGGTCAAAATTTGCCAAATGTCATTATATTTCTCAGAAAACATGCATTTATCTCAGGAACTATGATAGCTAGAAAAAACGAATGGGAAAGCAATCGATAGCTTTTAAACTCTTCTTATGAAAAGGTCATCATCAAAATAGCTAGAAAAACGAATGGGAAAGCAATCGATAGCTTTTAAACTCTTCTTATGAAAAGGTCATCACCAAAATTGACCTCAGGTCAACGGTTTAGCCTCCAGAGGGCAAAAACTCCAAAAATACCTGTTTTTACGAAAAGTGTTTTTCGACAATAACTTTCGACTAAAAAAGCCACGACATTTCTATTGCCAGAATCGTGTTCCTCTCGCCGAGACGCGTCGAATGAACTATAATTTGACCTTCAAAGGTCAACTTGAAAATTTGACCTCAGGTCAAGGTCATGACCTGACCGGAAAAGGTCATGTTGCATATCATTCGATGCGTCTCGGCAAGACAAACACAATGAAGCCATCCCCAGCGTTCTATCTCTTTCCAATCGAGAGTTATTGGCAAAAATCTGTTTGTAGCCTCAAATGACCTCGGATGACCTTTCTAGAGGCTATCAGCAAAAATGACACCTTGGTCATCACGGGTGGTCCAAATCATTGTGATTCTGAAATATTTGGACTGTTCCTATGCGTACACACGGATCTAGAGACATTTTCATTTTTCTCCATTGCCTTATAATGGTAAGGTCACGACACTGACCTGACCTTAGGTCACAGATATAAAAAAATCCGAGATAAACAAATTGTAGGCGTCTATAACATCATGCAATCCACCAAGTTTGAAACCTTTCTGACAAACACTGCAGGCTGGACATGATCGCAAACTTTTTTTTAGGCTTGGTCAGTTAACTTGACCTGGTGACCTGACCTGACATGACCTGGGGTCAAAAATTTCACACATTGTCCAAAATTGATGTACAAAAAGCTACCCCAAGCGGCGCGGCGCTACGCGCCGCGGTTTTTTATTTACACGCAAAAAACGCGACAGGGTGGTAACATATGCCCCCCCCCCCCACTGGGGCGAAGGTTAATTGAATCTAGCCAATTGCCATCCCTAATCAGTAATTAATGGCTACAGAGAGCAGTCTCGAACAACAACATTGAACCATTCTCGGCTCTCGTAAGGAAATATTATATTTGTGTTTCTCACGTTTCTTATACCTATTGGGCTCCGAGTTTTTGAAGAATGGTTTGACTGGAGCGGAAGTTTTCATATTATTGAGGAATAACAAATGCTACAAGAAGCCGAATACAAATCTGTCGTTGCCACTACTCATATGACACCTGTATGCATATTTCTACCAACATGGTGATTAATTCCTGACCAGCACTCGTCCGAGATTATTTGAGAACGAGCGCTTTCCCGCGCTTTCCCTCCCAAAGGATGACGCCTATTATACCATGTTGACTTCTGGCCCTAATTTAGCAGCTAAACAAACACTATATGGCAGATGAATACAATTATAGCGCTCCTACAGAAAACACTGGCGAAAGTGTTACAACTTTGTAGGAATATGAGTTTGTATAAAAACGTAACTCGCTGGAAGATTGGCATTAAACTTGACCGAAAACTTTACAGTTCTTAAAACAAGAGCAACGGAACAGGGCGCACGTGCTACGCAGGAATCATAGCATACCTTTTCCAACCTTTCATCCCTTTCATACCTTTTCTACCATACCTTTTCCAATCCGGCATGTATGAACTAAGACACATGATTATTTGTCTCCACTGCATTCCTGTTTGTTTGGACAGAAAGTAGACACACTTGTCTCATAAGACGCCGAGGGCGGCGGATTCTCTGACCCATGTTCTACCGATGTCGGTGATTATTTTCCATCAGAATTTATCGCTTATTTCAGCGAATTTATGGGTGGATGCTTTCACGGTCGGCTCTGGATGCAGCCACACTCCATCCCCGCCGATCTTCTACAAGCAGTGGCGTGAAATATCCGCCCACGGCCGGCCGCAGAAAGATGCGCCATGAATTACTCGGACCGGCCGACGGCACACCGATATATCGTAATTCGCTCCCGCCACAACAGTGAACTATTTTTAGCGTCCCGGAGGGGGAGGGGGAGAGCTGTACCCCTCCAGCCACCGCAGTGGGTGAGTTGCCTCTCCCCAAACACCAGGTCAACCGACGTACCAACTGAGGAGCGAGCCCATCGCCACTGCTGCGCCCAGAGAGGATGAAGGGACGGGACAGACGGGATAAAATCCGGTGTCCAGACAATGACAATCCCACGGCCAACCGTTGGCTCCTGTCCTAAATCTTCGACCCTGCGCAATATGTCACATCCTGTCACATGAAAGCTCATGCCACTTGTAAACTCCGACTCATAATTTAGCCCTGCCTGACCTCAGGTATCATGCCCGTTGCCCAGCCCAGCACACCATCCCAGCCATTATTCCCCGAAACCAACACAGACTGTCACGGACACCAGATCCGGCCACGTGTCGTGCATGTGCAAACATATCCCATCGCAACGGCTTTCTCGGCTCATCCATGTTTGTGACATTCGAGGATATTTCCAGGCTGCCATTGTCCACCCCCGATATTCACTCGGGCTGGCCACTCTGGTCACCCGAGCTGTGTCCAGTGACCAGTGACAGCCAACCGAGCATCGCGCTGGTCACTGCGGGCACCATCTCGTGCCCGAGGTTGGCCGAATTAGTGGGGTGTTGGCGGTGGCGCGGAGTGGCCATCGGTTAACTGTCGACACCGTCTCCGATAGGTAATAACGCCGACAGCGCTGCCGCCGCGGCCTGACACACCTCAGTCATCATGTGGTCGCTATAGCGGCAGGGCACTCTGCCGAGGCGTGGCGAGCGGGCCGGGTCAGCGGAGGGCCTTCCGCCGCACCTGTGTACCGACTATGGTGGTCTAATGAATCAGCGGTTATATGGTGGCGGGGCTATCACAAGGCTATACGTTGATACAACAAAATTATTTGGTTATATCTTTTTAAAAACTTATCGGTAACAGTGTGTCGTTGTTAAGGCCATAACGGGGTTCCAAGGGCATACTGAATGGCGGTTTTAATGCAATGTTTCATTCAAGCACATCTTAGATGATCAAAACATACAAAACCAAAACCAAATTCGGGTAAAGACATTCGATTTCGAATGCCTATTCGAGTACAAATTTTATCCAACTTTTTTGAAGGGGTTAATTAGAGCCATACCGCTGTGCAATTTTTTAATTATGCTTCATAAAGTGAAACTGAAATTAGCTTGAATGACTTATATTCGGGTTTGGATATAGGTATAGGATCACAACTTGATGAAATTAACACAAATATTCTGAACTCAGCAGGGTGCCTGTCATATCCTTGATGGAGCCGGTCGTGTCGCCCAGAATCGTTCGGCCGCGTTCAATACGATGCTGGTACTACTTGGAGCCTTGTTTTGATTTGATTTACCGAGAAAATTCGTGTTTTGAGCGGAAAGACAGGCCCCATTTGGCAAACTTAGAGACCGATACAGGGTCGGTTTTCGCTTATTTTCTAAGCAGAGATCGAAAGACAATCTTGAAAATGGAACCTTAGGTATGTACGTATGTAATCACAACAGCTTTTAGATCTGCATTGTGCATCAGTTAATCATAAATCATAATTTCCGTTCAAAACCTGGGCAATGAAAGGACTTGTCCAGCGTTTTCTATTTCTTAGAAATATTCATTGGCGTTTGCAGGCTGTCAAAATTACAAGTACACATTGTACTATTTATATATTACGACATTATACTATTTTCGCAGGCTCGGAGGGGCTTGCACGTCATCTTACTTGACTTGATGACAAGTGTTAGAAAGAGCGGCATGAAGTGAACCAAATGTCAAATAACCTGAATGTCATTGTTTCACCCACGTCCTAGCGCCTGGCCTCGGAGACTTGGTGGCTGAAACTGAAATAAACCGGCCTGCCCATCCGAGCCTCGGTGGCGGAGCTGCGCGATAAATACAGACGGATTCCGCCGCGGCTCACGGCAGGTTTGTCATAATCTGTTTGTGAAACGCGGCGTGGCTCGATGACTCGGTTGATCGGAACTCTGCCACCGAATCCAGAAGGAGTCCACGGGTCTCGAAAGACGAGGGGCCAGGTGCTGGGGGGAGGGGGACGGGGACGGACGCTGGCAGCTCGACCTGGCTAGCGTTTGTTTATTGTCGGAACAGAGGAGCGGTATGGGCCGACGCCGGCAGCGAACGGAGGAGAGCAGAGAGACGGAAACGTGCCGCAGCTGAAAGAAGCCACAGAGCTGAAGAGAGATACGCTCACAGAACGAAATAACATTCCAAAATATGAAAAGGGATTTGAGGAATAGATCGAGAACCTCAGAGAAGCAAACGGGTGATGTATTAGATTGTAAATAAAATAAAGAAATATTTTCCAGATGTTTTAATCAATACAATGACAGACCGGAAAGATATGATTCTTCTTGCCAAGCCAGAGCTGAAGCCTGAATATGAAATTCCTGGAACCCCACCCATCTTAGCGTCTGACCTCAATGGTCGTGGCTGTGTACGAGAACAATGTCCTCGACCACTTGCAATTCACGTGTCGTTAGGAGGTAGTCATCGCTTTAATTTAACGGCCCGAGCAGTCGTAAATTCGCCGGAAAGCCTCTTCCGTAAGACGAAAGGCGACATTTTGTACTGAATTTAGAGCTACAAACACAATGCAGGGGGACGGTAAGGTAACTAATAGATTCAGGTAGACGTAACGCACGTTCAGCGTCGTTTACACGATATGTGATAGGACGTGCCATAAGATGTACTAAAATGCGACTGCTTGCATAACACATTTTTGCACCACCTTGCGGCATGGTGGCGTGACTATTTTTTGGAAAGTAATAGGTATTGAGTTAGGCATTCATTAGTAGTGATACGTTCTACTCGATCTGTTCACTGTATTACCTATAGGGAGCTAGCCAGCTTCAGAAAAAAATCAGTGTTATTGTTTCTTATTCGGGTTTCACTGTTGTAATATATTATTATCTACCTTAGTGTTAATAATGTTATTTGTATCACATTATTCGTAGGTGTATGGATAAAAATGTGGAAACTGAACAGACAAGTGTTCTACATGATGTTCAACGTCACCCGCCATAGCACTCATTAGGTGAGTTTCAGGCCCATCAATGGGACTTATCCCACCCAGGTGGATTTACTGACGACGATAGAAGATGTAGTTTATGGAACCAGGATCCACTCAGGCCGGAATACATCCAGCGAGAAGAGATAGGCCATTCACTGGTGATCGCGCGTTGAACGGGCTGACACCAGACTGGTGAGTCATTATTCTCTGCCGGGCCGGAAATCCATTGACGTTATTGCACAGCCATGCACCGCTGAGTTGCAAGGCTCTTGAGTGAGCGATGACCAAGTCACCAGTCTAGGACAAAAGGCATTATCAACTCAGCCAACAGCACTCAAAATGAGCACCAAAGACAAATGCTTCCGTGAAGCTTGCTCGTGGAAAAGGACACATCTGCTAATCTACCTATGTTGTCACATGCTGCACTTCAACTTCTTTTATACCAGAGTGATACATCTTGCTTGCAACGGATTATACTGAGTGCTGTCCAGGCATGGGTGGAGAATGTTTGAAAAAGTTACCCCGGCCGGCGACCGATAGTCGCGGGAAGACGATATACTCACGTTGTTCTCAACGGTCATCATCAAACCCCTATTCTGACGCATGGAATAGGATGCTGTGTTTGTTCAAGGATGAGCGTTGAATCCGACACCGTATTATTCAAAACATTTTTGGAATGATCGAAAAGGCAATTTCCTTTTAAATTATTATTTCTTTTTACTTAAACTTCCAATTTCACACCGAACCCAAACCAAACCATATGCCATTTTGAGTACCTAAATGTTGCGTTTTCAGCTTTTTATTGTGTCTCAAAATAGCTACAAAAAGACAACTCACCATAGTAGAAGCTTTACAGAGAAATTGACAGATCGAACCATAGCAAAGCACTACAATAGGTCACTGACATCCACGGGCGTAGCCTTTTTCAATGTTGGACGGCTCTTATAATACAAACATGGAGTCGATCCAGGAATATCGACCGGTCCCGGTCTCGTAGCTCAGTTGCTAGAGCGTTGGATTCCGCGTGGCGAGAGCACGCGGCCCGGTTACAACAGTCCGAGTTCGAAGCATGATGGCCGCTCGGTGTTTATGAGCACCCTGACGGGTGCGCTCATAAACGGGTGTGGTTGCGGTTGGTGGCAGGTCAGTCGAAGGCAATGAGGTTAAGCAGTGGTTTTAAAAAAGTGCGCCGAAGGCGCGACAAAATTTCGAAACTGAACAGGATGTGAGAGCAATCTTGGCATTGGCGACCACACGCGGGTCTTTGGGTTGGAGATTATGGCAAGTTAAGTAAATGGTAAATACCTACCTGATTTGCAATATTACGCCCATGGAAGTCAACATTCGAAGAGCGTGAGTTTTCTTTTCTCGTATGGAGACAGCTTTTAGGATTTACAAGAGTAGAAAAGTTACCCCGGCCGCGCCGGGGTAGGCTGAAAGTTACCCCGGCCACGGCCGGGGTGGCCGGGGCAGGTTCTCCACCCATGTGTCCAGGAATCCGAAATAAGCATGTTTAAGTAGGGAGAGTCTTCTCATACATAGATGGACTTCCTATACAGAAAAAAACGACGTTATAAACACCATCTGTCTTCCTGACAGGGAGCTGGAAATGGAAGCTCCACAACGAACACAGTTCTTATCAAATTACAAAAATGCGCAAACTTCATACACATTACACATGTCCAAATACATCCAAATAGAATGTAAATGATTTACATTCTAGTAAGATGTATTTGGACATGTCAGTGACAACCGCCTTATAGCTGCCTTGGTGTGGCAGGGTATTCGCCCATCAGGCCATTTTGCTTTGCCTTTCGTCCTTCTGCGTCCCTATTTGCATAATCCACGACACGCACGCACGCAAATGCAGCGTCTCTTGCCGCAGACCTGTTGCCCTTCAATCCATCTCCGGTGTCTCACTTACCGTATGAGATGGGTCATTACTTCTCGTTACCGACACGTAATAACCTTAACATCAGCGGAGCTTACCGCTCGCGTGATACGTCCGAGTGATAATGCGCCGTGCTTGAATAAATCGCACAACATCGGGTAAAAGGAGCATAACTTCGTGGAAAATGGAATGCAGTCCTAAGGAGAATGCGCTCCCATCGTAAAAGTATATCCACAGCTAGTGTAGATTAATGATCTGTCAATGTTACAAAAGAAAATGCATTTTCTTCACCTTATCCTCACTCAGAAAATTTCGGTAGTGCTCAAAGAGCACAACACAAAGATCAAATAATAGGTCTTGCTTCTGAGATGTGCCAGTTTAATACAAATCGGTATGACACGAATGGTCGGTATAGTCATATAAGTCAGCTGGCATTGCTTTGCCAAGCCGAGGTGGCTTGACATGTCACCTGTGTACAACGTCGCCTCCCCTGCCGCCCATTCACTGAGCCAGACTTGATTGTTATCTCCCTTGAGTTTTGCATGGAGCTCATGAACAGCGCTTTATAGTACTGGAGATCCTTACTATACGGACTGAGCGCTAAGATCAGTGAAATAACCGGTGAGGCGTTTTTGGGCCACTGGACGACTGACGAGTGAGCACAATAACGCCTTGCACGTACACACGTTATAAGCGAAATCCCAGTGAACTTGCGTGGGTCAAAGAGTCTTCTATCAAGCGCCATCAGCCCATACATTGTCAACTTTCTCCACTCTTCAATTCAACACCAACAGCACCACTCTACCATACACCAACATCACCATTCAGTTCCAAGCCAAAGCACTCCATACGGACATTGTGGAGTTTTTGCAAACGGGACAATTTTTACAACCCTGATTTAGCATGCAACACGTGCGAGGATTGTCCCCACAAAAAGGTTTGAAAAGGTTTCAACATTGAGGTTGAGGCCATGGGTTACCTAACAAAAGAGATTGTTCTTCCCGACGCACGATTGAGAAGAAAATAACAGATAAGCATAGATGGGAGATGTATTTAAATTCTATTATTTCTCATACACGCTATAAGTTCCTGATTTCTCAAAAGTGTTACAGGTCGGGCCAAGCTCGATCGGGTCGAGCCCCATGCCTACCATTTTTTTTCTGGTTCGTATATAAAAGACTGTTTGCGTTAATCGCCAAGAAGCCCTCTCTGTCTATGGACTCCTCAACTGTTGTTCTGCCATTTTCCCCATAGCTTGCCCGAATTTCCCGGGGACGGATGGCACGGCAAAGAAAACAAGAATCCTGATGCGGACAACACTGCGTAACCCTATCAGGCACCAGTCGGTGAGGCCCTGTCGGCCAACATGAAAATTCACCTTCATATTTTAACTTCAACGTTAGTGCCGTCAACTACCTCGTTCTCGGTGCTTGTGCGGGTGAAAATAGTGTCATTACGGGACTTTATTGGCAACGTTCTGAGAATTAGGGCCCGACATAATCTAGCTGTTAAACATAACGTTGCTGCTCCTGTTAGACGTCCGGCTCGCTCACAGTGCATGCGAATGTGTTTTTTTTTTTTGCTAAAATGGACCTACCTTGGACGGACCTGCCTTAAAAAAATCAACATCGTTTGTTACGCGAATTCGAACGTCATATCTCTGCCGTCAAATCCATTCCACATTCCATTTTATTTTCACCTCATGAATGAAAAGGACAGTGCGAGTAAAGTAACCAATGATAAAGGAATACTAACTACATTGACTTAAGAACAGCCTTTATTATTTTTAATTTGTCATTTACTACACTAAAAGCAAAATCGGCTCATACCTCTCGAACAAATTTTCGCATTTTTCATGATGTAACCAAAATAGTGAAACCTAGCGCCCCGTGCAATGTCATTTCATGCATGGCACGCGCAGAATAAAGTGTAACAGGCCATACGTTATACAGCTGATGAGCGGTGTGCGTGGCTGCTGACAATGAACCGCTTCCATTTCCGTCGCGATAATAAATGAGTGGAGGTCCCAGCGCCAGCGGGTGGGTAGGTGGTTAGTTCGGTGTTGCAGCCGCCGAAAATTAGCCAGCTTCCCATGGCCCGGCTGTTACGAACAGTGGAGTAATTCAATTGGTGTTCATGCAACAAAACAAAAGAGAGACGGCACAAGTTGCACAGTGCACTGTGGCAGTTCAAAGTCGCTAGCGAGGGGACTGAATTGCGAGGAATCGACTTCAGTTGGACGAGTAATACTGTTAGGGCCAGTATGCACGATGCGCATGCAAAGCCCGTAACCACATATTTGTTTTATACCAAATCGCCCGTTTCCGATGATGCGGTCTCTTGTCTCCTTATTGCGAGCACCATGCATTTCAAAAATAAAATGTTGAAATGCAACTACATTCCTCATCGTGTCCCGCGAAAATATGACAAAGCAAGTATTGTGCGAAGCGAGGCGACCAAACAGATGAGCACTGCAGACCACATATCAGTAGGCGGAACTATGGTCATGAGTACCCAAATATAGGAACGTTCCCATTTTTGGGAACGGAGTTCCCAAATATGGGAACGGGCGTTCCCATTTATGAGAACGGAAGGCAATTTTTCGGCCGTTCGCCCACTAAAACTCAAAAGTGCATCACGTCTCAAAAAAGTGCACGCTGATTTAAGTATCTACTAAATCTCCATAAAGTTATCTTTAATCTGACCGTGGAACAAGGAAATTGACCGTGGAATGATATTTTTAATGATTTTTTAAAAATGACAGAATGGTGGAAATATGGGTTATACGACATTTAACATGCAATTTTAAGGAAAATGAAGCATTTTTTACATTTTGAGGTCAAGTATAATAATTTTCGCCTGGTTATGAAGTTTCATTCTAGCGACACCAGATGCTGACATATGCAAGCGAACACGCGGACAGTCCCGAGGTAATATTGTTGACTTTTGGTGTCGGGGCGATCGACCGCGTGCAACGTCAGTGATTTTACCGAACTACTGTTGTAAACTCAGTTTCAGTGGTTTAAAATCATTCAGCTGTATTTTATCAGCCCTGAAAGACATATTTTATTTGGATGCTAGCTGTTTGGCGTTGTTTTATAAGCAGCGTCATGAGCGTGGTTTTTGTCTTCGGCGTTTCTAAGCATGATCGTTTGGAGGGAATTTCTCTGATATAGGTCGCTCTGTGTGGCTTATTTATAATTTTTATGCTGATTTCGATCGTTCCTCGTGCCCATCCTACCAGGCCTTTTGCCACTACACTCATTAAGAAAGGAAAAAACTAGATTTTCATTGGGACTAGGTGTTTTGAGGGTGTAACATATTCAGCGTTCCCATTTTTGGATACTTCTTGTGCTCGTCAACTCTCGGTGATTAGCAGACAGGTGCTTGACATGTCTCCACCCTCGGCGCGGACGGTGGATATAGGTATGGAAGACCTTGTTGAACATCGCTGAGCGTTGTGGATTACGTAATCCTGCAGAGGGGGGCGTGCCCGCTGCGAGATCGACGGGAATAAAAGCGCAGAAGACCGGGCGAAACATGCAACGGTCTTGCCGGAAAGGTCATCTGATGATTGTTGCATTAACAATAATTTGCGGCGTTGGACGTGATGCTTGTTAATGAAAAGAGCCCCTGAAAGGCGTCGGTGAAATCGTTCCCAATTTTGGGTACGCCGTTCCCATAATAAGGAACGCTTGCAGCGCCAGTATACGAGAGCGTTCCCAAATTTGGGCTCGCGGCCCGGGTGATGGACTGCTTTAGAAATAGGGGAACGATTTGAAACTACGATGGGCCTTACAATATCAAACTCTTTCCCAACAATATTGAGACAACTATCAGGCGGTTCACGATCGTTTTATATTTTTTGGACGTCATTTAACGGTTCTTTTTCTTGTTTTAAATAATGCCTACATGGCGTTCCCATATTTGGGTTTATCGTTCCCAAACATGGGAACGAAAATGCGTTCCCGAAAATGGGTACGCTTGACCATAGTTCCGCCTACTGATATAGCTGAGAACGCCCTTATCCCATACACACATTATATGGTTGTGTACTGATCTATGTGAGCACGCCACTTTAAATAACACTTGAAATGACCCCATATTCAATCATATTGGACACTCACCGGCAAAGTTGTGCTCTGATCGTCTAGTTTCCACCCTGACGTGAACCGATCAGTGACTGCCACTCTGTGGCCAGTTGCTGAGCCAGCGAGGTCGATTGGCGACCCTTCAACCGGAGGGGATTCGACGCTGACCGCTGACCTCTGACGGCCGCCGCTGACCTCGACGGCCTGGCGCTGACCTCTGACGGCCCGGCGCTGACCCCGGTCACCGAGACCGCCTGGGGCGGCGGGCCGTCGGGGACTGGCCGCTGCGGCCGGCGGCCGGCCACCCCACCGTCTCGGCTCGACCCGGCGGCCGTCAGAGGCTGCGTCGGAGCGTCGCCACCGACGATGGACCGACGGCGGCTCACGTGGGAGCGCCGCCGCGGGTTGGAGTGAGATGGGTCCCCGGCTGCCGGAGCTGCGGGCGCCGGAATCCCCGTCTGTGCAGCACGACAGTGATTTGTAACATTACCCCCGGGTATGATTGGTTGGCGTTCGGTCCAAATTTATGAGACGACTTACCTATCTGTGTGGGTTGGTATGTTGTTTATGACAATAATTGTTAAAATCGGTACGTTTTTATGTAACATTGCATACAAAAGTTACTGATGACTCTATGGCATTATCTTACCAGTGCATCAAGGTGTCATGACGTCTGATGAATTCATGTTTTACAAGTTTCTTTTTTTGTTTTGTTGGGTTAGGCCCTTTCGGTCCAATTAGACCATTTCAGAGCCGGAAGGATGGTAGGAATTAGGGGGAGACATTGGTCTGGGCAGGCACCCTAGTGAGTCACCGGGGCTGAGCCCATCCCGAAGGACAGGCCGGCCAGCCCCAAGGTACTCACTGCACCCGGCTACGGGGTGCGCTCCCTCGGGAGCAGCGGTGCCGCTCCAAGGGAGCAGCCCGCATGAGATAAAGTTGCCTGTCCAGCCCGGAGGGGGGTTGCGGCGTGGAGGAGAAGGATTTCTGCATCCTGAGGATAGAAGCATGGAACGGTGTTTTTACAAGGTTTTACCTCGTATATCTTTAGGCACTATGATTGCCTCTTTGTAGGTACTGTCCTGACCTGTGAATCGGAAGGGTTTTCTCCCAGTGAGCAGCGTTGTTGAGCTATGGTTCAATTTTAGCGGCGGAGAATGATAGTCATTTGATTTGAGATTGCGGGGTGGGTTTTTCTCGCTAAATGATTTTCTCGAACAATATCTGCTCCTCTTCTCCAAACACAGTCCTGCGCCGCCTCAATACCAGTCCGATAAACATAGCACAAAAACAGAGAACAAATTCTGGATCTGCTTCAAATGATTCTGCTGAGTGTTTCTTGCTCAACAGAAACAAAAGTCAGCAGTCAGCACACATCCAAAAGTGAAAAACGCTACACTGCAAAAATGGACTCCTCGTTGATTGAACACTTTTGTTGGATGATCGGCTACTGAATCGAATGAAGACTCAAAGGATTGAAATTGAGTCATGTCGGCTCACTGCCTAGCAGGCAATGCTGTCCCTCAAAGGATACGGGCCGCGAGGAAATGTTCGAGTGTCGCCAGGGAGCTGGCACAAGAGTATGGAAATGGCTGGAATATACCAATGGTTTTTTCAAGGGGTCTTTTTCTGCCAAAAAAGCTGCATCTTTATCCAGCAATCGGTGTGCCATAGACTATCGGCGACTTCCGTCGGAAGTCTCAATTAGTAAGTCAATACCTGCTCCTAGCGAACGGAGGCGAATGGTGACCCTCTGATTGGCCTTTTGTCGCCGTATAAACGTGAAAAACCTGAGCCGAGACCGCGAATGATGACCTTGAAAAAGTAACTGATCAAGACTCGGTGGCGTGAGTCGGATCTGACGTGGCTTATTCCGTTCGGAAGAAAGACAAAGAGGTGAGCGGAAGCGCCACCACCAGCCCCCGGTGTTTGGCTAAATACCTCATTAGGGGGCTCGGGTTAGAGTTGCCATTGAGAGGGGATGTGAAACAAACCCTACAGCAAATTGTGTTAGCTGTTTATCATCAGCTGAAACAACCACGACCAAATTGATACCATTCCCCCTTTGCCAAACTCTGAGACCTATATCCTCTGTACTTTTTAAAATTAGTATTTTAGTGATTCGATGGAAACAATTGAATTACCATAAAAGCTTGCTAAATTAGCTCTTGTCAGAAAAGTTTCGGATGTGCTACCCCAACCATATCAATGCGAGCTAGAGTTCCAACGAAATGCATTTCACTTACTTAACGCTGAGAATTTTCGCCCTGCCGTGACAGTCTGACTCATTGATTGTCTGTACCATCATACTCTTTATTAGTGTCTGAGCCTCGAGCTTGTTTTGTGTCACAGAACAGTCCATTTTTTCTCGTCATGTGTCATCTTTTATTCGCGACATACCTACTCCATAAAATCGTGTTCCTTGTCGTAGTGTATGTTAAAATTTAAATGAATCACACTGAAGACTGCCTTGACTATGCTGAAGCATCACAACTTGGCCTAATCAATCATACGTATTGCAGACCTCGAAACAACGACACCCTCCTTCACATTTCAAGTTACCTTCGTTAGAACCATTGTAAGATTGGAGTTATTATGAGACTATGCTAAAGCGCATCTTTCCGACTCAACTCTCGGAAGACTGTTGCCCTAAAAAGGCGATTAAACCATCAGATTCGAACCTCCGGATTCAACTATTCCAACGAACCCAATTTTAAATACGGCGGCGCCCGGTTCACCATTGATACAAGCCTCAATGAAGTCGGTCGGTAGAATATATTGTGCCGCGGCGATCGTCAGACTTCACATCACGTCTGCGGAACTCATCGACTGAAACGAGTCGCCGGGGGCTCCGCAATCGCATGCGTAGCAATGCAATCATCCCCCGGCCCTGACCGGTCACCGCGCGGCCATGCCCATCGATTGCCAAACGTCGGCGACGACGCCGAACTCCGACGTTTTGACGCTAAACGACGGGGAGCGCTGTTTGCCGCGGTGTGGCCGCCGATTTCAGCGGCGCCCGTAACTGGCGACACTGATTTATAATCGATACCGCGGCCTGTCGGAGTGCCGATGGGCGGACGGAGGAGGGGGAGAGGGGGGAGGGGCTGGACATCAGACGTATTTGGTTGCATCGGTCTCGGCTCAACAGTTGGAACCATTCCAGATGACCGTCTGCTGGTGATGCATCTGAACTGCAATGGAAGAAGCTAATTACCATGAAAATAGTGTAGGTAATGTATGAACTTATGAGCCATGATAAAGAAATAATAACGTAAAATGATCATGAGGTCTGATGAATTTATTGCTATGTTTTAGCACCATGAATCGCCCGCATGGGACAGGGAGGGTTACGGACACCTATTGCTCGCAGACAGCACAACCTAATTGCCCCAATGCCCCATTGTTCCTATTACCGCTCCCCCTACCCCAAGCCGTCCCCCTCCCCGGTCCCGGGAGCACAGCCCGAAGAAGCCGTGCCATCCGACCCGTCCCACCGGGGAGGGGGGGGGGGGGAGGGTCCCACCCTGCATTCACTAGACACGCCAAGAAATCCGAGAAGCCGATGAGTAGTTAGTGTGTTTGGCCGCCGTCGAATCGACGGGAATTTATCCGCCCGCAACTGCGTCTGGCCCCCAGACAGTGACCACGAGCGACCGAAACGGTCGAGTTGTGGGGAAAACGAATAACTTAAAAGGAATCAACTTTTCCACGGGGACGGCTGTATGTGTATGGGGAATGTGAAAAGTTGCAGCCATTTCACTGGGGACTATTCCAATCGGCTTCAGACGGTATGTAAAAACAAGCGATATCGAAAAGAGATTTGCGGGAGAAGCAGAGCGAAAATTCACCTGCAGTGATTTCATAGCAGAAATACATCCAGTTTGTGGCAGAAACATAGCACGCTCCCAGAAGCATTTGAATTATGGCATGCCTACAAACGATCCGAAAATATCGATACTTGATTCGAGATTAGATTTATAATTATTCTAAGATTTCACACAGCGGCCGCTGCATTTCTTTCAATTCCAATTAGTATGATTAACGTGTAACAAGCCCGGTGACGCACGAGCCATTACACACCATTTGATCAAAATGACTTTTGAACCCGCCTCAGTAAATCGTATCGAGGCACGTGTATTGGCGGGCTGCCGCGCCGGCCGCCGCGCTGGCCGTTTGGTAATGCATCGACAATGGGCCCGGGGCCGACCATTAGTATCGCCTGGCGACTCCGCAGGCGCCCCCGGCGGCCGAACACATTCAGAGTGACTGTTATGGACGGCAGGGCCGGCAAGGTGCGCGTCATAGCCCACAATCTGTCTTCCGGGCAAATAGCGGCCGAGCCGGCGCGGCCCGGCTGCCCAAAGTGGCCGGTTATACACACTACACAGCCGACTGACTGTGGTTTACTCGACCACGCTGAGCTTTCACCGAGACAAGAAGCCGAACACACAGCACGCTACTGGGTGTCATAAAATGCGTAAAACTTAATTTTGAAATAAATTCTTACCAAATAACTAACCAAAATAATATCTCCAGCCACGGTCGAAAGTCACCAGCTGTGGAGTGTGGGTGCATGCATATTGCATTATGCATGCCTGCATGTCACCACAGCCGGCTCCGAGAAAAAGTGCTCCCCTGAGCACTTGTCTTGTAATGGGATGCATCCAGTAATCCAGTAATCCAGTACCTACTCCAGAGCCAGCAGGAGCCGCGCATTCATCCAGACAATCTGAGGTATGAGAGCAGCTTTTCCACTATGGTAGCAAATACTAAGACAGTGAATTTCCCTAGGGCTCGTCTCATTTCGCGGTGCTGTGTGTGAAAGTAATCCAATATTTCACGGTTAAAAGTTGCTGGCGAGACGGTGATGATATCAGCCTCACCGACTCAAAGCTCTGGTGGAATGATTCCTGGAATCCTATGGCGCTGACCATCGATATGTAACAGCCCCAAACATTACGGTAAATGGATTAGTAATTGCACAATTATTCAAGAACAAAGTAAATAGAAATAAGTGATGGTATGTAATACGAGAAGTAGTACCTAGCCTTTGCTCATATTAATGTTCAAATAATGCACAAAATTGGATATATTAAAATAATACTGATATTTCGCCTTGCGGCATCATCAGAGGTGTACTCTGATGATGCCGCAAGGTGAAATATCAGTATTATTTTAATATACCCAATTTTGTGCATTATTTGAACATTAAAGTATGAGCAAAGGCTACTACTTCTCGTATTACATAGTATATATAACGATGCTCATCACAGCCATCCATTTCATTTGAAATAAGTGATGCTACTAAAATAAGTGCCGGGCATTTAATTTAAGCTTGAACATGCATGCAATTAATCATCATCTTAACAAACCCTGATTTGCCTTAGGCTTGCATAAATACATAAGCAAACCGGCAACTGCGTTATTGGAAGGTGCAATATTCGTCTGAAAGGCACAAATTTCGCAGACAACATATGCGCAATGGAAACTGCGACTTTTGAACGTTGCAGAAACGGCAAACACAAGCTATGGCTCGAAAACGGTAAGGGCTAAGGAAAGACAACCAACAGCTGGTTGACGTCCGACTGTGGCCCAATCCGGGCCCCATTATCACCTTCAGCGGCCATCGGGCGGTGGCGCGGGCGCGGCAGACGCGGCGCCGATGGCACTGTGACAATTGCGCCGCGGCGCGCCGCAATCAGCTGTCGCTAATACCTGGCCGGCGCGATAGGCGGCTATATTGACGCCCCCGGTCAGCAGCAGTGTTTGTGTGGGATCGGACGGGGATATTAAATGGCCGCCGCCGCGCCACCACCGCGGCACCGGCCGGCGGAGGTCACCACAGGGCTACAGGGCGGCTATAGGCACCGCACGGTCACCGGGCGGTCAAAGGCTCACCATGGCCGGTCATCGACTCCGGACAGTCGGGGCGCGGTCACAAAAGGCAGTCACAGCTGAGGTCATTGGGCGGTCACGGTCACAGTTACTTAAGCGAGAACGCGCTGAGAAAATGCTGCTAAAATGTTCAATTTAACGAGAGCTCAATGGAGATTTTTTAAGTGGCACAGAGGGTCGGAGGCCATTGACGGGCATCCCGTCCTAGCAAAAGCGCGCCACTCGACACCTTTTCCGTAATAACTAGCAGCAGTGACAGCAGTTCCTGATACAGTGCCATTAAACCACGACCAGTCGGGTTCCCCCCCCCCCCCAGCCTATGTATGTTTCGGTCTCCGGGCAGCTTATTCTCTGATTGTGGCCTGCCATTTATACAGCTCCATGCATCGACGTTGGTACAATTATTTAGGACTCTATGTACGGTTTTCGCCAACCAAAGTGGCATGAACAAACAATGATCTATTGTCGGCATGCCAGCCGCCGCACGGCGGCTTGTCATATCGCGCGCAGTGTAAACAAACGTAGGATACATATATGTATTTTTGCCGCTATCTACCAAAGGTCCGACTCCGGAGTAATCAATGCATGGATGGCTTACGACTGACGGATACTTTGATTGATATTGTTCAACACATGTCAAAGGTTTGAGAATGTCCCATCCACAAATCAAACCATTTTTTGGGTTGCTCACTGCTTTTGGCCACCGTCAATCCAATAACAAATGCCACATTGCCAAGGAAGGATAAATTAAGAATGCATTTATTATTAAAGCGTCAGTTAAAGTTAGACCATTTTAAACCTTCTTTTTGTGCGATGGCTGACCACCATTTCTAAATATTGTTCCAAATTTGCCCTACTGTTTTCCCATCTAATACGCATTTTCTGCTGCTTTTGACCCACAATCACACATTTTCTCCTTTCCTGTGTTAGCACAACGACAAGGCCCAGTTTAGGGATTTCATTTCAAGCAGCATTTAGTAATGTTCGAAAAGGCGCAGCGACAGACACAATCACCGGTGACATTAGTGTCCGTCACCACCTTTCCAAACATTGTCGTGGCTGATCGAAAACCCTGTAACACATAGTGTATTGCCTGGGAAAGGTGGCTGCCGCCTGCCATTCATATTACGTCAATTAATTATCGAATGTTAGGTTACGCTCCACCTTTTTCTCTCATGGAGCAATGCTGACTTCACTTCACTCATTCGGTGACTGTCACCACATTGCACCAATCTGTGTGCTGTATTATTTTGTGGTAGCCCACCCCACCGGGCGGTCCCACCTCCCCCTTATTGCTGGTAGCCCTCGTATTGGGGTCAGATGCGCCGATAGGTTCGCCCCACATCGGTACATCTGCACACAGAGAAGATAACCTGATTGGGGCTTCCAGCGGATCCCATATCCTACCACCGGGGACTGCCTGTCACCGCCCCGTCTGGCGGCCGGTCACCGTTTACCTTTCACCCCCCATGTTGCAGACGGCTGGCAATGTTGAGACAATGCACAAACCCGGGCGCGTACATAGTACCAGTGTTATGGCTGTCCTATAAACAATGTCGCGGGGCCGGCCTAGTTCTCTGCACAATCGACTTTGTGGCCAAGAAAGGACCAGCAGGAGGCTTTTGTGGTATCATGGCTTTATCAGGACTCACTCGGAGCTTTTATCGAATTCCGATTGGCGCACTTTCTGTGATAAATGGCCGAGCTCGCCGGGATTGGAGTAAAGTGTTTCGCGGATTTCGATCGCTCCGAAACGTGGGCTGAAATTCGGGCTACATGAGTAGGGGAGAGTGGGGCAAAGCGGCCACCCTAACGCTTCTCACGATGCCAACGCTTGATTTTTAAACTTGGAAAGATTCTTTCTATACCAATGTGATCCCTAGTAAGTTGCCTTTTATTTCAACTGCGTTTTATTTCCAAAGGCGTTCACATATGAAAGATATTGACAAAACTTTAAACCTATGCATATTGGCCACTTTGCCCCATACCCTGGGGCAAAGCGGCCACCGGCGTCTTCTCAAGTCCCGATATGAGAAACAAAACAGTTGCCTCGTGTACGACTAGTGTATTTGATGGTGACAAGGTTAATCGAAGATGGATGTTTACTTTATCATCTTCCACCTGTAGGTAAACAAAGAAAGGACTTTCATGAAAATAAACATTTAATTGCATTATTTGGTAACTCATGCAACTGAAAAGTGGCCAAGATGAATGCATGACGACACATTTCAATATAAATAATGTTTTTATCCAGATGGAAGCAACTTATGGCCAATTGGGGGGTGGCCACTTTGCCCCGGCCACTTTGCCCCGCGCATACCGTCCGAGACAAAAATATTCCAGCTTAGCTATTAGTGGGGTAAAAAACATTAAAATTGGTAGAATACATGTACGATAACCATGCAATGCATGGACAAGAACGCTTATAAAATTCCAAAA
This sequence comes from Amphibalanus amphitrite, assembly GCF_019059575.1. Lineage (NCBI taxonomy): Eukaryota > Metazoa > Arthropoda > Thecostraca > Balanomorpha > Balanidae > Amphibalanus > Amphibalanus amphitrite. The sequence goes on from NW_024881839.1 coordinate 263,600, forward strand.
CGGTTATGGAATAACATAACATTTAAAAATTGTAAACATAGTTGGTAACCTGGCAAGAAATGCTTTTCCGTGTTTCACAGAACAATGGTGATGGGCCTGAAACCCCGGTCTGGCTCATTCGAACGATCGTGAAGAGAAGTATAATTGGAAACCATAAATTGGAACTGACGCCAGCTATGAAGGGCTAAAAAGATGGGTGGCCGCTTTGCCCCGGGTGGCCGCTTTGCCCCACTCTCCCCTATATGACAAGCAGAATAAAAGACCTGGAAAAGAAATCAGAATACACCTATCCGTGCTTCTATCCTCAGGAAACTGAAATCCTTCTCCACCACGCCACAACCCCCTTCCGGGCTGGACAGGCAACTTTATCTCATGCGGGCTGCTCCCTTGGAGCGGCACCGCTGCTCCCGAGGGAGCGCACCCCGTAGCCGGGTGCAGTGAGTGCCTTGGGGCTGGGTGGCCTGTCCTCTGGACGGGCTCAGCCCCGGCGACTCACTAGGATGCCTGCCCAGACCAATGTTTCCCCCTAAATCCTATCATCCTTCCGGCTCTGCAATGGTCTTGTCGACCGAAAGGGCCTAACCCAACAAAACAAACAAACAATCAGAATACAACATGATAGGAAATTTACAGCGCAAGTTAATGCTGCCGTGCGACTGGCAAGAAGACGCTGATTCAGTCTCATACTAGACATCACCACGAAAGATGGGTAATTTGGTGCTTGCTTTACTGCAGTGCTTTCTTACGACACTTTTTTATCTCGGTTACAGCAAGTTTTTTATTTTCAAGTCGCCAACAATGCCAACGAGAGGAAAAGTGCTTTCATTTTTTTTTTAAACCATTAGGTAGGATCATTCGGGAATTTGCGTTTTCGTCAGGAACCAGGAACCATCAAAACCGAAAGTAGCACGTACCCATCCGTGGAAGTACTTACTATCACGTTGAAATTCTTCAGCTGGCCACCATATTTATTCCAATAAGAGTAAACACCCGTTTCCGATCATCTACCACCAGACACTCGCATGCCAGCTGCCGCCGTGCAGGCCCGTCGTGCCGCTGTCACTCAGACGAGCCGCGGCTACCGTACGCTGTCAGCCGCCGTGCTAGTCGCGACGGGTCACTCCTGTCCAACAGCAGGCCCATTCTCCTGTGAACCCACAGACGGTAGACCCACATCCGCAAACCCCCGTGCAATCGCGCTTTCCGGTCTGCAGCGGTGGCGACACTCCCACGCGCGTCGATGAAGCCTCTCTCAGGTACACCTCCCATTATCAGAGACATAGCCGCGGGATGCAGTGTATGTACAAGTGGTGCAATTAGAGCTAGGGTTTTGTCGGAGGAAGGGCTTTTTTAATGGAAAACTTAATTACTGGTGATGGAGCGTTTATTGTTGGTTCTGTGTCGTCTGATATCATCAGATAAATGCCACGACACGAGAGAAATATCACGAAAACATGCCACATAAATACGTGGGATGGATATGCTCGTCGTTCATGTAGAAGGTAGATGTTGTTATTAAACTCTGTGATTAATTGGACAACATAAAATTGCCTTTATTGCATATATGACGTTGCAATTAAGGTAAGTGCCAGAAGCAAAGAACGTTCTACGAGAAGCAAACTGAATACATTAGTACCTAACAGATCATCGGGCGGGCTCAAATGGCCGTGGTTTTCGGCTACTTGATATTCTTAACATGCTCAGCGGCGAGCGCTATTACTTAGGGACATTGTTCGGGAAGCAGCGTTCTAAGTCTTCACAAAATCTGAGAACTTATGTTACTGTATATGGATGGCCACCTCAAATGAGATTTATCAAGTGTCGAGAGGCATGTGGTAGGAACTTCGTCAACATAACGTTTGTCATTTCAAATACCAGAGCTTTCATGGCTTGTGCAGTTTAAGTTTTAACTACCTTCCATAACATGTGAAGGAGCAAATTTTGGGATTATTTGTTAAATCGTACAGACGCTCTCACAACTCATGCATAACATCTTTTCATTTTGCTTTGCCAAAGGGGTTATCTGCATGCTTACCGCGTGGATAATTCCTATAAAAATCAATGCTTGGAAGGGGCAGTTTTTAGCGGCTGCACATAGTCTATATTTGCACGCCACGAATGCTGCGCGAGCGTTTGGATGGAATTTAAAGCAATTAAAACCCTGAGTTTACGATAGTCAGATGCTCAGTTCACTCCTCCCCTAGCATGAAATAGGCATTAGAGCAGGAATGCATCAAAATCCAAAGCTGTTGTAATTGCATAACTCATCGAAAGTGATCGTGATGAGACCTACAACAAAAGGCGAAATACAGTAGGTACGTGTTCACGCTCGCGTAATTTTGCCATAGTTCAAAATTGATGTGTAAATTAGCCCGAGAAAAGAATAATTTACATGTGAACAGGAGGGCGAGAATTCTCAGAGCTAAGTTTATATTTATTACTCTCCGGCTGGCGATCGTGGCATTGTAAAGCATGCATTACCTTTTCGCCGCGCCACATTTGCCTAAGCTGAAGACATGGCCTGGCCAGTGGCCACTAATCCATTGACAGCCGATGGCATCGGCGGCGGCGGGTCGGTCGGAGCATGTAAACTGGCCTGGGAGTCGGTCGGCGACGACAGTCGCAGACGGCACAGCTGGTCGCCGTCTGTGAATTCACTCGCTCGTATATGGCTAGCAATGTGCTTTAGACGAATTTCAACAATGCTTTGCTTCAAATAATGGAAACATTAAGTATTCATTGCCCACATTGCAATTAATATGCAAGATGATATGCTGTTCGGTGGTGAATGTCGCATCACTCAGCTGAATGGAAAATAGTTGTGTTCTCTGAAAAATGCGCCTTGCAGCCGTGCTATCTATAAAACACTAATGGCAACATTTACTTTAGACATTCCAATGCAGCCGAGTGAAATTGAACAGTTGCCCTCAACGATATGCCGCACCAGACCCATCCAAGTGCGCATCATTCTACATTTTTCTTGTTTTAACTACGCACCGTCTTGATTCAACAATCCATCACAGCACCCTTGTGTGACGACAGTGCAGAACCCTGTCGTTACCAGTCGTTCAAGACAAGACGTGCAAACAGACGAGCAACAACAACCTGTCATCCGGCATTCACCGCCAATGACGAGACGATCGTTTCGCGCCCGTTATCAAAACAAACTGAACATCCTGGGGCCATGGGACGTCCAGGGGTACGTGACCGTGGCTATAACGCTCATTGTACGCAAACCAACACAACCTTCGTGGACGACCGCCGGGAACTGTTTTTGTTTATGGAGAAATATACGAGATTGACGGCTGATACAGCCCAGTGAAGTTTGAAATCAATCACTGTGTCTGAATGAATATCCTGTCGAAAGGAAAGGAAACATGCAGTATAAATCTCGAAGCGCATGAATGACATCGAATCATTCATATATTTGTCGTTTATCCTGATGGTTGCTGCATTGTGGATGATATCGCATTTGAAAAGGCACCACATGACGCTGCAAGATGGATGCCGGAGTTTCTGCAGTCGCATTATCAATGAAATGAACAGGAAAAAAAAAATGATGGAGCACATTTCTCTTCCACATGCGTTGTGCTGAATGGTTAGGCAAAAGAGCATCCATAAGATAAGCCATGCTTCTTATCCCTTCAGCCTCAATTGTAAGCAATTAATCTCATAAGTCTCCCATTTTTTTTTTTAGCGAGCGGTCTACAAAGTGGCCTGCATTTACTGCCGGAGAGGTCTCGAAAGTTGCTAAAAAACCATTCACCACTTATTTCGCCTGTCATGTCATGAGTTAGCAAGAAACGACAGCTCCAGCCTAGTAAGGCGTCATGCTTAGTTAGCATAATTATCGAGTTCAACATGGGCACAGCGAGAGGACACAGCATGCTTTTGAGATTTTATGGAATAGAGGTGATTTTTAAAACCATAAGCACCTAGTAGGTGCCTATACCCACAAAAATATATGAAAAGGGGCAGTTAATGATATACAAACGGTATGCCAATGATGCCCTTTTTAAAATCAATACAGCGCAAACGAATTGGAAAATATGTCCCATACCGTTGAAATACAGTCCGACCATCTATGGCTAATTAGTTGTTCACTTCGTTTGTTGAAGGCAAACAAATAAAATGCTAGGCATGAACAGGCATTTTAACTGCTTCCATGTTGTACTAAAGTGAACCGCCGCTTATTAAAATATACATCAGCTAATGGGTGATCTCATAGCTCTCAGGATGTTTTCACAACTCGAGAATTGCATTTGGCTACCTTTCAACTCGAGGGAAAACATTAGCAAGTGGCTCGGCCATATAGCGCCTCAACTGTGCGAAAATGTGTCTTGCTTCTCACAGTTCAATAAAAATAAAAATAAAACGTTCATTAAAAATTATTAGTTTGATAATCTTTTTTAATTTCCCGCGGAAAAAGGTTTTTAAATTTTGTTTATATGTATGCAATATGGAGCAAAAGCCAACATTTTTTTCCTACTTATTTCGATTTCGAAAGAGCAGCCCAATGGGTAGGTATGTCAAAGAACTGAGCCGTAATGTCAGCCGGCTGAGGTCGCTGGCTGATCCACCGACTGCAGCCAAGGCTAATCGATTAGAAACGCGGCGCACAGGGCCACTCTGTCATTTCAATTTGGACTCGGGTAAACAGCTCGGGACCCACCTGGCGATGACGGAGCTGCTGCTGGCACCCAGCCGTCGCTGGGACCTTGAACTCCCTGCGGTCGCTTCACTCCTTCAGCGGTCCTGTTCCACAAGTTCGCTGACGCTCTTCACAACAAAGACGGCGGATAATAAAGGAACACTTAGATTGCACCCTCCGCAAAGTTCAAAGCCACTTCACTCCAATTCGAGCAAGGTCTCTCCTTGTTTACCAGTTGAGACAACAAAAGGAAATAAATCGATGCTGTTTTTCAGGAGTCCTCAGATCTAATGGCAGAAGCAATAAAAACAGCACGCTTCTGTGGGTATTTCGTCGTTCCTGGCCATACGACAATCCCAGGAGTTGGTTGCACATTCACACAGGATATGGGGGACCAAAGCGTTCACCCTGTGACCACGAGTTGGCCACTGTCACGCAGTATGACACTATATAAGCGAGCATTCACCTTCTTCGCAGGATGAAATCTCCCTTGGATTTCGAACGCACGCCGTGTCTCACTCACAGACACTGGCGGATGTTCACGTGACGGCTACTGACGTCACGATGTGGTGACACGCACTCAGGTACTCATGAAATTTGCCAGATGAAGTTGACGGACGATCCGGCTCACACAGCTCAGGAGTGTTTTGAACCGTCAGCGATGAGACAGGTTGGTTTCAATAAATGCGCCAGCACGGCGGACTCATGCGCTCCGCACGTTGTCACCGTCACGATCACACAGGATCACACATATCTCAGCATTCTCCAGATTCCGTCACAGTCGCTCTCCTCGCTTACACCAATCCCTCACACTTCTGTCTCACTGTATCAGCTCAAACCCTGCCTGGCCAGCGCTCGTCCTGCCCACACACGCACTGCCGGACCCGCAGTTCGGAGGACCCGCACCGCCAGCCGCCGGCAGAGGGCGCGTTGGCAGCCGACTCTGGCTGAACCGACCAACCGACCGACGGGGTCAGGCAGACCCTGGCCGGCACCTCGCGCGATCTGAGCACAGTGGGGCGGCCCGGGTCCCAGACCTTCCGCAGCTGCTAATGTCATCACCGCAGTGAGGCATGCATCGTCGTGTCTCACTGTTGTAGTGAAGCGTATGCCTGTTGACTGTCTACACTCTACATAGACGATCACTGTGCAGTGTGCAGTGTGCAGCCATCCGCATTCCGAGTATGCATTTTGGAACAATGTCCGCATTAGGTAAAATGTCAGCGTTGGTAGGCATGAGGACTTGAATACAAAATCTTAAAAAGGGTGGGATCTGACATTTGTGGGTAAGGACACTTCTAGTGAAGAAGTTTAATGTCTTATGTGGTTGCGGAACTCATTGAAATGTAGGGAGAGTTGTCGTTTCAAATCTAAATACCTATTTAAATTCAGATCGTGAGGGAATAGCAAGAATGCTTCGGTGTAGGTATCGCCGGCCCAAATATCGATAAATTGCGCAGCAATGCATCATTCAGACTTGATATAAGGTACAAAATAATTCGGTGGAATTCATTAGGTAATTGTCCTTTCTGTTAAACGAAATGGTCCAGAGAATCAACTTATCTCAATACCTGTTACGTACATACCTATAACTACTACTCCTATATCTGAAAATTAGGTCAACGCCGAACCACGTGAGCCGTAGTCTTTCCATATTTGTATTTTACGTAAGAACCTGTCAGTCGAAGCCATCTTGCTGCCAGGCGAAAGCAACTAACGGGAGTCCGGTGCCATGACCCGGCTGGCCACCGAATGCCCCCGGGGCAGCCGCCGAGTCTGTTGCCAGGTGCCGATTCGGGCCGAGGTCCACCCACGCACGCGCGCGGCGTGGGCGGTAGCAGCTCGCTCAAACCGGACCGTTTCTCAATGCACGCGCGTCTGGCGCCGACCGGCTCTGTGTGCTGAGGCCTCAGGTGACAGGGGTCGGCTGCTCATAGCTGTGGGCCCGCGGCCGGGAGCGGTCCGGTGTTTTGATTGAGGTGATGAGACTCCGCGCACCACTGCGACCGCAGACTGCAGAGCTATGCTCTGGTCTGGTGTGGAGACAGCGGCAGCTGGATTTAGAATTAGACTGTTAGCTACAAATTGAGATTTACTATAGTTAGCTGGGGAAGCTGTGATCGCAGAAACTATGTCGGTAAATTGGTCGTAATAGTGCAGTCATGAGATGATACGGTGCCGAAACTAGTTTCTAAGCCTGAGTGGAATTTTGACGTCGCCTAAGCGGAACCGGGAACACTACGCTTTGTTTTGGTCGGGAGCAAGGGGCAAGATGTTAACTTATGCTATAACAACATGTTACTTATGTTATTGTAAGCATCGCCTATTGCTGAATCATTATCAGTACCTAATGCAGTGCTTAGTTCAGCAATAAAAAAGACAAAAAAAATGATTAAAGATGTAACATGTTGAACTCTGCACTACCCAATGGATATCCCAACGTTCTTTATTTCACCTCATAATTTATCAGTTTTTGTCGTGCACTTTTTGCATAAAATTCCGTTACATAACATAGATTTAAAATATAGCCTCCCACAACGCTGCCCTTTCCTTCCGCATTGCCAAACATTAACCACGTTTTATGTCTGGCTTTTAAAGGTCCTTACCTGTCTTATTTTGGGTATGGTACGCGAGGCTAGTTAGCTGATCGCTGTACGGTGAATTCATATTTTCCGATACATGCAATCACTGCCCTTTCAATGCGGGCACGGAACACTTTTCACCGTAAATCATGATATTTGGCATATAACTAGGTACCCAATGGGTACTACCCACTACCCATACCCATCTACGCGCAAAATTGAAATTTAGCGTCTGACATAGCTTACTTCACAACTAATCAGCCCATCAACTGATCGCCCACATTCAGTGACAGCGGCTGTCACAAAAGCAAAGGACAACCAGATGTTGATGTCACCATACAGACAATTCAAACGTCCATGCGTTTACAATAGTCGTATGCTTTTAAATCCCTGACAAGCCTTTTACGTTTATCATGGAAAACTAAACCACCATCGAAAATCATGACCCGGAAATTTCGCCGAGAACGCGGTTGTTGATTTATGGCAATTAGACCATTGTCCCATTTTTCTAAATGAAATATTGCTCTTGGTATAAGCTCATTTTAATCATGAAACAACGTGAGAAGCGCGGCGAGCGTGTGTTGGCGTTCCTCATCATAACACAAATAGCTCCAAGTCAATTAACGGTCCGGGATAGGGAAGATCATCACATCATGTCAGATCAGGCTGTGGCATGGTGGTCGACAAGTTGGCTAGCTGCAGGATATTTAGACGGATGTGCATACAAGGATAAAGCCCACCTGTCGGGTAAGTAAAACATCCCTTCGAGAAAAAAAAGAATTCCCATGAAACCCGGAGACCGTGCCTGACATCTCCTTTAATGCGTCGCGTGTATGCTAAAATCGTGGTAGAAATGCAATTAATTATCATCGTATATGTTTTATAATTTTATTGCGCTCATTCGTGTCCTACAGTACAGGCTGGTGGCTAAGGCTCCTGTTCCCCATCCTGACCATTGTCTTTGTCCTGACTCGTCAAAGGAAGAATGGGGCAAAACGGCCACCCTAACGCTTCTTACGATACCGACGCTTGATTTGATTAGTGTTTACCACTATACCATTATAACTACCTATATTATAATGGTTATATCAAATACGAAGAAACAAAAATGTATTTTTCAGTTGTATTGCTCTTCGAAATCAACGAAGCATGTCGTCTGTCATGATCAAAAGGCATGTGTCATTTCATGATTATCATCTGCCATAAGACTATTTCGGCTTGATAATACAATACCTATAGTAATGCTGAAATGTTTTCTAATAAAACATTAAATGCTTCGTAACACCTGCAGACACCTGCAGACACCTGTAGACAGCATGCTCAGTAGTCATTGGACCTAAATTTTGTCAATGAATGAACGAATGAAGCCGCGTTCCGCTGGGGTTTTTGGATTTCTACGCCGGTGGTTGGGAGGAGGGTTGCTCGAAAAACCATCCATCTAATCAATTGAAGAAGAAAAAAGCTCAATTGCATCTGAAAGTTATTCTGAAGTGAATGAGCCCAGGCGGTAGTGCTTATCGGAAAAAAATTGTCGGCAAACTTAATAAAAAGTCAACATTGTCCGTTATTAAACATTAATGCAAAACGACCAGTGTCGCTAGTTACAGAGCACGCTCATTGTATGATCTTACACGTAGCGTGTCTCTAAGCGTGAACCGATATACATTAGCTTACGAAGCAAGGCAATAACAGGATTTTCCTTTACCCAACAACTGTAACCGCGCAATGTAGTTATCATACTATAGCATCAGGCCTGAGGCCACGCTGAAGACGGATGTTTCTTATAACTTGTCCGTCCCCACTGACGGTTTGAATGGCCTGCTGGTCAGTTTAGCTATCGGCCTCTTGCTGCGCAGGCTCTGTTGGCGCGTCTTCAGAGGGCTGCTCATTCTCGGTGCTCTCCGCTGGTTCCTGTTCCTCCTCCTTGGGAGCGCCCTCCTCTGCCTCAGGGGAGCCTCCATCTGATTCGTCGCTGGGCGTCGCCTCCTCAGAGGCGTCTGCCGGCGCCTCGCCCTCGTCCTTATCCGTCGCCTCTCCCTCTCCCTCACCCTCTGCCGGAGACTCGCCCTCACCTGGCTCTTGAACATCAGCTCCGTCCGTTTGTCCGGGCTCGTCCAGCTGCTGCTCCAGCTGCTCGGCCTGCTGCTCCAGACCTTGCTCCGGGTCCAGCGTCGGCTGCCGGTCCTCCGGCGGGCTCTTCTTCAGCGCGCCGACCGTCTTCACCCAGACCACGTTCGTCGTCACCAGGGTGCCGATCTTGCGGAACGTCTCCGGGTTCGATATGGTCCTCCCCGTCTTCACCGCCACGTCCCTGGTGGCGACGAGCGTCCTGCCCGCGGCCTCCCTGGTCTTGTCGGCCGCGACTCGGAGCCGCTCTCGGAGGGTGACGTGCTGCTTGCCGTCGGGCTCCTCGAGGTAGCCGTATGGGGACCGTAGAGCGCACGTGTTGGTCCGCCACGCAATGTCATACATGATGGCGATCATGATCACTGAAACAGACAGATTGAAAGCTTCAGGCTGCTGCACTGCAAGCTTTACATGTGTTTGTGTATTTCTTACTTTCAGAATGCAGCCTAGAAATATGTATCTTCAAGTGAACTCAGAAGTCTCGTTGTCAGTCAAGGAATGTGAAATTCGCCCACTTAGTAATCCAAAGTTTGTTGCATTGATAATTTTATTATGTGCTTCTAATAACAGCAAAACGAAACAAACTTTGGCTTACCTAAGTTAAATAATTTCACATTCCTTGCCAAACAACGAGCACTCTGATTTTCATTTGATGCTAGTTGAGGCCATAAGTTGAAAATAAACTAGCGACTAGCGTCACTCGATTATTACCAGGGCCCTGTTCGGGCAGCGCATCCTATTGCAAAATTTTGCACCACGCATGCGCAGTTGGGGTCTCTCGGGTGCCAAGCTCCGCCCTTCGGCGTATGACGTCACACGTGTGACGTAGGCTCGCGCAAAATCTTTCAGTTTTGCGCAAGAAGAAAATAGTAGCTGCAGGAGGCGAAAGTGGCGCGGATTAAAGTTTACCCTCATATATTTCTTATTGATTATTTGAATTGGACAAATTAATTCGTATATAATGTAAGATAAAAACACCAAAACCACCCAACGTTTCGTGTTATTCACTTTTTCAAGGGTGATATGTATGCATATCACCCTTGAAAAAGTGAATAACACGAAACGTTGGGTGGTTTTGGTGTTTTTATCTTACATTATATACGAATATTTCTTATTGTAAGTGGTTAGTATGGTGTTATTTTGGTATCATTATCTTTCTTTTCAGTGGCACATTGCTATTAACCACATTTGAACGCATTTTACTCAGTAATTGAACGAAACACACCAGTCCATCCGCGCCACGGTTCGCCGCGTCTCGCGTGGCCCTCGGCTTTGCGTGGGCTTTGCGGGCCGGCGGAGAGGGGGCGGAGCATGGGCGGAGCCAGGCGGCTGACATCATCGCATGTGTGACTTCACACTCAGCAAAATATTTTGCGCGGACCCGAACAGGGCTCAGTATAACGCCTTTTGTGGCGACTAACGGAGCGAGCGAGAGGGTGGGCCTTGCACGTGCGAAATTGCGAGGGGGTACCTCCAACTGACTTGTGCACGGCACCTTACTAATCGGTCTCTAGCGATGTGCCAAATTTGAGCACAATCGGCTCAGCCGTTCTCGAGATCTGGAAGCGGCACCCTGCACGTGCGCACGTGCAAAATGGGTCCCAACTGACTTGTGCACGGCACCCTACTAACTGCTCCGTAACCGTGTACCAAATTTGAGCGCAATCGGTCCAGCCGTTCTCGAGATCTGGAAACGACCCCTGCACGTGCGCACGTGCAGCAGCACCCCAACTCTGGCACATGGATATGCATTGCCTAGTGGGTGCCTACCTACATGCCAACTCTCAGCGCAATCGGCCCAGTAGTTACCGAGATATTGCAACCATTACAAAAGTGACACCTCTTGGTTTTGCACGTGGCCGGTGGCACGTGCATAAGGGGTCACCCACATGCATCGGGAATAGTGCAATACTTGGTAGAAGGAATGAAGCTACCCTACAAAAATTACCGCATGTAAATCGGTCAAGTGGTTGCTGAGATATAAGCCTCGCAAAAGCGTGACCACGGCCGGCCGCTCATTACGGAGCGAGCGAAGCGAGCGGAGTCTTACGTATGTAGAACCAGTATAACGCCTTTTGGGGCGACTAACGGAGCGAGCGAGAGGGTGGGCCTTGCACGTGCGAAATTGCGAGGGGGTACCTCCAACTGACTTGTGCACGGCACCCTACTAACTGGTCTCTAGCGATGTGCCAAATTTGGGCACAATCGGCCCAGCCGTTCTCGAGATCTGGAAGCGGTACCCTGCACGTGCGCACGTGCAAAATGGGTCCCAACTGACTTGTGCACGGCACCCTACTAACCGGTCCCTATCCATGTACCAAATTTGAGTGCAATCGGTCCAGCCGTTCCTGAGATCTGGAAACGACCCCTGCACGTGCGCACGTGCAACAGCACCCCAACTCTGGCACATGGATATGCATTGCCTAGTGGGTGCCTACCTACATGCCAACTCTCAGCGCAATCGGCCCAGTAGTTACCGAGATATTGCAACAATTACAAAAGTGACACCTCTTCGTTTTGCACGTGGCACGTGCATAAGGGGTCACCCACATGCATCGGGAATAGTGCAATACTTGGTAGAAGGAATGAAGCTACCCTACAAAAATTACCGCATGTAAATCGGTCAAGTGGTTGCTGAGATATAAGCCTCGCAAAAGCGTGACCACGGCCGGCCGGCCGGCCGGCCGGCCGGCCGGCCGCTCATACTCAGAAATTTCCGTTAATCTAAGGAAAGACTACGCTCGCTTCGCTCGCTCCGTAATAACGGAAATTTCCGAGTATGAGCGGCCGGCCAGCCGGCCGGCCGTGGTCACGATTCTGCGACGCTTATATCTCAGCAACCACTTGACCGATTTACACGCGGTAATTTTTGTAGGGTAGCTTCATTCCTTCTACCAAGTATTGGACTATTCCCGATGCATGTGGGTGACCCCTTATGCACGTCCCACGTGCAAAACGAAGAGGTGTCACTTTTGTAATTGTTGCAATATCTCGGTAACTACTTGGCCGATTGCGCTGAAAGTTGGCATGTAGGTAGGCACCCACAAGGCGATGCAGATCCATGTGCCAGAGTTGGGGTGCTGCTGCACGTGCGCACGTGCAGGGGTCGATACCAGATCTCGAGAACGGCTGGACCGATGGCGCTCAAATTTGGCACATGGTTAGGGACCGGTTAGTAGGGTGCCGTGCAAAAGTCAGTTGGGACCCATTTTGCACGTGCGCATGTGCAGGGTGCCGCTTCCAGATATCGAGAACGGCTGGGCCGATTGTGCTCAAATTTGGCATATCGCTTGAGACCGGTTAGTAGGGTGCCGTGCACAAGTCAGCTGGAGGTACCCCGTCGAAATTTTGCACGTGCAAGGCTCACCCTCTCGCTCGCTCCGTTAGTCGCCCCAAAAGGCGTTATACTGGTACTCAGAAATTTCCGTTAATCTAAGGAAAGACTACGCTCGCTTCGCTCGCTCCGTAATAATATTTAATCTCCTTACGTTGGGATGTACCGATTCCAACAACTTTTACAGTGATTATACTGGTAGGTAAACACAGCGACTCATGATTTACGCTACCTATTCATGTAATTAGAAGTATTCCTTTATTGTCTGCAAGTACAGGCGGTATAGTGCACTTATGTAAGCTGTGTGTGTGTGTGCAATTGATTCAATCATAGTCATATAGTATTCATTGAATGACTTATATTGACTTATAGCACATACGATGTCACCCACCTATTCCGATGGCCAGCGCCAGATATCGCAGGTACCATATGGCAGGCTTTGGGACTGGCCCAGGAGGAACTGAAACAAATGACAGATATGCGAATTAAAATGTCATCTGTCGAGCCACCACCGACTTAGTCTTATGAGTGTGAAGGTACTGTGTTTGATGCGTATCTGCATAACTTCATAAAACACGCAATTTAAGAACAATACCCTTTCCCAAAATTATATTCCCTGTTCCATGAGATGTGTTTGCCGAGCTCGAGACGTGTTCCGGGCTGATACACCCTATCGGCGGCGGAGCAGGCTGGCTGGCCCGCACGCCCGCATCGCCCACTGACTACGTCCGGGGGCGTTCGGCCGACCGAGCTTCATTCCGGGGAATCGCACTTAGGAAACGGACCGTCATGAGGGCCGTCCGTGGCTCGACACACAGTCACGGGCAGCAGGATATAGGTGCGCTCTGGTGGGCGGTGTTCTTGGCGAATAGGTGATGTTAACTTGCTGCTTGTTGATTGCCGTTTACCTATATGATCTTATCTAGCCCATAGTCACCCAGCCAGGGCACGGTTCGTACTCGTCCTTTATTTAACTGGAATATAAACAGAGCTCTGTCACTTACTGTAGTAGCTGGTCGAGTTGTCCACTCGGATGTCGGAGACTCCCGACTCGTAGCCGGCCTCGAAGGAGGCTTGGACCAGCTCGGTCATGTTCTCCACCTCCCTGGTGAGGTAGACCTTGTGGTGGGCGATGACGCTGCCCTCCTCCATGTTTAGCACCTCTGAGGTTGAGTACCACGAGCCCAGCGTTTGGCGGAAGATACGGTCCAGCTGTAGTGGCCAAGATGTAGTTTAGAAACAATGCGGTGTTGCCACCAAATCATAACCTACAGGACTTCATCAAATGCCTCCCTCGGGCTGTTCTTTAGGCATTTAGACACAGCGTATACACATGCTGTGTCTAAACGCGTCTTTTGCAAGGATTTAGAAAAAAAACGCAATTAGTCATCATGCCACGTATTTCAATGGCAAGAGAAGATATTTTGTAGAATAGAGAAGATTTTGCTCAGAAATCGTAATCAAAACGATACCGTATTGATTGGACTGTGGACAGATATTTTAAGCGAGAACGAGTTTTCGCATTTCCGGGCGCATGATGGGAGCTCTCCCCTACCAATCCCTTTAAAGGTAACGCACTACGCAGGACACTATCAAACCATCATCGGTAATGCATGAGTTCCGCCTTCCGGTAAAAGTTGGCCAAGCTTCTGCACAGAATGCATGCTATTGAACTCCTATGAGTCCTGTGCAACCTTACCTGTTCATGAATATATTTGGTGGCCTCTTGGTAGGCTACCTCCTCTGGATAGAGCAGCACTGTTCTCCAGTGCATGTTGAGAATTCGAATGGAGCCCCAGACTCCCGCCACTGTAAATAAGACAATTACAGAGATGAAGCGCGCACTATGCAATTATGCATGGATTGTTTATGGTAATAATCCATTTCCTATTTGACAGTCGCATTAAGGAGCAATTACAGCCTATCACGCCCACGTCATCGGTCAACAAAGACGGAACTGATGACGTCATAGGACCACTGCTCATCTCGCGCGAACCCGCCGCCCACTGAGATGGCGAGTCTGTCGCTGCAGGCGCCGCGCTGCAAGGCAAGCTGGAATCTTGCTGTAGACGTTCTCTAGTTAATTGTTAAGTCCGTCTACACACCGAAGTATCTCCTAGTTATTCAGAGTATGTACACTGTACAGTTACCTACAGAGTACAGAATGATGTTCCACTTTTTACAGGCAAATGGTTGCATGGAGTGCTAGGCTGTGCCGCATCACACAAAATGAGCTCACGCGGCTACCGACAGTACCTATAATGCTATGACCTAAAGGCCTGGCTACACTATGCGTTTTCTTCGTGCGTTTTTGCGTGTTTGCGTGTTTTGCGTGATATCGTTCTAGAAAAAAAGAACGATATTACGTTTTTGTGATGTTTTTCACCTTAAATTTTAGTTACATAAGAGTTATATTAGCTTTTGTATATAACCAAAGTAAAAATTATATTGTTTATCACTTTTTTCCTAGAACGATATTACGCAAAACACGCAAACCTGCAAAAACGCACGCAGAAAACGCATAGTGTAGCCAGGCCTTAACGCTGACAATAGACTCGCCTATAATTATGTTATAAACGGCGCAACCGTTCCAGTCAACTGATAGCTTCTGAGGAGTGGAACATCATTCTACCATGTTCTGAATCTTATCAAGCTAGCGTGGCAATAACACCAGTCACACCAACAACGTATTAGTCAACAATCGCTTACTGTTGGCAACCAGCCCTGTTCATAAATCGAGAAGAATAAAGAAGATAATTGAGCTATAATCGTGGTTGCATGTAGGTAAGAGCTCAGTAACGTGTTCTGGCTGAAAATGAATGACACACCAAATCCTAAGCCAACATACAGTTAAAACCAAGTTATGACTATAAACCACGAGAGAATTTCGCCGCGCTTTGGGAGTCGTAGAAGCGACATCGAGTGTCGAAAACACGGCAGGAATGGGATATTTGATTTTCCTTATCGAGTTGAATTCGCAAAGGCAGAAATGCGATGAACGGAAGCTGAGGCATCTGGGGATATTTCTTTGATTTCTATCGAGGCAGTGGAGCTGAAGTTCGGAACAAGTGAGACAGGCCCAGACTGGTGTCAGAAATAGTCGGAACAACTTTGATGGATTAACACTCTGAACTAGGAAACTCTAATGCGTGAGATATGCCTGAAGCTATCAGGAAAAAAGGAAGCCGTTTTACTGACGGCTAATACTTTTCATCGAAGGAGCAAAACAGCATTTGTATATATCTTCTCGGCCTCTTTACCTTTCTCGGGGCAGTGGCAGAGGGAGAGCCGTCGCCGTCGCGGTTGGCCACTGGCCATCACTCCCGGGGGGAACTGACGCTCCGCCGGCGTCGTGGTCGTCACCCGGGTCGTCGTCGTTGTCGTTGTGGTAGTCGACGTCGTTGAAGTCTCGGTGACTGTCGTGTGGACTGTCGTAGTGTTGCTGATGTCAGCCTCGGTAGAGTTAAGTGAAACGGTGCTATCCTCTGTGGTGTCTGTGATATTCTGACATGTCCCGTTGAGGCACAGTTCGGTGGTGTTTGACAAAGTTGCTTCACCGTTCGTTTCTGTGGTGCTCGGAATGTCTGTGGTAGTCTCTACCTCTCTCTTCCTCCTCCGCAGTCCCTCCGGCACCGTCTCGGTTGTCGTAGATAGCTGACTGTCGGTTGATATTTCGGTGGTCGTACCAGCGGCATCGGTGCTTCCTCCAGCGTTTCCTCCCAATGTAACTGATGTCACATTGTCAGATTCTTCACTTAACCCTAGATCATTCACAGCTGTACTGTTGTCATCTGCTGTCCCCAAAACAACAGTATTGTTTGCGTCCAGTGGGTCACCAGTAACAGTCTGCGTTTCGTTCGGGGACAGTGTGGTGGTGGCGGCAGCTCTGGCAGCTTCCTCAGCGAGGAGGATCTCGGCGATCAGCTGCTCCCTGGCCCAGCTCAGGGAGCGGTCCAGCCGGCACAGACACCGCTCCTCCGGCAACAGGTTCCAGTTGGGAGGCGGCGGCGTGGTGGTCGTCGTTGTGGTCGTTGTCGTGGTCCGGGTCGTTCGTCGAGTGGTCGTGGACGGGGTCGGGCTGGTCGAGGTTTCAGCTGTGGTTGTTGTAGCGTTCAGGTCCACAGCCGTGGTGGTGTTCTCGACATCTGAAAAGGAAGCGTTTGTTCCGGTCAGGTTTCTCTGTTGACGCAGGCAGGCAGTTTGCACGGTAAACATGTGAACTAACTAAAACCGACTCACCGCAGTGGAAGTAACGCTTACCCGCTGTGGTCGTAAAACAATGCAAACTCACCTTTCGCTGAGATTATCCAGCTGAGTCGCCCTAGAGCGATTACATAAGTTTTTTGCTGATGTTCTACAGTGGAATGGCGATGCTTCGAGGTCATGCACGATAAAATAAAACCTTCAGAATGAAGCCAGCTCCGAGACAACATCAACATATGTTCTATTGAGTGATAATGTCCACGATCCATTCATCCGCCCACTAATAAGAGCTAGGCAAGGGTCAGTGGAAATGCATATTCATTGTGGGGACAATCTGAGAGTGCACATTGCATAATGCATGCTGAATCAATGCTAATTGCGCTCGTCTGAAAGCCTGCATCGCTTTGTAGGTGAGTTGAATGTGAGCGGGT
This sequence comes from Amphibalanus amphitrite, assembly GCF_019059575.1. Taxonomy (NCBI): domain Eukaryota; kingdom Metazoa; phylum Arthropoda; class Thecostraca; order Balanomorpha; family Balanidae; genus Amphibalanus; species Amphibalanus amphitrite. The sequence continues at coordinate 280,928 of NW_024881839.1, forward strand.
GCATCCGTGCAATATTCATAACTGCGAATTGCCAAGGATTTCATGACATTTTTGTCCTCCACCTATATAATAAGCTCCTTTGTAAGACACGTGAGTTATCTATAAACTGAAGACATCTTTGAATGAAACTACATCACGTCAATCGAAGGATTCGTATGACTGTTATTTACGCACGTTTCCGTCTTCGGAGATGGTTTCTTACCGAGGTACAGTTATAGTAAACACACACGTCACACAGACTTCCTTCTAGTATTTTTAAAAGCGAACGGTAGTCACTACAGACGCTACTTACTCCGAGAACAGGGACCACCGCGTCGGCGACGCGAAGAACGGTCCAGGAGAAGGGACCGGCCGCGCGCGACCGTAAACTGGCCCAGACGGGGACGGCCTAGGTCCGGGGATCAGCATTGAGGACCAGAGACCAACAACGAGGGACCGGTGGCTAGGGACCAGAGACTAGCGATGAGAGATCAGAGAGAAATGGCTAATAACCAGTGTCTGGCGGTCAAGGACTTGATAACTGACGCAAGGTCACTGGCTCGGTGCCCCGGTGCAGCTGCGGCCACGGTCGCTAAGCCACCAGCTTGGTGATACAATAATAAATAGACTGACTATAGAATCGTTACTGATTGTGCGCCTTTAATAGGACAGTTTCCATTAATCAATGTCCGTTTACATCCGTTGTTGCATGCATTTTTAACGCCAGATTGATAATCAATCGTTAGTCGGAAGTTGTGTCCGATCAGTGGTCAGGACAGAGTATCTAGTTTTGTGCAATTACCGGAAAATGGACTCACACAGCCGGCTATATGTCAGACTAAGTACTGAACAATGTACGGACACTCGTTGATCGATCGACAAAATCCAAATATGTCACGCAGATGCAGTCGGTGAATAAATAGTCTAATCTCGATAAATATTCAAACCATTTAATTCGCCGAGCCGGCCGACCGGCCCGCGTGGGACGGAGGCCGCTCTGCCGACCCTGGCGGTGGAGCGCCGTCCTATAAACCGTTCCCGCGGCGGCCCCGGCGGACGGCAGCCGCCTTTTACGGGTGCCGCCGCAGCGACCACTCGACTTTTTGGGCGGTCGACTCACTGATCTGTCGATAAAGTGACTTGGTAACTAATGACGATGGTAGGTATGTGCTGCGCTGCCTCCAGAAATGGCCTCCTCGCTGGAGGCGGACCGGACCGAGAGACTACTCGCGTTTAATTATTCAGAACGTTCACTCGTAGTAATAGGAAGCAAAATAAAACGAATGTTATAATTTATCAAGCATTAATTCTTTTTTAAATTCGACTCATCAAACACTTTTCAGTGATAGGTTTGCTTTTTTGGCCTCCAGGTACTTACCTAATGAAAATTGTCATTAAATGTAGGGATTTATATGACCATTGGCATAGCTTTTCTGGCATTATGTTACATGCGCCCAAGCCGCTCAGTAAAACAGCAATCATTCGAAACCACTGGTGGATTCGAATGGATATTCTGTTACGGGCGGCTGTGGCCGCCCGTTGTGGCACGCCTGGCGCCGCCCGTGGCGCCTCCCCGGCTGGCCGCGCCCGGCGCCGCCCCTGCCGCGTGGCCCTGGGGCGGGGTCGGCGGCTAGCCCTGGCTGGGCGGGCGGCGGCCCGAGAGACGGGATCGGAGGGACGTGTGGAGCGGTACGCGCTTGTGCTCCCTAAACTGCAAATAGAGTGACGTTCGGATCCGGTGTGTTCAGCTCCCGCAACATTTGGCGCGGTCGGTAGGACCGGCGACGGCAACGGTGAGTCTGTTGTGTTATTATCGTTTGGCATGATTGTGTTTAGACTGTAGCCGATTAACTAATGGCCGGAGCCGAGCGGTCTGCTCGGATCAGTGGTGGATGAGGGGACGGTAGGGTTACCGCAGGCATTTTTCGGGGCGGTTAGCCTTGATTATTTATTATTATTATTTAGAGACTGAGTAGTATCGCAGGCGGTTAGCCTGTGAGACAGCGTCGTGCTTTTTTGATAGGGTAAACGGCTATTGCCTCTGTTGGATGGTGTCGCACTCGACTATGCGCGGCCCCTGTATGAGACAGGTAAAAGTTATTGAAACATAAAGGAGGAAACACTGATACGGAACGAACATCGAGTGGGTCGGTAGCATTAGCCTAGCGTGACGCCGAAACTGAGCGCGCGATGCTCCAGGACACAGTAAGTCAGCTTCAACAGGAGGTTGGGCAGCTGCAGTCGTCCTTGGAGGCACTCACTGTTGCTCGTTTCAGCCCTGATACGTCCAAAACTAGCGGGTGTTACGGGTGTGGTGCTCCTGACCATTTTCGGCGGGACTGCCCAGTGGGGCGTCTTGGTCAGCTGAGGTCCGGGACACCGGGGTCACAAAGTTGAGGTGTCCCTCGTGAGGAGGGGAGGCCGCAGTCGAGGTGGGTGCCCGTTAGTCGCTTCCAGCGCTGACCCACCTCGACCGATGTGTCTTCTCGATCCGGTTTTGCGGCAGAACAGGAGCGTGACCGGTCTATTATGTGACTAGGTCAGGATGTGTGTCAAAGGTTTCAGGCGGGAAATCAAATTTGGTCCCTCCTGATCGAAACCGAAAGTAGTGGAAGACCCTGTTACATCAAGTAGGGTGGGTGGGCAGATATTGACTTGTGCTGCTAAGAAGTGCTCGGGAACCAAAAGGTGATTGTATTTTTAAGTTTCAGATGGACCCTACGCGGCTGGAGCTAGACAGCCTCTGGACGGCTGTTGCCGAGGAAAGGGCCGAGCGCGAGCGACTGGAGGAACAGCTTCAGGGTCTCCTCAGAGGGCTCTCGGGAGGTGGTATGCCTTCCGCGGACGCCGGGCTGCCGCTGATCGTGCAGCAGGACGCGGAGCTGACTGAGGTGGTGACGGAGATGCCGTCCTCCGCACTGTGGTCGTCGCCGGCGCCGTCGGACTCGGACCTGGTGGAGGTGGTGGTGGAGGTCCCACCCGCGGATGGTGGTGCCGCGGGTGAAGCCATGTGGGGGACGCAGCCAGATGGAGAATCGTTCCCGTCTCCTGACAGGAGACGCCCGGGAGACGGCGAGGAGGGCGGCGGACGACCACCCGTATCTCCGACCGCCGCCATCCTGGCGGAGGTTTCAGTCGCGGTCGACGGTGCCGACATATTGGGCGAAATTCTGGGCGGGCCGGTATCTCCGGCCGCCGCCATCCTGGCGGGGGCTTCAGTCGGGGTCGACGGTGCCGACATATTGGGCGAGATTCTGGGCGACCCGATCGACACGGACTTTGGCTTGGGGGACATCGCTGAGGGGTCCGGCGGTTCGCCGGAGGCTGGTCCGCCGGGGTCCGCCGTGCTCTTAATAGGAGATTCTATGCTGAGCGGGGCGGACTTCCGGTGTGACCCCCCTCGGCGCCTGTCCGTGTGCGCGGTCCCCGGGCTGACTCTGAGCCGCTGGCTGCGGTCAAGCGCGACCGGAGTAAGGGCGTGGGTCTGTGGGAAAGGGGAGCTGACGGACCTCCAAGTCATCTTATGGCTGGGCGGTAATGACGTTTACCCAAGGGGGGCCGCCTTCGACCCGGTCACGGTGGTGGTGACGCTGGGGCGGCTGAAGGAGACCATCATCGACGCCCGTAGCCTTGGTTGCGCCGTGACCATCCTCGGCGTGACGCCGCGGCCGGCCCGCGACGGTGGCAGAGTGTGGGAGTCCACCCCGGCCTTCTGGCTCGAACGGGCGCTGTGCGAACTGTGCCGCGAGACCGACTCCACTTTCGTCGCGCTCGGCCGACGCCTCTGCCGGCGGGAGGGGAGGAAACGGCGCTTTAAGATGGACGGCAGGTTCTTCTCGGCTGACGGGGTCCACCTCAGCGCCGCCGGCTACCGGCGACTGATGGACTACCTGCCGGGGTGGCTCAGGCGCGGCCGACGCTAGGCGGCATGTGTGAGGGCGCTCGGGACGGTGTGTATGAATGTATGATTCGAAGTTGTCGTTTTTGTTGTTGTTGTGTTTTGTTGAGGCTGTTTTTGGTGTGGTTGTCATGCGGGGGGTCACTCGTGCTCGTGGGATGACTCGTGCTCATGTGGGGGAGGGGTGTTACGGGCGGCTGTGGCCGCCCGTTGTGGCACGCCTGGCGCCGCCCGTGGCGCCTCCCCGGCTGGCCGCGCCCGGCGCCGCCCCTGCCGCGTGGCCCTGGGGCGGGGTCGGCGGCTAGCCCTGGCTGGGCGGGCGGCGGCCCGAGAGACGGGATCGGAGGGACGTGTGGAGCGGTACGCGCTTGTGCTCCCTAAACTGCAAATAGAGTGACGTTCGGATCCGGTGTGTTCAGCTCCCATCGACAAAATCCAAATATGTCACGCAGATGCAGTCGGTGAATAAATAGTCTAATCTCGATAAATATTCAAACCATTTAATTCGCCGAGCCGGCCGACCGGCCCGCGTGGGACGGAGGCCGCTCTGCCGACCCTGGCGGTGGAGCGCCGTCCTATAAACCGTTCCCGCGGCGGCCCCGGCGGACGGCAGCCGCCTTTTACGGGTGCCGCCGCAGCGACCACTCGACTTTTTGGGCGGTCGACTCACTGATCTGTCGATAAAGTGACTTGGTAACTAATGACGATGGTAGGTATGTGCTGCGCTGCCTCCAGAAATGGCCTCCTCGCTGGAGGCGGACCGGACCGAGAGACTACTCGCGTTTAATTATTCAGAACGTTCACTCGTAGTAATAGGAAGCAAAATAAAACGAATGTTATAATTTATCAAGCATTAATTCTTTTTTAAATTCGACTCATCAAACACTTTTCAGTGATAGGTTTGCTTTTTTGGCCTCCAGGTACTTACCTAATGAAAATTGTCATTAAATGTAGGGATTTATATGACCATTGGCATAGCTTTTCTGGCATTATGTTACATGCGCCCAAGCCGCTCAGTAAAACAGCAATCATTCGAAACCACTGGTGGATTCGAATGGATATTCTACATTCGAATCCACCTAATTACTCACACACTCATCCAAGGCGCCTTCCAAGCCAAGGCAGTCGGATGTTTTCCCAGTAGTGAGCTGGGATTATTTCATACGTCTGTATATATCGTACAAGAGCGCAAACCAGACACTAGTTATATGCAGGCATGGTGGTCACGTCGCCGGTCGTGGCTACTAAATTTTACCGGCCGCCAGAATTGCGGGCCGGGTTTAGTGGCGATCGATCTTAGCTTTAAGTGCACCGCCCGGAAGTAAACCGGTCACGGGGACCAGAGCAGGACATTGAAAGTTAGAAAATCATCCAGCACAAAATCCGGCAGCGCTTTTTTTTGCTCCTGTTGAGATACGTTAGATTTTAATGAGTTGCTCAATCTGATATACCACAGATAACAGTAGTACTACTGTTATCTGTGGATATACCTATCATATATATTGTAACACATAGCAAAAATAACTGTTTTCGCTACACGCCGTACGTGTAGTTAAATTTGGCAGCAATTTTGTGTACATACGGTACGTTGATTTTAACGTAAACGCGGTAACGACCAAAGCTAAACTATATTTTTCCTATCCGCTGAGTGCCGTTCACTGAAAGCTGAATGTTTGCGCCATGCTGAATGTTTGCGCCATGTTTGCGCTACCTAAACATACAAAATCAATATTTTAGGATTGAATTGACGTTTTAAATGTAATCTTAAATTTGTTCAAACTGTGCGCTTGCTAACAACCCATAGGCAAGGTTTTATTGTCGACATTGTGCAACTTTGAAGAAAACGAGTCATTCAGTGTGCTTGCCAAAAGGGGACTTGTTATTGAACAGCTTCCCCTGATCCCAGCCATAAAATCTTATAATATGTGCCCGGTTAATCATTACCAGCTGACATATGGATAGGTAGGTATTTGTTTACATTAGTGTGTCAGCTTTTGCCGTTTTTATGCAACGCCTGTCCAGTGTTCATTGTCCAATATCTATTGTTCTTGTTCAACTGTATGCTTCATCTCCTACCGAGACGCCACTCACCGAGCCCCGACTGAGTCCATCCGTCCGTCTCACTCGTCGCCGATGTGGTGATCGTGTCGTTCCCCGTAGAGTTGTACGTCGTACGACCACCGTCGGGGTCCGTAACGACGGTAGTGCCGTCCGTAGTAACCTCGCCATTTACTGCGAAAAAACGGGGCACGAGGTTACACACCGAGGGCTGAGCTCCCTGCAATTTATTCACGTCAATACACCGCATAATTTTATCAGACATATTATATATAAATAAAGGCATGTATGTTTCACGAAATAACGCAATAAACAATCATAAGGTCATCTTAAGAAGCTCTTTTTATTGCCTATTGCGACATTTCGAGCTTGTTGACGTGGTGGGTGTCTGCAATTGATGAAGACTGCTCACTGAATCAACTAAACTTCAAAGCAGTCCAGCGAGTCTCACAGTCGCTAACGACTCTGCTATAGTTAGCAGTTACTCTGAGTTCTTTGCAGTTGGGCAAACAAGGTTGGTACATAGCTTTGTTGTAGGCGCGGAAACTTCTGTGTGAATGAGCGGCCGATAACGACCTTGTTTCGTGGCGGGTGCGATCGGGCGCTATTGCTATTGCGTCCCAATGCGGCCGCCTGTTCGCCATTGCAAACTTCGCCTCTCAGATGGCCTTGTTCTACACATTAAGAGCTTCAACGGTCGACCAAACTGATACCGTAAGATCGTCCAATTTGGAACTGATTGGCTCACATTGATGTCGAACTGGCCCTTTGAAAATGGACTCAAAGGTGAAACAGGCAAGTGCAATTAGATATCTCAGGGTAACTAGAGGGATGGTTTCGTAATGCCGGCAATATTTATGGACGCAATTGCCAGGTTCCTACTGTTTTTCAGCATGCATTGTTTTTCATCAACATTTTCTAACAATCGTCTACTAGTAGGTAATGGCGCTCTGAGAATACCTGACGCTACGTCCCTGCAAGGACGATTTGTCCCGTATAACTGGGGAAAGAAGCACTTGACTTATTGCTCCCATGATAGAGTTTTTGTATAAACTTTCGGTACCGCCTGCCCTAAGAACACTCACCAAAGGTCACGGTCTGGCCGGAGACCAGCAGCAGCGGCAGCAGCAGCGGCAGCACCCGCCGCATGATGGCGATCCCCGGCTCTGTCCGTGCTCAGCCCACGGCCATCGCCCCCCACCTGAGCGGGTCGTCCCCTGTCCCCTGACCCGCGCACCTGCCCCCGACACACGCGGCCGCTCTCACGGCAATCGAAGGCGCGCTCAATTTCTACGGTGATCGGTAAACAGGACATGGCTGTCTCCACCGGCGACCGCTGGATCGGCGCTGAATTATTCAGAGCCGTGTGCAGCGGCACTCACGGTCAGTGCAGCAGGACAGGGATGCGCCGCTACGTACCGAGACGTGACAGCGGTTAGCAAATAAGCCGTTCTAATATCGGTGGCAGCTAGTTGAAATCGGCTTGCTTGTGCCTATAACCTCATAGGTCAGCGATTAGGTAGCTAGCTAAGCCATGCCAGTTTTGGCCAATTCAACACTCCATTATGTATCGAATTCGAGCCCGTATGAAGTAAAGTGGCGCACGCGCCACGCGATAACAGCATGATACCTTTATACTGCTGTTAGTTTTCGACCTTTATGTACGAGAGTTAGGTAGTTACATGTGCATAAAAGGCAAAGCAAGGTAAAAAAGAGGAGGAGAGAGCGGGAGAAAGAGAACGATTAACAGCGAGAAAAATGGAGCGATGGGATAGAATAAGATACGAGAGAGAGAGAGAGAGAGAGAGAGAGAGAGAGAGAGAGAGAGAGAGAGAGAGAGAGAGAGAGAGAGAGAGAGAGAGAGAGAGAAAAAAAAATAAAAGGGAGGATGGGGAGAAAGGGAGGCAGAGTGAGAGGGAGGATGGGGAGAAAGGGAGGCAGAGTGAGAGGGAGATGGAGAGATCTCTCACCTAATGCAGCGCTGTGCCTGTGCATAGCTGGTCAGCGGTCATGTTGCCCAGCAATTATCACGACTCCTCTACGACCGAATGCGTCAATACGCTAACGCCAAATATATCTACTTCTCTCCGTGGTTCGCTGAATCAACTAACGAAACAGCAACAGAATCAGGATGCAATTTGCGCAGACAGTGGGAGCGGCATTCAGCCGATTGGAGCGTCTCTGAGGAGCTGCTGCGGCTCGTCCAGATAGCTTGTTAGCGCTGCTATTGTTGGCCTACACAGTTGACTTTGCGTCACCTCTCGCGGACGCCTCTGAAGGAGCGGCAACAACAGCTCTCGACAATCCGCGCACCGCCGGTCTCTGGGGTCAATCAGCGCTCCGGCGCCGACCGATGGGTACCGGTCAGGGAGCAGTCCCGGCCGCCCGGCCGCCCTGTAATTGGCCGTCCCCGGCTCCGACCACCTTTGATGCCGTCGAACAAACGCCGATCGTCGCCCTTGGAGGTGTTGGGAGCCGCCTAACGACGCCGGCGCCCTCGTTAGACGAGCACGCCTGGTCGGTCGGTCGGTGGAGTCACTGACGCCGTACACTCCCCCCCCCCTCCGATCTCCCCCGAGGGGAGGGGAGCTTCGGATCAGGACGGCGCTGCTGGTCGACTGAATAGCGCCTATCCGCGTATCTGCATTGACCTGCTCGTTGTGAAGACAAGTTGATGCATAGGATGACATACAGCATACCCGGTTGCCGTTCCCGCAACTAGCTCATTCCTGGGGCGATGGCGCAGTCCCAGGGGCTCGGGGCTCTTAACTGGGGGGGGGGGGGGGGGGAGGGGCGCACGCCGCACCGACTACAAGGTCATTTTGCGGGGCTCTTAACTTGCTTCCCGGTTGCAATGCCAGTAGGCATATCAGCGGCCAGCGACCTATTTCAAGGCCCCATCTGCCATTGTTTGCTTTAGATCGACGCACCCTGCCGCGCATATTCTGTCGAATTGTTAGGGTCTCCAAAGCTAGAGCGGGGAAGCAAGAGTGCCTCAACCAGCACGACTGAGGAACACCTGACACCTTTACAGTTTTACCTCGTTGGCAGTAGTTACTTCGAATCGTTTGAAGCTGCGGAATTGAGTGCCTCTCCAAGGAGCCAATTAGACCGTCAGACTCTCCTACTTCCTTTGTCCGTAACTGGACAGCGTTAAGAGGCACTGGTTAGCGATAGATGAACCGGTGAAGGATCACTTTGGCAGGCATTTCGATCCTCAGATCTAAAAGCATTTTCAGCACTTGAAACGCGGCTATCCAAAAGCGTGAAAAGATGACTTTCGTTGGATCGTGGTTTGCCATAAAACTCGATTCAGCCGTTCGGATGGGCCTATGGGTAGGCACCACAGAGGTGCCGAACTAGTCTATCCACTTCTCGGCTCGCGGGTACTTCACTTCTCGTACTGGGACACTGGACGTGGACACAGTACATACCTACCTAACCAGTCGCGATATTCTTCTCCAGTTTCCAGGCGATATAATGCCGGGCTAAGTCCATAATGTTGCTCCTATGATCCCAACGCCATTTCAGTCATACGAGTACATGTCAAACTTCGGTAGTTACCGCCAGACAGAGCAAAATTACTGGGCTGAGCTTCACTCACAGTCCTGCGGCAGTCTCCATGCACTGCCTACCTCGCGGTTTAGCGCCCTCGACAACCAGAGCAAGCTAGTAACGAAAATGTACGGTTTATAGGTTTCATCATCAGATGGATATTTGAGCCGTTAATGGACGGTAGGGGACTGTCAGGGCTGCGGTCCATTACGAAGGAGGGCTTGCAGCATGTGTCAGTGGAAAAAAAGCCGCGATCTGATTTACCGGATGATCGCCTACGTTCGATATCAATAACATCTAACTTACTATTCAAACAGAATCCGTCTGTGAGTCTGTGAGTCTGTGTGTCCGCACATCGTGTAGTGGGTTCAATTAACCCCGCCCACAGGGCAGACGGTATGTCGTAGGAAGTTGAAAGTTGCACACCTTATAGGTGACAGAGCGGGTCAGCGCCTTTTCTAGGTTTCGGCTCGCTGGGGTGCACGGTTCGCGCGTGGGGCGCGCTGGAAGAACGCCAATGAAATTTTGATCGGTTCGTAGATCTTCATTGAGAGCCGGGGTCGACAAACTTTGTGGACTAAATGCATGCCGATCGGTGGCGGGTGCCTCGCATTGGCGGATGGGCAAGTTTTTAATTTGAATGAAAAGTGGCGAGATAATGTATAGATTATAAAAATGCACCGTGAAAGGTGACCAAGTATAAAAATGCACCGTGTTTGCCGCAATGCGTCACATTGGTGACAACTGGCGTCATTTTTGCCGCAAATCGCACAGTTTTGTCAAATATGGTCCGATAAGGGTACAATTTGTTGCCAGGATACATGCTCAGCCAACAGGTTCAGATGCGCCGCGTTTGTCGCAATGCGCCACATATGCCACAAAGCGCCATTTCCGACAAATACGATTAAGCGTAATGGAATGGCACGAATAGGGGCAGGGCTGGGAACACTTTAAGTCTGATATTTAAGTACTGATTGGATCCAATTATTCTGTGACCTGACATGACCCGGCGGTGTTGGTAGGGGGGTAGGGGTAGGGGTAGGGGTAGGGGTAGGGGTAGGGGTAGGGGTAGGGGTAGTGGTAGGGGTAGTGGTACGAGTAGTAGTAGGGGTAGGGGTAGGGGTAGTAGTAGGGGTAGTGGTAGGGTAGTGGTAGGGGTAGTGGTAGGGGTAGTGGTAGGGTTAGGAGTATGGGTAGTAGTAGTGGTAGTGGTAGGGGTAGTGGTAGTGGTAGTGGTAGATGTAGTGGTAGGGGTAGGGGTAGGGGTAGTAGTAGGAGTAGTGGTAGGGGTAGTGGTAGGGGTAGTGGTAGAGGTAGGAGTAGTGGTAGGGGTAGGGGTAGGGGTAGTGGTGGAGGCAAAAGTAGAACAGTGGCCCGGGCTGATCCGATCGGACGAGAGGCGACCTATGTGACCTGGCCTGACCTAAAGTGACCGGGGCTGACCCCTTTGGCCCATCTTGACCCCGTATCAGCGAAATTTCATCCAACAAAGCCCCCAGAACAGCTCTTTTTTTCTCTTCACATTTCCGTCCATATCTATGCTTCTAGCCAACATATCGATTTGAAACGAACACCATTCGAAAGCAAATTGGCTGGTGCCGCAATTTTTTCCTACCACGCAGCAAAGCAAGTGGCGCAGCCGCTTGTCTATATTACTATTTGTGGTGACGTAGTTTCTGTCTATTACGAAGGTCGCGACATGGTGCTACGTAGCGCGGGTTACAGGTCACACCGTTGCACCTACCGCGCTGAAGTTTGCGCAACTCATAGAACAAGGATGGACAACGTGCCTTTGATGGGTCTCAGCTCGATCGGATCGATAGCGAGCGCGTGGCGCGTGCCCAAAAAGTGCAAATTCGCGTCATAGACTTTACATGTATTAATCGGCTGGCAAAAACGGGCGAAAACAGCCAAATTTGCCCGACACGGGTCCGGTCCCGGTGCAATATCTCGGTAACCGTGGGCCCGACCGGTACGGGGAAAACAGCATCGTGTAGAGAATCGAACGGGCTATCGAATGGTGTGCGGTGCAGGGGTTGGCACGCGCCACGTGCACCGGGGAGGACACTTTCTTTTGAAAAAATGGACGTTTTGGACGGATTTTGGAATTTATATTAATTTTAGGTGATCGTCAGACGGAATGAGTTGAAACAGCGCCTATTAGCAATAAAAATGTACCGTCTCTCATGGAAAAATTGTGAAAAGCTAATTGATCAAAAACAATGTGGAAAAAATCGCTGAATTAAATGGTATTTGTCCAAAATGTGCCACTAAATAATTACACGGATTTTGCTGCTTAACCTAATACGTTTGACAATTGAAAATGCCATCATTGGAAAGAACATTCAATTCTCTCCAAGATCCAATCATCACGTTTGCATGACAAGCAACAGTATTCTTAAAAATATAAATGTTTCAAACCTCTGCAAAATGATTTTTAGTGAAAATTATCTACGCCTTTAATTTGTCATAAAACCAGTATAACGCCTTTTGGGGCGACTAACGGAGCGAGCGAGAGGGTGGGCCTTGCACGTGCGAATTTTCAAGGGGGTACCTCCAACTGACTTGTGCACGGCACCCTACTAACCGGTCTCTAGCGATGTGCCAAATTTGAGCACAATCGGCCCAGCCGTTCTCGAGATCTGGGAGCGGCACCCTGCACGTGCGCACGTGCAAAATGGGTCCCAACTGACTTGTACACGGCACCCTACTAACTGGTCCCTAACCGTGTGCCAAATTTGAGCGCAATCGGTCCAGCCGTTCTCGAGATCTGGAAACGACCCCTGCACGTGCGCACGTGCAGCAGCACCCCAACTATGGCACATGGATATGCAGTGCCTAGTGGGTGCCTACCTACATGCCAACTTTCAGCGCAATCGGCCGAGTAGTTACCGAGATATTGCAACAATTACAAAACTGACACCTCTTCGTTTTGCACGTGGCACGTGCATAAGGGGTCACCCACATGCATCGGGAATAGTCCAATACTTGGTAGAAGGAATGAAGCTACCCTACAAAAATTACCGCGTGTAAATCGGTCAAGTGGTTGCTGAGATATAAGCCTCGCAAAAGCGTCCGCACGGCCGGCCGGCCGGCCGGCCGCTCATACTCAGAAATTTCCGTTAATCTAAGGAAAGACTACGCTCGCTTCGCTCGCTCCGTAATAAAGCACATTTGACAGATTCTGAAGTGGAAAGCATGCTTATCAGACACGGGCACCTCGATGCGGTGGATATTTTTTCCACAAACCAAAACGTTTAGCCGTCAAAAAGCAATCGACCGAAATGGATAGATAACCCAACCGACACAAGAACAACCGACCACCCGCCGATCGAAAATATCCCTTTTTCGCGTTGCGGAGCACGCGGGTCACCCTAGTTCTTAGCTATTTCCCGTCACCTGACCCCGACTTTTTCATTAAACCTTGGTCAAACACATTTTAATCTGGACCTTGGGTGACCTCTGGACTCTACAAACCTCGGTCCTCTGGTCAAATTGTCTCAAATAATTCGGACCGCGAGAGCCATGGTCCAATTATGCATGCTTTTATTTCGCTCAGGTCTTAAATATGAACATTTTTATTCGGAATCAATCACATCTTTCTTTTCAAGGCATTCGTATATAACACTTTAACCCAGGACGAGTTGTCTAAATTCTTAAAATAGGTCTATAACGTCGCACACAATTACTCCGTAGATAAAACTTTCTTCCAAATCTCATCCCAAGCCCTCTTCCCCCATGCCTCATATCCAGTGCGACCCCGCCATCCTTTCGCCCCGCAGTGCCTGTCTTTTTCTTTCTGAATCACACTGTCATCGCCTCCCTCTCTCTCTCTCTCTCTCTCTCTCTCTCTCTCTCTCTCTCTCTCTCTCTCTCTCTCTTTCTCTCTCTCTCTCTCTCTCTCTCTCTCTCTCTCTCTCTCTCTCTCTCTCTCTCTCTCTCTCTCTCTCTCTCTCTCTCTCTCTCTCTCTCTCTCTCTCTCTTTTCCCCCTCTCTCCGCTATATCATCACACGCCACAAGCGTCACCGGTCTCCAATATATGCGGCGCTGGCGATAATAACATCATATCATGTCAGCGAACACGTTGATCGGCACACAAACGGAGCCCCGGTGCCGGCCGGTGGCCACACGGTCAGCCAGATTGTGTAGAGCCATGAACAAAATCAGAGTCCGGTGGTCGGCCCGCCTTAACGAGATGATATTTCCGTGGGAGTTGTGGTCCGCAGTGGTATAATTCGAGTCCGTGCTAGATGATAAGCTATGATGATTTCGGATATTTTTAATTTCAACCAGAACGTGGCGGAAATGATAAAATAAGATCCACTATCCAACGCCAAAAGAAGAACAAATCGAATCGGATAGTTATTATTTGTAACGATAAATCAATACACCATTTCAACCAAGGCACAGTAAAAGTCGTTCACTTGACGCTGCTCCTGAAACACTGACTTAATCGCCTTAGCAAGAGCCGTTCATAAGGATACAAAGGGAGTGGGACAGGACCATAATAACAGGCCACGGCTTTTCTCGGAACATACATTCGAACAACATCTATCCCCTGAATTACGTGATATGAACCAAAATGCTGATCACCATCATTCTAAGGACTTTTCTCACACCACAACATAAACATAATGCTCACGGATATACGCATTGCACATCGCACACGTCCCGTACGAATCGTTCGCTCTACTCCCTCCCTTTCTCTCCTCTCTCGCTCTTTCTCGCTCTCTATCACACCTTCCTCGCCTTCACTTTCACAGTCACGGGCCGGACGATGACGCCGATGCCGTCACCGGCCGCCGCGCCGCCCGACTCCCGGCGCGCGGCCCCGGCCCCAGCACGAGCCTGGTACTTGGCCCACAGCTTCTTCCCCATCTCCAGACACTTGCGCTGGTTGACGGCCAGCAGGACGGCCAGCAGCGTGAGCGGCAGGCCGAGCACGGGCCCGGCGCCCAGCTCGGCGTCCACGGGTCGCCGCTCGGCAGAGAACTGCAGCTCGATGTGTCGCGCGGCCGCGTCCGCCGTGAAGGCCACCTCGGCGGAGCGCACTGTGTGAGTCGCCGCGCTCAGCGAGCTCTCTAGTCGCGCCACGTACTGGCGGCCGTCGCGGGCCAGCGGCGCCGGCAGCACGACCAGCGGCGAGCCGGCCACCGGCTGGGAGATCAGCGGCGCCTCGGAGCCGGCCGCGCTCACCACCAGCCGCAGAGAGGAGAGGTGCTGCGGAGCGGACACCACGCGTACCGTGACGTCCATCTCGCCCAGACGACGGAACGCCACCAGACGGAACCCGGATACGTCACCGTCCGCCACCTGCACACGGAGACACCGCGGTTAGAGAGTCGGGTCATGTGGTCAGGTCACGGGATCAGGTTACCAGGTCAGGTCACGAGTCATTAGAGGGAAAACAAAACATCTCGGTCAGATTGCAGAATTGGGGAAAGTGATGTCAGGCTATTTAGACCACGTCTTGTAGAGTAATACAGAGTATAAGAAAAAAAAACAATTTCAGTGAGGAATATCGGCGCACACCTACAGAGAATATGACTATTGTGCAGAGGACCCCAGCATTCACAGAACGAAGCCCACAGGCCAGTGCAAATATCGCCCAACCGCAAGAGTCCACGGCCACAATGGTAAATCACACACAACATCTCGAGTGCCCAGCATCGCACATTGAACCCTGTTTGAGTCTGCCGGCGGGGCCATTATATCGCTGCAAAGACCAGTTACGGGCAATGATGACCGGGCAATGGCGGTGACCACGCGGCAGCTCAGATGGACCTCACCACCCCTCCAACCGGTGTGGCCTCACGATAGTCTAACATACAGCGGAAACAACCACACAAACATCGACAGACTCCGAGCACGCGTACACAACACGGACAGATTCACATCTGCAAAGATGAGTGCAATGTTTGTTTGTTTTGTTGGGTAAGGCCCTTTCGGTTGATGAGACTATTTCAGAGCCGGAATGATGATAGGAATTAGGGTGAAGCATTGGTCTGGGCGAGCACTCTGGTGTATCGCCGGGGCTGAGCCCGTCCAGAGGACAGGCCGACCAGCCCCCCCCCCCCAAACACTCACTGCACCCCGCTACGGGCGTGCTCTTACGGATATTCCCGCATGGGATAAATTCTCCCGTCCAGCCCAGAACAGGGGGTTGAGGTGTGGAAAAGAACGGTTTGAAGGTCCTGAGGATGGAAATTACGGAACGGAATCGATGAGTGCATGCAACTTAGTCACTGATATATTCGTGTGAACAGGACAAGACCGAACTTACCCGAACCGTCTGCGAGTCTGGAATACCGCGGGAGAACTGCGTGTTTGTGTCCGTACCAGTCTTCATTCGGACCGTGTATTCACACTGCAACGGTAAAAACGGGCAGAATATGCATCACAAGAGTGCTAAATTACATAAATACGCGGAGGTATGGTAATGGGCGGTGAAAAAAAAAACGAATTGATATTGAGCGCGCTTCCTCCCTCCAAGTTCAGTGTTGACGTGTGCTGGGCTTTATGCCCAACCAGGAAACCAGCAAGCTAGTTACTTTAAACTTTCTGTGACCGATAGATTAGTTAAATCGACGGCGAATCTCCCGGTCCATTGGACGGCCGATCGTGTTGAAACGACGAACCCTTTTGAAACGAACCCATCTCCACTATTCAGCAGTGGCTTGCGGAATCAGACTCCAGCCGGTAGCGTTTAGCGAGAAAGCACGATAATTACTAATTCAAGGTTCTGAATGAGACCGCGTTCACAGAGTTTAACTCTGAATCAGTTGGTAGCACGGTGTCAATTAGTTGGAAGCGCAGGTTTCGTGAGCAAGTGGCTCTTCAGTGAAACACCAGGATGCCACGAGGCAACGCAGATGCATCCCTTACAGAGAATCCAGGAAATACTGTCGCAGCACATTACCTCGTTATTATTATGTTTCATCATTATCTGAACGAACCAATCGTCCTCACCCCAATGAAGGCGCAAAGACAAGCAACTGGCAAAATATGTAGAAACTGATTCCAAATGCTAGAATTCGCAGCAATACTCATTTCCAAAACAACATATAAAAACAAAGAACGTTTTAGATTCGCTATGATATTCATGCCTGAGAGCGTTCACTAAACACAGCTGAAAATATGCACCCAGGGGGAGGACGAAACCTTTCCTTTCTTGAGTACGCGTTGCCTCTCAAATAGCCACAGCGACAAAATCTAGAAAAAGTGGTATCTCCCTGACGCATTAAGTCCTTTTTTCAGCCCCGCCCGTCGCTCACCTGGGGCCGGAGTCCGCGGATGCGGAGCGCGCCGGTCGGCTCGCTGGTGGCCTCCTCCTGATGGTGGTCACACTGGGGACCAGCCACCGCCTCCACCACCACACCGGGCTCCGGATCACCGGTCAGTGTGGTGACACGGCCCACCAGGCTGTAAGCCACGCGCCGGCCACTGAGGGAGGGGGCGGGGGAGGTCAGTGACCCGACCCAACAGGCTGTAGGCTACCCGGCGGCCACTGTAGGAGAGGGGGAGGGGTCAGTGAGTAGTGACCTCACCGGTCAGCGTGGTGACCCGGCCCACCAGGCTGTAGGCCACGCGCCGGCCACTGCGGGGAGGGGGTGGAAGGTCAGGGACCTGACCCAACACTGGCTGTAGGCCCCTCTATGGCCACTGGGGGAGGAGGGATATGGGCCAGTCTGGACTACAGGCCACTCAGTTGGGGGAGGGGGGGAGGGGGAGGTTAGCAATCCTTCACACCAGCCGAGGCCATCCACCAGCCACTGGAGATAGAGTTCAGTGACAGTAGTCCCCATACACCAGACTGCAGGTCAGTCTCCGCCCATGACTACCGCCATAATGCCACTCTCCTTTCAGCTCATCCCGCATCCAGCACGTCACCGCCGCCGAAGACGGCCACCTCCCGTGACTGATGGGCCGTACCCTCTGCCAAATGCACCCCAAATCAGCCCGCGGACGTAACGTATCGCCTCGCCGGTCTGCGGGGGTCTCCCGTCAGGGTCTCATATTGAGCTGGGCGGCGGCAGTGATCGGCCCAGAGGAGGTGCAGGGATCAATTACAAGTTACAACACATCTCGGTCCGCAGTAGCGGCGGCTACACCCAGAATAGAGGCCGCCGGGTCAACGGGACGAGACGGCCCGCAGTGCTGTATATTTGGATGGTGAGGGTATAGCTTATAGAATTACTCGCGGTCGAGACGGAACAGTCCCCTGTCGGCTTCTACCGTCTACGGCACACGACTTATGGTGACCTGGGTTGTAGCGTGGTGGGGTTTAGGGACGTGCCAACAGCGGAATCATTGTGCAGATACAGAAGCGGAGAAGTGCATTTGGTAAATTACACAATACACCGACGTCAACACAGAACAGAATTATTTAGGCTGTCGAACGTATTTACCGAGAAGTAAGGGACGACGCATGGCGCGTATTTCCATCCATAGCCATGAGTTGGATATTGCCCATACACTGCCCGCCGGTTACCCCAATATTAAACTGGACAGCTTAGGACAGACGGCGCCTGCGGTCTCGGAAACCGACGAGTGGGCGATCGCGCTGTACTGTGCGGGGTTTCCATGTCAGAGACTGTCCCAGCGGCCCGCAGAGATTCGGTAAATCCGGCGGATCTAGCAGAGCCCACGAGTTAATACAAAGCCTGTCCTAGAGCCGGCAGATATTTCAGTACAGCCCCATGCTATATGTGGACAAACGCACAAGCATTGATCCGTTCTATTAGTAAAGCCATCGACTCTTCAAGATACGGCTAAGGCATCTGCGTCATAACTTGTACAACTGACCTATCGGCTGGTCCGGAATCCAGCTTAGACCCGGCGCTGACCCCGACTGGGACACTCACCTGACGGTGACCTCTAGCGTAGCTCCCTCGGCAATCTCGGCCATCTTGGAGGCGGGCGTGAACTCGTACTCCTTCATCATGGGCCGGATGAAGTACTGTCCGGGGCTGAGCGACAGGAACACCTGACGGCCGTCCTCGTCTGCGGCAACACCATCAGAGTGACGTCAGCGGTGTGTGACGTCAGAGGCGTGAATGACGTCACCAGAGGATAGACGTGGGAGTGTAGACAGTAAGTTAATTAACCTCGCCATGTGCTGACAGCGGGCAGACAGCTGGCGCTGGCTCATGATACGATAAAACACAAACAAATACATGTGTACGACAAACGTGAGCCCATGCTCAGAAAAGATCAGCGCCCTTCCAGGAGCACGAAAGCATAAACCTTTGTACAACAAACGCCTCGCGGAGACCATAGTAACTACCAGCAGCCACAATGCTTGGTAATACGCGTTATTCGGCAGGCTGACATTACGTACGTATAACACAATTAGCGGCGACCGATCAGCGGCCGCGCCGCGAACCCGGACGTCAACCGCCCAGGGATAGTCCAATAATCCCTAACCGGTGGTCATTCGACTAATGCATCTGTCGTCAGCCGAACGCCCGTCATTTTGTGCCGCTGCCGCGGCGGCTGTGTCTCAATATGAGCCGCAGCGCGGCGCTCGAGGGCGACGGCCGGCCAGTATGTACAGATCGGAGTGACTTCCGCCGATCAGTCTGGCTGATATTGACCATCAAAGCCGATATACCGGGCGGGCATATTCCAACATTAAAGTGGAGTTCAGTGGGCCGGTTAAATCATTCCAGCCGGCCTGAAGACCTAACCATGGCATGACAGGACGGGACAGACTACCGGACATACAGTCCCATGACACAGCCCAGAGAGCGGCCCGCTCCGAAAACCGTGGCGTGACGTACTAACACGGGACAGGACCATGTCATGCCAGGAAGGGCGGACGGACACATTCGTAAAGCCCACAGAGCCGCTCCCAGGACCATACTAGGACAGACAGACGGTCCGGTCCCAGCGCCCACTGACCTGTGAGGCTGTTCCTGCGATAGTCCTTCCCTCCAGAGACAGACAGCAGTACTCCGGGCAGCGGCCGACCGGCCTCGTCAGTCACCCGCAGCCGCAGCTCGGCCAGCTTCCGCGCCTCAAAGTGGCCCGCCTTGCCGTCAGTCTTGGTCAGCACGTAACCCTCCTTTTCGGCGTCGACCTCGTACTGGCGGTCCGGAACTAACGGACCGATCTGGGGGAGAGGGCGAGGGGGGAGGAGTCAGAGAGAGCCGACATTTTGACCCCGCTGCCGCCGAGTCCCGCCGCCCCCAGCGCATGTCAGCGGAATCATGAACAATGCAGAACGGTGAATGGTTCAGCCCGCTCGGCGATCGTTACATCTCACACCGACCGGCGCACGCGAAAACCGGCGGCGTCGACAGGCGGTGTTTGATTAATGAAGGCGCACTTTCGCGTGCCACGTCAGGCGCTGCTGTGGGGAGGCTGCAGGCGGCAGAACTCCGTTGGGACAGAATTAACCGGCCGACGGCGGGCGCTTAGCGTAAGGTAAGAGCGGAGGCTGGGGGGTGGGAGGGGATAGTGGGAGGCTGGGAGCGCGTGGTTACAGAATCTTAATAAAAGTAACCTAAGCAGTGAGCTGCAGGATGGAAAGGAGTTTGAGCAATGACGTGTAATTTGATTGTGAGAATATAAACTAAAATACGTAACACAACATTTCACTGTCATTTTGAAGTGAATACTCATGCCAAACGCATCCTGATCTCTTGTCACGATCTGCGTTTTTATTTCAGCTGAATATCGCATTGTTAGTTTCACAACAACGTTCGAGAAGTGGCCTGAAGACTCTTTGGACCGTCTCCGTCCGTTGTAGCCGGTAATAATGGTGGTAGTCTGGCGACTCTCCTTCTGTCTCGGCCGGACAGCGAACACTCAAAATAATGGCACGCTGACGTCTCAGTTTTTCATTGTTATTATTACTTATTTCATTCTAATCAAGAACACCAAAAGATTCATCATAGGTGCGATAGCTCCACCAAAATGCCACTGTCACTATCGGATTCAAACCCCACAATTTACTATATCATCCAGGGACACCCCTCGCCCCCGAGTCACGCGCCCGACCGCGGACCGACCGGCCGCCCGCTGACCTGATAGAAGCCCTTGTCGTCGGTGATGGCGGTGACGGGCTCCATGTCGGCCGCAGATACGGTGATCCGGGCACCGGCCAGCGACGGCGAGATGCGACCTGACGGGGAGAGTACGGGGTTAGACGGGGTATAATTTACAGGATTACATACTGCACGACACAGGATTACATGGAAAGACTGTCAAAAAGCAAATACAATAAATAATTCAGCTATCGATCACGCACGAGTTTAGGTACGAAAGAAATCAGAAACCCGATAGATGAGTTTAATTCAAATCCTTATCCGGCGCTCACCATCCCCCAGCACACCCTTATCCCATTACTTGCTCCATTCCTAGCCTGACCTCCCAGTGCCCACTTACCGCTGATGAACGTTCCTTTCCTGGCCTGGAAGGTGACCGCCTCCTCGGCGCAGTCCTCCCCCGCCGTCAGCTGACGGTACGTCGGCGTGAACAGCATGGTATCCGACTGCGGCTGGAAGGTCATCACCTGTCCCGGCCGGGCCTGCACGGAGAAACGGTGCACCTTCCCGCCGTCCTCTGCTCGAGTCTCCAGCTCAGTCACCTCCGTCTCCACAGTGAGCCGCACGCGGACGTCTTTAGTAGGCTCCCGGCAGCTCACGGAGCCCGAGACGCGGTGGGTGACGGCGCGCAGCTCCAGCGGAGTGGTCGAGGTCGTGTCGGCGCGCAGGGCCGGCTCCTGAAACTGGTGGCAGCCGCGCGGCTCCACCTGGTATACGCCGGCGGCGGGCACGCACAGCGTGTTGGACCCGGCGGTCAGTGTGGCGTAGTCCGCGGCCGGCGCGGTGGAGCCGGCCGAAGCCAGTCGGAACAGTATCTCGGTCGAGTGAGAGGTGACGAGAGTGAGACGGTAGCCGGACTGTATCAGCTGGAGACCCGTGACGTCCGCGGCGGATACCGTCACCGGCACCGAGGAGGCCGCCCAGCACCACTCGTCCTGAGGGAGGGAGACGGGAGGGGGGAGGTCAGACCCGGTACAGGCGACACGGAGGAGGCCGCCCAGCACCACTCGTCCTGGGTGGGGGGGGAGGGGGGAGGCAGCGTCAGACCCGAGACAGGCGACGCGGAGGAGGTCGCCCAGCACCACTCGTCCTGAGAGGGGGGGGGGGAGGGGCGTCAGACCCGGGTACAGGCGGCACCGTGGAGGCCGCCCAGCACCACTCGTCCTGAGGGAGCGGGGAGGGGGGGGGGGGGGGGGTCAGACCCGGTACAGGCGACACGGAGGAGGCCGCCCAGCACCACTCGTCCTGAGGGGGAGGGCGAGGGCAGCGTCAGACCCGAGACAGGCGGCATGGTAAAGTGCACCAGCTGTGGCAAATTAGCCCTTGCATACAGTATATGGGGCGGGGGAGACGGATGGACCATCTCGTTTTTTTCGCGAATAACTCGTGAAAAAGGGGCCGATCGCGGAGAAACTTTTAGTAGTCATCGAGTTATCAATCAATTTTACACATAACCTGAAAATTTCATGACCCTGACCCCAACGACCTTTGACCCATTATTTTCATACAGGATCAAAAGATCGTTAGAATGAGATGCAGGAATAATGCTATGCGATGTGATGAAATGATGCTCTGTGGTATTGCATGCAGGCCATGCAATACGACAGAGCACAACGAAATCCACCAAGCGCGGCCGGCCGTGCGGCTTCCTCACAGTCCCACGTCCCCAGCTGCGAACAATAATCCGAGATTGAACGATCGGAAACTTCGGCACGGGCCATGGGACCCGCCGCGTCACGTCCGATCCCGCTGAAACTGTGCACAATAAGGGAAACTCGCAGACATGTTCCTGCAGCGACCCGCTCAATGTTGTATGGCCAATCGGTTGGGCAATCGCCAGAACGGGCAGCCGAGCTAGAGATGCCACTTTTGAACCCGCGAACCCGCTTTCCGCGGGTTTTCAAAACCCGCAGGGTTTTTGGCGGGTTCGAGAAGAAAAACTTGTCGTGTGGCGGGTATTTAGCGGTCAGACTTAAGAACCTATAAATTTTATCCCTTTATTTTTTTAGATGCAAAACACAATGCCAAGTGCATTTGCTCAGGTTAACAATACAATACCTATTCATCAAAACAACTTTTAAAACAGAACCAAATATAAAAATATATCAAGGAAGCACATTTCAAATGCAAAACTGAAAACAACCAGCAATAGCATCCACAGCCTAGCAATGACCAAACCAGGATACAAGAAACAAACTACAAAGCATAAATAAATGCTGATGAAAGCATCCATAAAACATAAAAGAGCCTGAAAGCAAACTTATAGGAAGCTGAACTGAAGTCTATGTGCAGTGTGCACTAGATATACATTATGGAAGAACCCAGACTTAAATGAGATGTTGAAAATCAGAGCAAATGCCACATGTTACTTTATTTGCGTCTGGTCGGCATAAAAAAGAGCTATCAGCTAAACAAAATTTGATGGAAATTCATTGATTACCTACCTATCCTACTCTGTTCTGTTCCACCCTATATTACGAAAATAACACACCAATTACCCTTACAAAAAATCAAAATATTGACTGGCATGCGGCCCAAACATAACGCAATACAATACTGGCGCACTTCCGACATTCTGACAAGGATTGGCATTTGACTGCGTCAATTTTGATCTCTGAGGCGAAGGAAAGCTGTCATTAATGACGCAATAATTTTACAATCAATTTTTTCTGTCTTGGTTTCTGAATGTCTCAAAATAGTAGTTCTACATGTTACAAAACCACGTAGCTGGTCGCATTTATTTCTTTTTGTCTTTTTACGTCCTTATCATTTGTATGCCAAAAGATGACCAGCCGGAGAGCATTACCAAAACCATCTATAAAATTATTACATTTAATTTAGCATTTACTCTCTCTTTATTTCTTAACCGGTGATTAACCTCTGAATTGTGAAACTTTAGCTGTTGTGTAAAATAATTCTATCAGAATGGCACATGAATATGCATTATACAACGGTGTTTTCGCAACAAGTTCGCACTAACTACGGCCGCAATAATTTAGTCGCTGTAACATTCCTTGCAATCAGCTGTTGGTGACGCTTCTGACGCATGTTTCCAGAAATGCGTGGTTGTTAGTTGGTTTTTGCTGGGATTTTGGATGATTAGTTTGATGTGTAGATCGACTGGATACTCATTATTCACCGTATCACTATCATTGAGAGGGAGCCAGAGTGAAATCTTGATCCTCAGCCAATGCTGAAGGGTAAGGTGAGAGAAAGATTTTACTGAACTCTTTTCAGAAACGAATTTCAAATGTATTGATGCATTTTTCATTTTCCACTATCCAGTGTGCACTTCCTGAGGACTTAGCATAGCAATTTCAAGTCCTTACTATTTGTTTGGCTGTCTTTTTCTGCACAGCAATGAAGCAAGTAAGGTTTATATAGCTCTAGCATTGACCCAGCTGTATTTTTTCTTGCAAAATCAGGTTTTTAAAATTGCGGGTTTTTGCGGGTTCGGCTCAGCCAAAATCAGCTTGCGGGTAGTTGTGGTTGGGCAAAGGGTAGCTGCGGGGCGGGGCGGGTAATGAAATTGCAAATTTGTGGCATCTCTACAGCCGACCCAGGCAGCGGGGAGAGCCCAGAGTGAGACGGGGGGGGGAGCCGGGACGGAGGGGGACGGACGTGAGGTCTGCTGGGGGCGCGGAGTATGCACAAACTGAGACGGATAGCAGACACGGGCGCCTCCAGCAGCGCAACGAACAAAGACCGGGGATATGTGACCAGGGGGAAGTTACGGGAAGGTGGCTCGAGAGAAGAGCTCAAACCACTAGATATTGCTGATGCTATATGTTTACGTGTAAAGGAAAGCTGACCAGAAAATTACGGGCCAATATCTTTTCGTAGACGCCGGTTACAAAGTTAAGATACGAAATGAGATGCTATGTTAACCCGAATAACTTCTATCTAAGTACAGATATCAGACCAAGCTGAGCTAAAACAGCGATCAAACCGTCTCGCAAACCATGCCGCCTAACCTATTCCATCACAACGCAACCACTCCACCTCGATACGTCACTGACCTTGGTGACGGTGACCTCGTACTGTCCAGGCAGGACGCCGTCGAAGGCGAACCGTCCGTCGGCGGCGGCGGTGGCGGCGCGCGGCGGCAGTCCCTCGGCGCTGAGCGTCAGCTGGAGGCCGGCGCACGACTCCAGACAGCGCACGGTGCCCGACACCCGCGCCCGGAACGGCGAGAAGGTGACCCCCGAGACGGGCGCCGACACGGCCAGCTCCTGCTGCGCAGAGCCGAAACTGGACGCGGGGGGGGGGGGGGGGCAGGTCAGACACGAAAAATACAGGGGGAGAGAAAGGAGCAGATAAGTCGCAACACACAATGAATGGCGAATGATGGGCAACTAGGTAACACTTCATAAAAATATGTTAATCCAGAGACGTCGATGTGGCTCGAGGACTAAAACTTATGTCCACATCACTCTTTTGTTTCGACATTTTTTTTTTTATAACACACTACCCCACGCAGTGCCATCCTGTCTTACAGTCCAGATATGTGGCTGTGACCTAAGCTCTGCAGAACCAATTGAAAAGTCATCAGAAATCAGTACTACAAAGTACAATCTACATCAGTCATAGCTTCCTCACTTCCAGAGTCTCATCAGACCTACTGAACAGAACCACTTTTCCTGTCGACAGCATTATCCCCCTTATCCCCACTCCCCAGACCCACCAGATCCCACATTTCCTCCCTATTACAGAGCCCATCAAAGTCCTCGTTTCATCCCTATCCTCACCTGAGTCCCCGTTTCCTCCCGTCCTCACGTGACTCTTAGTCCTCGTTTTTCTCCCGTCCTCACCTGAGTCCTCGTTTCCTCCCGTCCTCACCTGAGTCCTCGTTTCCTCTCGTCCTCACACTCACCTGAGTCCTCGTTTCCTCTCGTCCTCGGAGACCACCACTCTCAGTCGGTAGGTGGCAGGACGGAGGAAGGTGCAGAACGCGCCGTCCGCACCCGTCACAGCCGTGTACGCTGTCTCTGAGCCGGCCACCTTGAACTCCACAGACCTGATATGGAGGAGAGGGAGTGATGTCAGTCAGTGCCGATGTAGGATGTAGGATGTCATAGGATAAATGACAGCACAGTCGGCGGGGCAGCTACGTAGTCATGCTCGACAAAACATCACAACCACAGATTAAAGCATTTTGATTCTCGCATGGAACAGGATGGCTCGATTGTACGTTGACGCGATAATGCACTGCCTCAGCTGAGCATATCACGCGGAGCTGAAGCTCCTACCTGGGTCCGGCGGAGACGCCGTCGGGCAGATTGGAGAGGTCTACTTTGCCGCAGACCTGGAACGCGGCTGCCACGAGGTCGGGCAGCTGGGGCGCCGACGGGCTGACTGTCACCGTGCGGCTCTCAAACTGGACGGAATCTGTGGGCAGAGTACAGCAGTGGCTCTCAAACTGAGCGGAATCTGTGAGACGGGAGTTAACAGCAGTGGCTCTCAAATTGGACAGACTCTGGACGAGGAATACATCATCGGTAAGCCGCCCTACGTACCGGCCTCAGCGGAGAGCCGGAACTGTCCGCTGTTGGCGCCCTCGATGGTGTATGATCCGTCCTTTTCAGTCACCACACTGCGGGCGTCCAGCCGTACGGTGGCGCCACCTAGTCCAACCTTCTTCCCGCCGGCGACAGATGTCAGCACCCGTCCGCTGATGGTGTATCCCGCCACCTGTAGACCGGGGCAGAGGCGGGAGGGGCACAGGTGAGAATTAATTGGGGATAGGCGCGTGTGTGCGGGATAAATGCGGCAGCATGTGTCATTGACCGGCAGCGATGTTACAACTCAATAGACGCCCCTGGTCCACTTCTTTTATTGAGGTGATCTTGATTCTTGGCCCACAACTACCACATCTTGTGTTATTAAACGGTCAGAAATACAAAAGGACGGGCACCGGTCGACCTGAAATTGAGAGCATACGAATAGTTCTGGTACGTTATGGAATACCGGCGATTTACGCCGCTGTCAACTGCACGGCATGGAGTCTCAAGAACAAGTAAAGACACTAAGAGCGCGAGAGATGATGACTCCCCATTCACGTAGCCCACGGCTGCCGTATCCCTGAACTCCCACAGGGCGGCACTGAAGCTGTCAGTCACCGTCTCATCGACGGGAGTTGGCTCTGCTCGGTCGTGAGGAGGGCCAGGGGACACCCACCTGGAACGGTTCGCCGATGGCGGCGCTGTCCTGCGCCACGCGGACCTCGACCTCGGTGGGACGCACGTCGAACCGAGTTCGAGCGCCGGCGTAGAACGGCACCACCACGTACCTGTAGGGGAGGTGGGTAATGGGTATAATGTTAGACGTGTGAATTACACCCAGCACCACAGCACGTAACTGAGTACAAGAGAGCAATACCATTTAAATGGTATCAACTTCAATCAACATGCAGGACATTAGGTGCTTGAACGTACAGGCATGTCGGACGTTAAAATATCAATAACTGACGAGTGCTTTTACATTACCGGAGCACCACCGACCAGATACCTACAAAACATCGCATATGTTACCAGTAAAACGCCTTTTGGGCGAAGGACGAGCGAGCGAGATAGTGAGCCCTGCACGTGCGGAAGGGCGAGAGGGTGCTTCCAACGGGCTTGCGCAAAGCACCCTTCTAACTGATCGCTAGCGGTGTGCCAAATTTGAACGCAATCGGCCCAGCCGTTCCTGAGATCTGGAAGCGGCATTCTGCACGTGCGCACGTGCAAACGGGGTCCAAAATGACTTTTGCACGGCACCCTACTAACTGGTCCCCAACCGTGTACCAAATTTGAGCGCAATCGGCCCAGCCGTTCTCGAGATCTGGAAACGCCCCCTGCACGTGCGCACGTGCAGTAGCACCCTAACCGCAACACATGGGAATGCATTGCCTGGTGGGTGCCTACCTGTATGCCAAGTTTCAGCGAAATCGCCCCAGTAATTACCGAGTTATTGAAATGGGAACAAATTTGACACCTCTTATTGTTGTATTTTGCACGTGCACTGGGGGTCACTCACATAGATCAAGAGTATCCGACCTTTGGTAGAAGGGATGCAGCTACCCTATAAAAATTACCGCAAGACAATCGCTCAAGCCGCTGCTGAGATATGAGCCTCTCAAAATCACTACTTTTGGAAAACAGCTTGAACACCCTTGACTTTTCACGTGGCACGTGCCACGACGGTCACTGAGACGTATCAAAAGTAGTCAATTACGGGGTAGAAGGGATGGGGCTACCCAACAAAAAAGACCGCAGGCCAATCGGTCCAGCGGTTGCTGAGATATAAGCCTCTCAAAAGCGTTACAGGCCGGGCCGGGCCGGGCCGCTCATACTGAGATTTTTCCGTTATATTGAAAAGACTCGCTTTGCTCGCTGCGCTCGCTCGCTCGTAACCACCATAGCCTGAATTACCTCTATCTTATTCTGGCGACGGTTTACGACATGCCCGACCTAAATTCCCTTCCCTAACTAGCACTCACTCTCCGCTCGGCACCACGGGGAAGACGAAGCGTCCCTGTGCGTCCGACACCACCCGGCAGAGCGCCGGCGGCAGGCCCGACCGGGCCGTGTAGCCCGCCGCCGGTGTGACGTCACAGCCCGTCAGGGGCGCCGCCTCCGTCCGCCGGCCGTGCAGCACAAACGTGACGTCAGACACCGGCTCGGAGCCACTCACAACCTGAGGAGGGGCACGGGTGACGTCAGAAAATAGCATAGAAGACACCCATAACCCATCAAATACACACTTCAACACATGGCCAAATAAACCCATCAGTTCAGTTTAACTTTCAACAAAAGTGAAATAACAACGTAACCCATTCAAAAATAAAGCATGGTAAGTCAACAACAGTGATCTGAGGAGAGTCTGACAGCATGCCGCTCCCACCGGTCCGCACCATTCCGGAGACGTCGAACCCGGCCACAGCCAGCTGCGTCCCCACGTCTCCGTTGTCACCTCTCACGGAGACCTGGGTCCGGTGGCGCGCCAGCTTCCAGACAGGGTGGCTGGCCGTCACCTGGCGTCAGAGGTCATATGTCAGAGCTGTGGGAAACCACTGGGTGGGGTAGTTAGTAGAACCAGGTGTGCATGGGAGAAACAGATATCATCTACCTAAGTGTTAACTTTTGTAATGCGACAAGACCATCACAAAATGATGATAGCAATGCCCCATTCTCACGCCTGTGATATTTTATGCATCGGTAAACCTATTAAATACTCCACTTCATCTTCAATTTCACATACAGTCTCGATAACAGCGCTTCGACGCGTCAAACAATCCCCCTCGTCCGGTCGCCCAATTTCGGAGCGCCGGGGGTGCGTGAAACGCACCTCGTAGTCGCCAGCCGGCACGGGACTGAAGGTGAACCGTCCGGCCGGTCCGGTGGTGACCTGCGTCTTGAGCCGGTCCCGGTCCGAGGTCGAGGTCAGGGTGACAGTGACCCCAGCCGGGCCCTCGGTGGAGCCCAGACTGACGACCTGACGGACAGACACCGTGGTCAGTCATACTTGGGGTGGGCAAGGGCTGTTAAACAGGGCATGGGGTAGTGAAAAGCTACAGGTAGGTACCAACAAAGACATGTTCACATGCTTAGTGGTAATGTCTACATGAGCCAGTTATAATTTAAGCGAATGAGCAAAGCAGATTCTATATAAGAGTTTTACATACCTGTCCTGTGACTCCAAACCCTTGGAAGGTGAAGTCGACATCCTGTCCCTGAGAGCACATGTCTGTCTCCCCGTCCACGCTGAGGGCCACCTCTGATGGCTCGAAACTCCAGCCATCGGGAGGTGCCAGCTGTGGCAGGGGTTAGTGGTCAGGTCATGGGTCATTTGGAGGCATGCAGGTGGGCCAGGCCAAAATGCTGCCAATATCATTCCACTTTACAGCAAGATTGAGATACTGATGTATCTGTCAAGGACGGTGGTAGCCTGTGCAAGAGTACAGGCTCAAATGCTGACAAAACACCATTTAAACATTTGAAATGAGTTTGTAAGGCATCTTAGTGAGCTCACCTTGATAATGTAGTCACCCTTATCATAGATGGGCATGAAGTAGTACCCATTGTTGGGTGCACAATCTGTCTGGTACTTCAGGCTGCCTTGCTTTGTGTATCTGAAATACAGAATTTGTGCATTAAATCACAGTTGTGATATTAACTGGGTTCGTGCCTTCATAAAAACCACAATTAAAATGCTGAGGAACACGTCTCCGGACACCAACCCTTCATATTTTTAAAGATTGCAACAAGTTCAGAATGATTTTCTATGCTTATTTTGTGCCTTATGAGTATGAATTAGTCTGAGCTAGGATTAATTAGGGATTCACTTTAAATATTACTATAAAATAGCCTCCAGAGACGAAAGCGTCACAAAATGACTTTCAATAAGCAATCATAATACTTACAATTTCACTTGAACCTTGGAATATTCAATGTCAACAGAACTTCTGACGAATCCACCACATCCCAGGATGCCATCTGAATAGCATCTAGCAGTAAAACAACATAAAATTATGAATATTAGTGGGATATGCCTGAGCGACCCCATCGCCGCGTTCGTCATCTTGCCGGGTGCATTTGGTAGCACTATTTCAGCCATTCTGCAACTTGTACTTCCATATCCGAACTTCCTCTGTGCATAGGAACAAACGGAAATTAAAAGCTATGCCGTTTGATCGTCAGATGATTTCTAAAACATAGATTTCTAATGAAAATATAAAAAATTATCAACTTAATTTCGTACAAGAAAAAAATTGTGCTGCAATGTGTTTTTTGGAAATTCATGCCTAAAGCAAATGAAGAGAAACCTTTGCTGCTAGGTGGCGCTGTATAGTAGTTTTGTATGATACAGGTGGCGCTAAGTGCACACACCTTGCACACAGAACTGCACAGAACCACTCAACTGAGCACTGATAGGAGCCAGCGACTGCAGCCAGTAGAGGCGGAACACCTTCAATTAAGGAGGGGGGGGGGCACTGCCGAATTTTGGTCCCATTCTTTCCATGCAACGCCCATAGGGCTTATGTTAAAATGCCAAAATCAAAGGGGGGCACGGTGCCCCGGTGCCCTCCCCGTTCCGCCGCCTATGACTGCAGCGACTGATGTGGTTCTTCAATGGAAATGTGATGCATGCAGTTTTTTTCGTTCTATCATTCGTTAGCACACTTCATCAGAGTAATTGGCGTTTAGCCGTTGTAGAATTAATAAAAAAGACATTCCAATTTCAAAATACCACCATTTTGTGACCACCAAAATACGGGTTTGGCAATTGACGCTGCAATGACCGCTTACCTACCACCAGTACAGATCACACAAGTTGCAGGTATAAAGTAGGTATATTTATTTGATGGCTTTCATTGAAAAGGTTCGATACAGAAGACACAAAATTATACAAATATATACTAATTCAGAAAGCACAATTCATATACAAATTAAAAGCACCGACACGTCTACAATATACATTTGAGAAATCATTTATCCGTCACAACAGTAAGGAAAATACTTGCCATTCTTGCTCACTTTAGCGCTAGCCTGCAGCGCTTATGTACAAAACGTTGAAAACTCTACACAAATCATCGCTACACGGTCGGCTCGGTCCGCTGAGTCGATTCCAGAACAGTCGCAGAGTTATTTCTGCATCGAGTTACTCAACTCACAATCATACTCGATCCTCTCACACACTCTGTCAGCATGAACGCTCACCGCAAAACTCACTAACATCACTAATACTGCCACACCGGTGGGCGCGGCTGAGGTTGGTTGGTGATTCGGCCACCAGGCGTCACCACTTGCATCTCAATGCAACCACTGAGCTCGTGCTCGGTATAAAACATCCCCCGATAAAAATTGTGCCCGACACGGCCGCTCCAGAGCTGCGGTTTTGTCATTTCCATCACGGACATTCCGGTGCCATGTTTGCCGCTGCCATTCGGGGCAGTCGTGACACCGAGCCGACGGCAGGTGGCACGTCACTCGTTCTGACGGCAGCGCGCGTTCACAGGAACCCACTAATGAACACCTTCTGGAAGTCGGGCACACTGCGCGAGTGGTGGCGGTACACCTCGCCATTGTCCAGATACGAGTAGGGCGTCAGCGCCATCGCCTGGTTGAGCGCCTCCACGGATACGATCTCGGCGCGCTGTAGCCGGTGCTCGGCGCGCGGGCCGCTCAGCGCCAGCAGACTGTGACCCTGCCGGTGGACGATCGCCGTGCGCACCGGCGCGTCCCGGGACCGGCGGCGCGGCGCCGACTTCTTGTAGCGCATGGCGCGCTGGGCGGTGGCGCGGGGACTGGCGCGCTGCCGCGGCGAGCCGTCCCCGGCCGGCGCTCGGCCGCCGCTCAGGTCTGTCTCACTGACACACGGCACGCCGTAGCAGGACATGCGTCCGGCGGCGGCCGGCGGGCGCTCCTCCGCCACACCCGCCACGTCCAGGTCGTTCATGGACAGCGCCAGTTTGCGTTTGAGCGAGCTGGCGGCGGCTGCGCGCGGCCGGTTCAGGCTGGGTCGCGGCGGCGGCGCCGGAGGGCCCTGAGGCGCCGGCGGAGGACACCCCTCGACTCGGATCGTCACACCGGTGGCCGTGGAGCAGATGCTCATCTGGTCGGCCCTCGCCGGCTGCTCAGGTGTCTCTCTCCTACTCTCCGTCTTTCCGCCGAAGCGTTTCGATCCGCGGAACTCGAAGTCGTCGTTGGCGATGGTGGTGGCGGAGTTACACCGCTCGGGACTGCGTCTGCCCGTGCTGAGGGTGGCGTAGATCGGCTCGTCGCCCGGCGGCAGACATTTGATGATGCTGTCCAGACTGGCCGCCTTGGTGATGGGGTCCGAGTAGAGCGGCTCGGAGCGCGTGTCAGCGGCCGGCGCCGACCGACTCGGGTCGTACAGCGTCGGCAGGAAGCGCGGCGCCTTGTTGGCCGGCTCGCCGAGCATGCCGACACCCATCTTCAGGCTGCGAGACCGACCTGCGGGCAGCGGCAGGGGGTCACAGGTAGGTTAGAGGAGGGTTTAGAGGCTAGAATGACACCATTATGACTCAAAGATCGATCTTTGGGCAGCAGAGATCTACTCGCACTACAACCATCTGCGAGTGCCCGGTAGGTACATGATCTGCAGTAAAAATGCCATCCAATATACATACATCCGCAGACCAAATAGCGGTAAGATACAAACAGCAACATTCGCACAGCCTTGACAAGAGGACTCGCCCTTTCGCACAGTCGTTGCTAAGCACCTAGAAATGACGTTTGGCCAAACAAGCACTGGGTTAACAGCATTTAATAAATCACAAATTAACTAACAATTCGTTTCCATTACGAAATAAAATTGGCCTCATCACCATTATGGCACCAATTTTAGCGACATTACACATTGCCCAACCACACAGTGATCATAAATTAGCCACAATTTGCCCCATCCTCCGTTCGCACAACCCGCCGCACCTGCATGCAGTGATGTGCCGTCCTGCAGAGAAAACAGAGAGCCGTTCGTGATGGGAAACTTGGCCTCGGCTGTCTGCGCCGGGTCATTTCCGCGTCCGCGAAACGGAGGACCTGCCACTCCTGAAACGGAACAGGGAGAGAGAAAACTCAGCGGCCAGCTCGCCCACACATGGCAGGCGACACGGAAAATGAACGATGAGCACACCGTACGCAAGGAGGAGAGGGAGACATGAGGCGTGAGTGATGGAGAGACTCGTGTAGAGAATGAGACAACGTCTGCGCTGAGAGTGAGACAAAATTACTAATGAGTTACGCTAGCCTCAGACGTGATCTCCGCATGACCGTCTCGAGCAAGCTATCAAATAAACGCCAGCAGTTACGACGAGGACTAGCATCAGGTCAGCCTGCTATTTTTATTGTCACGTTTTCCGATCCATGACTTGGCTTCTACCATCAGTCCATTCCCCGTCACGCTCTAGCCCTATTCCTGGCGGGCTCCGCCGGGACAAGAAACTGGCGGGGGGGGGGGGGGGGGGCGATTCGGCCCCCCTCTGAGATCTCGAGAACGAAGCAAGATAGCGACAAACGGTAAACGGCATCGGATACGCACGGTCAAGATCTACAATTTTTACTAAGGTCATTTTCAGGTCAGGTCAAAGATGACGTCACAGGGGTCGAAAAAGTCAAAATGGCGGCGCTAGATATGGAGAGTTTTTCTCGAATAACTTTCGAATTAGTCAAGATAGGAACAAACTAAGGGCATCATCGTGATCCTCTCGTCAATCCGCATCGAATGATATATATGTTGACCTCGCAAGGTCAAGGTCAAAGGTTGACCTCAGGTCACGTGACCTCGAGGTCATCATGTATATCATTCGATGCGTCTTGACGAGCTGAACACAATGAGACCATCCACGCGTCTGTATCTTGTTCCTGTACGGAGTTATTGGCCAAAAACCTTTGGTGACCTTTGATGACGTCACATGACCTCACAGCTGCCCAACAGCAAAACAGACCTCAAGGTAGTGAAGGTTGATCGTATATGAAGTCATGTATGGTATATGGGGCCATTCCGACCCGTTTTAGTGGTAAAAACAGGGAGTTGATTTTTCCACCATTGACTTATAATGGGGAGGTCGCGAAACTGACCTGACCTTAGGTCACCGATATCAAAATTCCGAGATATACAAATTGCACATACTGGTACCCTAACTAAAGCCTGAAGAGAAGAAATTGATCGGTCAAAAACTCTAGCTCTGGCGTGATTGCAAACTTTTCTGAGGTAGGGTCACCAAACCGCCTCTGGTGACCTGACCTGAGGTCAGATCAACTCAAAATTTTCAGACATGTTGCGTAGAAGCCTTTTAGGAAAAGTCAGAAAATTTGAGCTTCCTAGCTCAACGCGTTTGGGAGAAATAACCAAAAAACCTCAGGGGGGGCTCCTGAGGCCCCCCGCCAGGAATAGGGCTAGGCGGCGGAACGGGGAGGGCACCGGGGCACCGTGCCCCCCTTTGATTTTGGCATATTAACATTAGCCCTATGGGCGTTGCATGGAAAGAATGGGACCAAAGTCGGCAGTGCCCCCCCCCCCTTAATTGAAGGTGTTCCGCCGCAGTGGTCACGCTCATCCCAGTCGTCCACAGACTGGGACGCGCTACTGTTGACAGACGACATGTCAGCCCTCAGCCACTGAGAATGGCACGCACACCACACGCCTTCGCCTCTAAACATGACAAACGGCCGTTACCCGCGGCCTTGGACTGGGTCAGAGCTGCGCCGCGGAATTATAATCGAGTGTATCGTATAGGGGGGAGCTCAGGGGACCCGGAGAGGCCCGGCGCGGCGACGGGTGTGAGCGGCGAGCGTCGGTGACAGCTGAGAGGTGTCAATGGAGATGGATGGGCCGCTGTCAGTGGCGGAACGTCGGCTGATGGATAGACGAACACCATGAGACGGAGCGAGGTGTGTGTGTGTGTGTGTGTGAAATAGGTGGAGGTAAATGCTGGGGTGGGGTGTGTGATTGGTGGTGAAGCTGGTGTTTGTTTGGGCATCAGGCGGCATTTCTTTCAAAGCTATTATAGTAGGTAGGTATTATTTATTAGTAATGGTTGCACTACGTTGGCTGAATGCCCCGCAGTAATTTACACGAATTTGTGACATAGCAACAGGAATACCTACATAAAATTGTAAGACGTAAAAATTAAAATTTTATGTGCGGATGGACTCTGGAAAAGGAGTTAACTACACCTTATATGTAGTGTAGTCATAGTGAGACACCCTGAAGTTA
Organism: Amphibalanus amphitrite; assembly: GCF_019059575.1. Taxonomy (NCBI): domain Eukaryota; kingdom Metazoa; phylum Arthropoda; class Thecostraca; order Balanomorpha; family Balanidae; genus Amphibalanus; species Amphibalanus amphitrite. The sequence goes on from NW_024881839.1 coordinate 316,191, forward strand.
AAGTGAAGTTGGCTTTAAAAAATCAATTTGTTGCATTCATCAAAATAAGTCATGTAAAACTGTGCCTGGCATGAACTTTGCGTAATGTTCTGCAAGACTCATGCCTAACACATCTTTCAAAAAAACGGCCAGTATTTCCATTCACTCGATTTCAGCTCGCTATAGTTGCGGCATAAAGCTGATACAATTTCCATCAGCTTTGTGCCGCAACTAAAAGTGAAGCACCCTCATGCTTCGCTTTTTACCTATCGGTGAATCGCCTGCAAGCCCTATGCAAGATGTAGGTGGTAAAGCTTGCATACATTAGCCATCAATCGACTTTACGAAATTCACATCACTAAAGGTAGGTATCTATCATGCCGACGAAATCTAAAGTTTTCGGCACGCAATCCTACCGTTCACTGTTCGCTAATTTGTTTTAATCGGCAATCGGTATGCCATCAGCGGTTACAGACACGCAACGGCTGATATTTGAGCCCGGCAACAGTCCCTGTTTGACATCCAGGTGCGTCTGCACCGACAGTCTCGCTTATTTAATGTCGAACAATCAGCGTTTATGGGTCGGCCACTCCTCAGTTGTGACATGAGGACATGACTTACACTGAGCGGGAATTTTAGCAACGCATCGTGTTGGGTAACGTAACGAATAAAAGAGCAGTATCTGAATACGAAATGCGTCGATGAGTGAACATTACACTTCGCGTGTGAGGCAACCGCTGGTCATCTAATACCTACTGACTGATGCCTTGCACTAAATCGTAGATATAATGCACTCAAGGGCAATACATCACATCACAATGCGAGAACGTGTTAATAGTTTTGTGATTTTCTTTGCCCAACAGGCAACGTGCAAGCACTAAACCACTCATGCAAGTCGCAAGACATGAAATGGTGGCCTAAAAGAGCAATGAACACATTAACACGTCCTCTGACAAGAGTAAGTAACAATACAACGACAAATATATTTAGGTGTGAGGCAAAGATCCACTACGCATACCGAAAGAATTAAGCCACGTAATCGGTTAATGCAGAATTTTGGTTAAGGCCGCAATGCTGCAAACTAAGTCATCGTTGAAGGTGCACTGGTCCAGGTCACTGTCAGATGAACGGTATCAAGACGGCTCAGCTTCCAAACAAACCAATATGTAATTACGCGAATGAAGCATGAGGAGAAAGAGGGAATGGAGAGAGGGAGAAAGCGAGGGGGAGAGAGAGAGAGAGAGAGAGAGAGAGAGAGAGAGAGAGAGAGAGAGAGAGAGAGAGAGAGAGAGAGAGAGAGAGAGAGAGAGAGAAAGAGAGAAAGAGAGAAAGAGAGAAAGAGAGAAAGAGAGAGAGAGAGAGAGAGAGAGAGAGAGAGAGAGAGAGAGAGAGAGAGAGAGAGAGAGAGAGAGAGAGAGAGAGAGAGAGAGGACAGAGACGCGATGTGCATCCTGTGTAACTGCAGTCATCGGTCCGGGGCGATTATCCTGTGATCAGGCTCGCCATTGCTGCGGATGGAGCCGTGATGGCGAGCGCCAAATTTACTACGCAAAGTTACGAGCGTGTGAGCATCGTAAAGCGTGATGTTTTGCGGCAAAAAAAGAGAAGGGCGGTGTATCTATGTCAAGCATGTATAGGCGTTCGATAAAGTGATCGCTTCTTATTTCTCGGCCTCTAATTACGGAGGAATCTTCAATTATACCTCCCTGTAATCTGCCAAGGTCAATAGGACATAAATGAAACGTATCATCGACTCTGAGTCGATGTGAACGACTTAGGCGCACCTACACCAATAAGCAATTCTTTGCAGACAGCTCAAGCTGATTGTCTCCTGTCTGTTTCCGAAATGTCACTGAAAAAGCAGGTGTTTGGTAAGCTGGAGATCTTAGTCTCCGCATGCAACATTTCACGTTGCATGATTCCATATGCCCATTTCTACCCGCCCTGCATGCAGCTCGTGAAGAAAGCGTGTTTGTCGGAGTAAAACTGCGTCAAACGATTTACGTCAGGCACGCTGAGTTCCAAGTAGCTGGTCTGTTTCAGGGGCCTCCAACCGAAAACATTACATGATAAAGGTAGCAGCTACGGCTGGAAATTCAAACACAATGCCTACTGCAACATGTGTGCCAACTTAGGCAACCGTCTGGTATATGCGGGCTTGAGAAACGTCCACAGTTCAGACTTCAGAGAATGCAAAAGTGAAAATACAGATGCGTTCAGGCATTTCAATATGGCATAACACAGAATGGCTGAAACTGGAAAGGCAACAATAGTGCACTTGTGCGCAAGGGTGTTCCAATGCATTGCACTTTACCCTTATTACTAACGTAATGGATGGAAGGAAATGCAAGCGAACATTCAGTAAAGCGCACGGACCAGTTTGAAGCTAAGCAGCTATAGGGGATCATATTTTCATCAGGCTTTCCTCGGTTGTGCCCATGTGGTCCTTCCTTCTGACCGCATTTTTCTTCTGTTTATCGTCTGTTCTCTCCTTTTTTAGTCATCCATGACGCGACCAGCATGCGAGTCCCGACATCCAATCTCTCCATCTCCCCTCCGTCTCCCTGTTTCCGTCTCCCGCTGTCTAGCTCCCATCTTGCGATTCCCGCCTTCCGTGTTCGATCACGCCCGCTCACGAAGGCGGCTGGGGGCAGTCCCGACCCCCCCCCCCCTGACCCGACACATGCGCCCATTGTGCTCGAGAGGAACGCCACTTCGCGTTCCGAGGGCACTCCATCTCAGGGAGGCAGCTCGTCAGGGTGCGACCTAACGCAGAAACAGAGGACACACAGAGACTGAGGGTCAGAGGAGAGGAGGAGGGTGAGAGAGAGGGAGGATAACAAGACAGAGGGAGGGAGATGAGACAGAGGGAGCGGTAACGAGGTGGAGTCGGAAGCGGAGAAGATGATATGCGACGCTTCCTCGAGCTTTAATGAGAGCCACTTGGGTGGGTAGGAGATGGAGAATGGAGAGGAAGAGAACCTAATGATCAGGTAAATGAGCAGGCGGAGGAGAAACTGAAATACCGAGGAAGGCTAGGTAAACAAAACTGAGGGAAATGACAACGTGGTCTCTGAGAAAGGATAATGACGCTGTGGTATCCGAGAAGGCTACGGGATACCGATCAGGAGAATGGACTTCTTGCATCCATTCTGGAGACGGCATGAACAGGATCGGGAAAAGGCAAGACCGGAAATACATATGGACCGAGGAATTGAAATGACATCGGGTAACGTAGATAATGACTAATGTGGACGGATAAGACTCCGACGTAAATAATAACTTAAACACCTTATTATTAATGCTCGACTCCGGAATTCAGAATGGCAAAATAAATGCTTCATATCCATCTTTATTTTTGTATATAGGTCTCAGCCATCCTGAGGTGCCTACTGAGAGAGTGTTTGGGGACAATTTGGGCCGCGGCTCCTCTCCGGCTTGGCCTAGGGGCGGGTCACATCGTTAGCGAACTGGGCCACAGGCCGCACCCGTCATCATTCTCAGACTAAGGGTCATTACTGAAGTCTGGGTCGCATCTGAGTATGTGTTCATTTGCCGAAATTTTGCCGGCGGTTACCTACAAATGGAGTGGACAATGTTTGCATGGCGTGCACACTTTAACTAAAAGTATTCGAAATACTGATCGGACACAGTGAGATAGGACGACATACATTATTCTTTCTTTTATGAGCTATGATGCATATTTATTGTAGCGATTGTACATGAGCTGTATGAACTGTGATAGATACTTATGGTAGCGTTTTGATCGAATGCAGTCTATCTTGCTGTTTCAAAAATCTTGATTTTTTATTAATGTGATACGTTTACCCTGAAACACCTTCATTACTCTTACAAGTGCGTTAATTACATACCAATATTGCAAAAGTCACTGTTCTGTGTTTATGTCATTCCACTGAAGAAGGTCCAGCACCGAAAATATATTTTGGATTAGTTTTTGGCTTCCCTTATTATCAGCTAAAGGTTATTAGTCATTCTTATTACGATTTCTGACCAAATACCAGTCTGGCAGCGGTTCAGTTTATTTCAGAATTGGTTAAAATGAGAAACCATTTGAAGTTCGTTGGAAGCATGAGTATAACAATGAAAGAAACAATAATTTAACAAGCCAACGCCGACTGGCGGCCAAGGTGTTAGTACGCCTGTGGTCGCCGGGCGCCCCACCCCAGCACGGGGCCGTCATTATCCATTCCCTTTTGCCTCCTACACATTAGATTAAACAAGTGTAGGTTTTTCCCTGCGCTCTTTGGCTTCAGCGCGGGGTTTTCCCCTTTGCAATAGGCGTCAGGTTTTTTGTTATTTAGGACTTTTTCCCTGACCAATACACCCCACACCAGTACACTGACACCTTGCACAAGTGTATGAATATGTGATGTGAATAAATGTTACCGTTTCTTCATCTGTGTTTTTTGTTCCGGCTTTTTCGGCACTTCGGCAAAAGTAAGTTTCCCCATTAGATTTGCTCACACACGCTAAGGATAGGCTCCCACGTTGCTATTGCTTCCGGGTTAACATAAACCGGCTTAACGTAAAACTTTGTTCCTGGCCAAAATTGCCAGATGTAATGACCCCCGGCTCCAGACTGGCTTTAGGCTGGCGGAGCAAAAAAAAAAAAAGATTTAACGATGCAAATTATTCTGTGATAAACAGCTGGAAATGCTACCATGTCACGCGAATGACGCGAAGACTGATGCCACGCTGGCATGAAACCAGACATATCAATGAGGAAGGCTGAAAATAACTTATTCGCAGTAGTTTTGTTCTTGGGTCTAAGACGTTCGTCGATACACACAGTACATATAGGAGCCTCCAACTACTGACCTGCTTCCTGAATAAATAATACCTTGCTTGCAACATTTATATTTAAGTGATAGCTAAGATATATTACAAAAGTTTATGGTACTCGTCGATGTTGTGTTCAGTGTAGCACCTCTCAGTATATGCACCTACCTGGGTACTCGTCCGTGTTGTGTTTGATGTAGGCACTAGGCACAACTTGAACTCTCCCTATATGTACACTTACCTGGGTACTCGTCGGGGCTCTGTTTGGTGCAGGCGCTGTGTAACTATCACCGCACATACCTGGGTACTCGTCGTTGTTGTGTTTGATGTAGGCACTAGGCACAACTCTCCCGCTACACATACCTGGGTACTCGTCCGTGTTGTGTTCAGTGTGTTCAGTGTACTCAGTCTCATTACACACCTACCTGGGTACTCGTCCGTGTTGTGTTTGGTGTAGGCACTGCGGACCGAGAGCCGCAGCACGGGGTCGACAGCGACCAGCAGCGGCGCCAGCAGGATACCCTCGGCCAGACTGAGCCAGACGGCGATCGTCTCCATCGGCCAGTCGGGCAGCAGGTCTGGCAGGAACGTGCCGAACACCAGCAGCACCTGCAGACAGCGCCAGCGGAGACAGAGAGTCAGTGGAACGTGCCGAACACCAGAAGCACCTGCAGATAGCGCCAGCGGAGACAGAGAGTCAGTGGAACGTGCCGAACACCAGAAGCACCTGCAGATAGCGGAGACAGACAGTCAGTGGAACGTGGCGAAGACCAGCAGCACCTGCAGACACAGGAGACAGACAGTTAGGGAACAGACACAGCTGTGAGCTGACAGACAGAGATAATAGGCTAGTCACTGGTCAGGCACACAGTTACACGGCTGTGCAAGCTCATATGACGAAAATTGAACGAAAGCGTACGCACATGAAGCACAACTTCTTATCTTCCACCCATTAGTCTTTGCTCTAATAAAGCTGTTCAACGTCATTTAACCCCAGCACCGTGTTGGCATTGTTCCACCCTCGACCAGAGGCGCAGATGTTTGGACCATAAAATGCACAGCACCGTGATTCAAAACTTGTAACACACCGAGGACAATGGCCGTCGAACGCACGCTGTCGCTTCTGTTTAGCATTTTACACGGCACGGACAATAGCGGGGCACTTTCCCCGGCCGGCGGCATCGTGCCAGGAGCTTCTTAATCGCCGTCTAATGAAGGGACCTGAGCAGAGCGGCGGCGATGGCGGCGGCAGCGATCACGCGCGCAACATACATGCGCTATTGTTGTCGCTCCAACAATGCTGACCACCTGCGTTGATGATACCGCGTTGGTAGTACCCCGGGGGAAATAAAACGAGAGACTGCATGAAAATTCTAATGGCCAGTCGAATCGATCATTTGTATTTTATCGACTGTAACTTCCGAGAAAAAGCTAAAGGATCCGAAAGATTCGAAGTCAAAGTGGGAATGTCACTACTTCAGTGGTTGGACGGGAGCTGATATTTTCAGCATGGTATGGTCATTGCCATACCATGCCATAAGGTTAAGAGCGATGCGCAACGTTTCTGTGTCCAGTTCCCTCATCTTCGCTATAGTCTGTCTCTTATCAAGCTTGCAGTCGGAGTTTCTTCGGCAGATCGCTCCTCCGCTCAACAATTTATGTCTTAAAATGTAAGAGCTGTATATACAGAAATCACGCACTGCTTTCAGCGTGGCACTTCGGCTGCAAACTTGAAACGGAACAGAGTATAGTGTCATTCTGAGCGACATAGTGAGGCGGACATACCTCCTCAACCCGTTTATCCATGTCGAAACACTGCCATAAACCACGCTCGGTCGTATAGGTCACTCGGTCCGGTCGGAGCGTCGACAGAATCCTCAGATGATCGCGATGGCCGGGCCGGCCGGGTCGTCACCTCTTCTCGAACCAGTTATCTCCCCAGACCAGTGCGTGTAAGCCGGCAGTTCAATTTCCCAGATACTCATCTACAACAACAAGTTTCAATGGAGCAGGCACGGCAGGAACCACAGCGGCGGCGAAGAGCAGTCAGTCACGGTAAGGTGGAGGGAGAGGGAGAGAGAAAGAGAGAGAGAGAGAGAGAGAGAGAGAGAGAGAGAGAGAGAGAGAGAGAGAGAGAGAGAGAGAGAGAGAGAGAGAGAGAGAGAGAGAGAGAGAGAGAGAGAGAGAGAGAGAGAGAGAGAGAGAGAGCGACAACAGCCATATGGCACCGACACCTTCTCACGTTACTCAGAAGGCATATTCAAAGTTGTCGTGAGTCGCCCCGACAAACAAAGAACAGGTGCTCTCAGGAAAGTTCCAATATATTCGTTTTCACTTCTCTCGACCGACATCCAATCGATTCATTCATCCTGTTTGTGAAAACACCCTGTGAATACATACGAGTGGGTGGGGACAAGTATGGCTGAATGCCCATGGAACACATGACGATGTGTTCATTTTGCATGAGGAGCCAGCTTGGCAGCTACCTGATAGGTATAACAACTCGCCAGTGCATGTGTTCGATGATGCGTGCAAAATGTCGCTATAGCAACTAGCAAGTGACAACTGGCAGCCAGCAGGCGAGCGTAAATTGTTTACCGAAGCCATTAGGTCTTCCGGGTGATCCAACCTTTCACTTGCGGTGCAAGTTACCTTTGCAAGCATTATTAGCCAGTTTTTTTTTAACAACGCTGCTGTTCCTGAATGTCCCCATGTTCCAAGATAAAAGACAGTACACATTTAAGTTTTAACAGAAAACTTTTCTCACAAGGAAAACAATTGGTGTGCGTTGTTCCAGCTGTAAATACACGCAGGCATTAGTGATGTAATTTGGGTGCAACGTGCCCGATTCTTAAGAGTTTTGACACGATCGCAGTGGAGATTAGGGGTATGTACGGTCCTTGCAAATGCACAACGTAGCCCTGGTTCATTGAACCGGTGCCGGCGGCTTAGGTTGAGGACCTCAATGGACTGTTTTCAAGGAAATGGGACTGTTATTTGTGACATTGGGATTAACAGCTTGTCTTACAGTTTTCCTGAGTGTTTACCTACAAATTCTGGGACAGAGAAGGAATTCGCAGCAAAAGTCACAGGTGGTCAGAATTGCTTCCGCCTCCATGCGAACACCCTTATTATGGACAATGTAAAAACAGGGCAAGTGCCAATCAGATTGACGCATCTTAAGCTTCGTGTGGGTTAAAACACATGTTAGTGTCTTCACATATGATTCTGAAATATAAATGAAACTCTTGCTCCTAGCATGCCTACCGCCCTGTCATGAGCCGATCGTTCAGCTGCATTCCTATCAATTCGTCTTTTCGGTATGTTATATCGGCAATACCTGCCAGCCTGACCCATGAACACAAAATAATATTTTCAATAAAACCCCCTGTTCCGTTCTCGAACCTGCGCGGAGTGTTGGAAAGCGAATGCAAATTCCGAGAGCATGCCGCGAGCTTTGCTTGGCGATATGTTTGAGTACTACGTTGCAGTCTCTGTCTTGGCGTTAGAGTATTACTTTGCGTTGCAGTCTCCGTTTTGGTGTTAGAGTACTGCTTTGCGTTGCAGTCCCCCAAAAGTGTTAGCGCATTTCTTTTCGCTGCAGTATTCGTCTTAGTGCTAGCGTACTTCTCTACGTTGCAGTCTCCGCTTGGTGTTAGCGTATTGCTTTTCGTTGCAGTCTCCGCCTCGAGTGCTGCTTTGCTAGAATCTCCAGTAGTGATACCGCTTTCGCACGTCGCAGTGTTTACTAGCCGTGTTTTATCGGCATCGTAATCGATCGGTAGTGTAAACATAGGATTTGGCATGCAGCAAACTGTCCAAAAACCGAAGCAGACTGGTATCAAACTGCGCTTTTTTAACTGGATTAAGACTCTCAACTCGGGGTAAGATCGAAGGAGCTCTGCTCGTCTGCGGGTCCCGTCGGCGCCGGACCTGGCGCCTCAGTTCCGGAGCGGTCGGCTTCACCTGATCCCCGGGACCGCGCCGACACCACTGCTCGGCCAATTACCGGCAATTGGATCCGTCTGAACTGGCTGCGGCCGCCGGCGGCGGGCGACCTCTGACCTGTGGCCAGCGCCGCCGGCACCGGCACCGGTAGCCACATGGAGGCAGCGGGAGCCGCAGCTCAGCCCGGCAGTGGAGAGTCCGGGTTATAGTGTCACTCTAGGACAGTCTCTGCACCCCGGAATCCTGAGGGGCAGTCCAAAATCCCCTCTACCACGTCGTGCATTATGCCTGATTGTAATGAAACTCTGCGACACGTATGACATTTCCTTACATTGCCCGATTCCCCGATTCATCCCGCTAAAATGCATTTCGCTGCCATATGAATGGCAGGCATGAAACCCTGTGTTGCTGGCGGAAGGCCATTGTAGCACACTTGCCGGTCACGTTTTGACACTCAATCACGGGAGATAAAGATGACAATATATGACAAAACAACAGCGATTTATCCGTAAAATTAGGTAACAATACACATGCCCGCTTTCTCGAATCTCTCAGCGCGACCCATTAGCTAACCTCAAACCTGGAACAAAGCGGAATGACATTTCCGCAATGTAGCGCGGCGGCTGATTTCACGGCTGTGCGCGGCCGACGCACATTCTCAACGCGTGCCGTGCGTGGCCGGGCGAGTCCACTGCTGACCCGGGGGGAGGTCGGCCGCGCCGGCCGCGCAGGGTCACGAGGTCAGCTTCGTGAGCGGCGCCGGCCCGGCCACGTCGGACGCACCTTCACCTCAGAGGTGACCATAGCGGCCACCCGAGCCGGCGCGTGGTGGGTGGCGAGCGGGAATAGAGGCGGCCTGGGCGGACGGACCTTGTATGGGCATACCGGCTGCACAGGCCTGGCCTGTCTCCTAAGCAAAGTGATGTCGCTTCTTTACAAGATAATGTTTTGGATGATACCATGGATTTGATTTTGTTCACAGTAAATGTCCCGAGCTAGAGACATTTCCCGGTGAAATGGCTACATGACACGGGTGTCAAGATTGCAGGTGTCTCTATTTATTTAGGATGACAGGGCGCGCAGGTAGGTAATTGACCAAGTCACTCGTCATGCTAGTTTGGAAAGAGTTAACCATCAAGGTGAAGGCACACGTAAGTGGCTGCTGGCATCCTCATACGTTGGTGATATTCCACCGGTTGCGCCGTCATGTCTGTGTATGTACATAGGGAGGGAGAAGGACAAAAGAGCAGTAGTCTGTTCCAACAAGAAAGCACCGCACTCCGATAAAACTTCGCCATAGTCGTCCAAAGCCGATGTTGAACTGGCGTTTACTGTTTATTATTCTCCGGCCTTCGGCTGCCGTTTACCTGAACGGCCGAACGGATGTCCCGCCGCCGCCGCCATAACACCTCCCATTCCGACGAGGCCATCGGGCGCCTCTGGCTACCGAAAACCGCCGGCGGCAGCATCGGGCGTGACGGAGCCACCCGACCCGCGGGCGGCACACCCGACCACGAAAACGGCGTCAAAACATCGCCCAGGGCCAGCCGCCGGACACTCACGGGACTCGGAACAGAGCTGACCTATGACAGCAGCTAGACGGATCGGAGCTACGGATTAGCGAACGGCTCCGGATCTTATGTGTCCAGAGTGGGCAGCAGTCATCCTCGTGTGAGATCGCATAGATATAGAATGATATGTTTGAGAGAAGCATGACAAGCGAGACAGCACCAACTCCCACACCAGTTACTAAACCATGCCATGCCACTACCAAAACCCACAACAGCGCACCGGTCCGTTCGGAGATTCTCCGATAACTGTGCCCCAGTTTATGACCACCCACGACAGCGTCTGTCACCATTAAATCCCAGGGCACACCGTTCTACCTGTCCCGGCTGCCAAATACACATTTGTACTCTGGTAAACGATTGTAGCGCTGCGTGACAGAAAAGTGGCGCACAGCGCAGCGCCACGCCGCACCACGAACAGTGCGCCGCATTCGTCGACTGAGCGCATCCATCACCGAGTGACGGCAGGCGGCACGAATGTGGAGCGTCAGAGGCAGTTGTGGCGCGCCCAGTTCCGGCCCGAGCTGCCGCCACTGAGGACATCCGTATCAGCCCCAACCAAGGTCTCACGCCAGCTTAACCAGGCACTGTGCATGCAATAGACCTTGTTAAGGCCTGGCTACACTATGCGTTTTCTGCGTGCGTTTTTTGCGTGTTTGCGTGTTTTGCGTGATACCGTGCTAGTAAAAAACGATATTACGTTTTTGTAATGTTTTTTCATATTCAATTTTAGCTAATATAAGAATTGCATTACCTTTTATACATAACTTATGTAAAAGTTTTATTAAATATAGCTTTCTTCTAGAACGATGTTACGCAAATCACGCAAACACGCAAAAAACGCACGCAGAAAACGCATAGTGTAGCCAGGCCTTTACGCTCAGCACATTCGTGCTCGTTGTTAGGCGTTATGACACCTCCTTCTTGATAAGATCGGGGTTACGACATACGAGTTTGATATGTGCTCGGGTTACTAATTTCGTATCTTGTTTTACAGGTGTTCCAAAACACGTTCGCACGACATGCACACGAACGCTATCAGAATCAGTTAAACCCGACATTAGAACTGAGTCCAGAATTGAACATCAGGAAATAGTTTCACACATGCTTTCCACTTTTCTCAACACCCTATTTCTGGTATCTCGCGCGACGCGAGTGACCCTCCACAGGAAACTTCGCGTGACGCCGGCCGTCCCATCTGATTTGGTCGTGACGTGTCAGCTCATTAGTGCTCTGGAGCGGGCCGCGTCCTATCGGTAATGGCTAATTGAGCGCGCCCGAGGTGCGCACGGACAAAAACGACCACGACTGAGACCGGCGACCTCCGCGGCACGCCGTTCACTGAGCGCTCAGCCTCGGGACAGGGGCGGCCGTGAAACTGACCCAGCGGCGAGCCAGGTCACGGTGTGAGGATGGTGTTAATGGTCAGAAAACCACCGACACCGTACAACTGTCCACGGAGGGAACGTGAGTCGAAGATGGCGTGAAACATCAATGATGTATGACTCTGTTGTGCATGCACGGCGTGGAATTTATTTCGCCAAGGAGGAAGGAAACTTCAGTGATATTGACCGGGTATGGTCATGTTTGACGTCAATGATTACCATTTTAGTGATGTTTGCAATTTGTATGGACTTCTATCGGTCCAGTCCTCAGGTCCAAGGGGAAAAACAACACCAAATATATACAAATTTCCTTGTTTAATATTTCAGAGCCACACTCGGGCCAGAGGTAAACATAAACAAAGACCTCCAGGCTAACATCAGTCATGGGGATGAGGCCGAGTCTCATTTTCATGAATTTCATGAGATGGTGCGTAGGAGACAGGTTCTATTATTTGACGATGTGTGACGCAAGTGAGACACACTGGTCAAGGCCGTAAATGCGGTCTGACTCGCATAAATCGGCGGTCGGAGATGTGAGTGGAATGGACGGCCCTCAGGAGGTGTCTGTTTTAGACGGATCGCGTGCCGCCGGTGCCACTGTGTGGGCACTGATAGGTGTAAATGACGCCCCCAGAGTTAACTGAATTAATTTAACGCCACTGATGATGCTACTCGTAAGACTTCGGGTCTGTGAGGAAACATCGAGAAATATTGGGGATTTACAAAGATATATAATCAACGGTAAATGCAACTCAATGCCACTTTCTGAATATATCTACGACACTATTTCAGTCAGGTAAACTGAATCGATAAGCATTAAAATAATTCCAATTAAGTTGTGTTTTCGAACGTGTTGCACACCATAACCATAAACAGCCATTCATCTCACGGCCTAATTGAAAACAATTTGGACCACAGAGTCGGTCAGTACCGTTCTACCAGGCTCAGCGGAGTCCATTCCAGTCCAACTCTGCCCAATTTACGGCTTCCAAACACCTCTCTGCTCCAACTGACTGCCTTTCTACCGTCCGTCCGCCTCCACGAAAACCACCATCACCTTCCAACTCCCCCCACGCACCCGCCGGGCCCCGAGGGGGCGGGGAGGAGTGAGGGGGGAGGTTGCGTCATGACTCGTGCCTCCCCCCCCCCCTTCGTGCGACCACTCACCTGTCAGGCCGAGTCAGGCCAGAGTCAGAGGTCAGCCGAGCGGAGTTTTCTCCCCACGGCTCGGCCCAAGCCGTTGCTGTTGGCTGTCTCGACAGAGATCTGTTTTCACTCGACCCATTCAACCGGCGTTAAGCGAGTCTTAAATTACGTCTATCCTTGGCGAGAATTTCTCCGTCGTGAATGAACAGACTGATAAAGAATATCGCCTTCGAAACACATGGTGTAGTTACTTGCTTTCAATGGTGATGATCAATTATCAGACGGTAAAATCATTGAACAAAAACACTAGTGATGAAAGCCGAAGACGTAACCTCTTAACGTTAAGGTAGTGTTATTGGCAGGGTAGCTCTTTCACATCAAAATCATTAACTATCAATTCATTGCAAGATACTTTGTGGAGTAATAAAAATGTTATTGCAGAGGTCCCGCAAAATGCTGAGTATTTCTGTCCGCGAGAATTCCCTGTACCAAATTGACCGAGCTCAATGCTGCGGCCCGCTGTTGCAGAACGGACAGCACAGAAGCTGAGATATAACGACCTGAATTTGGTCACGCATGGAGTGATGTGATTAATTACCTTGTACTCCCACCATAATGAGTGTTGATGCCACTGTGACTCGACAGCCTGAGAAGTGTGTCAGTGGCATCATGCACTGGATTTGTGCAGGGAGCAGCCATGACGGTGTTAATATCTCCGCCAATGAGGTCTGACGGCTACTGGAGTGTGTCCTCAATGGGCGCTAGGCGGTCCCTCAACGAGAACGGTATGACAAGGCAGCACGAAAGCCCTCAGGGAGGTCAAATATATAAGAAAGGCTTGGGGACACTTTGCCAGTGTAAAAATCAGATAACTTGGGAGCAGGAAATTATCCCTCATCTTCTTAGCAATTCACAATTAGAAATGTCGGACACAAACAAATCATTATAATTGCGTCTAGTTCTGTTAATGGTTGAACAGTGCAACCTTCAAAGCACATTAAAACAATGAAAATACACAATACATCATAGCAAACACTTACAAATGAATGGTCATGGTTGCTGAAAATGACCACTACCCTTTATCCGCGGGCTCCCGCAGGGTAGTGTAGAGGCTCCACTGGGGCAGCAGCGGCAGGTCACGTGCTCCTCAACTCGGTAATAGATGAGTGACACGTGACCCCGCCATGGGACAAGGCCACTGCCTGCACGTTGCGCAACAACATGCATCACAGAGAACGTCTGCACTCTACCCAGACATTAGATTAGCCTCTTATGGGTCCGTGAAACGGCAGTTACGGAGATCAGCATAAATAGGTATAACAATTACAAGCTACCACCGCTTACGTCAAGTTATAACAAAAGCTTGAAAGCTTTATTCTAAACTTAATTTAGAGCAGTGACGATTCTCTAAATGTATTGTTCGCCACAGACCATCACCCTGTGTTAGTCAGGGCCATAGGTGAAGTAATGCTAGCCCCATCATATGACCCAACGTCTCACACGTGACATTTCAGTCCCGCCTTCGGCTGACCATGTGACCTCCCTGGGCCACCCAGCGTTAACCACGTGACCTCAGAGCCCACCCAGCGTTAACCACGTGACCTCCCTGGGCCACCCAGCGTTAACCACGTGACCTCCTGATCACCCACAGCGCTGACCACGTGAGGTGCGTGAGGTCCATCGACAGGGCCGTACAAATGGCTGAGGCACACGCGGCGCATGCCCGTAAGCGTAAGCCATAGGTCGTATAATGCTGAGCAGCGAGTTATGAACGACTAGTTACCGGCGCGGGTTCAGTCGGCAGGCGCTCCGGTATATACGGGGTTTATTAGAGGTCAGTGGTCAACTGACCAGAGCAGGTCACACTGGGTCACCAGGCCACCACTCGTTGAAGCCAAGAGAAAGCCGTTCGAGCAGTGTCGCAATATTTCCAGAAAAGGCCTCAAAATACTTGGAGAAGACATGAACATAAAACACCTCTAGCATTGTACAAAACAGACACAGTGAACCCAGACAGTTGGCCCATCGCGGACCCGTAGACTCAATGTGCCGCTGACCTGGAGCGGGTTAGGCGCGGCGGTTACACCCGTCGAGCTGTAAAATATTGCTCACCATTTAGGGCGGTCGTTAGGTGAGGCAACCGAGCGCCAAATGAGGAGGAGGCGTCGCCTCTAACGCGGTTAATAAGGCGAGAAGTGAAGGACTCTCCCAGCGTTGCCGCAATCAGCGCGGCGAGATCGATGACAAATGGTAACCAGCCATTGAGGAAGAATGGACCAATGTGCTGAAAGGCTGGGCAAACATACCGCGCACGGAAGAGCCGTGCTAAAATAAGCAATAATCGTTCATCGATCTCGGTTGACAGACGCCTGGATTCTCGAGTAACATTTCATAAAAATGAAATAAATCGATGGAAATTCAACGAGAAAGGATAAGCCTGAGAAACGGAAGAAGGATTCGGATAAAACTTCTGGCCGAAACACAATTTGGCCAACAGCGTATGGCCCTGGCCAGCAAACAACGAAGCATAGCCAATGCCTGGCCTCTTCGCGGGCGATTCTCTGGCATTCACTGACCGTTCCTTTACTATGTGGCTGAGCCTCTAACTATGTTTGCCGCGCACTAATCACCCCGACCCGCACCGTCCCGGTGGAACAGCAGACAGCCGATGGGAGAGTTGCCGTGAAATTCCCCACGGGGTCACGACGGCTCGAGCGGGGAGGGGAGGACGGAGGGGGGGGGGGCGCGTGAGCTCGGGGAGGGGAGGGGTGATGGGACCACGGCTAATCGCTTCTGGCCTCGTGACCCCATCGATGGCCTCATCAAAGTTCTTTGGCGGCGGGAGGTTAACGTGGCCCCAACAGCGCTGAAACGTGCAGTTGTCCAGTGCGGCATATGATAGGATCGTATGAAGGTAAGACAAGGGTGGGGCATGGCAATTTAGCGACAATCTTAGCCGCAGATTGGGTCATCTGTATTTAACAACATACGCGGTATCTTTATTGTGCGTAGAAGGCTACATGATTGTAATAGTCCACTCAAACACACTGTAAATCTACAGGGCGAAACAAAGCATTATGTCGCACTGTCTCTCGAATCTTGCACCCTGAAGGCCCACCACGCCCTGCAATATGTCGGCTATGCACCCTCGTTAATAGCCGCCACAAAGACACGATCGGCAGTACCTATACCTACTGCCGGCCCAAATAAGTACAAGGTCCAGGGGGCTATCGGTGGAGCGTGCTACGCTGTCCAGCATGTAGACAGTTGGGGTTTCCTGTCATAAGGAACAGTGCGTGTCGTAGGGCATAATGGTGGAGGCTGGATGAGGATGGGTGTGGCGGAAAGCTCATGGCAATGTATTACAGAAATCACTTCTTTTTAGCCCAAGCCGTGGCACGCGTCGACATAAGGAAAGAACTACGGCAGAAACGGACACAAATGCATACATCTATCTAAATATGTAAAAAAATAAATAGGCACATACTCTAAGAACACAAACACATACACATACTCTTTACAGAAATGACTTTCCGTTGTGGCAAGAGATCCAACATCATGTCAAAAGAGCATTCAAAGAGCAGCTTAGCGGCCATCGTGTGTATGATTCATAGCAATGACCGAGAGCATAAGCTGGAGCGCCCTTTCACTTCCTGACAATCGCATTTTTCGCCACGATTCACGCAACACTCCTGCGTTCGCTGCCATCCAGGCGTGTTCGATCACCAAGGCTTACCATTGTCATCAGTGGCCATGGCTCGCTGCTATTGGGAAATGTCGCGATTTCGCTGCCTTATCTAGCCAAACCGGCGGCGTCCGATCAGGGCGCATTGATGTCACTCGATTTGTGGCAGTCACAAGCCATAACACTTGTACCAACAAATTGTGCTTATGGAATCATCCAGTGTCTGGATACATAGAATACGCGTGTGGGCGCAGATAAATACCAGATTTGGCATCACATAAGCAAGACGACGCCATCCGGACCGGAGTCCAGTGTCCGTGGACTAAGTATACTCCCTCTGCGGACATCGCTCACGGAATGTAGTCCGTGAGAACTGACGGACAGAGACACACGAGAGACGACGACCGCCCGCGGAGAGAGACGTCCGACCACGTGAACCGTTCTGCCGGCTCGTCCGGAGACGTGGCGCGCGGCGGTCCACCGACTCCCAGTGCCGCCTCGGCACCGCCGGGCCGAATGACATCAATATCTAGCGCCGCGCGCACCAGTCCATTAAATAGACTTCAATCAGTTGGCATTTTCTCTACGCTGAGATTTGGGTATAGTTGGAGGATTAGAACGTCGCCCAAACAAGGAATTACTTCTCAAGCACAAAATCGCCTGATGCAAATCGAAAATGCACACGAAGATGCGCATGCAGTACCTTCATTCATATACGCAACGAACATTATCGCGTGAATGTAAACACAATGGTATAAGTGATACGCAATCACTCCGGACAGAGCTGTGTTTTCTGTTACCTGTTTGTGCCTTTGTCAGCGCCGGAAACGGGGTGGAAACGGAAACGGAAAGCCCAGTCAGCTGATCCGATATGACGTAAGCTGTACAACGTGCACGCTACGGATAACGTGCTACCGTATTACCTCTACATATATGATACATATAACTCCGGTTTACGTGGATCAGTGTTCTCTATCATCAGAATGTTCTTCCAACCCAACTTGACTGGACAGATAGGTATCAGTCTTCAATCACGCAACAGATTCGAGTGGTCTAAGCTAGTGATGTCAGTTACAGAACATCTGAATACCGATACCAAACCAAATCCCAACATAAACCGTAAGGAAATACCGATACCGAACCAACTTCAGAACATGAGGGAAATACCGACTTTTTACCAATTTCTCAGCCTTCTTATACCGTAAGTGAGGGCTCATAATACCAACAAAATACCAAGTACATTAGGATAGGAATACCAAATACAAAGTTGGTATCGGTTTGGTATCGGTATACCAAAAAGTTGGTATCCTATTGACATCTCTAGTCTAAGCCATGCGTTTCAAATGTCAAGATATGCGACCCAAACGATTTCAAAGAGGCCTGTTTAGCTGACAGGGAGTGCGTTCGAAATGGCAGACACAACAGCTGGCTGCGGGCGGGTTCGGACCGGTAAATATGGACAGGATTCCGTTATACCGCTGGGCGTGGTCGCTCATTAGTGGCGGCACGGTACCGTTTAATTCACATCGGAATCGGTTATCGCCCCTGATCATCCGGTCAAAAAAGGGCAACACCCGGCTACCGGACCGGACGACTTTAGCTCAGACTTAACGTTAGTTAGATACGACACGCAGCCATGCTCAAAATTCGCATATTGCATGCTTAATTTATTAAACGCTTTGAAACCCAGCATGAAATGCGCATCAACTAAACACGCATCAACAATGTAGCTGGGTCTTTCTGACCTTGTCCAGAGTGCAGTGACCGGAATATTCAGAGCTCCCGGACGGAATTCACACAGCCTTGAAACCCCTCCTCCCCGATCCGCCACACCCAAACCCGCTCCGTTCTCACCGGCCCGGCCTCTGAAGTCCACCACCGTGGTTTTCTCGGCGTGGCCTCAACCAACCATTAAAAGAGAGCAGAACATTGGATCTGGCGCACACAATGCGGCGCACCAAATCGCCACTGTCAGTGAGGCTTCAGGGGCGATCTTGCGTGTCACGACCAACGGCAGCGGATACCATTTCTCCTTGGAGTCACCGCAGTGGAAGGTACTCGCCAGCCCGCTCTCACGCCACCGAAAACAATCGATTCTCGCGTACCTCCGAAATCGGCAGAATTGCGCTCAATGTCAGCCCGCCTCCCTTGCGTGGTTCGCCCTCATGTGTGTTCCCACGATCTGAAAGGTATTTCGCGTCACCGCACACCGCGCTCGATCGGGTTAAGCGGTTTATGGCGCGTGCTGACCGCTCTCAAAGGGTAGCCCATGGGCAGCAGCTGCGGGGACCGTCACGCCCTGGGGCCACGAGCAGGGGTTGCCCCGGGGGAACGAAGGGTTCCGGTGGTAATAGAGAGCTGTCAAAGGCTGTTTAACCGTCCGCTGAAGTGTCGGATGGAGTACAGCTGGCTCGGACAGACGTATGACAATGGAGCACGTTATCCGAGCGGGGCTTATGGGGAGTAGACGGTACGCTACATTGCACATGATTTATCATAGAAATGAGTGGAGGCATTGGTGCACAGCTAGCGTAACATGGATAAGTTCAAACCAATCACGCGATGTAACCGACAAAAGTTCCACAAAGGATAAAATCCAGGCATCTCATAGACTTCTCTAGCGTGAAAATAATAAAAGCAATGCAAATTAAAGCATTCCAAATTCAAATGAAACTGAAACGCTGCTCAACGGGAACGCTGTCGCTTACATGACTGATGACAGCGTACAGTGGCTTTCTCCGTGGTCAAAGTTACCAAAATCAGTGGCTATTTGTAATACATATTTCGTAATTGTATGTACGGCGCCGTAAGAGACCCGCCGCTCTACGACACATGATGAGGCGGGATTAAACAATCTGCTCTCTTCCTGCGGTGAAACTCACGGTGAAACGCAGTACCAAGCCAACGACAGACCATCGCCATCCATAGAGTCGTTCAGAGGACTTATACGCATCATTAGGTAGTAATTACCCTCATCAGGCTGGGCCTCTTGGAGATTTAGCTCCCCTCGTATCTCCTACACGTGCTTGCCCCGAGGGTTCACTTGCATGATGTTTGCTAATGATTCCTACATAAAAGCGGTGCAGATTCTGCCGGCTGCTGACGTTTCCTGAAGATTGCCAACGGCGGAAACGTTCCTATTGAGTGACCCTTACAAAAATAAATATAAAACATCTTTGAATAAGTGGACATGCGAGTCATTTAGGTGAAACGCGGCAAATGACGCGCATCAATAGTCAATACATGATCAGTAGATACAACTTTAGCACAACCTTGAAGGTCGAACACACAGCATCATCAACGCATCTACAGCTCCCATGTCACCACACTGAAGCACTCAGTTTACAGAAGAAGCTCTGTATCTGTGGCACATAATTGGCTGGACCGTTCGCTCGGCAGTCTCGGACCCAGCACCTCACCCACCGGTCCAGCCCCCGCCGCCGGCACCACATGCCTCATTTACCCGTCAGTACACGGTCGCGGTCCAGTGCCTTCCCTGACCGCCTCCTGACCGCTGGCCGACTGTAAAAGACCCGTCAGACTTCCGTGAGACGTCCCTCCACAGTCTGTCAGACGTCTTACATCGTCTATCAGACGTCTTATATCGTCTGTTAAACGCCCTCCGTTGTCTGTCAGACAGCTGTCAGATACCAGTTGCACGCCAAAACTGAAACGTGGGTCACTCCAATGTCTGCATCTCCAGCGTCGTTATAGATCCAAGATCGCAGCTGGCACTCTTGATCACGAGATCTGTCATCTGGTCAGGTTTAGTAGTCTATTACATTATTTGCGGCAACATGTTTGGCGCTTACTTATCTCGCATTCACAGCTCATCAGGCTCTATGTGACAAACGAGTCTTGTAGCTCGCTCGAGTCGATCCATATACCGTTGGACACCCCACCGCTGGACGCTGACCCGTGGTGTCCCGTTCATTCCCCTGTCGTCGTCTCCGTCGCCCGCATATCTTCTGCCGCCCTCTCGGCTCGCTCTCAGTTTTCGCTGGAAGGCAGCCGCTGAACGACCGACGGTATAGACCAACGCGGCACTAAGTAGCGGGAGAAGCGACATTGTGCCCGGCGAGGGTGCCAGACGCTGACGCCAACGCCTCCCCGGAGACACAGCCAGGGGAAGACGGTGGTGGCCGTAGACGGCAGCGGCGGCGGTAGCCGTGGCAGTATCTCCAGCGGTGACGCCGGACCGTTACCAGTCGACAGATGCCTGACAGGGTGCTATTGTCGCCAGGATGGGCGGCTGATCGCTGAACCGGCACGGGGAGACGGCCGAGGGTGCCGGCCGGCCGACGACCGGAGAAGCCCAACGCCGCATAAACACCACAGGACGGCCGGCAGAGTGGGAACCAGGGCCGAGCCCAGTCGGTGGAGGGAATGAGACGAATGCACCCCAGAAACCAGACGGCTATTCTTTCAAAACGCTCATGACATATTCATGGCTTTTGCGGTTTTTATCGGTTGACCAAACCCCCTTCGCTGGCTGGCCGTCGGTTGGGTCGTGACTGACGACCGCCAAAAACCACCGGTCAGATTGAGCCGGCCTCAATCGTGGGTACGTTCGGAGTCATGCCAGGTGCGTACTCTGACTACCAAAGACTTGACCTGGCAGCCCAGTTGATAGACAGAACAAACCAAGTGGGAGAACACAAAAACTAAGCAGCTGAACAGCTCATAGCCGAGATGCCGGGAACTCAGCAACCAGAGAGACACAATGGCCATGTCAATCCAACAAAACGCACTTAGGTCAAAGGAGTCCCGGCACGGCCTTCGTTTCAGATTCCTTTCGATCAAAACATTGCAATCTTTCCTAAAATTAGGAACTGGAACTGAATTACATTGTGCAGTGAATGGGTCATTATTTCAGACAGATATTTCCTGAGAGGAGAGTTATGCCGTCAAATTTCGACGGATCAGCCGGCAGATGGTAATTGGTCACGGCCGAATGATCATAACGCAGCTGTCGCCGCCCGCAAAATCATGTCAGATAAATGGAACGCCTCTGACTGACGTCATTGGCTGTTTTTGGGGCAGTGGATAACTGGCTGAAGCTGGACCATAATATGGCCGGGACATACTCCACTAGGGAGGCTGACAGAAATAACCAAAATCAAATGCCATGATTTATTGCCTATGCGAAATAGTAGCCCGTGACAAATTAAACCCATTATCGATCACGCTCGAAACAAGAACCTAAATCAGATCTCGCATAAAACTATCCATCCAGATATGCGTGAATGAGTTGTGTTCTGGCCGTCTCATTTGATGGCGCTGCTCGTCTCGTCTGACAGGCCGGCAGGCCGGTCTGGCCAGCTGCCCCCATTGTGGCTCGTCTGACTGATAGGTGCGTAATATTCATGAGCAGCCGACTGCATGCCCCGGCCGTAGCGGCCGCTTTGTTCACGAAGCTACGGCTCCGGGGTGAATTTACATGGTAAGCGGCCCAGAGAAACAAAGGTGGGGAAGTTATGTCTAGCATGGGAGAGGGTAGAGAATGGGGGCTATATGCTGTAGATCTCAGTCATAGAGAAGCAGTGACTGACACTCGCCTATCGCTTGCTGGTGAATTATTAGACTTCATAGCTGGACTGCTGGGCCTGGCCTTACAGAATCAGACAACGCTTGTGTTGTCAAATTCGATAAGCCGTGAAATAAAAGAAAGGAAAGGGATACAGCTTGATTCTTATGAAAGAATAAAGAAGCAAACACTTCCAAGACAAATACCGTGGAAAGTCAAGCCCAGAAACTAGACCATGGCAATCACCCCCCAAAGTAGCCGAAACTGAAAGTATCCCACGACTTCGCCAAGATTTTCACGGCGGCATTCCCATCTCAGCCGTGGAGCCGAGCCGATCTGACAGTCCAGTCCCGCCTTTCCTCACGGTCTGTCTGCTCTGGGCTTCACGCCTGAGCTGAGAGCTGGCAGCGGTGGTCGAGAGTCGGGGCACCATTGGAGGCCACCAATGCCCCCGGGGTGTCGGGCCCCGGGCCCCGCCCATGCCGATAGCCTCAGCGTGAACCGGAGCGAACGGGTGCAATTGGTGGGCTGGGAATCCACGCTAGCCGTCAGCTCTATGAGCCAATGGGTCGCTCGGCTGCTTCGAACCAGACCCGAGTGCCTATGACGGACTAAAACAGTGCAATCGGGCTGAGCCTAATCACTCAATTGGTAGAGCAGTTGATAGTCTGGACGCGGAAGTGAGAGAGCAGCGATCAGTCCCATCTGCCAGTCAAAAGCGTTTAGGTGTGACCGTTAGTTCAACGTACTCATCTTATAAGAGGCTGGAATAAAAGGATTTTCTTAGAACTGCCTCGCTAATGGTCGAATTAGGTCGTGCACGATAAATTTGCACGCATCACTGATAATATAGTTCAGGAATTTGTAAAAAAGCAGTTTGTAACATTGCCCATTAGCTCACGAGGCCAGGCTGTTTTCAAAGCCAAGCCATCGCACCCTACGCTCGAGAGAGTCCAGACGCTGAGTCCAGCCGCTGACCGCGGCCTTGCTGGATGCAGCAGACTGCGACGCCGGCCACAGCTGCAGCTGCAGCAGCAGCAGCTGCAGCTGCCGGTGGCCTGGTAGCCGCGGGGCTCGTCAGCGTGCAACTCTGGATCAGGTCCGGGACAGAGCGGAGCTTCCCGGCCAGGCGGCGCGGCGGCTTCAGCCGACCGCAGCCGGGGGCATGACAGTATAACCGCGGTCTGAAGGAGTTATACCGGTGTTATGTGGCAGAGATATCGGTGTAACTTGAAAGGACAGAGCCCTCAGCCGGGCTTCTGCAGCCCCTCTCGTTGGGTCTTACCCAGCAGCGACTGGGTTTTGACTGGCGAGATCCCCGCTCATCCCCGACACACAGCGTCCAGTTCATCACTCGTCAAGGTCTGGGCCTCCCAGCTAACCACCGACCACACGCTGCAGGTAATCTAACTAAGCTGCAGCATCCGTGGCCAGCGCACGCGATTCACAGTGTCGCTAATTGCGCGCGATGTTGATTAGTGATTAGCCACGCGGTAATGGACCACTTCAGCCACAAACAAACACTGGCTGGGAACATGGGTTGCGCAACTGCGCGCATCATCACTGCGGCTCTGATCGCGTGTCGAGGCCGCTGGTCCGGCAGTCACGACCTCTGATGCTACTCGGTTCTGTTCACTGTTTAGCTCATGGCCGTAGCACCATGCATGGTGATCAGTGGTATTGACTACTGGCTGCTGGTCAATGGCCGTTGACCGCCGGTTGCGACTGCCACCTGGTCGAAGCCGCTCGTACAGATAGGGGGCGAGAGGTGAGCGGTATCTGAGTAACTCCCTGATTGTGTGTTTGTGCGGACAGCAGCAGTGATAATGTCAGGTAATGACAGTATTCGGAGGCACGCAGCACGGTATCTCACCAACTCGCAGCTTCTCGCAGGCTCGGAGAGCGGGCAGGTAACTGTGCGTTACCGACAGTTTTCAGTGGTTACGTCATAATGGTCTATCTCTAACGAGGCAGTTTGGTATAAAGAGCTATATGTTACAGGTGGCAGGTCCAGCGTGACGGGGCGTTACGCGACGATTTGGGCTGACTCACAGAGCACATGCATTGTGACAAACAAGGGATAATCTTCAAGTCCAGTTCGTGTCATAAAATGTGTGGCAATAGCGCGGGAAGCTAAATCACATGAGCTATCGAAACTTCGATAAAAGTGCGTCGTCATTTGTCACGAATGAACATCGTCATCCTCAAGATATCGATGCTGAGTTTCGTCTAGTTTCACAACTTTTATCACAAGTCAATTAATCTTATTGGAAAAGCGCAAGTCCGGAATTCCAATATTCCTAAACTGAAATGAACAATGTGTGAAGCGGTGTTTCAGTGCGCCTGTACTTAACAGGATGTTCGCATCTGTTCACTTCGCCAGCCAAGCAAACACTCAAGGTGAAGGGTAGCTCCGCATTCAGGATGTTCAGACGCATTTTCGCAGCCGAAAAGTGACTGACAACTCTTCCACAAGGTCGCAGCGGACCCCAGCCCGTCTGGGGCAAGTGGTAAGGAGACTGAACTTCAGCCATGTGAAAACTTCTGGGATTGTTAATCGTCTGGGCCTTACGGCAGTTAAGAAGCTTGTGAAGCTCCGGCATTATTTTCATCCCATGATTCACTGTATGCGACTACGCAACACAGCCATGTTTGTCCAAAGCTGGATCATCATTAGCTCTGAAATCCTGCTAACAGACCAGACAATGACCAGATTTACAGCACCATAAACTGCATACATGGCCAGGTACGCAACAAATCCGGGAGTCTCTAAATACCCTGAATATCCGATTAAATACCATCCGGAATCCAAACCTGTCTTAGTCGGAACCACACCCAAGTTCTCTGTCTGGACGTGCTATGTTATGCACTGATCGGAAAACCCAGCGCTGCGCTACGGTCAGTATCTCGCTGGTATCAGTATGGATCCTGTGCAGTATCACGGCCCCACTACAGCCCAGTGGCAGTATCGGTATCACCACAGGCCGCCGGCAGTGTCAGGATAAGCGGCAGTGCAATACAGTACCACTGTACCCTACCACGGGCTGGCACCCACTGGCACCGACCAACGGCCACATCCTGCCGCACATCCGGTGGGCGACGGGCGGGGGCCACCGGCCGCACCCTGCCCCCGCTGTGAATGCATGAAGACCGGGCGAGAATGATGTGCCACTGGTCGGCCATGCTCCCCAGCCTAGCCCAACCCGTAAGGCTGAGGCTAGGTATAACAAGCAAGATGCCAATGGTTGTGATTGATTGGTGTAGTCGTGTAAGTGGTCCGGGTAGGATTGAGATGTTGATGAAAGTTACGATAAATCGATATTTGAATTGCAAGGAGTAATTCCATTTGTTCCACAACAAAAAAGTCATTTAACACCACACCGGTACCCGATCTTCGATTCGTCTTCAGTCCGCCCTCGGAGAGCACTATCTCTCTCCTACCTCACTCTCTCCCTCTATCCCCTCCTGACCCTCTGGCTCTCGAAACTCCCACGCGGCTCCAAGGACCCCGCCCACGGAGCCCCAATGTCACAACGCACGCTGACAACTCAACATTGCACAACCTGGCCGGATTACTGGGAGCAGGCGCAACAGACCGGGATAAGAATAGAGCCGCCGACATATCACCCCAATCTGGGCCGATGTTTGTCCTCAAACACAGGGCTGAACGGAAACTGAGCGAACTAAGCCGGATTGGAGAACTTCAAAGTCAACCACAATGTGGCCTAACAACTGCACGGAGGCGCTGTTGGAACAATCCGCGAGGGTGGACCATCCCGGCACGTGGAGCCGCTAAAAAGCCATTGTCACCGGTCTCATACAGGTAACCAAGGTCAGCATGAGTGGTAAGAACTACAATGGAGAGGGTGACCGCGGTCAGCCCCCACAGAGCTGGGGAGTCCAATCATTGTGCAGAAATCAACGGCGCCAGCAGTGCAGCGCATTTGGATGAGTGCGAGGATAGATAGAAAGGAGAGATGGAGGAGAAGAGGGCGAGAGGGAAGGGAAAACCATCGCTAGACAGGGATGCGCTCCACTGGGCGTTTTGCCACAGCGCTAGATGATCAGCCGATCAATCTGCAAGTTGTGATCAGTTGGTAAGAGCAATGAATAATGAATACGATGCATCAACGCTGTGCTGTAGATACAGATAATCCTTTGCCGATGAGCCGACCAGGAAGGATCGGAACTTCCTGACACGTTCACTGCTGAGTCTCTAATGCATGCATTCCTAGAGGGGGAATTATTCGTAATATTACATCGAGGTGGCAACAGGAAACAGCGAGCAGGAAACAGCGCAGTGTGCTTCAATGTAGTGATCTCTTCTTGTGCGAATTGGCAGTCGCCGAGTTCGATCTCGCACCCTGCTTCCCTCGGCCAACATGGTAGCCTACACAACCAATTTTTCTGGCTTAGAGACTCGTGCACATCTGGCACGTATGGCGTGCCTGGTTATACCTTTCACACACCATACTCTTTTGTGATTCCCCACACTCAGACCCTGCCAATGTCGTCTCAGTGAACATTGCTTTCTTGTCACTCTCCCGCCCTTCCCCAAACAAAACCCCCACCGCAGACGGCGGAACTGGGTCGGAGCGGGATGATACCCTCCCCTCGGCCCGGGAGCACAATGGACCAGCGAGCAGGCCAGCTTGACATGTAAATAGGACCGCTCAGGTGACTGACTGCGTACCGCAATAGGTGTTTAGATGGTATCAGCTCAAAGAATGTGTCCTATTGGGTCAAAGCTAACAAAGCGTGGAGCCATATTTAAATAAAAAATGGGACCAAGTGTCATCAATTTTCTTCAGACGGTAATGATACGGATTTGTTTTCATAGAATGCAGATGCGACCTAAAATGGTTAAGCGGCTTTGGACCCACATATATTTAGACTTATTATGAGGCGACTAGTTTTTTCATGTTGACTGCTAATCTCCGATTAACTTGTGTACCCAAATCGCATTGAGGAACGTTACATGTCCCGCATAACTAGAGCAAATTTGGTTGTTAACTGTTTAGCCGGTCAGTGACCTATGCAACTAAAATGTTCATTTAAATTCGTACCATTGCCTACCGTTCATAAAGATGAGCCGATAGAAGACGAATCAATGAAACAACTCCTGCATTCATAATGGCTGAATAAATAAAAGTAATAAATCATCATATAAAACTGCAGATTTATCGTTGAGCGCTCACATTATCAGCAGTTTATAGCCGAAATAGTGAGTGAAGCTGTTCTAGGAACGGACGATCGTGTCGGGCTTCTAGGACCTATTTGGCTGCCCATAACTATCAATTAGGCCGGCCTGCACAGCTGCCTTTCCCAATCGCGCCGCCACGAAATGGATGTGTGCACCTACAATTAGCCGCGCTTGTTCATGCTGATGTCTGCTGGGATCCGGTTCAAGGTTCGCATTATCCATCGATGGTCCAGTGCCCAATCAAAACCGTCGAGAGGGCCTGGCACGAGTGTCATCAGCTTTCTCATGGAATTGAACGAATACGCAAGACGACGTTTCAGATCAACTGAAAGGACAAACATTTCAGCTGAATGTCATATCGGACTGTTTAAAATACGATGGCTGTATCTTCTGAAACAACCAATCTATTCGTATCCTATTCCATTTACCTCCTAGCACGAGCCAAAATTGGTTCACGGCCGCGGCCGGGTCCTTTCAGAGCCGTACGGCTACGCCCGTCTCCGGCCAGATGGTGGGATAAAAGCAGCAACAACAGAGCCTAACATGAGTGTCATGAGCTTTCTGCAACTCATCAATCAGGCCGCAGCCACCAATTTCTAGTCTGACGTTTCAATTACGACACGCATTTGTTTTTACTACTTTACGGCAATTTACTAGTCAAGTCGTGCCAAGCCTCTTGACATGAACTATGTCGAGCTGCTCCGGACACTTTGCACAGCGCTCGCTCCAAATACACCAGTCATCCAGCCTACCCAGCGCTGGGCACCAAGGATGTCCTTGGCTCCATAACACTTCTCTAATCGATAGGACACCTAAGACAGTGATGACTGATGACCATTGAGCAGTGAGGTGAGGTAGCAGCAGAAAGTGGTAGCCATAGCAACCATAGTGACCGGTCAGAGCAGCGTCTGCTTTCCTGACCAGCCACCCAGCCAAGCAGAGCCCGCGTGGCGCCGCGAGGTGCAGGAGAGATCAGGCTGACGTCCGACGGCAGGTATCTGGCACGCCGGGTCGGGTCGGGCGGCCAGCTGACCGCCGCATCGAGCCGGTCAG
Organism: Amphibalanus amphitrite; assembly: GCF_019059575.1. Classification (NCBI taxonomy): domain Eukaryota; kingdom Metazoa; phylum Arthropoda; class Thecostraca; order Balanomorpha; family Balanidae; genus Amphibalanus; species Amphibalanus amphitrite. Next base: position 344,485 of record NW_024881839.1, read on the forward strand.
CTGAGGGCGCATCCTGTTCCCGATTTTGCGGCGGCCGAGGACCCGGCGCCGAGAAGTGTCGGTGTGCAGTGGCAGGGATGGAGACAGTGGTCAGCATGCGTGGTGAGAGAAAAGGTGCTGTGGAGAAGAAAGGAAGAGAGAGAGAGATAGAGAGAGAAGGAGACAGAGAGGGAGAGGGCGAGGGCGAGGGAGAGGGATAGGGATAGGGAGAGGGAGAGGGGAGAGAGAGAGAGAGAGAGAGAGAGAGAGAGAGAGAGAGAGAGAGAGAGAGAGAGAGAGAGAGAGAGAGAGAGAGAGAGAGAGAGAGAGATGTAGGGAGCACCTCAGCTCCTCAGCTCGCCCCGGCCCTTGACCCGCCAGTAGCCTCTCTGTACCGACCGGCCCGACACGTGCATGAGGCACTACAGAGCGGCACTGAGTACCCGCCGCAGAGCCGTCAAACCGCAACTCATCTGCGAAACCTGACCCTGTGTCGCCTGAGGCGGCGCCCGGGGCAGCTGAGGAGGAGGCTGATGCCCTCTGATGAGCGCCGAGCTCTGAGCAGCACGATCTAGCCCCGGGCGACGGCTGATCGGTGTCTAGACGGACGGGGAATGTGCAGCCGAGTGGGTTGCCTAGCAACGGAACGCCTCATGACGGTATGATGAGTTGCGGCTTCCGGAGTTGTCCCCGAGTGCTATTGGGGTGTGGCAAAGCAAGCTTGACAGATTGAAGACTGCTTACCAAGTAGCTGGCGAGTCATCAAAATTTTGCATGCGTTCAGCAATGCAGCGCACAATTGCGCAGTGTATGCAGTGCGCCGAATTCAGACGTGCCTCAGACGCGACTCTGAATGCAGCGCGCTTGTTACGATCATGGCGAGAGCGGGCCGGCATGTGCTGAAAGTGGCCGCTGCAGCTCTGGCACACATACCTGAAGGTACTCGTCTGCTCAGCGCGGCCTGCTTATCTACTTCGGGCTGTCCGCACCGACCCCAGAGTCAATGTGCTTGGTCTGAATGTCCCCAGCCTACGAATGAAGGCCGCCGATACGATCTCACAGTAAAGCACCAGATATATCGACTTGGCGCAGTCTTTGATATGAAGGTTAGATCAACGCTCAAACGGGTGATACGCAGAGTGATAGTGACGTTTTCCGCTGGAGTGGCTCCACCGTGGCCGGCCCGTGACCTCGGCCCGACCTTGCCGACGCACCTCTACCCTCCCCTCCCTCCCCCTCTCCCCCGCTGGGCCGTCCGAGGATGCACCGTGTTGTGCACGCTGCTAACGCCAGGCCGATGACATGTAGCCGTGTTCAACCCGTGTGCAAACAAGCTACAACGCCTCTTGAGTCTCACCGTCCATCCTCAGCCCCGAGCCCCGAGGGACAGGAGCTTCGTCAGCTCCGCGCTTTTAGAGACAGGGGTTGTGCCAGCTCTGGGCTGTCACAGCCCGAGGATAAGGCAAACCTAGATCACGCAGCTATTGCATCCTAGGTGTGAAATATCTTCGAACTGTCATACATAACCAGAGGCTGCTGCATGGAGCCTTGAGCTGCGCCAGCTCTTGACCAACCCGAGATCTCACAGCCCCGGGGAGGCGCCGGCACAGGCAGCATGTGACAGCTATACGAGCCTTCCCGCGGCTGGGAAGCCATACGAGTGCTCGGCCGTCTCCGAATGACCTTGGGAGCAAATTTAGATGCAGCGTGGCGGCTGGACGCACTCTTATCGTACCCAGCGGCTCCATTGTTGAATGCAGACTCAGAGGTGCACGGGGAGGGCAGTGTAGTATTGCGCAGTGTGGGGAAGGAAGCCGGGAGGGAAGGAGAGGGAGGAAGGAAATGCAGTGTGGGTGACTTCTGATTCGGATTACAGGTGCGATGCTATTGCAATGAAGTAGTGGAAGTTGGAGCAGGAACTATTGAGCTACCAGCATATAGCTATAGACGCATAACTCAAAAATAAAATACCAGCAAGCTTACGAACATTACTAGACAAGAACCTGTGTAAGCGCCTTGAAGAAGCTTATCTGGGGTGCGTTTTTTTTTTCGGAACTCAAGGTAAGGCATCTCAGTTAAAGACAGCAGTATTGGCAACACTGCTGGCTCCTCTCGAACGTGCCTTCAGCCATTAGCCACTCGTCTAAAGGTGTGATTACCGGGTTGATGCTCCCTGATGATATTGCTACCGCAGGGAATAATTATGTATGGTAGCAATTCAAGAGCAAACGGTAGCCCGCTTAGTGGATGAAAATGACTCGCTCTGCATTTTATTTGCAGATGAGATGGGATACGGAAAAAGGTGTGGCAGCAAATCAAGGAAAATGAAAAAACTGCAAATTAAATGCATGTAGGAAGTATGGCTATGCATTATAGGACGGCGATATTTTTGACAAAAAAAGCATTTAGTTGCGCATTGATTAGCACCCTAATCATTTATCAGTAAATTTCAAGAAAAAAAACAGATGCTAGTTCCCATGCATAGGTAATACGACAGTAATTCATGATACCAAATGGCCATACTATTTTCCGTTTCATGGTGTTGCATGCTGCACGAGCATTTATCATGCCCGGGACAAGCCAGCCAACAATTCACTTTGCACTTCCCACATGATGCAATGAGCAATTTTGATAAAATCACACACTGCTGACACTACGACAAATATCACGCGAACTTGAGTATAATTACTGTCCATCGTTCCTCAAAGCAGAGCGGCTTTAGTGAGCCGCCCTTCTCCACAGCCCTTCGGCCGTCGTCCAGCCAAATCTCGGCTGCTAAGTCGCGCCGTGAAGCGCGCATTACGGGCAGTGAGTAGCGGGTCGCGCGCTCCTAGAGTGCGGTGTGATATCTGTCCACGTGTTGACTCTGGTGTCGGCTCCGCCCCGGTCAGCTCGGTTCAGCCTGACCGGCGCTGTTGGGATAACGGGAGGACGGTCGACATGTGGCGGAGTGATGACGCGCGCGCCGTATACACGGGCAGCCGCCTGTCTGTCCGTCCGACAGGCATCCCGCTGCTCTCGAGGTTTGCATAGCCTTCTCCCTCTATCTCTCTTTCGTTTCTCTCATTCGTCGTTCCCTTTACGTTCTTTTTAGTTTCTGCTCTCTGCTCTCTACATCGTGTCTTTTTTGTTTCGATCTCTGTCTCTGTTTCTACATCATATTTTATCTCCACTCGCAGTTTCTCTCTCCCACTCTTTCATTCTCTCTTTTTTCTCTCTCTCTCTTCCTCTCTCCTCCTCCCCCGCTGTGCCTGCTACCGGACTCGGAATGCGTACCATCATCCCACCTAACCGCCGTCGGACCGGACAGTGCCACTGCCGTTCTGACACCTCCATCTAACTGTCTCCGGTCGTCCCCGAACGGTGCAGACCGCCTGCCGGCCGAAAACCGATCGATTTCCGGCTAACAGGCGCCGTGTAATAGTCGGTAATGGTCGTATCGTCCACAGCTAGTAATGGTCGCATCGTCTACGACTGTGCTCCATTAGTGCTGATATGATACCTCGGGATTGTGCTAGGCGAGGGTCGATTTGAGCCTTGAGAAAGATGGACGTTGTGTAGGAGATTCAGCCGAGGATGGAAGCTCATATGTCATCGTGATGTATCGCTGTGTTTTAATGAGGCGTAGTAAATCGCCAATATGCGGATAAGGATGTGTTTTTCTTGGGTTTATCGTCAAATTAACAACTAGATACAAGGAATCAGATACGACATGACAATGTAATATCCTATTCATTTTTATGCTGGAATATGCTCGTTTCCTTATCAGGAAATGAGAATGTTTTCGACATCCTTCCTTCCTCTGTTATTATCACCATTCATTCCCACATCTTTCTTCAATCTTGCTACCTGGTATATCCCGCGAGTGAGCCCAGCCCACGTGACCCGTGTTGTACTCACCAGGTAGGGCAGATGATTGATCACGTGACAGAGGACGGTCACCAGCGCCACGGTGGGCCAGCGGAAGTCCCCGAGTCGCCGGACGGCCCGCCGGCGCCGCCGGTTGACGGGGTGCGGCAGGGTGGCCACGCCCGCCCCGGCCGCCGTACCGGGCGTCATCGCGCCGTAGCGCGGCGCCGCGCCGGCAGACGAGGCCGACGTGTCGGAGGCGGTGTGGTTGAGCGGGTTCAGGTCTGAGTGGGCGTGCCGCAGCCGGGGGCGCAGACAGAGCAGCACCTGCACGGCCACCACGGCGGCCACTGTCACCACCGCCAGCAGCACGTGCAGCGACAGCAGGAACACGCCGAACTGGCCGCTGACCCGGTACGGCAGGAAGGTGCACTCGCCCGGCGCCGGGACGGACGCGCCGTCCGCGCCGTGCGCTCCACCGGCCGAGAACAGCGCCGCCGTACCCACCAGCACGGCCACCGTGGCCAGCACGCCGATGTGGTACCGGATCTGGTTCCGGCGCACCGAGTACCGGTACTTGTACGGCCACTGGGCGGTCAGGACCCGGTCGGCCGCCATAGACGCCACGGTGGAGGCCTGCAGGGTCCGCAGCGCCGTCCAGCCCCAGGCGAAGGCCGCGCACGCCGCCGCCGCCTCCGGCCGCATCAGGCGCAGCAGCGAGAAGCCGAGCGCCAGGAGGGCGGCCACCAGCTGCTGCGCCACCACTGCCACCAGGAAGAGGTCGACGGTGCGCCAGCGCGCGCGGCCCGCGTGCAGCAGGCAGAGCAGGCCGACTGCGAGCGTGGCCTGCAGGGGCGCGGCGGCGGCGGCGGCCACCCAGCCGTACAGCTCGGCCGGCTGCATGGTGGCCTGGTGGGAGAGGGTGGCGGAGAGGGTGCTGGAGCGGCCGGCTCAGCGTACAGCGGCCATCAAGGTGGTGCGTGCCTGGGAAAGAGAAGACAAAATGTGTTAGTGAAGTGAGGAAAAAAACGGCAAAGCAGGTTATGAACGCAAAAACAGACATTCTTTGGCTACTCAATGACATTCGCCGCATTCAATCAAGCTACGTTTTACGGACTGAGCCGCCTGCTGAAGTGTTCATAGGAATAACTATTGATGTGGTACCTTTCGACCGTGAACTGTGAAATCATATTTTCCGGCGTCAGCCCTCTTCAACCGGAAAGTATGACTGTTTTAACAGACGATAACTAAGCTGGTTACTGGTTACATGCTTCGTTGGTCCTTTCTCCACAAGTCTCCTCCAACACATGAACACCCACGGTCCATTGACAACGTCTCACTCTGACTGTATCATCATGTCTTTTTAAAGTAGTATCCATCACACGCCTCCCTATTCTCTCACGCTCTCTCCTTGAGCACCAACAGCCTGACGTCTAACTTGGAGGACTTCAAACAACAGATGAAAGTAGCAGCAGCCATCGGAGAGCTGCAGAAGCCATTCAGAAACAAACTACGTCCGATTTCACCCACTTCAGTGAACAGTGGGGTATGACACGGCTGCTGAGGCGAGCAGGTTGGGTCCCTGCGTTGGGCAAGTTTGTTCACATCAATCAACGCCGCTGAGAGCTAATGACTAATGAGTACGGAGCCTTGATGCCTGACGACATTCCTGTGCCCACTGGACAGAGGCACAGAGCGGGTGGGAGCATCGCACTCAACCGGCTCGTCCCTGGACACCGACTTACTGCACTCAGTAGCCACAGAGGTCATCATGAGCTTTAAAACATGAGTGTCTGCAACACAACATTCAGCATGCCATTATAAGTATTGCATGATACTAAGTTTCGTAAGAAGTTGTTTAATATACCTGAACTACAACCTCATTTATCGGATAAGCATGTGAGCTTTTTTTGCGGACCGACAGGTACAACCAGCAGCTTCACTTCAACTGAAAGCTTAGCTTTTCTGGGTAAAGCAGCTACAGGTGCAATATGCAGTCCTGACGCAACGCGATGACAAAACAATCCAGATTCCGTGCAACAGCAAGCAACAATAGCCTTCACCTATTCATTCCACAATTATGCCGTCTAATTCTTTCTCCAGCCGTTACGCAGTTAAGCCAACCTGGGCTAACCCGGGAGGACCCCTCCGTTCCCCCACGGTGACCGAGCTGGACCGCATCGACGAGCCAAGCGCCATCCCCACAGGTCACATCAGACGGTCAGACCCAGCGCGCACCGCAACCCGTTCCAACATTACACCATCGACGCGCCGCGCGTGCAAAAGTGAGCGTAAATGAGCACCGGACCATGATAGTCGGTCACTGAGCGGGCCTATAACCGTGAAATATCGCGGACCAAGAGGCAGAAACAGTGGGGTAAAGGGTCCGTAGTCACCGGACGATAGAAGATGACCACAAGGACAATGGACCCGAGCCATAGCGAGGTGCGACTTGGCGTGAAAGAAGGCGGAGAGATCTGCCTCTCGCTGTGAGATGACCTCAGGTGAGTGGGAAGGTGAGACAATGGCAGTCGGTATGGCGTCAGGAAAGCTCCCAGCACCACGCTGGGCCGACCATTCGGGGACTGTTGTGAGGCTGGTGCGACGGATGGGGTCGTGTTGTCCTATCTTTGGTGCCATCGCGGTCAGCCCGGTCGTGTGAGCTCCCCGAGTGGGCGCGCCGCGGAAGGGGGGGGGGGGAATAAAGAGGTTCAATCAGAGAGTCGAGCGTTTCGGTATGGTTATAGCGTGTTAGTGCCAATGTTGGTTTCGGTGTTGTCAGAATATTGCCGAATGTAAAATGCGTCCAAAACTATGACGAATCGCGGTGTTGTTGCGATCTTGTTATAGATAGTTGGCACCTTCTCACTAAATTACAGCACATTTCACTTACCTTACCGTTCTTTTTAGGGTATACCTACGAGCTACGATAAGTAAAACTATAAATCATCACAGGGCATAGATTGCCCTGATTGGCTAAATCCCCTCAAAACATGGGATACCATTTTGTTTGCTAGAAATCTGATTTAACGTGACAGTTTCATAATAATCTGAAGAGGCACGGTGGAATCGAGCCACCCATACCGTCCATTGGCCATCTGTCCTATCACGTGACCCGCAGTGACGTATGGGTACCGTTTCCAGGTAACGGCATTCGGTGGCGTCGCCTCGCACCAAAGGCCATTATGTGGCGGCTAAAAACGATAATCCACCGCCGCGGTTGATGATAGAACACGTGCTAGCTCGGAGGACTCCATCGCGGTCGTCACGAGGGACTTAGGTGGTCAGATTGGTCGTTTACCGCGGTGTCAGTCATCAATGTGTCAGTATCAGTGATACGTCTGACAGAGGAGACACAGCTGCGACTTCGACCACAGCTTGGAGGGAGCTTAGCCGAGCCGAACTCCCTTCGAACCACAATCAGTGGCGCTGAAGGCAGCTGAGCTGATGGGTAGAATCCGGGAGAGAAGGCCCCAATAACGGCAGAACAACACAGACATCGATCCTGACTATTGTGAAAGTGAAACGGGAAAGGAGATTACACGGAACAATGACTCGAGTACTATTGTGTCTCGCTGATGCAGATATACATTGAAAGACTGCGCTATTCACGCTCAACAAGAAAACAAGCGACTGAAAAGAAATGCTGAACATAGGTATATGCTGGATATTTGGATAATAATTTAATTTAAAAACATCCAGAGAGTCAATGAGCTTCCCGCACACCATATGACAGCATACGACAGAATTGCATCACTAATGAGCGTAAAACAGCATGTTACTCTTTCAGTGTCACTTTTCCTGAAAGGCCGGCAGACTGACGATCGTGTCCAAGGATGAAAGTCGCGTCATTGTCCCATTGTTAGTGCGTCTCAGTCCGCGTCTCACGACCACGTGACACCGGCAGCCAGAGGCGTGTCCTGTCACGTGACACCAACAGACGGCTGACAGCCGGAGTCTCGCCGGCGGGACGCCACTTTCGCCTCTCAGTTCGCACTCGACGGGACGAGTCTCGCGTGCCGCGCGGCGTTTTCAGATGCGTGGCGCTCCTGGCGCGGGCGGCGGGCGGCGCGACGAGGTAAACAGGGCCACCGGCGCCGACAGCCGGCCGCCGCCCCCTCCCTTCCAGCGATGAATAGTGGTGGGATGAACCTCTCACGGGAGCGGCTCCGGTGGTCGGGCCTCCCGCAGCGTTTTGACTGGTTTGGGGTTAGAGCGCGCCTCTTACTAACTGGGTCAGTCGACTCCCCACGCCCAGTGGGTGGCCGTATGACCATTGGAACAGCCCCGGCCGCGGCGGACCTTTGAACGGCGCGGCCCGCCCTCATTTCCGGCCCCGCCCCTCTCCCCACATGTCGCACTCACCCCGCCTCTCTGCCCACATGTTGTCCCTCGACCCCGCTCACGCACTGGGAGCCAACTCGGGGACTGGGACAGAGTCCATGCGCGCGCCAGATGTGACCTAACCGGCCGGAACACACCGTCGATGGTTTCTCAATGGCACGTCACGAGCACGGCGCTCCAACAGCCCCGTCCGCAGGGTGCGGTCTTCACTTCTACACGGCACAAATTTACGGTTCTATTTGTGAAGGTGTGAAAGCACTTACGGCACCGGCCCGTCACGCCTGCTCTCCGAGTGTCGAATAACGCAACTGTCTATTGACGGGGCACGGATACGGCCCAACACGCCTGTCGTTAAAAACAAAACAAGTCAACGCTGCACGGCGCCCAAGGGTAAGTGTGGGTAAAAGTAGATGAAAGGTAGCCGGAGAAAACTGGCGTAAAATAGTTTCGTGGAGGAAATCAATAACAACAAGCGATGATCTTGTTCGTCCGAAACGTTCTTACCGCTAGGTAAACTACCCAGAAGTAGCATGTAATTAGTCACTGGTCAGCGCTGTCAGTTCTGAAATATCGTGTCTTTTCCAGTAGTGGTGAGCGGTCTATCCTATTGTTTGTGTAAACATTCCTGGTCACGATGTCACTGGCCGGTACGAGCGGAGCGGGCAGGTGCGACTACGGGTCACACCAGTCTGACGACAGCAATTGTATACGGCCGTTTAACGGCATATCAAGTCTACAGGCTTACAGGCTTACAGGTACGCGCCCTGCCAAATGCCGGCTACATTCATCAGCAGCTTCACAACCCAAATAAACGTCGTCTTCACACACGGTCTAGTAGATAGTCAGCTACATAGCCTTTCAAATGTCGCACACAGAGCCTTTCAAACGTTAGAACTTCAACTTTTAAATATCGGATAGATAGTCTTGTCAGGATTCGGCTCCACAATCAGTCACACGTCGGGCACACAGTCTGTCAAACAGCTCATGACGGACGACCGTCTATGTTGAGCGATGACCCGCCGTCTCTTTTATCGCCGTCCGGCCTAACGGGCAGCTCCCAGCGGGAGATCCACCCGAGACGGCCGTGTGACGTGTGTGACTTTCAGCTTGAGAGTTTCCGGCACTGACCAAAGTGATCCAAAGAAGCAGCACGGAGTCCGGGTTTCACAGCAAGAAACCATCGATGCATAGATAGCTTTTGCATTGAGGTGCGGGTGCTTTTGTAAGGCACGTCAGCTTTCATTAGCTTTCCCGAAGCGTCGCACGTTTTACTAAGCGTTCCTTTCACAGTGAAAATGTAAACTCAAACAAATCTCGAGCGACGGTGGGATATGCAAGCACTACTGCTGTCAGCGCCATCCAACAGCCATTGCCAGCTCGTATGTTGTTGAAGTTAGAGCGAGCCGGACAGGCACAGACATGAGTAGATACCATTTACAAATGCCGATAACCTGCGAGAAGAATATAAATCGCAGGGACACGTTGACGGACAATCATCCGCCAAAACGTGCGACAGGTGTAATATCACTTGAGGAAGAGCTCCCCTGAAATTTATGCAGCATTCAATACGCAAAAAACCAATCACAAAGTTTCACGATATTGCAGACTGCAGTGCGATTTATAATGATATGACGGAGAACAGGGCGAGAGGAGCTGACATATCCCGGCAGGCGGTGGGCCTCCCGGCCACCTTCCGCGCGGTGGGGAGGGCAGTTTTTTGCCCCCCCCCCGTATCTCCGAAACTACTGGACGGATCCTAAAAATTCAAGGGGCGTTCGATAGCCCTGTCAAATTTGTCGAAGGAAACTAAATTGCATTGACCTCGGGGTCACCGATGACGTCACAGGTCAGGTCAAAGATAAAATGTTTCACCGTTCACAGGGCTTCTAGGGAACACCGAGTAAAACGCATTTTGTCGAAAATCAGCGATAGGGCATCAGTTGTCTAGTACATATGTTGCTATTAGAGGTCACTGGTCATACCAGGTCAGGTCACAGGTCAGGTCACCAAAGGTCATCAAGGGTCACCACATGAACCCAACTTTACTAAGGTTGTGCGATGCATGTTTTATGGCCAATTTTTCATTTCCAACTCAATGGTGTTGGTTATAAGACCATCAGGTACGGTTTAGGTTACTTTCTGGTGGAGGTCAGGTCAAGGTCAGGTCAAGGTCAGGTTAAAAAGGTCAAATTTCAAAGTTGATATTTTTGCATAAAATGGGTATTGATTCGATGCAGCTTGTCACGGGGAGTCTAATGGTGGTCTTCGTTTTGCGCTACAAGGTCTAGAATTGCTAAAAATTAAGTTTGAAAATTTAACGTCATCAATTTTGAACAGTTTTTTCGCTATAACTTGGCCCAAAAAAAAAGAGGTATCGATCTCAAATTTGGTATGTGGATAGAACGTGGTGGGAACTATCACATATATTCCGTTGTTTTCGAAATTCAAAAAACTTTTTGGATTTTTCGGCTATTATATTCAAAAATCTATTTTTTTATTTATGGGGGTCAAAATCCAAATATTTCAAAAATCCGAGATAGCAGTTTTGTAGCCCTCCTAATTCTACACCTCTTATGTCTGAAACATTTTTCTGTATCTCTAAAGCTGTAGGCCTGACAGCTCTTCCCGCGAAACTTTTTTTTTGTCGAAAATGGCAAAAATGACGTCACTCTGACGTCATTTCTCATTAGCGGCCAACCTATCATAGCCTTTCGAAAAAATTTGGTCACAATGTGCAATAGCTATTCACGGGAGGGTACTGAAAGTTTGGTGACGATCGGCGCAGCGGTTCTCGAGATATATCGAAAAAAAACTAAGGGGGGAAATGCCCCCCCCCCCCACCGCCTGGAAGGATATGGAGAGAAAAAGATGAGGAGATTAGATGAGATGAGATGAGATAAGATGAGAGGAGAGGAGAGGAGGGGAGAGGAGAACAGAGCAGAGCAGAGCAGAGCAGAGCGGAGAGGAGACTATGCGGACCCAGCGGCTCGCCGTGTCAGTCCGATCCGGCGGCCGATAACGGTGTCGGTTCGCCATTCGGAGGCGGCCACCGTGAACGACTGCACATTCCCATATGGCGGCTCAGGGAGTCCAGCTGGGACTGCGGCGCCGCGGCTCGGGCCACGGGCCGCTGCGTCCGTGCGACACCTGACCGACCGACCGACGGCCAGCAATGGCGGGACTCGGGAGGTAAGGGAGGAAAGGGGACGACCGACAATCATGACCGCCCGCATCCAGAACGAGGTGGTAAAAGCGAAGCCAAGCTCAGTCCAGCCCAGTCCTGCAGAGTGCAGAGCCCACTCCCGTTCAAAAGTCAACCAAAATCAAGCCTTGTTGAGCCCAGCCAAGCCCAGCCAGCTCAATCACAGCACATCACAGGTCAACCAAATCCAAGCCCTTCCACCCCACAACAGCCTGCAGTCGACTCCATCCCGGCCCCACCCAGTCAACTCCATCCCAGCCCCACCCAGGCCAGGCCGTGCCGACCCCAGCCGAGCCGAGGCGGGTCGTTCCGATCGAGGTCGGCTCACGTCCCGCCCGGACCGTCAGTGCCGACCCGGCGTCGACCCGGCACACCACCGCTGACCCGGATCGGTCACGTGTGCCCTCGATCGGCCGCCGCCAGACGCCAGACGCCTGCCGCGCCGGTCTGCAGACGGAGCAGACGGATGGATGGACGGACGGACGGACGGACGGACGGACGGATGAGCGGGCGGAAGGAGCTAGCGGGTATGTACCACCCGCTCGCCCCCGCAGGCTGGGCGGCCGCAGACGAGCAAGAATGTTTTGGGGATGCAGTAGGGGGCTAAATGGTTGCCTGAAGGCTGTGGGTGTTGTGGGTAGTAACTGGTCGTCTGTGATGGCTGTGGCTATAAAGGAAGGTGAGTGTATAAGATATGGGAATAAAAAGCAATAGAAATGAAAAAAAAAATATGACGGAGAGCTGGTCAGAAGAACCAGAGCCGGTCTAAAGAAAAGGTCTAGACCCCATCAGAGATGTTGGAGTGTTGCGGCTAACCCACTATAACGTCCCCCACCAAGAAGCTGGCGGACACCCACCCCCGCGAGCCGTCCGTCCCTGTGCTGCCATTGACACACACCATTTCCATACATCACTCCCTGGCTGTCGGTCGGCCGTCTGCGCGATTTTCGCCGGCTCGTGCCTCTGACGTGGGTGGGCCCCATGCGGGTGGCTGCGAGCTCCGCGGTATCTGATTGTCGGTGAGACAGTTTCCTGTATACAGCTCAGCCGCCACTCCTTGGCGTCAATAACGCCTGAAAAAGATCGCTGCGCTCGATTCCGTTTAAATGGCTCGTGAAGGTGATCGATGTGGGTAAGGCGTTTGAAATTCGGTCAGATGGTGTACAAATGTCGGTGAGATACGAATAACTGATCGGTTTGGGAATATTCACCGCCATGAGAGACATTCCCATTTCCAATAGCCACATAAAACTGCTGAGCATGTGTTTAAATTGTTAGATTTTATGCGGTGAATTTCCCTTTTCGGCATTTGTAAGCCAGCGAGTAGGGCCGAACGGAGAGGTCGTGACCTTGATATATAATTCACATTCCCAGCTCGATGCTCAGTAGATCAGACACCATAAACATTGCACACGCGCGCTGGGGGAATCTGCGCACTAAATGTCACGCTAAAGTGACTTAAATGCTGTGCAATTGCGGTTATTTCTCGGTCTCTTGCCGCGAGCATCATGCCATGTCGAACGGGACGGGCGACATTCAACCTCTCTCTTCACAAACAGACGGTGGGTGAGTGGGCGGGATTTAAACGGATAGACTGAGGACGAACTGACGAAGAACTGAGGACGAACAGACTATCAGGGGTGAGAAAGAGATGGCCGATGGGAACTGGCGAGGCGGCGAGAGCAGGGGGTGGTATACCTGATTGTTGTAAGCATGGCATACGGATTCGTTAGTGCATTCCCTTGGAATGTCAGTCGCGACCTCTGTCACCTGCCGTCCTTCCGAGAAGCGGAGGTCCCGTGCGGGGGCCACAGGTGCACCTGCTCCTAACGGCCCACGTCACGTCACGTCACGTCACGTCACGTCACGTCACGTCTCGTCACGACGTCAGGTGCGTCACGTCACGGCGGCCACCGTCCCGTAATAACGCCCCTAACGAGGCCGATAGTGTCGCAGAGGGGAAGGGTTACGTCCCCGCTGAGGACAGGGCGGAGACAGATGACGGCTTAGCAGCTCTGCTGACTGCCAGCGGCCATGTAACGGCGCGGAAATCCTTGATGTCAAGCTGGCAGTGGAATGAAAGTGACGATTCAAGGATGTCAGAAAAAAATGTGATCTTTTTGACAAAGAGGAATGTTTGAAAGATGTCAATGCCTACCATAGTGGCATTATACATTACATAGTTATTACGGCAGTACACATCTGATATAAATTCTTAGGCGTCTATTAAAACCTATGAAGAACTCCATGCGTCATTAACCGCACAACAAGAAGCGAAAGCTTGTAATCAAATTGTCCAGCATTGTGAGCACGGTTTCCAAGAATCCTGTTCCATCACGGTAAATCCGAAAACCTCCATGAATGCTGATGCATTGTAATGTCGTTTGCCAATTGGAAATGCATGTCTACGCCAGGGCGGAATTTGTCCGATTTTGACCAACAAAGAAAAATATCCATCACAGACACCTTATTGTGTCGGTCCTCTTATAATGATTTGTGCAAAGCACGCAACTGTCACTGTACTTTCCAGTTTCCAACCATCCGGTTAACCCGTCGTATGTCCTGATAAGAAAACCATCCGTCATGGAACATTAGCTGGATGAGGGGGTGGGGTGGCGGTGGCGGTGATGGTGGCAGGCGGCGGTGGCAGCACCATTCGACGTTCACGGACAGGCCGGGCGTGATCGCAAAAAAAAAAAAACGCCGCCCGCCGCCCACCCGTCCGTCCGTCTGTCCGTCTCTCCGTCCGTCTGTCCACCGTCCGTCCGTCCGTCCGTCCGTCCGTCCGTCTGTCCGATCCGCGGTGAGCCGCACTGTTACGGTCCTCGTGTGCTAATGACGCGGCCAAAGGCACCGCCGGCGGAGTTGACAATTGTGGTCCGAATCATGCACTTCCCTTATATGAAGCTGTTTCGACAAGAACATTCACTCAGCTTCCATTAAAAGACACGCGATGCATTTTTCGCCCCTATTGCTTTTGGCAATGAAGACAGTTGAATTGTTTTGAGTTTACTTGGTCATCTTTTGAATCGTGTGACAGCCATATGCATCAACAAGGCTGCAAGACGATTTTAAAAGGTCAAAATAATTGTTCGTTTAACAAAAAAAAAACAGTGAGTTTCAAATAAGCACATGTAGGGAGCAATACAGTGTTCGCCGGCTCAAGGACGACGAACGGCACTATTGGTATACATCAGTGTAGCATTTGTGCATTATTCGTGCCCTTCGTAATGTTTGAAAGGAAAGGCGCCATGCTGTTTTCTGTTGGTTGGTAATGGATAAGACACATAGCCAGTCCAATTTTTAATGGTAATGCTTACAACAAGAACCGTTATTCGCTTTCAGAGGGAATTTATTGATGACACCCGGCTTTTTCAATGATTTATTTCATTCGATGCTGAGAGCTAAGAATCGATAAAGCGGATAGGAACCACGAAAGCCGCTTTACTATATTTCAAAATACTGTCAGCATCGTACCGTATCAGTTAAAGCCGTAAGGCTATCACACTTTCTCAACAGCCTTTATCAATCAGCACTTTATGTCAAAGAGTACCTAACACAATCAAAAGAAAGCGCAATCCACTATTGTTAGCGCGAAGCTCCGTACCGAGCCCATCATGCCTGTGCAATGTTGCATTACGCTGGTAGATAGGTACAATGCACCATCGCATTACCACAGACACAATCATCGGATAAGCAACGTCTCGGTGGCATATTCATTTTCCTAACCTAGTAACATTAAACCGGGACAATCATGCTAACCGTCTGGCTACGGGTCGGTCCAATACCCGTCCGCCCTTGAGGTCTACACAAACAATGGCCGGTACCCAGGGCTGCGGAGTCGATGGATTTTCGGCGACTCCGACTCCGACTCCGACTACGGCTTTCAAAAACCAGCTCCGACTCCGACTCCGACTCCGGGCAGAATTGTCGACTCCGACCGACTCCAACTCCCGACTCCGACTCCGCAGACCTAGCAGGGCTGCGGAGTCGACAGATTTTCGGTGACTCCGACTCCGACTCCGGCTCGGGTTTCTAAAATCGACTCCGACTCCGACTCCGACTCCGGTCACAAGTGTCGACTCCGACCGACTCCGACTCCGACTCCGACTCCGACTCCGCAGCCCTGCCGGTACCATTCCCGGGAACAATGCTGTGAACATATGGCGTGCGTTTATCTCTGCCAGCGGTCCTGGTAGACGGAGCTGGGCAATGTCGGTGCTCAGTGTCAGGTCAAGGTGTTCACTAGTGTGTGTGTACGGTGAAGGACGGACGGAAAGACAAACGGACAGACGGACGGCCTTAACTACACCTTAACTACACCTTAACTACACTGGCAGTACATGCGTGGGAACCAGGACTAGGAACTCGGGGGGAGGGGAGCTTCTGTGCACTGTAACGAGCAGCATGGTACCATGGGCTTTCAAAATCACCTACCTACCTAGCTATCAACTATACAATGCAACAAAAATATGCAATGGGACATAAAAAGTAAGCTAAAAATGCCTCATGTCCTCAAGCACATTGAGGTATAGGTACTTCACATATATGTCTATATGTGAATTCGCCAGGTTTTGAGGGGAAATAACATTAAGGGAAACAACAATATTTTCAATGCTCCCTGGCGTTTCCCTCAGACTCGTGTGACCTCCTGTGGTTCACAGCCAGCGTTGATACACGTCCTGAGGAACCCCGCATTCTCACAACGAGCCTGCTGCCGAGCCACAGCCACCACAGGGCCATCACAGATGCCAGATAAGCTCCAGCGAGATGGAAAGCCCAAATACGGCACATGCCAAGATGGCGCTTCATCTGGCTGGAATACAGCCGCTAACGAGCGGCAGTTATACCCACACAGAGTGCCCTCAGTTGTCTGACAGGACAGACGTCTCAAGCATCCCTTTTATAGGTCTAACACACGCCTTCCTCAGTCCTTACAAATAGGACACACCTACGGCCACGCACATGTATGTACAGCCACAGCACCATTAAATATCGGCACAACCCCAGCCCAGTCCGGCCCGCAGCACGTCACGGTATGTAATCTATGCTATGTTACGTTAGGTTACGATACGTTACGCCCTTTCCTCTCCTCTCCCCTCCCACGCACGGCCGCCAGGCAGAGCCACTTCGTGACTCGAGAGACAATGTACTCATGCCGCGGGCGCTGCCTGACCAGTATATCATACTTATACGGCCTCATTACAGGCTGTAAATCGGCGAGATTGACTGACTTGTGATCTGGGTTACAACTAGAGGTCAGCAGAGAAAATGACCCGATTGTTTGACGGAAAAGGTGAACGGTAAATCGTGCATTGGAGCGAGATGTGGGAGGAAGGAAATAACTACAGGCTATTCACTGTCAGGGTGAGGCTGTTACCGCATACAGCCACACCCAAATAATGCTTCCATTCAGGGTTTACAGCCATGCCGCCTCCCATTCACCGGGACAATATCGGAAAACCATCGAGTGACGTCAGTAACGCCGCATCATCCGGTTGACCGAGCGCTGCCCAGACCGAACGCTCTCCTTCCTTCATTATTCCCTTCTCCACAAACTCCTCTTTGGGCTTCCTCTCCTGAACCACACCAGGTCGGGAGAGCGACGGTCAGCCGCATCGGGCCCTGTGCGGCTCGTTGCCGTCTCACACGCGGCTCCCTCCCGGTCCCGGTGAGCGAAGGCTCCGCCCTCAGGCGCCGGGGTGGCCAGATTGTATCGGCAGATGCATGCGTAAGCAGCTCGGCTGCCCACCGACGAAAACAGGTGCCGGCTATGGGATGGATGCCAGCGGTAACTGGCGGACCGTGATATGCAATAAACGGGACCGGTTACAGACGTGGGTAGCAGACATGGGGGGGGGGGGGCAGGGCGAGGTCACACTGCAGAGGCGTGGATTGAAGGCGGTGTCGAACTGGCCCCACATGGGACGGTTGAGAACTGGCCATGTTTCCTTTAAACATCTAATTGGAAATCGTCGGCACAAAGTTCAAAGGAAATGACGAACACGATCTACTTGATAAATGATATCGGGCTGGACGGGGACATTTCCTACACAACACCAACGTAAGTAGTCGGAACTCATTCTGCGAAATACGTCACAACAACACACAACAACCCATTCGAGTCGCATTTCCGATACCCGCTGAACGAGTGTCCCTATCTCGCATCACTCATGGTAAATTACAACTGCATCATTCACTCAAACGCCGACACTTGGAGCCCAGTGACCATTTTTGGGTGGGTCATTATCTGACCGATGACCAGTGGTGACCGGTGGTGAACGTTGGTGGCCAGTGTAGTGACCGGTGGTGACCGGGCGATGACCACAGCCACGGCGCTCCGACCGGCTCCGTCTCTCACCAACAGCAGCAGGGGCGGAGTGGACGTGCTGCGGTCTAGCAGTAACGGATCCACCCGCCGGGTCCCCACTTTACCACCAGCAGCTGGCGCCTCTCGGCCAAACGGCCCGCTACTCGGCGGTCGCCGCCTGGGAAACGTGCGGTGGGTGGCGAGGCGAGATACCCACAGGATGTGCTGAGCGCTCATCAGCTCATCGACACACGGTATCCAGCACAGGGACGGGTTACTGGCGAGATGCCGATAAAATGGCTACAGATACATCACAGCACGTCGAATGGGCCACTGGACTGCATCATCACACAGAACCACATCCTGAAGATTCGGCAGTTTTGACATTCCACGACCAGTTTCACCAGCTCCCTGCCATTTCTATTCCGACCCATTCCTTGCTGTCAACTGGCACGTGCCCAGGGCTCTCCTCAGCGGATTATACCAACTCGTCTGCGAGCAGTTCGCTAACCAATACACCGTCACACAGCTTCACCGGCTGCTGAGCGGAGAGAAAGCTGGCCGGCGTCCGATAACCCGTGCCGTGCCGTGCCGGCGGGCGCCGCGCCGAGTGTGCCCAGCTGCCTGAGCTCTGCCATCGCGACCGTACGGAGAGAGAGGCCCCGGCCCGCTGCCGGAACTCCACTGGGAGAACCGCGACAGATGTGCACAGAAGAAACCGACCGGACTGGCCTTTTCACCTCGACTGATTGGCGCTCACTTTCTTAGGAGCGATGACTAGTGGGTGATGTAACTATCGAAAAACAGCAGATGCACTGACGGGGAAAGGACTAGATGTCGAGCTGCGACGGATCTATACCATGAGGGATATGGACGCTGAGAGGCGCCACCCTGACCCAGTGTTGCAGTTCAGACACCACCCAGCGCGGCGGCCGAGGGAGGCCGGTCAGTGCGTGAGGCGACTCCATCGGGCGTCAGCCGGCCGCCGGTCTGCAGCGGCGCTGACCCGGATTGGGCGGTGACCGTGCTGTCGAACGGCCAGGGCGGAGGCTGAGGCACGACGCCGGCCCGGCCCCTCGAGGCGCCGCCGCAGTCGGCTGCTCACACACGGAGCTAACGAGAAAAACACGCCGTGGCCGGCCCCTAACAACATCCGGTGGCAGCGGGGCGACGTGCAGGACACAGGCGGGGCCACGCCTCGGAGCGGCGCCGGTTTTACGGCCAGAAAATACCGGGTGCTATTTTACGACTTACTGATGGGAGTAACAGAGGACTCATAGATCGGAAAATTAGTCGGCCGATTTATCTTACTGGTCATTGATGATCAGATTCGTACCCCGCAACTACATTAAAACAATAAAAAGGGAAAAGTGACATTTGAAAAGAAAGTAGATAGGTGTCATTTAACTGAATGACAAGACAATTTGTTGTGGCATTATCTCAGCCATACTACGGTTCTTTTCATACACTTCCCTTGATATCTTTCGCATGCCTACCAATGCGTACCCAAGAACCAAGATACCATCTTTTGCCCATGTCATTTTTTCTGCTCGTTCATCGAAATTCGGCATTTTAGTCAGAAACGTCTGACGTCACGAATAAATTCGGCCGAAAATGGACATCAAAACGATGCGCTATTCATGGACTGTGTCGACTCTTTTATTGCGTTACGGGGGCAGGAAGCGGTGTCCCACACTCAAAGAGGACGTGGGAAATGGCAATTGACCTGTTGACACCGCCCGGGAGGGCGGCCGACTCCGGTTCCGACTCCGACTCCGACTCCAGCCACGGCTCTGACCATGCTGGCACAGCACCTGAGCCTGTGGCTGTCCCTCCGGCAACTGCAGATGCGTGGCCGAGTGACATGACGCAGTGCCGGACAGCAAGAACCATCATCTCCTGGCGTGACAACAGCAAGGCTTGGACCGATTAACCTATGGAATTGGAATGGGCTACGAACCAGTAACTAGAGCAAACCTTGCCGCAAAAATGCTAGGAGAGGCGTTTGGGTCGCTGACGCCAAACTCAGCTCAGCAGACAGCAGGTAGGTATACCTATCAGTTCATGCCAGACGGGCAGATAATCATCAGCATCATTGCATCGAGACTCGAGCTATCACTCGGGGCTCGGGCCTACTTTCTGGGCGGCTCCTAGCTGCAGACTCCCGGTATACCTAAGCCCAGGCATTGAACCATCGAGCATGGATACCAAACCTGAGGTATGCATTATGCAATACACATCAGACCTGCCATAGGCGAAAACTACCGTCCGTGAGAAAATTGGAATGCATTACATTTACATGCAGCTTACGCCTTACGCAAATTGGACAAAAAACGATCACTCCAAACGAGCAATATTACAGCTGGCATTTGATGAAAGTAAAACGAAATGATATCCGGATGTCGGTAAGTAGGTCCATTAGCAAATACAAGAGCATCCAATATATTCGCGCTCCCCGGTGTGCACCCCTCCCCCTTCCGGATCAATCACAACGTTCGTTCAGTAGTCAGTGCTCACCTTGCTCAAGTCTCCCTGGTTCGTTGGTTGACACGCTGGTCTCTCGATGAATCTGCTACCTCGCCATCCACAGTCCACAGCTCAGCTCTCGCTTTCTCAATCAGTTCGGTCACAGCCTCACAGAGCAGCAGCACACACCCCACACAGCACCGGGCGCGGGACTAGCGGGCGGGCCGCGCGTGCGACGCGACGGGCGACGGGCGACGGCCGCGCCGCTGTACAGTGCTGCCATCTAGTAAAGACAGGAGGCGGTAGGAGACGGGAACTAGTCTGACATCTAGTGAGCAGTTGTAGAAGCTGCCAGTGGTATAGGCGACGGGCTGGTCGATTGCTTTCATTTCAGCTGCATGTTTCAGTTCAGTTTGAGGTTTCTCGAGTTTGCTGTGTGAAGTTGTGCGTGGGCGATGCGAGCAGTGTGTGTACGTGTAGTGATAATGCCGATGCTGGGCGTCCGCTGACGATCGAGGAGGAGAGGACAAGCAGGACATACCTAAGCCGGAACTCCCGTCTCCTTTTCAGGTCAGGGGCGGTCGCAGACTTGGAGTTTGGGGGGGGGCCAACTTGTCAAAGGGGCCCCTGCGCTGACCCGGGGGGCCCGGTGCTAGCTTAAAGGGGCCCACGGACGTAGAGCACGGGTGCAGAAATCCAGGCCATGGCCGGTGAAGCGGGGGGGGGGGGGGGGTAGTGAGCGGCACCCGAGAGGAGGCTCATTGCGAAATGCGAGCTTTGAGGGTGTACCATGTCGAAAAGGTACCGATAAGTACATTTTGAAACATTGATATTGTCAATAATTCACGCAACTGTGAATGGACTACCGCAAAAGTAAAGGCGGCGCGGCTAACTTTGCCATTTTCTAAGATCATCGTGCTAAAACTTTTGACAGTGGGTCATCGGTATCTGTTCACTGTTCAATCACATGTGTTCCGTTTCATCTTTTTTTGTTTTTACTTGAACACAAATGTAAGTTTTGAAGGCCATTACAGTAGCCAATACTTCGGAAGATGGATAGTGGGCCAAATATCCAAAATTTGTCGTGCTGCATGGAAAGTAGTGTTGCTGAGAAAAGGGGTTTTGTTCCAGATTACTGTGGATGCAGAATACATTGTCTGCACCCACTGCAGAATTATTGTTGGTGCAACTGCGCCCACTGCACCCATGGTTCCTACACTTATGGGCCCATCGATAGCGCTTCGGCGATACCTATCGCCTAGAGGCTGCAATGGGGCCCTTAGAGTACGGTGTCAGACCCCCCAGAGGCCGGCGTTGGACCCAAGGGTCAGCGAAGGGCCTCAAAGGCCCCAGGTAGGGCTCCAGAGGCTGATATGGGCCTTAAGAGGCAAGTGCGTGACGCCCAAAGGCAAGGCTTGAGCCCCCCCCCCCCCCCAAGAGAACATAATAGGGCCATCAAAGGCCGGTGTGGGACCTTTAGAGGCTGGTTGGGGCCCATAGGGGCCAGTTTAGGGCCATCAGAGACCAGTACAGGGCCTGCAAAGGGCAGTTTGAGACCATCAGAGACCGAATTGGGCACTCAAAGGCTAATGTGGGTCCTTACAGGCCAGCATGGAGCCCTCAGAGGTTACCGTGGGGCTCTAAAAGACCGACATGGGCCGGCGTTGGACCCCAGAGGCCAGTAGAGGGCCGTCAAAGGCCAAGACGGGCCCTCAGAGACCGATGCGGGCCCTTAGAGGCCGGCATCGGGTCTTCAGAATCCAGTGTGGGGGGCCCTCAGAGGCTAATGTGAGCCCTTACAGGCCAGCATGGGGCCCTCAAAGGTCAGAATAGGACCCTAAAAGACCGGCATGGGCCGGTGTTGGACCCCAGAGGCCAGCGGAGGGTCCTCAAAGGCCAAGATGGGCCCTCAGACGCCGATGCCGGCCCTGAGCGGCCGGCATCGGGTCTTCAGAAGCCCGTGCGGGCCCTCAGAGACTAAGGTGGGTTCTTACAGGCCAGCACGGGCCCTCAGAGGTCAGCGTGGGGCCCTAAAAGACTGGCATTGGCCGGTGTTGGACCCCAGAGGCCAGCAGAGGGCCCTCAAAAGCCAAGATGGGCCCTCAGAGGATGATGCGGGCCCTTAGATGCCGGCATCGGGTCTTCAGAATACAGTGCGGGGCCCACAAAGGCTAATGTGTGTCCTTACAGACCAGCATGGGGCCCTCAGAGGTCAGTGTGGGGCCCTAAAAGACCGGCATGGGCCGGCGTTGAACCCCAGAGGCCAGCGGAGGGCCCTCAAAGGCCAAGCCATGGGCCCTCAGACGCTGATGCGGGCCCTGAGCGGCCGGCATTGGGTCTTCAGAATCCAGTGCGGGGGCCCTCAGAGGCTAATGTGGGTCCTTACAGGCCAGCATGGGGCCCTCAGAGGTCAGTGTGGGGCCCTAAAAGGCCGGCATGGGCCGGCGTTGGACACCAGAGACCAGCGGCAGAGGGCCCTCAAAGGCCAAGATGGGCCCCCAGAGGCCGATGCGGGCTCTTAAAGGCCGGCATCGGGTCTTCAGAATCCAGTGCGGGGGCCCTCAGAGGCTAATGTGGGTCCTTACAGGCCAGCCAGCATGGGCCCTCAGAGGTCAGTGTGGGGCCCTAAAAGGCCGGCATGGGCCGGCGTTGGACACCAGAGACCAGCGGAGGGCCCTCAAAGGCCAAGATGGGCCCCCAGAGGCCGATGCGGGCTCTTAGAGGCCGGCATCGGGTCTTCAGAATCCAGTGCGGGGCCCTCAGAGACACTTAAAGTCTAGTCTTGGGACTCGAGAGACAGAAATGAGGCCACCAGAGGCCGGTGTGAGGCTCTCAGACGCCGGTTGGGCCCTTGACGCCGGTTTAGGGGCCCTCAAAGGCCAGTGGAGGGCCCTCAGAGGTCAATGTGGGTCCTCAGCGGTCAATGTGGACGCTTGACCGCCACTGAAGGGCCCTCAGAGGTCAGTGTAGGACCCTCAAAGACTGGTATGGGAGCTGTTAATAGCTGGCGTGGGTTTCTCGAGCCTCGTGACAATCGAATACGGGCCAGGGCCCCATACGGCCATGGGGGCCCATCGGTTGTTTGGGGGGGGGCCAAATGATATGATGGCCCCCCCTGATTTGGCTTTGGGGGGGGGCCATGGCCCTGATGGCCCCCCCCCCCTGCGACCGCCACTGTTTCAGGTACGGAAATATGGAATAATTCCAGCATTATTTCGTGACATGATCTCCGTTCTCCTTTCGTATTGCAGCGCAGCATATTTGTTTCTGCCTGCATGCTGGCACGTCTCTAGATTTAGAGCATTATTTGCATCAATTACAGTTGTACCAGGTCCGGTCAGGTGGGACAAGTGCGTCTCAGTCTGCAAAGTCACTAACCGATAATATTTAAATATGTTGATGAAATTGACCAATAACATGGCAGTGAGGTGTATTTTGGCATGTAACAAAAGTAAGCCGAAAATACAGAACGAGCTTTCGTCTTACGACATCATCGGGTTCTGAGAACCCGATGATAATGATGTAACGAAAGCTCTTTCTATATTTTCGGCTTTATTTTGTTATATAAAAATACACCTCACTGCCATGTTATTGGTCACTTTCATCAGCATTATTATATCATGGCAAAACCGACCATTCAATACATCAACCGATAATATCATTCAATCCCTCTGAACCGATTTAGGCATCTAAAGCATCGCTCATGATTACTCTCACTGAGATTTCTTGTTAAGCATTTATTTAAAAATACAGGCCAGTGAGTTTGGCCTCGTGTCTCAATCTGTCTGATCTCTAGTCCATGCTGTCTTGCGTCTTGTCTCAAGTCTCAACTCTGGCTCAGGTTTTGAGTCACGAATACGATATACCTATTATAGACTAGAAGGCAGAGTAGAGGGCGAGTGGAGTCCCGTATAGGTACATAGCTGTCACCTGGCGGTAGCTACTGGTACTACCGCCAATGAAGGTGGCGGGCCGGTTTAGGCAGGAGGGTCGCTCTCGGTATTGCCGCCGCTTCACACAGAGAAAGGGGATGGACGATGCAAAATGGTAGTGTTGGTGGTGGTGTCGTGGGAGGGGGGGGGGGAGCTGTGAGATTTTAGGCCAGTCCTGCTGTAAAAGGAATTTTTACTGGTTAGCCGGTCCCTACGAACGCCTTTTCGCGTTTTTCTGTCTCAGTCTGTATTAATTTCTACAAGATCATCATTTTTTCTTTATCATCACCGTCCTTTCTAGTTTCTAAAACGTCAAAATTGGCTCAACCACTCCATGACCTTTGTAGATCGTAGCACATTGTGACAAGGAGAATCCTTCATTTACACATTTACGAAACTCGACTCTATGGACACGTGGCGACTGGCGACACAGGCGACAGGCGTGCGGAGTTCGAAAGAGGCTAAAAAATCGCGAAAAAAGTAGGCACATTGCTCCTTTTTAGGTCAGGTCAAAGGTCAGGTCACCAGAGGACATTGAAGGTCAGCTTTCCCGACTTTAGCATTCACATAAGATTTAGATCATCGCTTGGCCGGGTATAATGTTGCATATCAGTCGATCCGTATCGTTGAACAGAACACATCGAAGTTGTAGCTTTATTTATTCATCGCTCTGGCTTGTCTCTCTCAAAAGCAGTTGTTGAAAAATTGCTTGTAATGTCCATGAATAGGTGACCCTATGGATATAAGCTCACGGCTGACATTTTCTAACTCGGTTTAGTTTTTGATACATGTATTACCCAGTATTACCTGTATTAACTGTGGCATGACGCTTGAGAGTTTGAGCATTGTTTTCGTCCACAAAGATGCTGTTGGCAAAATTCACATCGATTTTTAATCGAGGGTGTACGCAAAATCAACCTGACTTCGATTTATTTTGACTATAGGTATAGGTGACTGATATAAAAAAAAATCCGAGATTGACGTTTCAAAGATCCTGCGCGTAAACGTGCGCAATTTACGTACGCAATTGCTGAAAATTTCAGAGCAATCGTTAAGTGCGTGGGTAGGTACGTACAGCTATCGCGGGCATTTGCTTTTTCTTGGGGCGATGTTACTTGACGTGAACTGGGACCCTGACCAGTGACCTATGTAGAAACTAGAAAGACTTGGCTAGGGCGGAACTGAAGTTCCTACATGTACCGAAATGGTATGGTATAAAAATAAAATATGCCCGAAACAGTGGCTCCGTGCGCTGCTTTAATAATTTTGTAATAACAGAAAACAAAAGTAAAAACTTAGTGTGCCCTAAAAGCGGTTCGCATCGTAAAACCCGATCGACCGACAATTGCGTTATGCAAAAGATCGTAGGTATGGCTTATAAGCGC
Source organism: Amphibalanus amphitrite (assembly GCF_019059575.1). NCBI lineage: Eukaryota > Metazoa > Arthropoda > Thecostraca > Balanomorpha > Balanidae > Amphibalanus > Amphibalanus amphitrite. The sequence goes on from NW_024881839.1 coordinate 369,952, forward strand.
ACCACTTTGGCATTATTTTTCGCCTCAATAATGTACTTATTATATCAGGCCTTGTCGCACTTTTCTTCTAGGAACAGGAAGAGCTCGGCTGATAGTTGGGCTCTGAATTGACCGGTGTTTGATTGCTCTCGGGGATAATGGCGCGTTTTCAGGTCAGTCAAATCACGTTCCAATACCGACTTCTACTTATGATCCAATCGTGGCGTGACCCGTCCTTCGCTCTGCGGCTGGAGTCGGCGATTACATCGCGCCAGCCGAGTTTTGAACGTCATGCTGAGCCTCCTTCACACAACGTTGCATCATCAGATTATAATGAATTATATCAAATGGTATATTAAATGAGCTTCAACAACAGTATAGCCTATTCTGCGCAGCAAAGACTTGGGTGTTTCTCGGTCTAATTTTGATGAATGCTGTGAATGGCCGGTGACTGATATGCCGGCTCCGTGCAGAATACCGTACTCGAAATCAGTGAGGCGTGAGTGCTGATTACTTTATTCCACTACTGTTTATAACTCACGCATCCGTATGAGTACAATCGTGGTAAGACTGAGTGACATAGGTAGTAGGTACTTATATGGGTACGTCAGTAGCATGCATATAAACTCTTGTGATACTTTGTTTAGGATTAACGCCTTATTACTTATAAATGATTTAGAATATCAGTCTCCAGACTCTGAGAAAAAAAAAACTGAATGGTATTCGAACGGTGTGGGTGCAGGAGAAGCCATCAGTACCTAAATCGTGGTTGAGTTTTGACGTCTGAATGATCTGATGAAAGTGGGTCCTCCGAGGTAAATTTGGCGTTCTATTCGGAAACTCAAAATAGTTGTAACCCAAAGGTAATAACTATTCATTTTAACGTCTATTATTCTTCTTTCTCAGATCGGTAGCATAGATTCGCTAGCAAACAATGTGCAGCCTGAACGTTTCAACCGAACGTTATCCGCCCCCCCCCCCCCCCGCGCGGCTACAGTTTGCTCTTATTCTGTAACCGGCTAAGCTCCCGTTTCACCAACTCGGTCACCTGGAGGGCGCAGCCCCAGAACATAGTGACCCCGGACCCTCCGTGACCGTAGTTGTGCACCACGGGCACCTCCCTGTCGGCGATCATCCTGCGCTCCACCTCCAGTCGCACGCCGCCCTCTCTGAACGGACGCAGGCCGGCCCACACTCGCTCCACCCGCGCGCTCTGCAAACTCGGGATCCAGCGCCGACAGCGCGCCAGGATCGCCGCCGTGTCGCCGTCGTCGATATCGACGCGCCAGTCGCCGCGCTGCGCCGTGCCGCCCAGCACGACAAACTCGTCGTTCGGGATGACGTAGGTGCCCGGGAAGCTGAATTTGGCGTTTTTCACGCTCGGCGCGTGGACTTTGATCACCTGTCCGCGGACCGGCATCACCTTTTCATCCCCGACCAGCTCTCGGGCTCCAATCCCCGTGCAGTTGACTATTATATCATAGCCAGGGAGCTCGTCCAGCGTCTTGACTCGAGATTTGATCACCTTTCCTCCTAGATCGCGGAATCGTTTCATCAGGAACGGCAGCATCTTGGAGGGCTCGGCGTAGACGGTGACGTAGCGGTATCCCTTCTTGCCCTGATGTCCGCCCTCGGCCAGGTCGCGCTCGGTCATGGGCGTGCAGCTGAAGGGCACGTCCTTCCAGAAGGGCTCCGGCATGTTCTCCTCCACGTCATAGGCGGAGACGATGCCCAGCCCGGGACACTCGCCCTCCTGCCACAGCTGGTGAATGAAGTCGTGAGTGAGCCGGCCCCATTTGTTCAGCTGCCGGAGAGAGGTCAGGTCAGGTCAGGTCGACCGTTCACAGCCGTGGTGGGCGGGCCGGGTGACGATTTTAACTAGGTGGGGGGTTGAAGGTCAGCTCACTGAATGAGGCTGGTTTGGAGCTATGGAGCTCGTTAGAGCTCTAAGGATGAAAAGTGAGACTTCGATAATTAAGACAAACAGCTCGGGAACATGCGGGCATTTCGTGTGCGTGTTTTGCTCGACGCATGCCCTTTCGTATGTCAGGGACGGGGAAGAATGAACGTTTTGTGCATCTTCAGCCCTGCTGAAAGGGGAGACGCACATCCCTTCCCTCATACCCAGAATTGTTCCCATTCAGGTGATTGAATGGGAAGTCTGCTATCAAACCTTTCACATCTGTTTGCCCAACATATGGGAAACAAATCAAGCATTTGTACCAATAATCCGTTTCTTACTTACATCGTAAGTACTCAAATTGAGCGCCTTTGCATGTTGTGAAAAATAACAAATCATGTTTTTGGCACGTAAAAATCATACTTATCCACCCCGTAGCGCTCCGGTATGTGATACGTCCTCCCAAATCTCTCCTCAATGCCATCGGGCAGCCACCGGACGTTGTCTCTCGACACTAATCACCCGATCGGCCGCAGGGTGTCGGCGATAGGGCGTTCCCCTTCCCCCGTCCTTGTGATGGGGTGTGAAGGACGCGGCCATCCGGAACACAACAGCGTCCGTGTCACCCGCCGGCTGTTACGGAACTGACCGTGCCGTTAACGGACAGGTGGGGATCCGGTCCAGTCCGATCGACCGACCGTGCCGACAGGACGGACACCCGGTCACAGATAGACGGTCACGTACAGGCGATATTTCTCTCCTGTCTCGGCCTTGGGTTCGACCTTTAAGGTCGCTTTTTTCGGGAATGTGGATCACAATTCTGGGGCTTTTTGTGACAAGTTACATCTACCTAGTACATTTGTATAAGCTCAATAATTGAAGCGTTGGATCTATTTCATCGAGGACATTTATGAATGACAGTTACGGTTGGGAAGTCTGATAGACTACGTTTTATTGCTTACTTTCAGTAACATGAAACGACCAAGCAACAAGCACCTTCGTTGGTAGAATCGATAAAGGCAATAGTACAGTACATACCCAACACCCAAGCACACACAGGCATGCACCCACCTGGATGTGCGGCCCGGCGATGCTGCGCGGTCCCCAGACTCCGGCCGAGCCGTCGCCGGTGGTGTCAGGAGTCAGCTCTGCTCCGATCAGGGTGACCTCCGCGTGCTCCAGGTCGGTCCGCAGCGCCAGGGCCGTGCTGACGCCCACCACACCGGCTCCTAGCACGGCTACCGACGGCGCCATCAGCCGCTCACGGAGTCACGACTTCACGGAGCGGGCGCGGGGCGCGTCAGAGGAGGGAGGGGGCGGGATGTGGGTCACGTCAGGGGCTAGGGTCACGTCAGGGAGAGGGCAGTCAGTTTTGGGCTACGTTAGGGGTGGGTGCAAAGGTCATTCGGAAGGTCGAGGTCACGGGCAGCTGCAGAGGTCAGTCAGCAGGGCACAGGCCAGGATTAGGTGTCGGGAAAGTCTGAGGGACGGAGGACGGTGCGGTCAGCCCGGTGTCTGTTGCTCGTCTGACGGCAGACCGGTGCCGGCTCTGGTCCGCTCGTGACGCGGCTCTGTCCAGGACTAGAGAACTCGGGAGTAAACAGACCCGAGCGCTGAGTTCACCGGTGTCATGGTGGCGCACAGGACGGGCGTGATATAGCGCATATCTTAATGACAACGGTAACTGACTGGGGTTTATTGACCTTCAGAGATAAACCACCCAAGTGATAAACAACATAAATGTCCGCATGTTGGTAGGTTGCCAGGGCCATTTGCTGCGCCACGGCGTGGCCTGACCCCGCTCTGTTCGTCGTCACATTAACTGCGAGGTGGCAGGGCAGGGCAGCTGGGGCAGGGCACTGGGCAGGGTGGAGGGGACGCTGAGATGTCCTGGCCGGCTGCCAGGAGCGCGGCGGCGCCCCGCCCGGCCCGTGGCCTTGTCCCAGGAGCTGCCGCTCCAGTGCGGAACCACCGGCCGCTGCTCTAGGTCAGCTGCCGCCGCGCGGAGACGGCGCCGCCCGGTAGGTCGCCGGCGGAGGGCGGGCGGCGCCCCGCGCGGCCGGTACGGCCCGCCCGCGCCACACAGGGACGCCTTATGGGCCCCCGCCCCTCCTCAATAGACGCTGCCACCGGCTGACACCTTCCAATGGAGCGGCGGAAAGACGCCCTTTCAGAAGCGTGAATCTGGTCATCCCGAGCGGACACCTGCGTCGTTAAGTTTTGAAGACGCAATTAATTATTCTTCCGGGGTAAGTAATATAAAAACAGCGGCCTTGGACTGATTAATTATAGGGGTAATGCCGCGGAGAATGGGTCGGGGTGGGGTGGGCCTGTTTGGTAGGCGTGCCTCTCGGCTACTGTCCAATGGTGCATTTCGAGTTTCGCAACACCACTTTCAACTTTCAATGTCAATGACATAATACACCCCCGTATCTAGGTGACCTGTGGTTTGTGAGTATTCTCACGATTATCTGAACTCGACCACTTCCAGGCGCATATTACGGTATAGGACACTGGTGTTTGTTTTCACATTATCGGGACGCACCATGTAGAATGTAAAAGGGGCTGAGCAAACAAGGGGAATTTTCTGCAGGCAGTGTTTTCTTGTTTTCCCGATGAATTATACGGTAATTGTGGTAAACGGCGACCGATTTACATATTAATGAGTTAGATTTATATTTATACCATTCTTTTGGCAATGGACTGATGTTAACTATGCCTTCTTATTTTTTTGGATTTTTCATTAATCGTTAGCTTGACTCGAACCATCTCTGCAGTCTGCATACCTAAATTTGTCGAAATGATACGAAATGATGACAGAAGATGAAAAGAACAATGATGTTAGAGGGAAACAACAATTAAATGAAAATTGATACGTTATTGCACATGCGAGACGTTGTTCAGAGCATATGGGTTTAGGTACGATGGATTAGTGACAGCATACATTGTCTCAGTGACGATTTTAACGTCATTATTCTCCTAGTGACCGGTCATGAAATAAGCCCAGCTCGTTGGTCGAATTGCAGGGTTACTGTTTCCATTTCTCACACGGGTTCCTTTTCCAACGAAATAAGCAATTTATAATCCTGTTACGAGTTGATATTTGTAGTGGTTTCGCTTACATCGGCTGTGATTTTCACAGTACAGCCATGCGTGAGTAAATGGATACTACGTCGAACGATGTGTAATTAGAATATCATTGCATGTTTTCAGGACAGTTCCTTTATTCATCGCTTGTCTTGCTGTGCCTGAAAGCATGAGGAGCTGTAGTTTGTTTAGGAAGCACTCCATGAGTGATTAAGTTCGTAACGTGCCTATTTGACCTAAGGTGACAAGATATTTATGCATGACTGCTCAGTTATCTTCCGTCAATATGTCAATTTTTCACCGACTTTACCGCTGTTCTCAAGACTCGGTTACTTGTAATATCCATTCGTAAATGATAACCGTCTCATAAAACCATCGGTACGCACGTATTCAAATGTATTGGCACCCGACAATGTATAGACCTCACCTAAAATCACACTCCAAAGCGCACATTCGCACATAAATTACTTGCACGCAACAATGTAACATGAGTAAGTATCACTAGCTTCTGCTGATAATTTAGCTACCATGGCGGCATACACATTACACAGTTACAAAGTTGAACAGCCTATTCAGACTTGGTCTTGTGGTACGGCCCCGGATAGTACACATGCACAAACTCAATCTTCTTGGGAGGAGTCAGCGGCTTGTGCACAACCTTCGGGGCGTACGTAGGCTTCGGGGTGTAGGCATGCACCGGGGCGTAGGCAGGCCTGGGGGTGTAGGCGTGCACCGGGGAGTGTCCCTTGCCGTAGCCGGACGCCTGACCGTGCTCTGGGTACGACTGGTGGCCGTAGCTGGGGCTGGGCCGGTAGGTTGTGTGGGGGCGGCCGTAGGCCATCGTCGGCGCGTAGGACCGGTGGGGTGGTCTGTACGGGGAGCTGGTAGGATGGGGTTTGTACGAAGGAGAGGGCTTGTATGATGTGTGAGAGGGGGCTGGTACCTTGTACTCGTTGTGGGAAGGCGTCTCGTAGGACGGGCTATGGATGGGATGCGGCTTGAAAGACGGAGAAGGCTTGTAGGAGGACGGATGGGCGGGCTTCTCGGCCTTGTACGAAGGGGCCGGCTTGTAAGCAGGGGAGTGAGTGGGCTCCGCCTTGTAAGCGGGTTTCGGCTTGGGGGTTGTGTGCGCGGGCTCAGCCTTGTATGAGCTGGCCGGCTTGGCGGGCTGGGGCTTGTAGGCGGGCTCCGGTTTGTACAGCATGGTCGGCTTGGGGGACGGCTCGGCGTGGTACGACGGCTTGGGTTTGTACGACGTCTTGTGACCGTAGCTGGGCGACGGCTTGTAGGCGGTAGCGGGGTGCGCGTAGCCGGCCGCGGGAGTGTAGGGCGTGGGGTGGCCGTAGGCCGGGTACGACCCGTAGCTGGTCGCCGGCTTGTATGGCGCAGGGCTGTAGCCGTACGACGGCCGGCCGTACCCTCCGGCAGAGTACGCCGGGGCGGGCTGATAGGGGTGGGCGGGGTACGGTGCGGCGCCGTGGGCCCCGGAACCGGAGGAGCCGTGGCTGGCAGAGCCGTAGCCATAAGCCGGCATGTAGGATGAGCCGTGGCCGTAACCTGAGCCGTACCCGTACGAGGCGGGCGGCTTGTAGGAGGAGCCGTGGCCGTAAGAGGGCGGGGAGTATGGAGTCACGGGCTTGTGGGACGGGTAGCCGTAGGAGGGGTACTGGGCGTAGCCGTAGGTGGACGAGGGCTTGTAGCCAGCAGAGTGGCTTGAGGCCTTGGGGTAGGACGCACCGGCTCCGTAAGAAGTGGAGGGCTTAGCATCAGCGCCGTACGAAGTAGAGGGCTTAATATGAGCACCGTAGGCGGTGGAGGGTTTGTAGGCGGGCGAGTAGCTGGCGTCAGCGCCGTAGGATGTAGAGGGCTTAATGTCAGCGCCATACGAAGTAGAAGGCTTGTAGGCGGGACCGTACGAAGTGGAGGGCTTATAGGCGGAAGAGTAGCTCGCGTCAGCGCCGTAGGACGTGGATGGCTTAATATCAGCACCGTAGGAAGTGGAGGGCTTGTAAGCGGGCGAGTAGCTCGCGTCAGCGCCATAGGATGTCGAGGGTTTGACAACAGCGCCATAGGAGGTGGATGGCTCTTCGTCGCCGTCGCCCGAGTCGGAAGAATCAGCACCATATGCGGTGGAAGGCTTGACATTGGTGTCATAGGACGAGTATGCCTCATCTTCAGCGTCATAGGAAGAAGCCTTAGCGTCGGCGCCGTAGGAAGTGGAGGGCTTGTAGCTCGACGAATAGCTGGGAGCCTTGACATCAGCTCCATAGCTGGTGGACGGCTTGGCCACGACGCCGTAGGTGGCCGAGGGCTTGACGACGGCTCCGTAGGCAGTGGATGGCGCCTTGTAGTCGGAGCTGTGACTAGACGTGGGGTGTTTGCTGGCGGTGGAGCCGGCCTCCTCCGTGGACGGCACGCTGTAGCTCAGCGCCTTGGTGTGCGCCGGCGCCGCTCCGTAGCCCGAGTGGCTCGGCCCGTAGGCGGGCCTGGCGCCGTAGCCGCTGTGCGGGGCGTAGCCGGCGGGTCCCCGGTATCCCTTGTAGCCGGTGCTGTGTTTGGGCCTCAGCGGGTGGACGGGCGCCGGGCCGTAGGCGGGTCGGGACACGCCGTGCGGGCCGTAGACGGGCCGTGGTGAGCTGTAGCCGCCGCTGCCGTGGCCGGCCGGTCCCTCTGGGTACTGCGCCACGCCCTCGTAGGTGACGACCACGTTGTATCCGCCGTCGCCGACCTCGTCAGCCGTATAGCGGACGTGCTGGACGCGGCCGTCGGGCAGGTTGACCGAGTACTGGCCCAGCACCGTCTGGCTGTCGCTGTGCGCCTCGTGCGAGAACACGGTGCCCGTGTAGGGGTCCGATACGCCGTACTTGAACTGGTACGGCCGGGCGTAGCCGTACTCTGGGGCGTAGCCGGGGTGCGGCGGTCCGGCGGCGGACGCCAGCGCCGCGGCGGCGGCGACCAGCAGGAGGACCTGCGGAAGACAAACGGTCAGCGATGTGCTCTTAGAGGAGGGACAGCCATAAACGGTCATCGGTCTGCTCTTTGGAAAACCTGGAAAATAAATTGTTAACGGTTATCCCGCGCGGGGGTAGTCCACAGATCATCGTACTGCTCTTTTGGGACCTGGAGTAAAATCAACGGAGCCAACAACGTCATCAGCTCTTCAGTAGAAAGCCTGACGTATCTTTTGCTCAATTCTGTGGCGGAATTTCAGTAGATATCAGTTCTTGCATAAATTTTATAGATACCATGATATTTTGTTGTATATATGAATTAAATACAATTTTGATACAGCTTTATAAATTGCATTATAATGAGATATTACAACAATGAACTACATGCATTTGCGAGCTAGACACTGTTTATTACTGGCAGTGATTGGCTATGTTTTATTTGTTTGCTTGTTCGCTTTTTTATTTTTTACTCCTTAAAAACCGTTGTCCGCTCATATGTAAAATTTAAGATATCAGTGAGTAAAAACAAACACAAGATGCATTACATTGCATTAATTTCGTTAGAAATAGACAACTGAAAAGGCACATTCTCCTCCGCAGCTCCAAATATCACCAGGGATCTTTTAATAGCAAATAAAACTAACGATGCGTTAACGCCAAGGCACTAAACATAATGCAACTCGAAAACTTGCGAATCACGCCTGATAATGACGCGGCTGTTGCCGGCCTCGACGGAGCTGCCGTCGGAACAGCCTGCTTCTCACACCACGGGCCATTGGTGAACTACGGGGCGTCGCCACGGACCACCGAGACTGCGACCTCGTGTCAAAGTCCCCAGTCATTCCACACACTTCTTCACACGGCTCCTTCTCCACATCTCAGAGCACCCGACGCACAGCACTCGCTCTCCTCTCGCGCTCTCTCCTTTCCTCGCGATCCGGTGTCCTCCGATCCACCCGGCGCGGCGGTCCGCGGATCTGTGTGCGCGCGCGGCCCGGGTGTGGTCTGGTTACCTTCATGGTGCTGATCTGAGGCGTCACTGACGGGGTGGCCGCTGGTGGGGCGCGTTTTATAGTTATAGTGGGGCGCGGGCTGCCCTTGACATTGCTCCAGACAGCAGGCTGGCGCCGACCAGTCGGAGCGGCGCCCTCATGGCCCCGCGACGGGCGCGCGATTCCGCCTCGGAGGGCTCTCCTCCCACGTCCGCGCCGGCAGTGTGGAGAGGAACAGTCCCCAGCCCGAGGACCGGCAGAGGGTCCTCATCCCACAACAGGGCCGCCGACCAGCAGCCCTCGGAGGATCACTAACCGAGGATTCTGATCAGTTCTGCTCCCGGATGAGCAGTAAACGCGGTGGGCAATCCACGTCCGGTAGTCCGCAGAGGACCAACCAGGGTTCCACGTCCAGCAGTTCTCAACGGACCAATAAAAGGCGCCTCCACCCACATATCTGCGAACAGCCGGTCACTCTGTTCACTGGACCAATAGAGGTCCTCCCTCACGTATCAAAATACTCGGTTGTCCATCAAAGGATCGCGTCACGTTCTGTCGTCACTCGGAATGAACTGTTGTGCGGGTCTTGCTTCCGTTCCACATAATGTGGAAATGACGGGCGGAACTTCCGTTTGCTCGGATCGTGCTGCAGCGATTGAAAGCATAATTATGTTACAGCGTGGCGAATCTCTAAGTGTTTGTTGCGGTCTTTCAATGCTATACTTCTGTTGTACTCACAGAGTTGTTTGCCCTAGCCAAAGAAACAATAAGTTAATTGGTTTCACTGCAAAGACCAGTAGGCAGTACCTAAGTTGTTTATGGAATAATTTTATGTGGGTAACAACAGTCGTATTGGGGGTGAATGGCGGGGCTTCAGACGCTGATGGTATTTTTCCGTTCAGATTACAACAAAACTTAGGTGAAACGAAGCCGAAGATAGATCGATTTACATGTCATTTTAAGTCTATGCCATTTATGGACAGTTTAGGTACTTTATAGTCACTCTCCGATAAGCATGTCTTAATGTACTGTATAAAGCACCCGCAGATAATTCTGATCTGGCGCTTATGATGACAGCCATCTCAATAAGATTTTAATCGACTGCTCAGATCATGGACAGGGTCTAAGTGCATGTTTGCACAGACTGAGATCTTGTCTGATAGTGACGAATGCAGTGGCTCACTCCCGAATAGCTCAGGGGCCCTGTTGTGGGGACCGGGATCGGCCTGAGTCCAGAGCTAATCTATAACCTCAACGGGTGGGAGAAGGTTTTTTGTTTCTCGCGGAAACGCCTGGCAATTAAAGACGAATGCAGCTAAGCTGTTGCACTATCGGTATTAACTGCGCAATGTTCAAGACTCATTCAGGCCAAATGACAGCATTACTGTGATTTTGGTTCGCGATGTATCATCCACTAAACAAAGCATGCCCGTCTTACCACACTTTTCTCTACCAAAGAATTAATGCCAAATATTGTTTCCCTGCATCCCCACTTGACCCAGTTTAAGTTGAACGCAGTAAGTGACACCCGGAGGCTCACCTATGCACTAACCATTTGATATCGAATTTGACCCGTCATCAGTGCTCTAATTGGTCCGATCTGTGTGCGGTGCGCCCGCCCGCTGAGCCGCCGCTTACCGTGCCCCCCCCCCCTCGCTCAGCCGAGCCAGAGCAGGGCGTCACCCGACTCCCCCTTCCCAGCGCCCCCCGCTGGGCCTCTTATCACCTGTCACAAATCGAGCCATTTGGACAAATTACGTGCTCTTTTATAATTAATCGATGGTTGACAGCAGGAGAGATCACTGCGTGGCCCCCGGGTAGGTCGAGAAGTCGGCTGATGTACCAAAGTGACGTCTTCGAAATGACACTGAGCACTTAGATACGAGCGCAAAGGCCACACTGATATGAAAATGCATTTGCGTGTCTTGGTAAAGTGGTTTTTGATCGGTGTCTTGTGTTCGCAACAACACACCAACGCATTATTGTAATACACTTTAGACTGTCATTTCCTTACTCACTCTTACTCATTTTACTTTTAATATCCCATTAACAAAATATGTGAGCGGATACTCCAGCGATAAATTTTGTAGAGACTAGAGAGTAGAGAAACCAAATAATCGTTACAAATTCCTTTCCTCTCGGTGGTAAAATTTTCCAACACATGTTTCCTACCCTCACAGATTATTTCCTCCTTGTTGGTTTTGTAATGCGCCCGTTTTTTTCTAGATCGTGCTGTACTCTGCCACCGCCGTTTGTTACACGTCCGTTCAAGGAGAGGCTGCCGTTCGGTTTGCAGCCTTGTTGGCGCCGCTCCAGGTCCCTGACCTCATCAACAACTGGATCTGTAGATACCGCCCCGTGTCACGCGGCCGGGTAACGAGAGCTCGTTCCGCCCGCGTCCACCACACTTTGGCGTTGTCTTTAGGCTTTATAAGCGTGAAAGCTGTTTTCACTTACAGTCTGAAAGTTGTAAAACAATGAAATTCACTGTAGGTATACACTTTTTTAAAAGTTGGAGATGATTTTTGACTAAACTCGTATGAAAAAATCATCGCATTTTAGAGAACACCGTTTCTATATCTTCCTAGTTGAGTTTTATTTGCCATTGGGTCTACAGTGCAGGGATATACAGGGTGATCCAAAAAATTGGAACCCCTAACCCCTAAACCTAAAATGTCTGTAAAAAAAAAACCCGAACCCCTAAAATGTCTGTAAGCCCGAAGTTTTCACTTTATTGACAAATTGCAAACACCATTAGAAAGAACGTTCAATTTTTTATAAAACCAAGCTGATTGAACTTAACTATTACCATGGATGAGATAATAATGGATTGGTGTCTTCGCAGTTTTGGGCGACATTGAGCTCAGGCCTGCCATCTAGCGGGAGAATTATCGTAAGTTAGGAGCAAGCCGAGTGAACGCCGCTGATTAGCATTGTGACACACGGGAGTGTCGTGTAGTAGCAGGCTTGTTTTGCAATTTTTCAAAAGGTTATGTCTTTATATGTCAGCAAAAGCGAAGAAATTAGTAGATTTATGTGCAGGGTCAGTAATAAGATAAGCAGTTCCATGTTATTTCATCATTAAATCGTGAAACAGGGAGTTATTGGAGGCTTCGCCAGCACGTGTCGTTTTCGCTATTTTTCACATGAGTCTTTACTTGGCCTAAATCAAACAAATTGTCCGATCAAAGAACAAAATGAACGTAAGTACTATCTATAAGCCTAATGAAAAAGTTAAACGGAATTGCTAACGTCATTGCCGCTCAATATGTCATTCAAGACGCTCTATGAAAAGGACCCAACCAGTGCTGCGTAGTCGATGAAATTTCAGTGACTTTGGCTCCAACTCCGACTCCGGTATCCAAATATCGACTCCGACTCCTTCGGGCAGAACTGTCGATTCACACAGACTCCGACTCTGACTCCGACTCTGCAGCCCTAGTAAGTCTGTGGAGTCGATGACTTTTCGGTGATGTTCGACTCATACTCCGACTACAGCTTTTGATAATCAACCGACTCCGAGTCGGAACAGAACCGCTGGCTCTGACTACAACTCCGCAGCCCTGGCCCAAGATAGCCGCCTAAAACTTTGATGTGTGATCTTCTTCGTACATTGTGAATGTTATTTTAAACAAGGAGTGGAAAAGGGAGACGAAGCCTTCACAAACAAGGATCTCCTGTTGCGGATCAATCAGCTGCTGGAACAGAAAGGCATAAACACCACGCATCTCATTTCATCGTTTTCCTAACGACTCCAATGTCAGCACTGATCAATGCAGTGCGAGCATCGATGTGACATTTGTGTACCAAGTTTGAGTGTTATCCGCCCAGCCGTTCTTGAGATATGGAAGCGACACCTCGCACGTGAGCACGTGCAGTAGCACCCCCATAGTGACACATTGAAATGCATTGGCCTGTGGGTGCCTAACTATTGACGAAGTTTTACTGTAATGGGCCCAGCCATTGCGGAGTTACTTTATGTGGAACAATTTCGACACCCCTAAGTTGGCACGTGACACGTGCCGTAACATTAACTAAGATGAAGAAAATCGGGCGAAATTCGGAGAAGAAGGAATAAGCCTACCAAATGTGTATGACATATTGTCAAACTGCTGTATACCATTGTGAGTAAATGGCCATATAAAAGCTCGTACAAGCCGATGGGACTGGGCGTTTCAATACACACCGTCTTACGCATTTTATTTTCGTTATTACCTAAAGGCTGCTTGACTTTTTTGGCTTTCAAGCATTTAAGACATTTTTTGTCGTCTCAGGTCCAGTAAGATTACCTCCAACTCGTGGGAATATGCACTTCGAGCCAACTAACACCACACCCACGTGTGTCATAATGCTGAGAGATGGCGTTCACTCGGCTTGCTCCTAACTTACGATAATTCTCTCGCTAGATGGCAGGCCTGATCCCAATGTCGCGGATCCCAATGTTAATTTCCACGAGACACCAATCCAGTGTTATATCATCCATGCTATTACTATAAATACCAGTAAAACGCCTTTTGGGCGAAGAACGAGCGAGCGAGATAGTGAGCCCTGCACGTGCGGAAGGGTGAGAGGGTGCTTCCAACGGGCTTGCGCAAAGCACCCTTCTAACTGGTCGCTAGCGGTGTGCCAAATTTGAACGCAATCGGCTCAGCCGTTCCTGAGATCTGGAAGCGGCATTCTGCACGTGCGCACGTGCAAACGGGGTCCAAAATGACTTTTGCACGGCACCCTACTAACTGGTCCCCAACCGTGTACCAAATTTGAGCGCAATCGGCCCAGCCGTTCTCGAGATCTGGAAACGCCCCTTGCACGTGCGCACGTGCAGTAGCACCCTAACCGCAACACATGGGAATGCATTGCCTGGTGGGTGCCTACCTGTATGCCAAGTTTCAGCGAAATCGCCCCAGTAATTACCGAGTTACTGAAATGGGAACAAATTTGGCACCTCTTATTGTTGTATTTTGCACGTGCACTGGGAGTACCCACATGCATCGAGAGTATCCTATTTTGGGTAGAAGGGATGCTGCTACCCTATAAAAATTACCGCAAGTCAATCGCCCAAGCGGCTGCTGAGATATGAGCCTCTCAAAATCACTACTTTTGCAAAACAGCTTGAACACCCTTGACTTTTCACGTGGCACGTGCCAAGACGGTCACTGAGATGTATCAAAAGTAGTCAATTACGGGGTAGAAGGGATGGGGCTACCCAACAAAAAAGACCGCAGGCCAATCGGTCCAGCGGCTGCTGAGATATAAGCCTCTCAAAAGCGTTACAGGCCGGGCCGCTCATACTGATATTTTTCCGTTATATTGAAAAGACTCACTTCGCTCGCTGCGCTCGCTCGCTCGTAATTACCCTAGACTTACGCCTATAAAATTTGTGTCACGAAACTCAGTGAAACGGATTTGAACATTATGCGCAAATCAGTGATTGACGGTTTGCTGTTCTGACCATGTCGCATGTTGGAGGTTCATGAAAAAATAGCTCATTCACGTGCTATTGTTAGGAAAGGAAAGGCTGACGTTCACTCAATATACCCTGAGGCTGACGGCCTGCTGGGACCAGTTGTCCCAGAGACTGCTGGTCCGCGCGGTCGGAGTCGTCCCCAAGCGACTCCAGGCCTGCGTGACGGTCCACGGAGCTCGCTTTGAGCACATGCTGGGATGAACAGAGGAAGCTAGGACGCGTGAATCTGTTCTATTGCGTGCTTCTGTGTAAACTCTTATGTAATAAAATTGATTTTGGATGTGGTGTTATTCGCAAAAAAAAAAACAACAGATAGAGTGCTAATGGATTTCAGTGCATTGTTAAAATTTGGTGATTTCATTTCAATTTCACTCAGTTTTCTGACGCTCATTCCGAAAGGTAATAGTGTGCCAATGCTTTACAACATGCATGCACCAATTTGACGTGATTTTATAGAGGATTTAATACTTTTTCTAATGGTGTTTGCAATATAGTGAATACTTTCGGACTTATAGACATTTTAAGTTAGGGGTTCCAATTTTTTTTCATCACCCTGTATGTCTATCTCGCACTCCTCTAAGATGCAAAGATACCACTGCGTGCTAACAACCGTTTTAGTAAAAGATTTAAAATCGTTAGACTTCTGCGCTGACGTCACACATTCAGAGGGGGCATCCAAATGCATTAGCCCCTCTGAATCCAAAGCCCTGCAACTTCGAAATTAGATATTTTCGATTTGAGACATTTCTCGATGTTGTGAGTGCTCAAACCGGTAAGTGCAAGCCAGGGACCCCATTTTGGCTATCTCAACTCAAAACTAATGTTAAGGTGGGATGGTCACTTTAACATGGATCACACGGCGAATTTTGAATACCTATGTAATGGAAGCATTCACTTAGCGGAATGGAAAGTAAGATGTGGACACAAAAGCTGGCCGTTCGCTCCATTCTGACCATTCACTGTATCAAGTGGTCATGATCTAAAACTGTGAATTGTCTATAGCCTGTCATCTCTGCACCTTCACATAAGCAAACCTCGGCTGCTCGACGGTGCCTCTTTTGAAACCGATATGAAGTGAGATGGATCGGCAGTGCCGAGTGAGTTTATTCAACAGGCGCGCCGTCTATAGGAAGACGGATGGTCCTGAGGCACGATGTGTGCACGTCAGCCGCGCGCTGTGCGTCGGTCACCGATCAGTCTAGCTGTCCAGCTGCCTCACATCTCTGACCTTGGCGCTTCTCGGTCTGTTATTTATCGGCACTTTTGTTGAGATTATCTTCCTGTTTATTGTGATGTGTATCGTGAAACAAACGGTTTTAAAACGGCTGCTGAGGAATGCATGACTGTGTTTCGAAGTTCAAACTTTTAAATATTTTATTTTTCATGCTCTTTCAACATTTACAGAATAACACTTTCTTAACCCGGCAGTTGCTGGGGTATTTCGCCACCCACCGTTTGCTGGGGGGGGGGGGGCGTTAGACGCCCCCAGCCGATAACTCGAGAACCAATAGGCGCAGCGAAACGCACGAGGCGGCAAACGAAAGAACGCGACGAGACGCTTCAGATGAGTACTTTAAGTTGAATTTTGAGGTCACAGGTCGGGTCAAGGTCAGGTCAAACACCTGAAATCGGGCTTTCAGTAGCATGGACTTCAGGACTTCGCAATGGGCGCCTCTCGTCATAAACTCTGTCAAAACGGTGCACAATCCATCATAAAAGGCCTACAAGAGTGTCAGCTCCATGTAGGGGTCAGTCAAGCATAGGTCAGGGTCAAGGTCAGGTCAACTGGGTAGGCACATATCCCCGAAAATCAAAACTGATATTCGCAGCCTGTGACACATGTTTTCTAGGTAATTTGGGGCGTAGAACGCGATGGTGACATTCATTTTATCATATGTGTACGTGTTTGGCTCAAAAAGTTCAATTTAAGAAATGCATGTATCGTGGTCATGAAGTAGTCACGAGAAATGGCCAAGATTCAGTTCAAGATTATGGAAAATGAGTAACGATAAACAATAATCGAAGATAGCCATTTGATTGATCATGGTATTGGCAGTCTAATGGCGCTTACGGCATGTCTGTATGTCTATTCTGTGATTTTATATGATTTTTTGAACATTTTTTTTTTTTTGAACATTTTGCCGTTTTTGGTCGAAAACTCAGAAATCATGACGTCACTAAAATCTCGATATCTCAAAAATTTTCCAACCGATTTTTTGAAACTTTGTCAATATAAACTTCAATCAATTCCCTACAGGTACTCCTCATTCTCGTCTCAGCAAACTATTCAATTGCACCAGCGAATTACCATCCAGCCATTGATGCCGCGTTATCCCGATACTCAGTCCATTGACACGATGTTGTCGAAAAGGTTGGTACGCCACTGCGCCAGTGCGACAGCTATCGTCAGGCTCCTCGGAGCCCTCCGCTGACGGCTGTGCGGTAAGAGCCTGTTCCGACCTAGTCGGCGAGCCGGAGCAAGGCCGTCAGCGGGTCGTTTCGCACAGTGCCGCTGACTAATTTCAGTCATCACTGGGGGACACGCTGTGCGCGCCGGAGCCCTGAGAGTCACTCTCACACATTACCGGAGCGCGTGCTGGTGCTCTGACGGTACTGTGCCGAGCGAGCGGGTTACGGCGTGTGGAACGTGTCGCCCGTGGTAGTAACAATCCCGCTTAGGTAGAACGTTTCTCGGCGTGGAGCTGGTTTTACGCGACGGTTAGCAGGTGTATCAAATCGATTTGGTGCAAGGTTACCTTCTCGGGACACTGAGTTCTGATTGATGTTGAGCCTATGATTAGGGCAGAACGCTGACCGGACATTCACTCATGAATGCTGCGGTTGTCCGCTAGACTGGCTGCCGCTGCAGCCGCAGGATTCGCACGGTGGGAAAATCGTAGCGACCTTTCCCATCGTAGGGGCAACAGCCGCCGAATTTCTCCCTCAATTAGGAAGGCTAATTGCGGCGTTTGTAACATGCCTCTATTGGAGCCACCTAAGGGAAGGCGGCAGGTACAATGGAAGCGTTCGCATGTAAAAGCTCTTTTAACAAGTCATAACGGTTGAAATTTACAAGGCTTGCGTAGAATCCCATTCATTTATACCTACACCAATGGCATGCCGAGCTCATAAACCGTTTAACATCTTCGCATGATCCCCCATGATCCCTTGCAAATGTACACTTATGAGCTAACCTCTTCGCATAACAACTATGTAGAAGCTGTTGAGCTTGTGATTACCTAACCCTGCATCTGTAGGCATCTGCTATTGAACCAGCTATGCACGCACAACGCACAATGCACATGCTTGCCTACTTTTGCACGAGAATACAGACGCGAGGTAGTACAGTGACTGCCGACTGGCATTTACCACAAATTCGCGTTCTTAACAACCACTAAATCAGGACCATGGCAAATTGATGCTTTTTTAGGTGGTTATGACCTGCAATGCGCTGTACTTACTTGGCACGTAGTTAAATTCTCAACCCATGCTCGCAACATTTAACTACTTTATTTCAATGTCCATGTCATGAATGATCTAGAAAACCTTTTTTTAATTACTGACGCTTAACCCTGTGTCGATTTGATTTATTTGCTGCCATTGAACATTGAAACTTCGCTGCACGCCAATTAAATGTTAACAGTTAGCGTTTACCTTTCAGTCAACCTCACATCCATGGCTAAGACAGGCGAAGTTACGAAGCTCCCTCCCTCCCTCCCTCTCTCTCTCTCTCTCTCTCTCTCTCTCTCTCTCTCTCTCTCTCTCTCTCTCTCTCTCTCTCTCTCTCTCTCTCTCTCTCTCTCCTTCGATCCTGCGATTCACGGTGCCCCACGCCTCTTACCGTGTCCGGCGCCGCCGGTCTAAATCAGCAATCGTGAGCTTACACACTGCGTCGCCTTCACGCTGAATTATATTACGGAAAATCAGCATCACTCTTGTACCTCCCCTCATTCTAGCAGGATGGATTCCTCACGTTTTTCTCACGGGTGTCTCAGGAGAAATACCCGCAGGCTAAATGACCAGCGACCATACGTATACCCTGTCAGGTATGCAACACTCCTGAGAAACCAACTCACTTTCCCATGAACGGCGATAATGAATACCGACTACGGCTCACCCGTCAGGTATATGACTAACTTTTACTAACTTGGCCCAGATTCCATGTCAATTGCTGCCCTGAGGCCGAGGTGCCAACATCACCGATGTAAGTGATCACGCTTTGCCCATCATTGTCACTATCAAGCATGGTGTCACACCCTCATCCTGTTTACGTGATGCTTCAGATATGTCTACAATGAAGTTCTACAATCACAGTGGCGTCATCCTGGTCACTTGACACATTTGCTAATAGGAGTCATCTGATGCATCCCCTCGCTCCTTTGTTAACCACTTCCTAGGCTTACAAGCCGAGCTGACACGGGCTGACACGGACTGACACGGGCTGACACGGACTGACACACCCCTGAGGCTGACTCACAGGGCTCCCGTCGCCCGCTGGGCAGAAGCCGGAGGTGCCCGGTACTGTCCAGTGTCAATGTCAGCTCGCGCTGCACGGCTCAGCCGGCCATTATGTGGCATAATCAGGCCAGCGGCGGGCCGGCCTTGCGGGGGCCATGGCGGCCTGTGGTCGGCGCCCGCCGCGCCCGCTGGACGGATTTATCGCCGGGCACGGCCGGGAAGCGACGCCCGATGGCTGTATTTATGACCGCGATGTGGTCGAGCTACTTGGCTTAACCCCACCCACTGCCGGGTCTGGCAGAAGGCTGGCGGTGATGCTGCGGCGAAAACGCTCAGGAAATGACCGAAGACGATTACTTGTTGAAGTGGCTGAATGGTTCCAGCATATGTGGAGACAAAGTTATTTTATTTTGGTGTTTATCAGCGTCGGTGTGTCCTAGATTCGAATGTTTTGCTCTGTCCTATCATCCCATCGCAAGTAGCTCAGTGCCAAACCCACGCCTACCTGACGTGCAAAACTGTATGCTCAGGCCGACTTGTGACCTCCAAGCCACGTCTTTATCCTGCTTGCATGCCTGGCTCGGATAACTATACGTCACCTGATCTCGGCCCATATCCTGGCCGGCCGACCAGGCGAGCCTTTGTTCGGAGGCAGCGCCGGCATGCCACGGCAGATCTGGGGCACCGATTGGTAGCCGATCCATTAGGGACTGCCACCGCCACCCTCGCACGGGTGACGGTCCCCATGACGAGTCCTGGACGCCCTGTGACATGTCAGTCCGCCGTGAGCTGTCCATCTCTCCTGCCGGCGCCGCTGGTGGTCGAGGGCGGCTCTGGACACCGCGTGGGACAGCGCTCTCGAGCCTGACGGCGCTGACTGACCCCCGACCTCACCCTGGCCTCTCAGACCGTGATATAAACGCGCCCAGTCACGATAAACCCAGAGGGGAACCGCCCAAACCATAACGGGAGCGACACGACAGATGAATACGGCACCCAGGGACGCGGCGCCGGCCCGTGCCAGGCCGGCGGACGGGCGCCGCGCCGGCCGGGGAAACGGAAACGGACGGTGACAAACAGACGGAGACAGCTGGAGGCCGCGGGTCTGGAGACAGCGGCGCAGGCACAGCGACCTGACACAGGCTGCGGCGGAGGAACAAAAACCTAGCAGAGACTGCGACGGAGTGTACAGAACCCTACCGAAAGGGATTGTGGCGTAGGCACAGCATCCTAACGGGGACTGCGAAGAAAACACAACAGCCTAACGAAGACTGCGATAAAAGCCCAGCGGTTTCACTCACTGCCGACGGAGGTATTACAACCTTGAACCTAACAACAACTGCAACGAAGACACAGAGGCCTAACGGAGACTGTGACGCAGGCACAGCAGTCTTCCTGCGGAGGCTGCGATGTAAGCACAGCAGCCTAACGGAGACTGCGACGGAGGCACAACAGCCCAACCTAGACTGTGACAGTCACAGGCGCAGCAGTATAATACGGACTGCGACGATGGTGGTACAACAGCCGAACAGAAACTGCGATGGGAGCACAGCAACCTGACAAAGACTGCGAAGGAGGAACAACAACCTAGCGGAGACTGCAACGGAGGCACAACAAGGTAGAAGACTGCGGCGCAGCTACATAACAGCTTACTAGAGACTGCAACGCCGGCACAGCAGTCTATCAGCGACTGCAACGCAGGAAAAACCTAACAGAGACTGCGACGAACGCACAACAACCTAACGAGACTGCAGCGGAGCCGCAGTCAGCAGCCTCTAACGGAGACTGCGATGCGGGCATAGCAGCCTAACAGACTGCGACGGAGTCAGAGGCAGCAGCCTCTAACAGAGGATGTGACGCACTAACGCAGACAGTTGTCTAATGGAGACCGGGCGGAGGAACCGCAGCCTAACAAAGACTGCGACGGAAGCAAGACAACCTAACAGGGACTGCGACGCCGAGCGGACACTAACACCAGCCGCTGCTGACACCAGCGAGCTGGTATTAGATGATCTTACGGAGGCAGTACTCAGACTGTCACATTTCTTGTCACACTGCCTTCATTTTACAACAGCTTGCAGCAGTTTTGGTCGCATGCTACGTCTCTCGAGCATATATAAACATAATCATGCATTCAGATTGCCATAAATGGGCAATGAAATCTCTAATGCCTATCGAATTTCAAGCGTTTGTGTTTTGGTGGCACTCGAAAGAGAGGGAGAGGGGCGAGAGGGACGTAGAGAGAGAGAGGGACGTAGAGAGAGAGAGAGAGAGAGAGAGAGAGAGAGAGAGAGAGAGAGAGAGAGAGCGATAAAGAGAGAGAGAGAGAGGAAGAGAGAAATAAGGGAGAGAGAGAGAGGGGACTATGGTTCTCCAAATGGAGAGCGCTTCTGACGACAGTAGACCCATGCTGCTCGGTAATTCGGCACGCTAATTCCATTTAGTAGTCTCGGACCCGCCCCTCTGTATCTGACCATTATATTTCCAATCGCAGCGAATAATCGCTGATTAGTTCGCAGCCGACATTGGAGCGTCGAGCCGCGCCCACAAATCTCGCGGCGTTATGGGCCCATGGAAACCTTTGAGAGGGCGGACCAATGCAGGCAGAAATCACTCTGCTCCGGCGGAGAATGTGTATGATAATGGACCTCATTGGCCGACATAGCAGTATTACTGAACAAGGGGGCTTGCGGCGCTCCCTTCTGCATCTCTTTCTTTCTCCTCTATCCCTCTCTTACTCCTCACTCACCCTCTCTCACTCCCTTTTTTCTCTATACCTCTCACCTCTCTCTCTCTCCCCTCTGTCTCTCTGTCTCTCTCTCTCTCTCTCTCTCTCTCTCTCTCTCTCTCTCTCTCTCTCTCTCTCTCTCTCTCTCTCTCTCTCTCTCTTTCTCATTCTCTCTCTCTCTCCCTTCCTCCCTCCCTCCATGTCTCTCTTTCTCCCTATCTCGCTCTTTTTCTCCTTTTCTTTCTCTTTCCCTCCAGTTTCTGTTCCTAATCTGTCCCATTTCCTACCCGTCTCGCTTCTTTATCCGCTTCTTTATCTTCTCTATTCCTCACTATTCCTTATCTGACTTCTTCCTCTGTCCGCCACTTCCTCTGTCCCCAGCACTGTGTATTACTAGTATGCGCGTATTCTCCTGATCCCTCATGCCCGTGAACCTATTATTTGACGACCAAATGAGGGTGATCACTGGCTGTTTACGAATACAACACGCTGCATTCAAACATCCAATCGTGAAATTGGGATTACTCGGCTCAGATCGGTGACGAAAATTCGCCCCATGACGCCCTTTGCGGGACCATTAGTCACGGCCTGACCCTCATCTGACCAAAAACGCTCCGGCCGACACCCACCGCAGTCGGTCCTATTCAGCAGCCAATGGCCGACCTAACTACCGGCGAGATATTTATGGTCGTGAATAACGATCTAGCGTCAAAATGCTGGAATCCATGTCGTCGCCCTTCACCCAGAAATCAGCTCGATGAGACTAGATTGGCGGTGTTAGTCTGAAGGGACTAATGTTTGAGTGCTACTGAAATAAAGTCCTTCGCATGTTTGTGGTGTAATGCTGACGTTTTTTTTTCAACAAGCAGCGTCGGTAGTTATCGTTTCTTATCACTCATGTTGACAACCATTAATGCCTGCTTCATATGGCTTGATAGCAGCCCGAAGTATAAAATTACAGGTGGGGTTTCCAGCCATCACATCCCGCGATATATCTCCAAGTGTTATATTGCATGAATGACTTGCTAATGACACATTCAAGACATGAGCCGCGATTACTGTGACTAATGCACATGTCCCATTGATTGTTCATTAAGTCGTCTTATCACAGGAAGAGCTGCATACTGCGCTGATAATTTACAACTTATCTTCATGTCCCAGTGGGTCATGGCACTCAGCACTCAGCATGCTCAGCACTCAGCTGCTAAGAGGAAGCGGTCCACAAACCTTCTCCGGTAGATACAGACAAGCTCCAAATCATCACCAACCGACACATCGCAGGCATAAGTTCTCAGAATGACCTGCGGCTTTATGTGACGTTCTAACTTGAAGTATTGACTCGTAACTGTATTTAATTGGCTCCTACCGTCTCCGTTATCCGACAGCCGCGGACCAACACCTTGCAAGGCCGACTGACGGACACCCCACTGTGAGGGTAGCCGGCCGAGGCTGTGCGTTCCTGCTGTAATAATGGACGTAACACTTCAGTGGAACGAGACGTGTGCTGTCGCCGTTCTTAGAAAGTTTTGCCATGCATTTCAGAAGCTCTGTCGCATATGTTTCGCTTGCATACTAGTTCTGCTATATAACGTTGGAGCTACTTTTATAAGTTATGAAAACGTCCGCAATTGGGCATAGATATACAAACTGATTATCCAGCCTTTTGTTACAGCTTCAATTCAAACGCCTCTCCTTCCATGGCGGCATTATCTTTAGGAAGATAATGCAAATCGTGAAAGAATCTTTCGACGATAAGAAAGATTCTTTCCTATCATGGCTGATGAGCGGCAGCACCGTGCTGTCAGTATACCACGGCCCCGTGTTGTGGAGCCGACTGCCGAGCCGAGCCGGCCGGGAGGTCGAGCGGCCACCCCGGCTCGACCTCGCCCGTCGGCGGGGGGTCCGGCTCGACCCGGCGGTCACCGGGTCACCACGCCGCCAACGAGCCGTGACGAGTGACGCCCGGCCGTGACGTGCGACGCCCGCCGGCAGCGTCACGGCCAGTCGTGTCACAGCCGCCGCCTCCGGGCGGACCAGGGAATACCGGCATTCCAACGCTACAGCTGAGCCAGCGGTGGCAGCCGTCTGAACACCACGGGATACACAACTCAGTCGACTATTCACAAATAGGTGAGGGACATATTCACTCGCTATTAATCACCCACTGTATGAAGGCGGACGGATTCGGCGTGTTCTCTGTTCGGACATCGGAATCGCGGATGTAGATTGGCTGCATCGACACGGCATAAATTAAGGTCAAGTGAGACGAATCGCCGGCCCAATGGAGCGAGTGCTTCCTGACCTTAGCCGGTCTGTTGCGGAGGTCAGCGGCGCCGCGCCGAGCCGGGGTGTGCCCGTGCCGCCCAGTGTGCCGAGCGGGGGGCGGGGGCGGGGGCGGGGAGGGGCGTCAGAGGACCCCGCCCACCCCGAGACGTCGGCGGCGGCGCGACCTTGGTGCCCGGGTGACCCCCTTCTGTGCTTTATGGCCGCCGTGGCACGGGGTCAGCCGGCACACAGCCGACGTGATCGATATAGTGACACCGGCTGATCACTCCGCGAGGTAATCACTCATCCTATAGTCCCGCCGGGAGTCGAGCTCGACTCCGGGGTACAGGCTGCGTCCTACAACAGCATTCCTGTGCGAAATTGAAGCTTCAAATGGTGCTTTCAACAAAAAGTGCAAGAGAATTGCTTACTATTGCATTAAAACGCATGTAAAATAAAAACAAAAATGTTTGGAATAGATATTAATAGAATAATTTGATACATCACACGTGATCAAGGACAAATACTCAGGCTGTTTAAAAATCGTGCATGTATTTTCTGACCATGGTAAATAGACGCCAACTTATCTCGCCCCTAGCCTGATCTACATACCATTACCGACCATAACGGCCATGCCTGACGCTGGGCAGTTCCTATTGCAGCTAGTCTGGCTGCAGTGCTATTGATTGGCGTTATTGTTGCGGCCTCTCGGGTCGCGCTCGCTCTAATCCGACATGATTCATGCCAACCATGATATAGCAGAAATAGTGCGCTCCCGTTCGGCCCTACCGTAGCATGCATCGCGTGCCGCGCGCCAAGTGGCGGCTCCGCGGGGCCGATGCAGTTGTCTGATGCAGTGAGCCCCGTCGGCCGGCCGGGCGGGGCCAGGCGGTGACGGTACCGCGGGCCGGAAGCTGACCCTGCCGGCCTTGTGTCCTGCCAGTGCAAGGCCTTGCAAGGGACCTGTGACGTCACGGTCATGAGTGACGTCACCGGCGGTCAGAGGGCACCGCGCGGAGAGCGTCAGCTGCGCACCGGCTCAGCATTATGTGACCGTGAGCGAGAGTTAATGACGGAATGGTATGATCTGGGCAGATATAATAGTATAGTAATAGGAGCAGCGGGAAAACCGGGCGTGGTACGGTGAATGGGGATGCCACGGGTGGTACAGGGAGGTACTGAGAACTGCGGTGTGAGTACGCTGATGACATACGTTCGGTGACGTCATGGCCTTAGAGCGCGGCCGGAGGAGATAAGTAGACGTCGGGGAAATCCTAGTCATAGATAGTAAAAATAGTTATTTTACTTGGATCTGCAGCGTGACTGTGCACTTTTTTCTGATGCTGCTTTTGAAAAGGAAAGTTGTCTCAGACACAGGGCCGTGACGAACACATATCATTTCTTGATATTGAAAGCGCTTCATTCAGCCATTGCCTTCCTCATTCAACATTGGTTGGTTTGTTCTGTTATTTCCTAATCGGAGAGAAGTGCCGCGAAACATCTTGTCCATATGAGACCCACTTTTCCAAACGCCTCAAGGTGACTACCGTTTTTTCAGTCTAGCTAGATGTTGTCTCCAATAAACGCTAAAACGGTTCTGTTCTTCCATAAATACTTCAGAGATTTGGGAAATAAACAAGACGCATTCAGACATGGAACACATCTGTGGAATCCATATTAGGTTACACCGCCCTGAAGTGTCGGACACAATCCAGAAGAGTCCGTCTCCGGCGGTCGAGTGCGGTAGAGAGCTGGCAGCCCCGCCCTCGTTCCCCCGCGCGGCGTTCACCTCTGACCGTGACCCCGAGCGTCGCGCGTGCGCCACACACGTCACGACAGCTGATATTGGCGCGATAGTGCACACGACCCAGAGTTATTTCCCTCTGTGTAGAGGACTGAGAGTGTGCTACGGCTCGTTTCCACGGTTATTCATGAGATCGGAGGCCATCAAAGGCCTGCTCCGTTTCAGGACACGAAACAGTAATTTCTTATTTGAGCGCAATTTATGGTCTCCTATCAAATGACTCGCGCTCTAAAAACGTCATTCAACATGCAACAAACACTTATAGGTAATTACCATTTTGGCAAAGTTTGAAACACCGCATGCCCGACTGCAAACACCTTTATTGATTCGTCTGTCCGGTCAGCTTCTATTTAGCTACCAGAGGAAAATCCCTTTATAAACCCATGGACGATGAAATGATTTAACGTGTGTCTTCTCAATTTGTCTGGAATTTGCTGAAAGTTTTACAATGTAATGCAAGCTAGCCAAGCATCACTGGTGTATACCTACTGTATAGTATACCTACCGTACCTCCGTAGGACCTACTGCTTGTTTTGTTTTTTAAACATGCCGAACATTGGAGCCCGTTAACGATATTCAACAGAAGCTGGAATGAATCATTCTTGCATTTGGTAACAGCCCCGCGCCATGATTTATATAAACGTTCTCTATGACCCAATCAGTATCGGTTACCCACTTGGTCCATACGTGGGTTGTGAATCGTGACCGGTGTCTGCTGGAGTGTTCTGTTCACTTATGTCCCCATTCAGTCGGTCCCCATAAGCGGATCGGCCGGTAACGAGCACGGCTGACCTGGCCTCCGCCCCTATCGGCAGCTCTCAGCCAAGGGCGGCCAACCGCGCCCCAATAACGGAATGTGCCGCCATCACCGTCACCGCTCGATGAATGCTTGTGTTTATTTATTTATTTATTGGGGTGGGGGGGGGGGCATGCATTACGTACTTATGCATGTCCCAGCTAAAAACCAGAACGATCCGATTCACACTTTACTCTCGAGTACAGGCAGTCGATATAACGGTAATCACCTATCGATATTGGCCTACATATAGGCCTGCCAGTGGCCTTGGCGGCATGAATAATAATGCGCTAAGCGTGACAGGGATTAAAAAACTGCTCCAAGATACATATTTTCAACTGTTAATACAGCGTCAATTGCCAAATTATATGTAAATGGTGGCCCAGTATGACCGCTATCAACACCTGGTGAAGGCTTTGATGTGTGACGAATATAAGCAGCGGAAAGTTGAGCGGCTCATTAAAAGCGTAATGAACAGCCGAGCTAATAGCGAACGCTGTCAATCTCCCACAATAGCCGGGTGTCTAACGAGGTAGTTCAGGGCAACGTGTCCTCTGTCTCCGGCAAAGAAGGCCAAAGTAGCTGTATTTTTATACGGCATGCTGCAGTTATATGAGGTACCTTTAGGTACGAGAACCCAATCTATGTAGACATGTAGGACGTAGGTAAGTAGATATGGATCGCGCGCTTTATTTTGAATTGTAATCGTGACGTAGGTATGCCAAAGGACCTCAGCGTCAGCAGTGGGCGCGGTATGTCCCAAATAAACAAAGTACAAACATATTTTCGCGTTGTTTCAAAGCATACTCGTACCTATCGCTTATTACTACATAAGCTAAGAGAGTAGAGCACTACATCAGTTATTTCAAAGGGCACTGAACTCTATATTGACGTGGTTGAGTTCATGCTTGTATAATGAAGAGATGAAACATAGACCTCTGTATACAGAGGTATACAGAAGTTTATGGTCTATGGATGAAACTATCAGATGAACTGAGAGGCACAGGGCCGGTCGGACCCGGACGAGCCGCCTATTCCCGAAGTGTATTACACGAGTACCTATCACAACCAACTAGCGCCATCGATGTGCGCCCAGGTCTCCTACCATTCGCAAGCTCCAGGATTACTCGAGGCCATCATTTGAAGCTCCACAAGCCAAGGCCAAGATCAAGAGCGAGGAGGAACTTTCTGCCGGGAGTCAGAGCAATCAACAGCTGGAACGGCCTGCCTCCCTCTGTTGTATCCGCACCTACTGTCAATGCCTTCAAGCCGACTCGACTCCCAGTGGGGAAAAACATCCAATATTCATCAGTCTTCGATCAATAGAAACAGAGCGAGTTTAAAGTAATGATACGGTCCAATAGGCCAGGAGGCCTGCCACTTGGCCTCAAAATTCCATGGACTTCTAAGGTAAGGTAAGGTAAGGTAAGGTAAGGTAAGGAAGTTTATGGTCTATGGATGAAACTATCAGATGAACTGAGAGGCACAGGGCCGGTCGGACCCGGACGAGCCGCCTATTCCCGAAGTGTATTACACGAGTACCTATCCCAACCAAATGGCGCTATCTCTCGGTTGACGTCAGAATGATGTCACATGCCTCATCTGAAAAAATACGCTCACTTCCTGCCCCCACTCTCTCACTGGCCAGACACGTCCTCAACCTCATTTTGTCACAAAATTGATGGTTGCATTTTGTATGACAATAACAAATTTACCAAGGCTCTTTGTGTATTGAGATTGTGGAGAGGAATTTGATAACGGAAATACTTTGGATTTGGCTACATTTTTTCCATATTCCACTACATTCACTACGCAGCAAAGACATTTACGAGCCACGTTTCATTCTGTTCAAATTTTGTCAGCATTTCTCAAATTGCCTAGCAACCTGCACCAGAAACACCGTTTATGAAACATTTGTAAAAGCGTTGCCTGGCAACGTGAAGGCGCTACGTTGAAGGACGAACATATTGAACAGAATTGGAGCAGGAGTGGACTGGTGGAAAGTGGAAACGTGTGCGGTCCGCAGGTATAATTCAGATTTTATTATCTCGATAATTAGAAAAATCAATTTAGCTGCAAAATCAGGTAAGAAAATTTTCCATGGTTAAGATCCCAAACTAGCTTATAAACACTGATGAACATTCTTTATTGATATAATGATAAGGCCTTGTATCTTTGGATTTGAAGGTACTTATTGCTATTGGACGCTGCCCAGGTTAAGGTAGTGGGTGACAGGTATTCCCCAATGCCAAGAAAATATTCTGATTTTTGTTGATAACCAAAAAGTGCTCAGAACTTGCTCCCTTTGTTCAACACATTAAATATGCAACCACTCTGTCCACCGATTCATTGTCATATTATCGCAGATCAAATATGAAATAAAATACCTACCAATACTTTTTCACAATGCTATGCTTTTCTGAGCTAGAATTAGCTAGTTGATGAAAATAAAGTACCTACAATAGCATGAGAAGCTAAGCATGTAAGCCAAGTAGGCATGTGATCGGTGATTTAGGTAAGGAAGGAGTATAATGACAGAAGTTATAATAAAATCAATATGAGCAGTCACTTGCTCCAAATACTGGCCTTGCATCAGCTGGCTTTGTCTTCAGTTCATCGTTATATGCTACAAATTCTGAGTGGGTAAATGCCTTTCAGCATCACAACTAAAAACGTGAAAGCCAATGCATCTTTTTTTCCCCTGCAATTTCATATGCAGTCTAATATTTGCTCACTAAAATTAAACTGGAAAAATATTGAATTGGCATGTGGTCTTATTACCAGACAAGTTGTAGTTCAAAGTTGATAACCAGACTCATTTTTTATTGTTTTTTATTGTAAAACCATTTTAAAGATCATAAAAATTGAAGATAGTCTGGTCATCAACTTGTCTGCAACTTGTCTGGTAATAAGGCCACAGCTCAATTCAATTCTTAGCATTCTTCTTTAGCAGCAAATGCTGCTTTAATTGCACATTCCAAAAACTTAAAGTTATCAAAACACCCCTACCAGTTGCAGGAGTAGCAGTATGAAATTTGAAGCCTAAAGAGGAACACAGAAAAGTATCTGACTACTGACTAGAAATTTAAGACCAAGCTCTGGATCAGAAAAGAATATGGGTAAAATGAATGGTTATGATAATTATCTTGATCTACAATCATCTTTATATAATTTATGTATGTAAAAATTGGAATTCTAACATGAACATTACATTTCTTTCAATTATCTTAAGTAAATGTTGCAAGCTATCTCACATGCAATTGTAGGCAACACATGGTCAGGCTGGTTGCCAACTGTCATGATAGCACAATTTGTTTGTCATGTTGAAGGGAAGGTTAATGCAGTTCCACCACAGCCAAGGTGCAAAGCTTTTCTGGCTTTTAGTTCAACAGAGTAGAAAAGATATTTCGCACCATTTTATTGATTGCTCATAGCAGTTTCCCTCAGCACCATGCACCACTGCACTCATGCATCACTCCTCAGGCCCTCATAGGGCACCTCCATTGCAGTGAATCACCACACATCAAGCGCAACACAATGTTAAAGCTGCCCTGAATCTAAGCCACACTTTCTATCGCAACATCTGTTCCCTATTACAAGTTATCTTTAAAAAATTACAAAAGTAGTTACTATTAACATGAATTAATCTTCATTGCAATGTGGATGTTATGCACTATTTGTTTATAGCTGTGTGTCAGTACAGGCTCAATAGGTTGCTGCATATCACCCAGCAGTTGTTATACTACACTGTGGTTTGTCAGCAGGATGGCGCTCCATCCTGGCGGTGCGAACGGCGAGCCGCCGCTGAAGAAGCACAAGCCCTCGCCGTCTCCGTCTCACGGCCCGGGCGCGGCCTCCGCCGACCCGGCGACCATCCAGCGGCAGCGGCAGGCGCTGCCCGTGTACCGGCTGCAGGCGCGCCTGACGCGCGAGCTCACCAGCCGGCCGACGCTGATCCTGATCGGCGAGACGGGTAGCGGCAAGACCACCCAGGTGCCCCAGTTCTGTCACCAGGCGGGGCTCACCAAGACGGGTCTGGTGGGCGTCACCCAGCCGCGCCGTGTGGCGGCCATGAGCCTGGCGCAGCGCGTGGCTGACGAGATGGCCTGCACCGTCGGACAGAAGGTCGGCTACTCTGTCCGCTTTGAGGACTGCACGTCCACACAGACCAAGATCAAGTACATGACGGACGGCATGCTGCTGCGCGAGGCCATTTCCGACCATCTCCTGCGGCGTTACTCGACCATCATCCTTGACGAGGCTCACGAGCGCACTGTGCACACCGACGTCCTCTTCGGCATCGTCAAGAAGGTGCAGAAGATCCGACGCGCCAAGAATCTCCCCGAGCTGAAGATCGTGGTGATGTCCGCGACCATGGACGTGGACCACTT
This sequence comes from Amphibalanus amphitrite, assembly GCF_019059575.1. NCBI lineage: Eukaryota > Metazoa > Arthropoda > Thecostraca > Balanomorpha > Balanidae > Amphibalanus > Amphibalanus amphitrite. The sequence continues at coordinate 400,770 of NW_024881839.1, forward strand.
CAGTCGGTACTTTGGCGGCGCGCCGGTGGTGTACCTGCAGGGCCGTCAGTTTCCCGTGCAGGTCTACTACGCCAAGCAGCCGCAGGAGGACCCGGTGTTCTCGTCGCTGGTGGCCGTGACGCAGCTGCACCAGACGGCGCCGGCCAACCAGGACGTGCTCGTCTTCCTTACCGGCCAGGAGGAGATCGAGTCCATGGTGAAGAATCTCAGGGATGTCGGCAAGGTGGGTCTCCCTGATGAGCGGGCGTTGATGCTGCTTTACTGTCTATTTCCTTGGCTATTTTTGGGTTGTGTTGTCATTTCTTGCCATTCCCGTAATCTGTATTCTATATTCTAGTGTGACGGTGAATAATTGCAGTCTGACTAGGAGGACATACGTCCAGGCTCTCCTGTCCGAATGTGCCAGGCTCTTCCGTTGGGGTCCACGTCAAAACAGCTAGTGACTATTGAGCTAGTGACTTTTGAACTAGTACAAAAGAGCTAGTGCTTCAAAACAGCTAGTGACAACACAGCTAGCGCCAAAATAGCTAGTAATGCAAAATAGCTAGTGCATTAAATCAGCTAGTGACTAAACAGCTAGCGTCAATATAGCTAGTAGAGCAAAATAGCTAGTGCTTCATTATAGCTAGTCATAAGCGTAGGAACCATGGGTGCAGTGAGTGCAGTTGCACCCACAATAATTCTCCAGTGGGTGCAGACAATGTATTCTGCACCCACAATAATCTGGAACAAAAATCCCTTTTCTCACCAACACTACTTCCCATGCAGCACAACAAATTCAGGATATTTTGCCCACTTTCCACCTTTAGAAGCGTTTGCTACTGTGATGGTCTTCAAAACTTACATTTGCGCTCAAGTAAAAAAGGAAGCAACGGAACACATGTGATTGAACACATACCGATGACCCACTGTCAAAAGTTTTAGCCCGATACCTATCTTCGAAAATGGCTAAGTTAGCCGCATTTAGGTACTTTTTGCGGTAGTCAATATTGACATTATCAACGCTTCTAAATACACTTATCATCGGTAGGTACCATTTCGACATGGTACACCCTCAAAGCTCACAAGGAGCCTCCGCTCGGGTGCCGCTCCCTACCCCCTCCCCCCCCCCCCCGGCTTCACCGGCCATGGCTGGATTTCTGCACCCATGCACCCACAATGTTCCAGCCGTTCCTACGCCCATGTAGCTATAGAAATCGCTAGCGTCGACTAATAGCTAATAAGCAAAATAGCTTATTCGTAGAGCAGCTATTATAGATTCTTTCCCGACGAAGAGTCCATACGGGTAGAAGGAGCAGAAGAGCACCGTAGTTTGACAAAATTATTTGGAATGCTAGGAGGGCAGAGGACGGGATCCCTAGGACAAACAACAAATTAGAAGCGGGGCACCGGGGAATTAAAGAGATGGCATATCGCGGGAAATACATCTTTACAGTCATAGATATCTTGCATTTTTGAAGCGAAGTGAATGGGAAGGGAACAGAGGTCCAACGAAATTGCTATTTTGACGATAGCTATTTCGTCACTAGCTGTCTTGAGGCACCAGCTCTTTATGCTTCACTAGCTACTTTGACGCTAGCTGTTTTGTCACTAGCTGTTTCTAAGCACTAGCTATTTTGCTTCACTAGCTATTTTGACGCTAGCTGTTTTGTCACTAGCTGTTTTGAGGCACTAGCTGTTTTGTACTAGTTCAAAAGTCCCTAGCTCAAATGTCACTAGCTATTCTGACGTGCACCCTTCCGTTGGCACCTCCAACGCACCTTTTATTATCCACCCCCTCTCTGCCCTCTCAGGACCTACCAGGCTGCCCGCGGCTCAAAGTGGTGCCCCTGTATGCCAGCCTGCCCGTCCAGCAGCAGATGGAGGTGTTTCGGGAGACGCCCCCAGGTCAGAGGAAGGTCATCGTCAGCACCAACGTGGCAGAGACCTCAGTCACCCTGCCGAACATCAAATTCGTCGTCGATAGCGGCATGGTCAAAGCCAGGTGAGAGAGATCAGATATGCTGGCACATGCACAAAGACGAGGTGATTGCATAGCGATGCCGCCGCTTTCTAAAGTCCTAACAATCCTGATAGATTTCTTCATTCTTGGAATTATCGAACTGATTCTCGCTGCTAGAGCATGAAAATAGCAATATGGGACACTGTTCAGTTCAGATGAATGCTCATAGATTCAATTATGAGTCTGTATTAGAGAAAAACTCGATTTTTTATGAGAGTAGCCCATCTGGTATGGCACTACTCCTGATGGGGAATAACCCTCTGCCTCTCCCGCAGACACCACCAGCCCGGTACCGGTCTGGAGATGCTGCGCGTACAGAAAATCTCCCAGGCGCAGGCGTGGCAGCGGACGGGCCGGGCGGGCCGCCAGTCGGCCGGCGCCTGCTACCGGGTGTACACTCGGGCAGAGTTCGACGCCATGTCGCGCGACACTGTCCCGGAGATCCAGAGGTGCAGCCTGGCCAGCGTGACGCTCCAGCTGCTGACGATCGGGGTGAAGGATGTGCGCAACTTTGACTTCCTGGACAGGCCCGACGCTGGGGTGAGATTGTGGGGAGGGAGGGGTTAGTAGTAGATTTATTGAACATATATTGAACATAACATATAAGATTTATAGAACATATGGTGAGGGGTTCGTATTCGGTATGCAGCTGGTGGTTGACAGATTTAGTCTTCGCTGCGTACGATTATAGCGAAGAATTTAACCATTCCCGCACTCTCAGCTCTGTGCGCGATGGTCTCAGCAGTCACACCGACGAGGGGTGGCCTGCCGCCGCTGTCAGTGTATGTTATGCCGCTCAGAGCCGAGGGAAAGGGAGAATTAAATATTTTTTATAATTGTTTTGTGATTTTTTTATAACTGTTGTGTTGATTGCTATTTGGTCGTTCTGTAGGATGTGTATGACTTTGTGATGCTGTTGTTGGCTGACATTTGACCGATGACACCACCCCCCTCGTCTTCTTTCACCTATCCAGGCGATAGATGGCGCGCTGCGGGAGCTGCAGCTGCTGGGAGCCGTGACGTCAGCCGAGCAGCCCGAGCTCACCCCACTCGGACGCAGGATGGCTTCGTTCCCGCTCGACCCCAAGTTCGCGCGCGCCATCCTGGCCTCCAAGGACCACGGCTGCACGTGAGTACCACCATGAGTGAGACTGGTTTGTTTTTTCTCTACAGATTTGGAGATCTTTACAATTCAGATCGTCCTTTTAAATGTCTGGATGAAATGCCAGTATTGCCAGCTCTACATAACGCGATTATCCGCGCCGATCTCTGCCGGATTAGTAAACCTTCACTTTGTAAGAGATGCTTCTTCTAAATTTTCCGTTTCTCCGTCGGATGTGCACAACGTCCGTTTTCTTAAATGTAGTAGGTGCGCACCATGGTTTCTCTCAGGGAAAAGATGCTGACATTTCCCGTTTCTCCGTGTAAGAGGAGGTGTTCATCATTCTGTGTTTCTCCGTCAGCGAGGAGGTGGTGACGATCATCGCTCTGCTCTCGGCCGATATCATCCTGTTGACTCCGCCGTCCAACCGCGAGGCGGCGCTGGCGGCGCGACAAAAGTTCGTCGCTCCAGAGGGAGATATGATGACGCTTCTCAATGTGTTTCGAGGCTACCGGAAGGTGCAGAAGAATAAGGTACGTGAACAGAACCATTGCGACCCAGTTGGCGGTAACGATACCCTCACAGTCTGGAAGAGTGCTCATTTCTCAGCACAAAATAAAATACTCTTAGAGTCGAACTCGTCTTTTAGTATCCAGTCAACCATCGCTAGGAACCTAAATTTACTCCAATGTTTCGTGTCTCCTGCAGGAGTGGTGTCGGGAGAACTATCTACACGAGCGTCACCTGGCGCACGCGGCCGAGATCCGCCGCCAGCTGTTGCAGCTGTGCGCGCAGGCTCAGCTGACCGTGGGCAGCTCCGGTCAGAACACGGAGCCGGTGCGCCGCAGCCTGGCGGCCGGCCTGTTCCCGTGCGCCGCACAGCTGACACGGGACGGGCACCACGTCACGGTGAGGATCACGGGGGGGGGGGGGGTGGCGGGACAGCTGTGGCCGACACACCGATTGTGGCCGATTTATACAGTTATATTTCCTCTTGGAATTTTTACTTTGGGTTGATTTATTTCTTGATCTTTTTTTCATTTTTCAGCTTGTTCCGTATATAATCATTTCGTTCACAAGTTTCTATTTTAATATGCAATGTGACAGGTTTTCATTTCTCACCGATGTTTTCTCACTACGCGCTATATGAATGATCGGTTTCTTCATCGATCGATATCTTGATATTTTGTTGTCATGGCCTTAATCTTATGCTGTCATATTCCAAAGCAATTAATCCACTGCTGCAAATGGATATATCACAACATTCAATAAGCATAATTTTCTAACAAGTGACAACATTTTACACGCATGCCATTGAATTTATTAGTTCTAACTGAGCGTATCTGTGTCTGTGCAGGTGGGTACGAACCAGAAGGTGCACATCCACCCGTCCTCGACGCTGTTCATGACGCGCCCAGCGTGCGTCATATTCACCGAGCTGGTACAGACATCCAAGAAGTACATGCGCGGTGTGTGCCTGGTGGACCCTGACTGGCTACTAGACGCGGCGCCCGAGTACTTCCGCACTCATCGGCTGCACGTGGAGTCCTAGTGGGGTGGTAGAACAGGCCTAAAGGGATACGGTACACCCGCACCGAGACCCAGACAGCGATACGGTACAACCGCACCGAGACCTACAGTAGGACGGCTGGGGACGGCTGGCTGTTGCACATCGAGTCCTGGTGGGACGGCTGCATCCACATGGAGTCCTCTAGTGAGGCAAATGCATCCTCATCGAGCCCTCGTGTAACGTTATAGCCGTTACGACTGTATCCATCGTACGATGATCCGGTTGTGTCCATTTGTGAAGTCTTTGTAGGGGCTCGTCAGCGATGGAGGGCTCTGCTCGGCGGCGCTTTTCGTCGCCTCTGTCGACCATGTGGACTAGGGACCAATGGTTGATAATCGATGCTGTTCTGATGTGTCAGGGGCCGGTGGTCTAGCCTGAGCCGGCAGAGACTAGGGGGTGAAGAAGCGCTGGTTTGCTTTGTTGACTGCCGGCGGGGTGTGTCGAGCGGCGCTCTCATTTTACGGATGCCATTTTTAGGTACTGGGTTTTATAAGAGTTATGATGTTACGTATGTGACATGTACGGATAATGACGTATGTTTGGTGATGCGTGAGGATGTGTCATATCATATCCGTTGTTTCCTGCACCGATTGTGCGCGGTATGTAAGCCACCTTTTGAAGAACGGATTTCGTTCGTTTCGTGTAGAAGGAATGTATTCGCCGCTCTCTGCCAAAGGGAACTAAGCTGTGTTTGTTTTACAATATACATGTAAATGATGTTACAAAACGCTTGAACTATCTACGATGCTTACTGATGAGAATAATTGCGGTGAAGATCGCCGAACGCCGGAACCGTTAAAAAATGGCGTCACAGGTCACCAGCCGAGTTTCCTACGACGGCCGGTTATGTTGGATCACTTGTCGAAAGGGCCCAGGAAAATTGCGGGTGACCTTCACGTAGGTCAGAAATCGCCGGCATACATTCGTCTAAATTTGCGGTACATATTGAAACTAGTTTCATTCACTCATATTTTCCCCAGCCCCACGGCTGTTTGGCTTTTTCCCAAGGCCGTATATTGATATTAGGTTTTTTCCTAAAAAGGAGGCGGCCGTCCGGTGAGAAGGTCGATCAGCTGATCGCAGTGCAGACAAATATGGCGCAGGATTTCTGTAATTTGGCACAGTCAAGCTCCGCTGGCTTCAACACAAAAGACTGAGCTGATAGATTAGGACGTTTTCTTATATTTGGTTGTCAGAGGCCGTGCCTTCAATAAATTTCACTGCCCTAGTGGTTAGCTGATACTGTAGGTTCCCCTGGAAAGTTGTAGTTGTTGTATTACAGAACAAGAATAACTATAACACTGGATTCGATGTCATTAATTGCACTTTGACTTCCTTTGAATGGAGTGAACAGAAAGCAACAATGAAATAACGGTGTTAACAATAACAATATATGTTAACAACATATGCTTGTCAAATCAAGCCCAACCTTGTTAATGCTACAACATTATACTGCAGTTTCTTTTTGAGAAACGCTACAAGCGCCATCAAAACATGGTGAGTTGCGTATTTTTTATATTTTATGATTTGTGTTTGTTGCTGATGATTGTGCTGTGCTGTTAATGAAAATTTTATTTTGGGACAAATACAAAAGGAGGTTTTTCTCATCAGATGGTATGGTGCTTATGACCACATACCTAGGTGAAAGCTGTGCCACAATTATTAGTCCACATCTCTTCATCCACAAATTTTGGTATATGTCAAGTTTAGGTCCTAACTACAATTGTGACGCTGTTGATACGAATATGAAACAGCAAAAATTTTAGGTTTTAGGTTAGGTTAGGTTGTAGGTTTGTAGGTTTTAGGTTGTAGGTAGGTAGGTTTGTAGGTTAGGTTAGGGTAGGTTTGTAGGTTGTAAGTTGGTAGGTTATAGGTAAGTAGGTAAGGTTAGGTCAGGTTTGATTATGTTTTTTTTTTCTTTTATTTGCGAGACAAATGAGTATCATTTTTGGATTCAGGATGTTAAATAATGTAAGAATATGAAAAATTTATCAATGAACTCTTCTTAGGACTTAAACTTGACATTTACCCAAATTTTTATCTTCACGTCTTTGTATTACATTTCCTCGTCAACCTAAACTGACTTATCCTGACCTACTCTAACCTTGAGCACATCCTTTTCCTGAGGTTTTTTAACCAGGTTGATATTGACTCTCCATGCTAATGCAGGACATTTGTAGATGCCCTGAAGATTCACCATGGCCTGCATGCAGGCTATATCCCCAATTTACAGATCAAGTTGTGCTAGAGTGATTTTTGTTTTATGTTTGCCAATGCCAATGCAATAAAATTGTAATTGGACAAATCAAATCCTGTTTTCTTACAGTTGATATGTGACCTCATAGGTCAGTTTGTTACCAAATAGTAACAGTGGTGAGATAGTGTGAATATTCAGTGAGAACAAGTTCCTTATTGTTCCAGACTGCTTCTGGGATATTGAAGAGGTGCTGGGTAGTGGGCTGCTAGGTTTTTTGTGAGGTTGCTTATGCTTGGTTTTATGCTTTTTATTATGTATAGGCTTACAACTGCTTGCTCAACAGAATAAGCTGAAGTCATCACAGCGAGAGAAGGTGAAGCACTTCATGTCATTCACCCAGTCAGGGGAGAAGACAGCCATCTACTGTCTGCAGCTCAATGACTGGAAGCTGGACATAGCGTCTGACAACTACTTCCAGAACCCCGACTACTACCACAAGGACTCCCGGCCGCAGGTGGACAGAAAGCGGCTGGAGCAGCTCTATCTGCGCTACCGAGGTGAGGCGCGAACTGAGGCCCGAGTTCGCCGGTCGCTGGCTGATAATTTGTGCCGACAGTGTACAAACAAACATGTTAAAGGAAACAGTCCACTTTCCTGAAATCAGTATTTTGCTATTGATTTATGATTTTTTATGTTCAAAATAATCATGAAATAAAATAAAACCTTTTTGTAAAAACAATTATTTTCTATATTTTAATATAGGACGAACTATATTCTATGTAAAATAATGTTTGACGCGGAAGCTTATTACGCATTGACCAATCATATTGCGTAGCTCAAACCTACGCTACTGCATTGGCTGTAAGCAGCACGCTGATTGGCTGACGATGACGTGGCTGCATTCCTGTGCAAGGCACGCATTCCTCTACAAGGCACTCTTTTCGGAACGAGAAATGGAATATCTTCGTCTAGGGTGATCGTTGAGCCGTAAAAGCTCCTGATTTGTGCTAGTCTCAGCTCAAGCTACGAAACTGCTATTCCAGCTCAAAACCCCATGTTAAAAGTGAACTATTTCCTTTAAGGTGTTCCCTAATGCCATTGTAGCTTTCAATGTGAAAGTTTTGTGATGTTAGAATTTTCATAACACAATGTTCGATCACAGGAATATTAGTCCTCCAATTTTTGGCTTCTTTCATGTCAGCTTTGTAAAATTTCAATTGACCTATCGTTCGCTGGTTTAATGGCTGTCTGCCAGTGGGTGCACGACTCGTGTTTTGCGGGTATACCGTTCGTCGTTCGTTGTTGACGGATGTGCCGTCCGTCTATTTACGCCCCTCTCTCTGTCAGACCCTCACGAGCCGGAGAAGATCACCGCTGACGGCGTGATGCGCCTGCTGGAGGACCTCCAGCTTCACCCCGAGAGTCGCCTCGTGCTCATCATCGTATGGAAGTTCCGCGCGCAGACGCAATGCGAGTTCACCCGACAAGAGTTCTGTCAGGGCATGTACGACCTCGGGTGAGTTTTAGAACGATCTCGGCAGTCCGCCCGCCCTGTTGCTCCAGTAAACAAACAAATAATGCGACACAGTTTGCACTTTATCCAATGAGCTGTAGCAGAACGTCGGTGGTCTCGGGTGAGGCGTGAATTACTGGCCGTCTCGGGCTGGGCGTTGCTGCAAATTTAGCCCGACATAGCGAAGGTGTAAGGTATATATTCAATCTTGTGATGATTTTGTTTGACCAACGGCTTGCAAAACTTGCCCCTGATCGTACGCTCTCTGTTCGCAGCTGTGATAGTATCGACAAGTTGAAGGCGAAGCTGCCACTGCTGGACGCCGAACTCAGGGACCCGGCCAAGTTCAAGGACCTTGTACCAGTTCACGTTCAACTACGCCAAGAACCCGGGCCAGAAGGGGCTGGACCTGGAGATGGCCATCGCCTACTGGCGGATCGTACTAGGAAACCGGTTTCCCTATTTGGAGCTGTGGTGTAACTTCCTCATGGTGAGTGCGATAGCCATGTTTCCGCCAACATTCGTGATATAACAGAATGTTAGCATTCATGATAACTGAATGTTTGTCGTACGTTCGACGAGCTATGTGTTGATAGAGATGCTTTTTGGTTAATGATGAAGGAAATCGATGTCGTGATATCGTTGTCTCTATAAGCCTGGTGAGTCGTCTTAACGGTCCCTAGACACTTTGCTTCCGTTAACTATAATCTCAGAATGCAAGCTTTGCGTCCTTCACATTAACGTTACAGCGTGGATATCGTTAAACATTTTGGCACCTCCCGAAGGATATGCCCTCACATGCATACCTAATCGGAGAAGCCCTTGGTATCAAAATGTTAAATATTTATCGTCCACGCGGCACAAACCACTGCGCAGTGCGCAGTTTAGTCCAATGAGGCCCGTGTGTGAGTTCGTATAAATGAATCGCTGTTATTTGCGGTCAATATTACAGCGGCATGACATTGTATGGGGACAGCGGGGGGCGGGTATGGGGGGGGGTCGAACGGGCCCCCTTCGGCTTTTCGCGAAAAACTCGCGTAAAAAGCGGCTGATCGCGACGAAACTTTCAGTATCCTCGGATTAATCAATTTTACACCTACCCTGAAAATTTCATGACCCTGACCCAAATGACCTTTGACCTGTGACCTACTTTTCGAGACCACGTTCGGCCGGAATCGCTATTCGGTGTATGTCGGCTCGCAGTATCCGCGCGTTTACAGTCTTTTCGTGGTTTCAAGCGTTCAAACATATGATATGATGTTGGTCCCATGCATTAGGATGGGTGTCAAAGTACCTGATGGTCAGGTCAGGTCATTGACCTTTGATGACCTCGGTTCACTTTTCGAGTTTTACAAGTTTCTTGGTTAGTTTTTGGAGCTGAATTCAAATTTAGCAACCATTTGAACATTTAGGAAGTAGTTTGGGGGCCTTCGTAACATGTTACGAAGCTGTCAGAGGTGGTCGACACATACTACGATTACCCGGCAGGTAATCGTAGTAATTACCCTGACGATTACCCCGCAGGTAAATAACGATTACCCCGCAGGTAATCGTCAGGCAGGTAACCCCTACTGGTTGACCTGGCCTGACCTGACCCGACCTGGTCCAAATGCATGAAGACATCATCAGTGATCAAAACTAACTTGATATTCGTGATCAGCTCCCGGAAACCCCATAGCAGTCACACTTTACGACGTTCTAACAGGTCCCGATTCTCCCGACTTTTGGGTCATTGACCTGACCTGGAAGGTCAACTAAAGACCTAGGACCTTAAAATTGGGTATCATCGGCTTCCTCGCGTCACGGGCAACACGTTCGTTTTTTTCCGCGAAGATCTAGCTCGATCAGGGGCGACCCCCCCCCCCCCCTTATACGTTCGTGGCTGGCAAAACACCAATATGGGTGAGGGTTAATGAGGCCAGCCATGATGAGTCATAGATCCGAATTTTTTTTCGGAAGTAGAATTCGAGCCTCAATATTACCTATGAGTGTTTATACCCGGATATTGAATATTGGTATCGATTAAATATTTGTAAAGCGGGCAACTCCTTCAACCCGACACAATCATGAACGTCAGTCGTAATCATGACATTGCGCCATGTAACATGTTGACGCCGTCTGGCGCCGTCACTAACATTGACTCTGACACTGACACTGATGCTGACGCTGACACTGACACTGATGCTGACACTGACACTGATACTGACACCGACACGCCTTTGTCCCTAGGAGCATCACCGGCGCGACATCCCTCGCGACACGTGGAACCTACTGCTTGACTTTGTGCTCACCATCAACGAGGACCTCTCCAACTACGACGAGGAGGGCGCCTGGCCCGTGCTCATCGACGACTTTGTCGAGCACGCGCGGCCCATCGTGCGACAGCGCCGCGGCACGCGCGTCTGAGACAAGCCGAGCGGCGCGCGGCCGAGCGCGCTGCGGGCCGGCTCAGTCAGGGAGAGGGGCAGAGAGGAGGCGGCCGGGCCGGGGGGACGGCCACCGGTGACGGGCGGAGGCCTGACCTGCTGGGGTGGCGCCCACGTCAGTCAGCGTGGCGAGAGCGCGGAGCGGCGGGCCGCGGCCGGGTACCAATGTACAATCACTGCTGCTTTTATACCGTTCCCCGGCGGCACAGCCGCTCCTGTCCGTGCGGCCGCCGCCCGGCGCGCCTTGTGACGGGACGACGCGTCACTAGCCGTTATGAGCAGCGCTAAACCGCCGCCCGGGTGCCACGCAAACTCGAACTCCGTGTGAGGGGACGCTTGTGGCGGCCCGCGAGGCTCAGTAACTAGAGTGGTCCGCCTCACTGGTGGCTTTCACGCCCAGATAGGGCCGACTGTAGGATGAAACAGAGAACGGCCGTAGTGTGAGATTGTCCCCTGTTGTATGGACGAGTGAGGCTGGACTACCAGCGGGTGTGTGCCGTTCTAGGTCTGATGGTCGCCGCGGCCGGGTGGTGTGATCGGCTGGTGGTGACGGCACGTTTATTTCTCTGTCCGGGCGCCGCCCCCGCCCATCGCTACCCGTCATATATGGGCGGGGTCGGCGTCAATACGGGCTGTTTCTCTGTGGGATAGTTTTAGTCAGTGCTGTGGGCAGGTTTGTTCAATAGTGATCGATTTTCTCTCAGTATGCTCTTGGGCGGGTGAATCCGTCTGAAGGCTAACAGCTTCGTTTTCCCTCTGACTCTTGTTTCGTCTCCCGTATTCAAATCATGGCCCGGTGACCAACAAAGGCTGCCAACTGACACTTCTATCGAATATCTGCCGTTAGCGTGATTGACTAACGGCTTTATTGCCCGTATCTGAAGTGTTTTCCGTTCCCTTTACTACTTATTGACTGGTGTGGCTGCCGCTGGTACCGGGCCGGACTGCTGGGCTGCTGGTGTTCTGCAGTTCTCGGCGGCCTGACGGCGCCCCCGTGGATAGTTGTTCCGTGAGCCTCGCCACGGCCGGTCGCTGGACCTGACGCTGGCTGGCAGTCGTAGGCGCCGGAAGGAGGGGCGACACGGGCGGGGATTGTCGCCCCCGGGCACTCACACTGTGGTTAGGAGATATTGCGGTCTGTTTTGCGGCTTGTGATGCCGCCAATGCCGCGTGAGAATCACTAAATACATGTACGGTGATGTGCTCGTGTTTCTGAGACCGATGGGGTGTAAATTGCTGGTCTGGTGAACACAAGTTGCTGACATCTGTTGAGAGTTGAAAACGAATGCGAAACAAGAAAATCTGATCGTAAACTTTTGATGGCGTGTTATCGTCCCAAAGCTACAAATCCAGTCCCTTTCTATCCCTGTCGGAATTTGCCACCGTGCCCTTTTAAGATGACCCGTTTGACCCCAAGTGACCCCGCTGTCCCCTCCCCTCTGCGTACGAGGACGGGGCTGGGTCAGTCGGCCGGCGGGCTCGGCCTGGGGTGTGCTGCGGCAGGGACGCCGGGCCGGCCTACCCGGCCTCTTCTAGAGTTCGCCTGTGGAGGTGAGTGATGAGTGTTTGAGTTGTCGGCAGTCTTATGGATCGGATATTCTAGCGGGTTGAGAAAGTCGATGGTAGAATGCTATGTGAGTTGTTTGTGGGCGTTATTTGTTATGTCCCTGTCGTCGATCAAGTCTTCGGTCAGTGCCATTTATTGTTCAGGGCTTTATTCATCCACCATCAAATGTTCTGTTTTTATTCGCCCTCTGTGCAAAACTTCTCAAGCAATGTAGCCTGTAACAAAGCGATATGTACAATAAATATTCCCTGTGACTTGTGAATGTCGGCACCAGACGCAATGGGGCAGTCAGAGTCTCGCTCGTGTCACGTGTTTCACGGTGACGGCAGCCGGCAGCACTTCCATACCATCCCACCCGGCGCCGTCGCATTGGACCACCGTCGTCACCACGATGCGCCTGGAGGAGTGGTTCTTCCAGCTGACCCAGCGGGCCGACGCCGAGGCACTGGTCAACCAGCACGTAAGCGTGGCCGGCGCCTGGGACCTGGGCGCCCTGCTGCCGGCCGCCAGCCTGCTGGCTCTCCTGCTGGCCTGCTGCTGCCTGCTGCCGGGCCTGCGCCGGCGCCGGCTGCACTCTGCCATCGCGGTACGCACGGCCCGATCGGAGGGGAGGGAGGTGTAAATTTGGGTATATTGAAGATCGCACGCTAGGTGGTTGGCTTATTTGCGTTTAGGTGATCAGATATATCTTTACACCGTCAAACCGTTCGCTGTTTGTTGGTTATATCGACTAGTTAGATCTTGAAATCTAACGGCAAACATTTCTAGCATGGTCAGCCAAAGATTGTGGTGGGTGAGCCTAAAGTAAATCAGCTAGCTGACTTTATCTTAGAACTTTATCGCTGACTATCCGTAGAAACCGCTGACAGCGCCTTTTCCTCCCCTCCTCACCCCTCACTCCCGCTCTCCCGACAGGTGATCTGGAGTGCTGGCACGGGCTGTAGCCTGGCCTGCGTCTACTGCAACCCCAGCTGGGCAGCGGTGGGCGGCCGCGCCACCACCGCCCTCTCGTACTCTTCCTCCACTGGCCCGGTGGACTGGGTTCTCGCGGTGCGGTTTGGCCTGCACGGCGCCGACCTGAGGCTGGACTCACCCACCGGCCAGTTCCACTACCGCGACCAGCTCGAGTGGCCCCTCACGCCGCGCGGGATGACCGAGCTGTACCGGGGCGCGCTGCGCCGCGGGCTCGCCGTGCCGCTCGTCACTGCGCTCGAGGTGCTCTCCAAGGACGCCGGACCGTGCACGTACGGGAGGCATTTCCGGCGCGCCGGGTACGTCACCAGCTGGCTGGTGGGTGGGCTGTTGGCCGCCTGGCTGGTCGGCACCCTCCTGCTCGGTTCTGTACCCCACCTGGCTGCCAAAACCATGTGCTGGACCGGCGTGCTGGCGGCGGCCACGGCCGGCACCTACGCTCTACTGATGCCCTCCCACGAGATGCAGCTGCGGTTTGACGGGGTGCTGATGCGGGTCCACCTCTCCTGGTGCTTCTGGCTGCTGCTGGCTGTCGGGGCGCTGAATATAGCGCTCGGTGGGTGGATGCTATACAAGGAGAGCCGCTCCCCCGGGTACTTCTCCACAGTGTTTGAGGTGGACTTCGACATGCCCGTGTACCGGTACGGTTGGCCGACCGCCCCCAAACCGGCGCGGCCACTGCCCGCACTCAGGTGAGGCATGTGTCACGTAAGTGTTTGGGGGAGGGGAGGCGAAATGGGGGCGGTCGATGGCCCTACTTTCAGCTGGGGCACCGCCGGCGACTAGCAGTGATATCGTTTGGCCAAATCGCACTTGACATACATTATGCAAAGTGCATAAGCCCGATTTGTTAGAATAGTTTCGACCTGTAAAGTATAAGCAAATTAGTAAGCGTAGAGCGTCCAATGCACGTCCATGAAGACAGCAACGCATTCGTACAACGCGCTATGTGGGTCTGTTTGCAAGATGACACGGATAGTCTGGTTCCCAGACGTTTTACATATGCATACCTCTTTCAATTGCCAGAACGTAAACGTCCGACTCAAGCCTGTCGCTTGCATAAGAATAGGAAAATAATTGCTCCGGGGACCTGAGTCGGCCGCCTACAATTATCAGTCTTATTTATCTCCATGCCATATTGACCTCTATTAAGCTCAGTGATGTCTGACGCACGCAGCTGTGATTTATTAACTAACCTGTGTGTTACTCACCCTCAGGAGAAATGACCTGCGACTGAATATCGACTTTGTCATGAACGACCTATCCGGCGGCGCCACTCCGACTCCGACGGAAGAGAGGTCAGTGAGAGTGGTCTTGACCGTTATTTTTCACTATATCGGTACGAAACTCTATCCGCATTTCATTTAAGTGCTCACACAACAGAGTAGAGCTTTGTCATACGGCGGATAAGGCTGCATCATGTATGGTTGGTGCTGTAGGACTCGCTGCTCCCGGGGGGGGGGGGGGGCAGCATATGGACGGTAATTATATTCGCATATTCGCATAAGAACAGTAATTGGACGAAGCTGACGAAGAGTTTCGCAGGGAACTGCAGGCTGTGTTGCCAAGTCTCTGGATCAGAGAGCCATTACCGTGTGTAATCTACAATCCTTATAACCCTCTGCCCGCCATTCTCCAGGTTCGCCACTCCATCGTACACAGCGGAGGCGACTCAGCCGTTCTGGACACCGGGCAGCATCCCCCGCCGGCCGCCGCCGCCCGAATCCCCGCCAGTGTGTGGGGACAGCCGCCGTAACTGGCTGTACCCGACTCTGGAGGCCACCCCTGCGCCATCCGCGCCGCCGCTGCCGCCCACATTCGCCACTGAGAACACCTGCAAACGGCGCACCCCGCGCAAGACGGCCGCTGGACGGTCCCGGTCGGCGGAGCGCAGCGTCGCGCTGCCTCTCGAGGAGGAGTTCGCACACACTCGGTAGGCGGCAGGCGAGCCGGCTCACCAGAGAAGATTGGGAGCCTATGAAAGCTGGAGCAGAAGGCGACACCTACCGTCTGACGCCGACAGGGCTCTCCTGACCTATTTAAATACCGTAGAATGGGGTCGCCTCGAGACTGAGACCTAGGGGACTCTCAGCTCAGGGATGGGTGCGTCAAAGATGCCTTAACAAATGCTCAGTGTTGATAGATATACAATAGCTCAGAATCCGGTTTGTTATGTTAATGAATCGATGCATGAATAATACAATGGTTGACTACCGTCCAAACTCTAAAGTGAAGTGTTTGTCTCGTAGGTTCAAGCCTCAATAACTTCAATCAGTGAAGGAACATTCGATTTTATTGCACGATGCGCGCAGTGAGTGAAATAACAATGTGTCGACTAGAATCACACTTGATGAGCGAACGCAACGAATGCACATGGAAACAAATACGTCAAGTGGTGAGTACGACACAACTACGGCACTCGCTGCGCCCACGCCACCTGATATGTATGATCGCGGTGGCTCGGATTCTTCGGGAATAGTGCCAAAAATAATTTGCACTGGTGAGGTGACAGCGGATATAGAAAATGAGCGGTGCATCGTCCGACCCGCCTCAATTTATGTGTGGAGTGAATGACCGTATCGGGAAATTCACACGCGCATGCCGTGCATGTATGTCATGACTCTTTCCAGCAAATAGCTGTCATTCCGCGCCTATACCACACGAGATCAGAGCTCCAAACAGCGTGACGCACAATTTCCTCACCGTGGGCACTTGGTGTTGGATTTCTCAGTCTGTCCCGGGGCCGACTCACCCCTCTCGCCGCTCGGCCTCCGCCGTCTCCGCGCTCTGTCTGACGCGTGACGCCGACGCTCACACTTTAGCCTTGGCCTGGACGGGCAGGTAGAGTTTGAACTCTGCCGGCAGCTCGTCCTCCGAGTAGAGACGGTCCGAAAAGTAGATGCGCCGGATGCGGCAGTTGGCGTGGATCTGCACGCGCAGCGTCTCCACGTAGTTGGTGCCGTACGCGCGGCGCGTGAAGTCGGCCAGGTTGAACTGGATCTGCCGAAGGACGGGGAGGGGGGGGGGGGGGCGGAGGGGTCAGCCTAGGCACTGGTCAGCCAGAGACTGAGCTGAGAGAGCTGGGTACCGATAAGACAAAATACAACCACCGAAATAGCATTTACCTTCATCGTTTTGATGCATCCAACTCGCCACGGCTCAAACTGCAGCAATAAAAGTCCACATCACGATACATCGGGCTGGCCACAGCATTTTGTCGACAACAAAACAGCAGCCGGGTATCGAGTACTTACAGCTTAAGCTCGAACACCAACCACACTACAGCAATAGCATTCCCTTACCTGATTCCATCCATCGTCGAGCCGCATGGGCATTGTACAGATGAAGGGTTTGACCCGCGTGGTGGACTGGTAGTTGGAGGCCCGGAACCGACGGCGGACGTTCTTGTCATCCAGGACCTGTGGGGTGATATAAACGGGTCAGTCAACGTTCCCACTGCCTGGAAAAAATCACTTCAGAAACTCAGAACCTTTCCCACCTACCCGTGCCCTACGAGAGTTAATGCCTGTTGTTCCGGAGGACACAACAC
Source organism: Amphibalanus amphitrite (assembly GCF_019059575.1). Taxonomy (NCBI): domain Eukaryota; kingdom Metazoa; phylum Arthropoda; class Thecostraca; order Balanomorpha; family Balanidae; genus Amphibalanus; species Amphibalanus amphitrite. The sequence continues at coordinate 417,669 of NW_024881839.1, forward strand.
CACAATAAACCTATTGGGACCCACTGCGAGCCCACCTAAGTGGCTCAAATTTAAGTTTGAAAGTCTCGCAGATCATGGCATGCACTATCTCACTGAGTGACTGGGTGAAAATGTCTCCGGAAAGCTGGGTGATTGGGTTTCAAAAAGATGGAACACAAAAACCAGTCAATGCCTGCCATTGGTTTAGCACCATACGGCATACCTGCACTTCGAATGTGAAGTATTTCTTCAGATTCTTGATGATCATGACCAGGAATGGCAGCTTGATGCCCAGAGTCTTCTTGGGATCAGCAGGGCAAGTGATGAATGTGGTGCTGCAAAAATTATACACCATCAGACAAGAAACAGCGACACATCTTTAATGTAAACTCTTGTATAAAATCTTGCTAAATAGACTGCAATACAGCATTTTGTATAAAAAATGCTAAAATATATAGTCACTTATTTACATTGTAGCATACCTAACATATTCTGCCTGTCTTCTTCAGAAAAAGGGCCTACCTGACATTTGTTCCAACAATCTCCAGAACCAGAGACTGAATGTCGTTGTCAGTGATCCTCTTGATGTGTCCATTTCTGACCTGAAAATATGAATAGAGGCTGTGAACTTTCAAAGAGATGCTTTCACTAGGTGGCTGATACATTCAAACATGAAACAATGTTAAGAACAGCAAACTGGCATGCAGATAATCATATCAAAGAGCCTGACTGAACCTCAGTGACTGAATCTTAAAAATATGAGCATTGCCAGGTGAAGATGTAATCATTTCAGACTACAAAAATGTTTGGGTGCCTGTATCACCAAATCATTCCATTTTATGCTTACTCGTGTTGAGAAACGAGGCTCGCAAAAATGGAATAGGAACAGCATATCAATATTGCCAGTTCCAATCTGAGAATAGTAAATGAATTGCAACAAATACCAACTGACCTTCTTGTCCCAAATTTGAAGAGGCTTGCTCCCAATGCTGTACAAAATTGATAAAAACCCACTCTGAAAGGTGTTTTTGAACATTTTGCCCCCCTCCGCTTGATGGACTCGAAGACTTGGCTTAGTCAAAGGTCAGCAATGAGGTAGAGTTGTGTTATTTCCAATGAAAATCCAACAGAAAACTAACAGAATGTCTCTCTAAAATACACTGCAGGTTCCCACGTTCTTATTTTAAACAATAATGCGGCCCGAGCCCTACTAGCAGCCAAGGCTAGCAGCCAGACAACACAAATGTGCGGCATTCCGCATTTCACAATAATGGAATTGTAATTACTGTTAGAACATTCTTTTGATTGCGTCACAAGACTTACAAACGTCTGCCAATTTCGTCTGTTTGTCAAAAATAAAGTTACGTTATCAAGCTATTTTGGATAGGTTTTGATACTAAATGTGAAAAATGAAGGCAGTTGGTGATAAAAATTAAGCTCATAAAAAGGAAGGGAAACGAAAAAAAGGAATATTATTACTTAATCTTTAAATCAATGACGTCATATAACACTTTCTTGCAAACGTGAAGAAAAGAAATCAATGTACGATACGTTCCAGAAGACAACGCTATTTCAAGGTCCAGTAGATAACGGTAGAACTGTGAGCAACCAATCAAAATGCGAGTAGCAGGACTATTTGCTTCCACTGTAGATGGATAAACTTGTTTTAACTCCTAACCACTCTTGTTACCATGGAAACGCGGATTCATTGACTACGCTTTGAATGGGGAGCGCGGGTATCTCCGGTATCTCATTCCATTCATTCATTCATTCATTCGCCAGTCGACGGAAACAAGCCAGCATAGCGGACGGAGCCGTACTACTGGCCCGAGGCGCTTTCGCGCTTTGCAACTGAGAGTGGTACCCCGTACCTACCTATAGTTCCTGTCTGCTTCCGGCGATAGGGAGGTAAGTTGAAGCAGGGCTGAAGGGCTTGAAGGGCTGAGAGGAAAAGCGGTTCATTCCGGCCTCGTGACTTAGAAGGGTCCCTCCAGGCTCCAAGCCGGAAGCCCTCAGTCCGTCGTCGGCCTGTGATATCCCGTGCGTCGGTATCCGACTAAATGGACCCCGGCCTTTACTTCGGCATCGGCACCACGTCAGTCTCTCGATCTCACGCGGGCCCCTCCCCCTGCTAATCCAGTCATCATTTTGGCCTGGCTCAGGCTCGAGTCCGTTTCGCCACGGGCCACGGTACTGCAGTGGCGGCGCCACGAATTTTCGCCAGTGGGGGCAAGCTTCAGGTGACCCGACTGTTGTCTGATAACCCGATCTGCAAAATCCATGAGCTCCTTGCCCCTAGATGTTGCCAATTAGAAATTATCATGGTTTCAGGTTTCATGCATACGTATTGAGCTTAAGCATTAACCCTCCCGGGCCCGGAACGGGGGGGGGGGGGCGTTTTTTGCCTCCCCTGGCGAATATTTGCGATACCACATGAACGCTTAGGAGTAGACAATAATCAGTAATCAGTACCTAGTTCTCTTTTTTACCGTAGTGCGAATATATGCGATTCTCTCACACACGATTGATACCAGAATAAGCTCTATTAGGGCGATCCATATACATTTCCAGATAACCCGGATATACATACCTACCTATCACATTTTGTCATACCTCCCTGAGCTCGGTCTCACGGTTCGTCGGAAGGTCATCTCAGGCTCAAAAGAAACGGTATATACCATTCGAAAGCTGACGGTGAGCTGAATCAAAAAATGTAATTTTTATCAAAATGGATCGATGGCCTTTTTTGAAAATTGCGTTTTTGTAAAGACTAAATAATTTTTTAATCAACGGGCTGTCCCGGGCATTCTGGAAAAAATAAACATGTTTTTTTTTTAGTTCCAGTGAAAGCTGAACGACAAAAGAACAATATTTAGCGAAGCAATATTTCCTAACATTAATATGCGGGTCCCACAGCCGACAATAAGGCGCAATCACACAGCTCAATGTCACGATGGACCAAAGCCAGCCACACAGAAGCGTGAAATGACCCTTATCGACTCACAGACCCGGCGCTCTCGGCCCGCCTGACCGGCCACGGAAAGAACGTTCGGCTCTCGTTCTACTAAACAAATGTCATATTTGTCAGTTTAACTGTCCACATCGCTATTAAAGTTGTTCAGGATACTTGTGAAGAAAATTCATTGTTCTGCTTGATTTACAACATGCTTTAATTTACATTTTTCTTATACATGTTTTGTTCCATCCAGCTTCGCTCAGTGCCCGCGAAGGGGAAGTGAGCGGGGTTTCACTGTCAGAGGCTGTACTGGTGACAGCTGCTCGGCCCTGCGACCGGTCAAAGGTTACCCTGCCCCACCGGGCGCTACCCCCACTTCACCGGAGCTGAGGCCGGTGCAACCTCTGACATTTCAGCGCGGCCAATTTTCCTTTATGGGCATGATACCAAGCTCAATTGAGCAAAGTAGACATGAACAAATGTAAATTAATGCATGATGTGAAGATGACAGAGCAATGAATTTTCTTCACAGGTATCCTGAATAACTTTAATAGCGATGTGGACAGTTAAACTGACAACTATGACATTTGTTTAGTAGAACGAGAGCCGAACGTTCTTTCCGTGGCCGGTCAGGCGGGCCGAGAGCGCCGGGTCTGCGAGTCGATAAGGGTCATTTCACGCTTCTGTGTGGCTGACTTTGGTCCATCGTGACACTGAGCTGTGTAATTGCGCCTTATTGTCGGCTGTGGGAAACGCATATTATTGTTTGGAAATATTGCTCCACTAGATATTGTTCTTTTGGCATTCAGCTTTCACTGGAACTCAAAAATACATGTTTATATTTTCAAGAATGTCTGGGACAGCCCGTTGAATAAAAAATTATTAAGTTTTTACAAAAACGCAATTTTCAAAAAAGGCCGTCGATCGATTTTGATAAAAATTACATTTTTGGATTCAGCTCACCGTCAGCTTTCGAATGGTATAAATCGTTTCTTTTGAGCCTGAGATGACCTTCCGACGAACCGTGGTCTCAGTCTAAGGGTTCCCAAAAGAGGGTGAACTCTTCTCTGGCCGACTTTGACAAGCTGCCTCTCAACCTCCTCGGGGTCAAGCTCGAGGGCAGCCTTCTGGTGAATGAAAATGAGTAGGAAAATGAGTGGGAGTAGGAGATATGCGACAGACGGTCTGAGAACGAACGTTCTGCTGATGCACTTGATACGGGAATCGTCAAAAACAGGCGTACTATTATAACCGCCTATCATGAATATTGCACCGGTCTTCTGTTCCCATTTCAACATCAGCCAAATTTTGTGGGGCAAAAACATAGTCTTGCCCCCACGGCCTCCTGCCAGTGGGGGCAGTCTGCCCCCACTGCCCCCACGGTGGCGCCGCCCTTGCACGGTAGCCCTGGTTTTCGCCGACGTAGGCCGGACGTAATCTACATTCTACCGAACTGTAGTAATCACTTATCAGGACTGAGGCATGCGGTATGGTATATCTATATACGACGATAGAGCCCAAGCCGGTCTCTGAAGACCTACCTCACTTCAGTCTCTGAAGGCACGCCGGTCACTTCCGCTGGTTTGCTTGTTATGTTTTCGTGGCCTGCCGCTAATAGTGATATCGGCCGAGTGGTAAGCGGTCGCTTCCCAAGCTGGTCTCTGAGGACCTTAAATCAACATCGGCTTTAGAGAACCTCACAGTACACCGACCCGGACCCCTGCACATCGCTCACGGGCCTTTGAGGAACCCATAAGGGTTCTGAATTCTGATGATCCTGCGCCGGGTTCCAGAGACCCCAAGACGGACTCGTAGCGCGTGGCGTCCTCAGGGGTCTCCGAGCGGGCCGGTTTGATGGGCAGTTTGAGTGTCATAACGGGTTCTGAGAGCCGGCCATGACTAACTAGCTCTGAGAACCACCACACTGGCTCCCGAGCGACCCCAATGCCCGTTGGGCTTAGGTATATCGTCAACCAAACGTAAATTGGTTCTTTTCTTTTTTTCAGGTCACCCAACGGAGCTCAGACAAGAATAGAGTTCCAATAATATGAATAGTTCGGAATTTTATTTTATTTCTTTTAGTGAATGCAAGCCAGCACAAATTGTTATACCTAACTGATGAGTGCCGCTATACCATGCCATTTTCGTTAGTCTCCTGGTTATAACCCGATTTAATTCCGCTCTACTCTCCATGCCATATGTCCTACAGATGCGGTGCCAGCGATGAGTGCGAAAGGCCTCCTAGCTGGCGCTGCTGCTGCTGCCGCCGGCTCGGTCGCTGCTTCTGCCGCCGGCTCGGTCGCCAGCTCTGCCACCGGCTCTGAGGATGCGGCTGCCGCTGCGGAGGCCAGCGCCGTGCGGCCGGCGGCGGCGCCCCCTCCGGCCGGACCGGCCGCACTCGGCAACCCAGTGGCGCTGACGTCCTTCTCCAAGCTGGTCTCCGCCAGGAGGAAACTGGTGAGCGAAGCGGGCCGCTGCCACGGCCGCCAGCTATGATTATGAGGGCCCGAGTCATCACGGATGGTAGTTTGGTGTGTCTTTTGGTGCTCTGTGTTTTATTGTCACGGTACGATGAAATGTAGGTGATGCATGTTGAATGATGTATGGGTGCTATTAACTAGATGTGATTTTTGAGATTGAGAATAACCCGCCATGTTCCGTAACTTGCGGTAGATTTTGCGGATTTTGTATCTTAACTAACGGTATATTTTTGGTAATTTATGTTGCAATTAACAGTAAATTGACGCTGAGTTGACCAACATTGATACAGTCAACACGCTTTTGTTGTTGCATCAATGTAACTAGTTGCAACAAAAATCTTCATCGACACTTAGCTTGCTTTTAACTGAATAAGTATGGTTTTCCCGTCATCCAGTTTCGTTTACAGGTCCGCATGCTCTTCTTTGCAAGCAATGGAGCTTGGTTTAACAATCGTGTATAGAAATAAACTAGACTCGAAAGCTACCTTGATAATAACTAAATGCGTTCTGTATCGTAGGCTGTTGTATGTGGGCTAGCGGGGGTGTTGCCATAAGTGACCAATAATTCGCCGGGAAGGGACTCGGATAATTATATGTCGTTTTATTTTGCGCACCGGACTGAGGGTCGATGTAATGGTGGCAGCGTCATACGCCAACCATCGTAACTCAAACTATGATCCTGGCAGAGTCAGATGACAGATCTGATGGCGACAACCCCGTTCAGTTCCTATAAACAAAAATGACATGCTATCCTTTGCTGAGGCCATGGTACTCGATGTTGTGCTGCACCCGTTGAGTAGCGTTTGGAGCCCTGCAATGACCTGTGGCCAGTGACCCGTGCTCTTCCTAACTCGTCGCTCCCGTCTTATAGAATGTAGCCAATACCTGGAGAAAGTCGGCCATGGGATCGGTCGAAAGCGAGCCGCCCGTCCAAGTGGTAAGATATGCTGAATGATTTTTGTTCGAAAATATGTCCGATCGTCAAAATTGTACAAATCTGGGTGACTCGTCCGGGCGCATCGGCATGATACTTGTTCATAAGCACCTACCGTTTAAGACCGGATGGGAGCATGAGGATTTAGCGTTGCTTGCTCTACCGAATTTACATGTTTGTAACGGTTGATGGTCTCATGCCCTGAACATATGGCTGTCCGTTTCCCGTGAAAATCGTGCGACTTGCGTTGTCCGTCATGGCGAATATCATTTCAATATTATCTAGTAGACATAGTATTATGTTTTCTCATAGGTAAAATACGCAGTGCGTACTACCAACCACTGTCAAGTGTCAACCCATCGCCTAATCTATGTGATTTCTTTGTAGTTTAATTTTTAATGTTCCAGCTTGATATCAACGCCTAAATTTTATAAGTGCTGAGCTTGGGTCCAGGCAAAATCTTCAATTTTTATTTATTTTTCCAAACAGAGGGGAAAATCCGATCAGGGGTCCGATCTGAACCGTGCTCTTGTGCGGTCACATATTCTGCCTACAGTCTACATACTGTGCCGCATTGCTCCGGAGCAGTGCGGGACAGCCTACCGATTCAGGCATCCTGCGGTCTCCGAGCATTCGATGGTCGCCGTCTGGTACCTTTCTGCTGATTGCTGACTCCAAAACCGCCTAGCTCTACTCATACGGTTATCGATATAGGCACTGCTGTCAAAGATATGGTGCTAGGAATGTATTTTCAAAGTGTTGCATTTGGTCGGAAGTTCCACTCAAACAGCTAATTGGTTGCGTACGTATCTATTAATTGACAGTTTATCCTACGCAATTGCTTTGTGGTTATCCAGTAAAACTAAAAACATCTCCAATGAGACCCCTTGAACCGTGCATGTATCAGTGTTTCCTTTTGTTAATTGCTTTTGTTTTGTTCATACCACATTGTCTCTGTCATGCACACATGTCACTGACGTCCGACAGACAAGAGCTGTCTTTTGATCTTGGTATGAAACGACTCGACACTATCTGCATTCTGCAAGTCATCAGAAGAGCAGCCTGTCAAGCTGGAGTGACCACCTCGTAATGTGGTGTTTCAAACCGGGCTCGCTAAACACAACCTTGAACCTAAAGTACCAATGGCTCATTCGTGTCGGTGGAGGCGGGGGGGGGGGGGGGGGCACTCGTATACGCTGTTTACATTCCTGAAATACATTAAGTAGGTTTCAATCGTGCCTTACGTGTGTGCTACTTTTGTTCTCATTCTTTCCCTTTAACTTGTTCGTAAATTTTTCGTCTCGGTTGTTGACCGACGGTAAAATGTTCGTTTATCGTGTCGGGGAGTCAGGTGGTGCTTTTTCTGACACCGGGGTTTGTGTCACTGACACCTGACTGTGACACCTCTGACACTAGACTTTAAGCCCGGGTATAGCGTCCCCCCACCTCGGCCCCCTCTGGCACCTCTGACATTAGACTTTAAGCCCGGGTATAGCGTCTCGCCACCTCAGCCCCCTCTGGCACCTCTGACATTAGACTTTAAGCCCGGGTATAGCGTCCCCCCACTTCAGCCTCCCCTCTCCGGGCGGTGTTTCGACAGAAACAGGAGGCGCCCAGCCTGCCGCTGCGCCGCCAGGAGCTGGACGGCCGCAGCGAGTACCTGCTGCGCTGCCTCTCCACCTGTACCGGACTCGGCTGGCATGAGCTGCTCGATATCGTCTACGAGGAGAAAATGGTCAGGAGCCGCCCTCTTTGCTGGGTGATCCTACCCGGTGACGTGTACCTTGAAGCATAGCCCGTATTCTTTTACTTCTTATTTTCATTTACGAGCGAGAACTTCGAGCCTCATTTGTAATCTCAATACACCGGACTCGAGTGTACTGTATCCGTGTAGTATATCGATATCGATATCGATATATCGTATATCGTATTCGTGTAGAGCAAGCCCTTTTTCTGAGCATAGAAGCAACCATAGAATAAGACACTCGTAGCGTAGCGAACCTAGTTCTACCCCCAGGACTGTCTGTGTCACTCACCGTGCCTGGCGCTAAGTTTTATCCTTCGTTTCCCAGCTGGCTCGTCTGGAGGTGCTGTTCATGGTGAACGGCCCTCAGCGCCTGCTGTGGTTCTGCCAGCCGCCTCACGCGCCGCCCGGACCGCCGCCACCGGACCAGGTGAGGGGATTATCCCAGGACAACCGAGATTAAAAGAGAACAGCAAGCGAGGTCCTGGACTCTTAATTAGTAAGCTGAGCACGGGAGGTTCTCGGGTTTAGACTATTGTACCTCTGTGGCACGACGTGCTCCGGTGATATATGCGCACGTATGCACGTAGGTACACATCAGCGGCGTGCCACATCTAAATTGTATTTTATTTGTTACATGATCTCGCTACTTTGATACAGCGTAGTACCTGTGACTAAATTTCTGGGATGGGATTTGGGAACCTGGCACAGCGCTGTCAGGGTTTCCTGGGTTAGCGTTGGAGCTGTCTCCGGCCGCCGAGCGCTGGCCTCCAACCAAGGTGAGTCCAATCGACCCCACAGACCGCCGGGTGCCTGGCACCAGGTGATATCGGGCCGGGCCGCTCCGGACGGCACGCGAGCTGCCACCGCCGATACCGGCAGGCGCGTCACTCGTGAGTGGGGAATAAGGCGACCGAGGATGATTTGATTATTTTTCACATTATTTGCTCATGATCGTTTTTTATTTTATCTTAGACTGGCTCTCAGACGTAGCAATGTGTCGAAAAAAACCTGTCGTCTTAATTTTTTATATTATATCACTTGATATGGCAATCATTTTGTGACATCACATTAGATTTTCCATAATTTCTTTTACGTGGTGCACTTTCTCTCCGGTCACATCGTCATTGAGTTTTAGCTCGTCATCCTCTAGCGTCAGTTAAAGATGGCACACCATATCACTGCTCCCACCGGCTCAGCACCACCGGATTTAGCCGATTACCGTGGCTCTTCAGCCGTCTGATGTGGGCCCACCCCGTTACCTACGCCCTACACCCGTGTTTTTCCGTACCTTGAGACGCTTCCAGCGTTATTTGACACCTTATCAGATCAGATATCTCAGTTCCCCCTCCCTCCCCCAGCGATCCGGCTCTCGGGCGGTGCGCGGCGCGGCCCACTCCAGTCGTCAGAACACCCTGCTGTTGACTGACGGCGTCTCGGTACCTCTCCGGGGCATAGCCACCGCCATGACACGCAACTCGAACCAGCGCGCCATCACCGACGACAACGCACACAAGGTGGGAGCGTCGGCTGGGTGCAAAGTGTGACGGCCGGACCGACGTTCGCACCGGTCCGATGTCGAACAGCATGGAACCGAAGTACTGTAGGGTGTAGGTTCTGCATTGTTTCATGCACGATATACTCGAACCCCTCTCTCGTTCCTCATTATGCCGTCTCCCCTTTACCGTCTCCCCAGTAACGTCTTCCCCATACGGTCCTCCCTGTACCGTCACCTGCCCCCCCCCCCCCAGCCGTATAGGGCGGTGTACTGTATCCTCCCTCCTGTACCGCCCGTCCTCGCCGCAGGAGGTGCTGTTCTGTACGCTGCCCGGCCGCGGCGACAGCCTGCTGCAGGCGGCCGAGCGTCTGCTCCGACTGGTGTTCATCCCCGTCATCAGCCGACACCCGACCGAGCTGGACGGCACGCCGGCGGGCCGCGCGTGCCGCCACCAGCTGCTGCTGGCCCTCTGTACCACCGCATCGATATTCCACGGTAAATGACGGATAACGCACCGTAGAGGGGACCAGAGCTGACCGCGCCAACAATGCAGTGTAATAGCATTGTGGTGCAGGTGCTTAGTGCCTACCTTCAATAGCACGTCTCTATTCCTTGAATTGAATGCTCGCTTACCACAAAAACTCTATGACAATTCCATGACACTTGCAGCGAACATTGAGTTACATGAACCCGGCAGAGTACGGTGAGTTGTTACCATTGCGTAACCAGTGAGTTACCAGCTACCAGTCACTTGCGGCGGTGAGTTACCAGATTTACCAGTCAGTTACCAGTAGACTGCGTGTGCCCGGCAGTGACGGAGAGCAGCATCCGACAGCAGGTGGTGTTTGAGGACATCCCGCTGGATCTGTCCTTCAGCACACCTGCCGAGGCCATGGCGCTCTACAAGGACAAGTACAAGCTGATCGTCATGGAGCAGTACGTCAACATTTGGATCCGACAAATCGAGGAGGTAGGACGCGTTAAAAAGGCCTGGGATCGCTTTTGAAATGGATGCATGTAAAATAAACTTTTAGCACGGTACCTGCAACGTAGATGCAACAATCAAACAATACGTCGATCGAGCAGACGCAGTGGCTTTCGTCGTGCCTGTACGATGTTTATCCAAACTATGCTTCCTATTCGTGCGACTATTACAGTATGCCAATGCCTTCAAACAGTGCCGCCCGCTGTGTACAGGTGCTGATGCAGAGTGAACTGCTGCGTAAGGAGGGTAACGAGACGGGGCCACACAAGGAGCTCGAGTACTGGAAGGTCCGCTCGTCCGTCATCGACTCCATCATCGAGCAGCTCAAACTGCACAAGGTCGGCGAAGGGCGTCTGATATACCTACTTGTACGAATGTTTGAAAGAGTTTGAAATTTGATTACCTACTGAACAATGAACATACCATATAAGTAATGCATAATCTAATAATACGTAGACGATAGTGGTACTAAAACTTCTTACAAGCCCATTGTCGGGTTATGCAATATGCAATATACGTTCTGCTTTTCATGAACCTAGTTTTTATTACGATAACCATACGGCATTCATGACTTGTCTATCACATTGCCGCCAGGTAAAGACAGCCGTATTCTGTCTCCAAATGAACCACTACCCGATCATCAAGCTGTGGCGTCGCACCGACCGCCGGATCACGGACGCCTTCAATGAGGCCCGGGACAACATCCGCTTCATCTACTGCATCGAGAAGCACCTGCACCCGCTGACGCTCGGCTCGCCGGTCAGTTCCGTGGGCCGACATCCTCACCTTGTACTACATACCGACATCCTCACCTTGTACTACATACAGACATCCTCACCTTGTACTACATACCGACATCCTCACCTTGTACTACATAGTATCTAGTTTTATCGGCATTCTGGTGTCACTGGGGTTAGCTTCATTTTTTCTTTTTCTAACGGTTAGCCGTAACATGTGTATCTCGCGAAGGTACTCCAAATAAAGAAGTCAGCCCTGTGTGGAACACTCGTTGCCGTCGTCAGTCGTCGCGTTTGATGGACCGCAAGTTCTCTGTAAATAAAGGGCATTTTCCCAACCCCCGTCGAGAGTATGAAGTCTCACCCCTGTATCCCTATGTTCCCCGTTTGGCAGCCGGAGATGGTGGGAAGTATCGCTGGTCTGTTCAACGCCGTGAGGATGATCCACAGCGTGTCACACTACTACAACTCCTCAGAGAGAATGTCCGCCCTGCTTATCAAGGTCAGTGCCGACCAACCTCTTCATGGCTGTGTGGGAAGAAAGCGGAACAACCGATTTACAAATAACAACTTACAGTTTTTCGATTTTTGCTGCTCAATTCACCTATTGATGACTGAAGCGTGTGCCCCTGAGTTTGGTTGCTGTGATACATCTTACAGCGTTGTCATATAGCGTTGCCATCATTGCCATTGCCGTTTCCTTTCAAAGGTGACCAACCAGATGATCGTGTCCTGTATGGACTACATCAGCGACCGGGGCCGGTACACCATCTGGAACCAGCCCGAGGAGGACGTACGTTCCAAGATCCGCGACTGCATCTCACTGCGGGACCACTACCACGCCGGTTTGGAGCGTGCCGAGGTGGGTAGATGGTGCTGCACGGCCAAGTCACTCCCCCTGACTAAATGGAACAGGTGTCCTTGTTCACCTGCTGTAGCTGGTTCCGGCGGCCTATCCCGCCCGGAGAGTAGACAGTTAAGACAGCCCTGACGGTATTGACTGGTAAATTATTGTTGAACTGTCAAGCTAAGTCGCCCAATATGTAATTTGTCTTATGTTCACCACGCCCGCAACCCCTTCCCCAGACGACCCTGGAGAACGTAGGCGACCGTCCGTTTGAGTTCAGCAAGGTCTACATCTTCGGCAAGTTCGACGCCTTCTGCTCTCGGCTGACCATGATCACCAATCTGTTTGATTCAATACAGGTCTACTCGCGACTCTTCAACTCACGAATCGAAGGTGAGAAAACGCTCCAATTATATAACTCATTTCAACTAGTTAGTTCCGTTTCAAAGATACGCATGTTAATCATGAAAACTCATGTTGCATGTCGGAAAGTTGTTTTATCCAATCGATGCATTGCAAATGAGAATGTCACGAATATGGCCCCTAAAATACATCGGCTTGCATGCTTCCATGTAGCTTCCAATTTCCATGCAATTCATCTGACGCGGTCTTTTCATTTTCAGTCTCATTCGCAGTTCCTTGATATCGTGTTGCAAGTCGGAATGTGTCCACGTCTGACCCCAGTATACCGTCACTCACAGGACTGTTGCAAGGAGTTCCCAGTAAGTGGCCTGCTTTGCGCTCGGATCTCGGCGGTTTCGATTTAAACACGACAGATAATGGTGTTACGAGTCAGTCGCTTTATGAAGTTTCAAGTTACTTTGTATATGATGCGTTGATAAGATTCCATATTGGCTGTTCAATTATTACGCTTCATTCCTACGCATCGGTTTAAATGGTCCTGAAAACAGTTGAGGGCGAACGGAAGTAAAGTATGCATCGGTAAAAGGGCTTGATTTTACCACACTTTCTACCTTTTGTTTTTCGTGAACACTTTACCCAGCTCCCTCAAAATGAGAAACAGGAGTTTCACTAAGTACAAGTTAAGCGTTATCACGTCCAGCATCTTCCAACGTTGATCTCTAATAATGTGACCCTGCCCAATAGGTCCTTAATCGCTGACCTTTAGTGGTAGATGAGACTCGTCCAATTGACGCTGCCCAACACCCCTAACCGCTGACCTCTAGTGGTGGAGGAGATCATCACCATGTTCCGCCAAATGGTGGACGATATCACCCAGAAGAAGTACGACTACCTCGACTACAAGAGCACCCAGTTCGCCTCCGACTACGCAGAGTTCCGGCGCGGCTCGGCCTCGCTGCTCGCGCAGATCAGAGGCACGCTCGAGCAGGGCTTCCACGATGTGTGGGAGACACCACAGGCGTTCTATTTCCTCGGAAGGTGAGGCAGCAAAACACGGAAGATGGGTAGTTTCGTAGTTCAGCGAAATGCATTCATTTATCAAATACATCTCTTATGCTGCATTTACTTGTCTGGTCTGGTGGGTCTGGTGTAGGTATACCTGACACTAGAGCTTTGTAAGATCACACTTCGAAATTCCTTATCGACAGGTTTGGAAATGCAGTAGTAGACAGTGGTCAGGTTCTGGCTTGGGCACGGATCACTTCACCGATTTACCGGCAGGTTTGAAAAGGTGGCGGCGGTGGTGCCCGGTCTGAACATGGCCGACAAGCACCAGCGTATTGCCGAGTACTACAGCCGCCTGGTGGCCACCATACAGCGGCACTACGTGCTGCACAAGGACAGCCCACCCGTGGCCTGGAACGAACCGCCGCTCGCAGGTATGTACCGGCTCAGTGAGAACGTCAGTATCTGAATATGGCTACACTTGATCACGTCGCCATTTCAATTGTGGAACACACGGTCAACACAGCTCACCGATGGTTCACTGCAAACAGCCTAAAAATTAATCCTACAAAAACAGATCTGGTGTTAATTAAGTCCAAAAGGCGTCAACTGAACCATAACTTCACGATCAATTTCGGCAATGCTGAAATTCCTCTGTCACCCGCTGTCAAAGTTCAGGTGTCAACCGTTATTCGTCGCTGTTATGCTACCATGGGAGGTCTCGCAAAATTGGCGCGGTCTCTCCCGGAGGAGGTGAAGAAAATGATAATCGAATCTTTAGTTTTTCCCCATTTAGTTTATTGCATGTCAGTCTGGGCCGGATGTGGGACAACTCAGAGGCAGCGTATTCAAAAGGTTATCAACCACTGTGCGCAGATAGTGGTGATGATCTGCCGTTCCGCGATCTGCCCATGTATCGGCGATACTGAGTGAATTGAGCTGGCCGAACGTGGATGTTTTGGTGGCTGAGCGTGACATGGCCATGATGCACAGCATACTGTATAACGACCAAGCGCCGGCCAGTCTGCGTGAGCGCGTTGTGTATCGCGACACTGTGTCAGTGCGAGACACGAGAGCGACCGATGCCGGTCAGCTGCAGTTGCCGCGAGTCCGCACCGAGCACGCTCGGAAGTTTTTCAACTCCCGAGCCGCGGCACAGTGGAACAGCGCGCCCGCAGAGATCAGGGAAGCTAGCACCGCCGCAAAGTGTCGCAGAATGGCTAGAGATCATTTTACTAGAACCGATTAGATGGTGAGCATGATATGTGATAGCGCTCTTTTAAAGGTGTATATATTTTTTTAGAGTTTTTAATGTCGCTTTGTTTTAACTCGACCATGTTTTAACTACCGTAAAGTGGGGCTATTTGAGACAGTGGGGCTATTTGAGACAGTATTTAAAATCACTATAAAATGAAGAGCGTTTGATTTTTATGTGATATTTTTGCTCAGGAAGGTGTGGAATCGAGCAGTAAATCGCCTGAGCAAAAATTAAGCATAAATTTCAAACGGTTCTTATTTTATAACAATTTTAAATACTGTCTCAAATAGCCCCACTGTCTCAAATAGCCCCACCTTACGGTATACATAGTTCAATCGTCTGTGTTCCTGTGTACTGACGCAAAGACGTAAGAGCCACGGTGAGTGGAAGTCTTTAAGAAATAAATGATGATGATGAATTCGACCTTACGACTTTCTTAAGGTGTCACTACTTTATTGTGACTTCATCACACCGCTACGACTTCATTGCAATGTCTCGAGCAAAGGACATATTCGCAGTGCATACCCCCAACGGTGACGTATTTTACGTTATCTGTGTGATGCGCATCTTATTGCAGTCATGTGTCTGTCCTTCGTTTTATCGGTTTCGTACGCCTCCAGCTGGCTTTGTTCCCCGTCTTGCTGGCTGGGGGACGCCGCCGTGCTGGGTTCTGCTGGGTGCCCTCGTTTTAGCTATCGACCAAACGGATGGTGGAGTGGGATCTATGCGGATTTCTGGCGTATTTCACACTGTTGAGCCACCGAAATGGGCTCCTCTGTATTGAATCATGTAATGCACAATGCACATTCTTACCAATTTTTCATTTCAATCTTTCAATATTTACGTTAAATATTTACGAATAATGAAATTGATCTACATGATCCTAGCGAGACACGGTCTCGTAAAATGTTCGTGGTGTTTGCTGTTTTACAAATGACAAATGAGTTTAGGTCTGCAAATAGTATTGCTGCCCTGGTTTACGCCGAGCACATGACCCAAAGCTACTCAGTGCAGCCGGCCGGTCTGTCACAGTTTTCGCTGTGTCTCTCCGCAGGTCAGCTGCGCTGGGCGCGGATGCTGTACCGCCGCCTCAGCGAGCCGATGGAGGTAATCCGTCACCATCCGGCGCTGCTGGCGCTCACAGAGACCAAGCGGGCCGTGCGGCGCTACAACAAGCTGGCCGTGTGCCTGTGGAGGCTGCAGCACCTGCTCCACCAGGCCTGGATGGACAGAAACGTACGGGACGGAGAGGGGGGGACTGATACTAGGGCCGGATGATTACATATAACGGATAGTGATGATTATAATGCCGTGATCGTAAAGTACCTGCTGCAGGTAGCTGCAAAATTAGTTTCTGATACATTTGAAATGAATCAGCTGGATTTTCCTTATTCCTGTGTATGTCATGTCAGTTGTCGATCAAACGCCGTATTCATCGTTATAAAAAGGCGTAAGACCGCACCAAATAAATGTTTTGTGTATAAATGAAATAATTTGTACGGCAATGACAATGTTCTGCCCTACTGTCTCTCGCTACATTGTTACATGCATCATTCATTTATCCCTCACCGAAGCTGACTGACCGTCAGGTGCTGTACATCGAGCGTCACCTGGCGTGGCCGGTGGTGGTCCAGGAAGGTGACGAGCTGCGGCTCAACTACAGCCACGAGATCCGCGTGCTGCTCAGGGAGATCGAGGTCATCCTGCGCATGGGTCTGCCCGTGCCGATCGTGGCCAGCGCCCTGCTCTCCCGCAGACAGTACCTGGTAGACTCGGCCAATTCCGTACAGGTAACGGGTGCTCGATGACATTGCACGCAAGAAGAGCGATGTAAACTGTGTATTTGGAGCTATGGGAAAGGGATTTGTCGCGAATGTTTGCATGACGTTCTGTGCATGTATGTCGGAATTGTGCATCCATGCCGATTACGGTCATACGTTGTATGGTTTTGTGTTTCATGAAGCCAATAAAATGATGTCGAAATAGTTCACTTCGTATCGGCAGAGTCGGCACAAAACAAAAAAGTAATTCATCTGATATACCTTGCCTTGTGAGCAAAAAGAAAAAAATGAGAAGTGAGTAACATCCATTGAGTTCACCGGTGACGGTTGTTTCCAGGACCTTCTGGAGTATTTTAGCGCGGTGCGCGGCCGGGTGGTGCCCAGCCTGCAGCCGCTGCTGGTGCCGCATGTGCAGCACGTGCGAACCATGCTGGACACGCGACTGGCGCGCCTCACATGGACCTCTGCCAAACTGGGCCCGACCGTGGCCGAGATCAGAGAGGCGGTGCGGCAACTGGAGGTGCTCATTGTAAGGTGAGGTGGGATGAATTAGTGGGGAAGGGGGGGGGGAGAGTTGCGGTGTCAGGGTGTGCGGAGACTAGGAGGTGTGACAGCAAGAAAAGAAGGAAAGAAAGTAGACGGCATTGCCGATGTCAATAGCACTGAACCGACCAAAATGCATTAGGTCAGGCACGGTCAGGCACAGTCTGTGTGTATATAGAGAAGTCTGTGGGTCAGGAGATACGAGGCGCAAGTCGGGAAAGACAGTCGTTCTTTTTGTTCCCCTGTGCTTCACTCAAGCATACGCTATTGAAAGAGTGCGACATAGCGCTACGAGGTTTAGTTTGCTTGAGCCTATCTCAAACTATATGCAAACAAACTTGAAAGAAACGATAATGGGTTCATTGCACCCTTGTCCCCGCCGTCACTGGCGCTGACCGCTTACTGCGTCCATCCTGGCTCCACACAGGCTGGTGGACATCCACGGCAGTCGGATAGAGGACACCCTCGGACGAATGTACTCGGTGCGACTGTACACTCTGCCCGGGGACAAGCCGTGGACGCTGGACGACTTCCTCGTGCGCACATACAAACTGTGTGTGCATTCGGCGCAAGTAAGGATGAAGCAATGTATCACTGTCTTATCTGAGATACATCACTGATTTAGCTCACTAATTACGTGTGTCACTGATATTTTCTTTTAAAAAATGCCCAATATTCATTGTTATGCGTTGGCGGACGGTCAGAACCCTTGTCCACGGTCATTGTTGTTGGCTTATGCTACATCTGCGCCCGATTACAGGAGCTGGACAGCCTGAGCGGCACCATCGAGCAGGGCGTCCAGGAGCTGGTGGAGCTGGTGCACCAACATGACCCCACGCGCGCCGAGGAGTCCTCCAGCGGCTTTGTCGAGACCGACGGCGAGTCGGACGGCACCGGATGTGAGTAGCGTGTCGCGGAGCGTCCTGGGCCTGGGCGGTTGAGAGGCGCCGCGTATCACCGTATCCATGCCGCTCGGCTTTCTTCCTTGGATTATGCTCAAAGTTCTGCTTTGAAAGACATTATTATCTTTGCTTTGGAGCATTTGTCCGTTTCTGAAGTAAAGGGTTAAGGTTGAGATAATTTATCTTATAGTGCTTGTTAGGAGAATTTCGCTGGTCTCCGCAAATGTTCCAACAAGCATAGTGTACGTACGTACAGTCCACAGCAGAAGTAATGTGGGGTTTCAGTCATGGGTATGTTCTGCTTCTGAAGCTTAGGAACGATTAGCCAGACTACAATGAAACTTTGATTGTAGCTTATATGTATCGTCACCCTTGCAGCTGCAACTTTAGCTATTGATATCTTCTTTTCGATCACTCCGCATTAAACAATCGCCAGTCAAAGCCAACCGTTGAGAATGGTAAAACCCTACATTACTTTAGCGGTGGGCTGTACGTACCCTTCCCACCCCACACACGGTTGTGGCTTCTGACGTCTTGGTCACTCCCTCCCTCAGCGTCGGCCAGCTCTCTGGCTCAGCCCCCGTCGGGCCCGTCCACCCCGATCCCCCCGGCCGGGTCAGAACTGGGCACCTCCCGCAGCACGGCACGGGCCGTCACCCCACAGGAGGTAAGTCCAGTGTCACCGCGGTAGATGTATCGCTGCTGCTAGCTTGCCATGCTGTGCGGGAGAGTTGAACAGCAGATGATTATTCGGCAGCTTGAAACATTGACGCTCATCAGACATTAACGCAAAAACAAAATCAGATGTTAACAAGCACTACGTCACTTGCGATGTATCGGATTGTACAAATTTATCTGCACGTTGATGATGAGACTCGCTTGATTAGCCATCCGTTATTGCTCTCGCTAATCACTTACTTGAAAACGAATGCTTCTTGAGTTCAGCACATACCAAAGCTTAGTGACGCCCTGAACCGTCTCGCTCCTTTCACTGCCGTCCACGCAGTTGGAGCGTCGTCGGAAGGAGATGCGCCAGCGGATGGAGCGGGCCGGCAAGGAGCTGCGCCGCCTCTACCACAGGAAGGTGCTGGAGGTGCTGCTGCGGGCCACAAAGGTGGCACTGGAGGCGCTCCGAAAACGGCTCTCCTGGGTGGAGAAGGGAACCTGTGAGTACAGGGAATAACGCCTCGGATAGGCGGTGTAATAGGAGTGTCGGCAGTCTTAGTTTTCAGGTGTGACTCTGAAGTAGGTGTTATATGAGTGTCGGTCGTCTTAGACTTATTAGATCTTAAGTATTCCGTATTCCGTTTAATTCTGGTTATGATGTTTTACCCATTTGCGGCATTTGTCTTTTTAATTAAACGATGGCTGTTTTCGGGCCGTTGGTACAGGATTGGACGCTCGCGTTTTTTTTCGTCATGTGTGTCCAGTGTCCACAACCATGCAATAATGCACTGCCATGTTATGGAACACTCAATGAAAAATTAACTTTGTGGCATTCTCTGTCGGCATATAGAACCGGCATAATAGCATACCTATAATAAAAGTGGAGTTATGGCACCGCTGTTGTTCCTATTTTTTTTTTTTTTTTTGAAAAATTGGAATCGATTCGTGCGCAGCTGCGATAGAAGACACCTCAGGTTAGTTACCAATTTGGTCCGGTAACTACACCTTTTTTACGGCCAACTACAGACATAGTGCACACATTTCAGGAATAGTGCAACCGATTTCGACAGTTCGGCATAGACAGACTACGCCGTACATACTGTCGCCTGCACTATTACTGAAATGTGTGCACTGTCGCCTAAATTGGCGTAAAAAGGTTGATACATAGTTGATAGTCTCCTCGCTGTACAATATGCGTTTTTACCTGTGATGTCGTATAAAAGTTGTAAGCAATGTACAATAAAGCATCACTAATCAATTGTATATAACCTGATTTGCGATGGATAGATGAGTTATTAGTCTGACTGGAGTGTTCTTACGCATGTGCGTTTAGATTCTGTATCCTCACTAGTGCTTTACAAAAAGCCTTATATTTGGTAGGTACACGATGAAGTGTATGCACATACAAAAAAAAACTAGGAAAATCGTTAACGTCTTGGATTGTTTTTTTATAGTTTGGCTGAGGCAATTTCCTAATGAAAGGGTTGAAATACGTATATACATTTGGCTTCTTACATGTTCAAAACGTTTCAAAATAACTTTATCATACAGTTAACTTGTACTCATTATTGAGCTCTTGGTAGTGGTAAATAAAAAAATTCAATGGATTGATTCTAGTTTGAAATTTAGACCTTGACCTTACCATGTCAAAATATGTTTTATGCCCCAACCAGTAATGACATTGTTTTATCACTGACTACGTTTTTCTTTCAACTACACTCAACATTCTGCAATTTCTAAAGCATTTTGACCCACAAAGGACATCTTTTACCGTGTTCCATGGCCATCATTGTGCACCACCCTTTTCCAGATGCGTTTAGAAGAGTGCGGATCCGTAAGTTGAGCTGTATTGCCAGTGTTGCTAACCCGTCCTCTCGCCAAATTTAAAACGGCATAGGCGCCCGTATTAATTTAACCTGTCGAATCAAAGGCAGATATACGACGCCTCTGTAGAAGAAACTGAGGGACGTTTGAATAAAACGTGAATGCTCACGGTGAAGTTAAATCGTGTCACAGATTTTCCGATGGGATTTTTTAACTTTGCTTTCATTCTGCAATATGCGCACATTTTGCACTTGCAGCTCATATTCCCATTCCGGTTAATGTATCAAGTAAGAGCATAGCATGTCTGGTATAAAAGTGAGTTTACCTTGGTAAAGGACTTAAAGAAGCATCAAATTGAACATACAAAAAGGGATAGGTAAAGTTGGTTCGCCGCTGGTAATTTGAGTGGAGTGCTCGAACAGGGTGATCTGTTTTGCAAAATAAGATCATTTTATCGAAAGGATATTCAATGGACAGCATTCACAAATAAAACAAAACTTTTAATGGATAATCTCTCTTATTTGTTTCAAATCGTACATGAGACACTGCATGCTTATAAAAGGGACTACCTCTTCTCGTTTGTGTGTCAGTGAATTATTGCGTCAAGTCCATGCACGGAGCCAGTATTTCCTTTGATATGGCCTATGCTTCTATATATCGACACCTTTTTTTAAACCCCACATCTGTTCTCCGGTGAATTTCCGGAAAGCATGAAAGATCTCTTTTTAGAAGTGTCCAATTGTCCGATCCTGATCAAATTTGTGTGTTCGTAAGCTTGCTCTGGCATTTCTTGATCTGCCAAGATAGACAAACTTGAGAAAAATCGAGTGTCTGTACCTTTTTTGAAGGTTTCTAAATAACTTGTCTGAAATTCACGGGAGAACAAATGTGGGGTTTAAAAAAAGGTGTCGATATAGCTGGTGAAAAATACATCGGCTCTCTTTCCCTCCGTTCTCTTAGCACCTATCACCCTGTATGCTGTCGTTTTCAGGCATCTCGAATCCCTGCGATGAGGCTTACCCCACCGTTGCCTTAGCTACTTTCTGGAAGACACGACATTAAATAGTAATTGATCTTCCGGGATAAAACGTAGCTTGAGCCCTTGCATAAGTGTATCAATGTCGTGCCTTGTATCAGCGTTGTAACATGTGTTTGTGTCGTATTTTGTATCGGTGTTGTACCGTTAATCCATGTTATGTTGTGGGAAGGTCGATGCTGTTTTGTATTGTACTGTCTCGTGTCGTAGCTGTCTGTGTGGATGTTATGCGTGAAGTGTTCGAATTATGATGGTGGACCTAGTGGCTCTTTGGTATAGTAGCGAACGTTCGCATTCGCTACTGGTTGTCTTATGTGTTATGTAATCCCGCAATGGCTTGGCAACCAGCGACCTCTTGACCTTATCGTGCACATCTACGAGTAGAATTATAACAATACATAACGGATGTTAGCGCCGTCGGACTTTCGTGCCCGTCTGAGTTGAAATGTTATGCCAACATATCAACCGGAGACGGGGACCAAAGTCTGTCTATTAAGATGCGTGGTTCTGACGCCTCGTCTCAGCGTTACAGCATTACCGACATCATGTGTGGAACGGTATTGCGGTCATACTGGACCGCCCCATATGAGTCTCGTCCCTACCCCCTCTGACCCTCTCCCCTGGACGACCACCCCAGTGTCGCTGGTGACGCCCGAGCAGCCGGCCGTGTTCAGTGTCGAGGCCAGCCTGGACGTGCCACATGTGGTGGTCTCCCCCACTCTGGACCAGGTCCAGGAGACGCTCGTCAGGGCCGGGAAAATCATACTGTCGGTCAGCAAGGGCGTCGGACAGTGGTGCCGACACAAGAAACACAAGGTGGGGAGCCACGGATAACTGCATGCGTTAAACATCCGTGTTTGGTAGTGAATGTCTTGTTGTAGGGAAGGTTCTTCATAACGTACATAAAAGTATGTTCACCATGACAGCCCATATAAGTGGCATAGGTACTCTTAAACACGGGAGATTCTTGCGTTACTTATGGCAGCGATTAACATTGGACATAATACCTCGAACGGTGCTGCTCCTACGAACTTATAGCCCAGCAAACGCTGACTTAGCACTTACAGTGACATTTGAACCATTGCTCTCTGTCGATAAGAGTATGCGAGTGTTCAGTTTCGCTGGCAGGTGCCCTCGAACGCCGAGCTTCCGCCGCCACTACCGGTCGGCCCCGAGCCGCCCAAGTCTCGCTGGGGCACCCAGCTTCAGAAGGCAGTCCAGTAAGTCTTCCTGACACCCGAGCGTGGATTAGCCTAACTTACCCAGCTGCTACGGGCGCCGGTGTTCGGCTAACGACATCATATGTTGGTCAGAAGTGTGCTGGAGTCTGAAGAGATCATTTGAGGATCTAGTCATTGATTAATTTTTTATTGGTGTCTGGTGGGGCGTAAATGATTCCATTATATATCCAGCAGCTCTATTGGTTATAGATAAAAATTAGGCATTTTCCTGACCTGCACCGAATCTAATTAGCATTACCAGAAACGATAAAATTGAGTTATTCTCAACCTCAACTCGATACAAGTCATCGATTCGAAATTCAATTGTCCCTCTTCCAGATACCGTGAGATCCAAGCCAAACACAAGAACTACTACTCTTACGTCCACGACAACAAGGAGGTGGTCAAGTTGGTCGCCCTGCTGGCCAACTGTCTGCACAACACGCGCTTGGTGAGGGCTGTGGTCACTGGTCTGTCAATACGCGATTGGTGAGGGTGGCACTTTGGACGCTAACCCTCACTGAGGGGTGAGGGCTAGCGTCCATATCCTTCCTGTTTGCTGAGCGATATCTATCTGCCCCCTCCCATCCGCACTTCCTTTGTCACAGGTCTTTTTCGTCCTGTTGAATCCATCTCATTGACGTCACCCATCTGGAAGAGGGACTGTGTATTTTACTCGCCCCGCCCAGTTCGACGCGGTAAGAGCAAAATACGACGTAAGTACGGGCAAGTATTTTACAGCCCGTCCTGGGTCACCCCCGTGCTGTGTGACCCTGCCCTGTGCCCCTGCAGCGTTTCGCCGACCTGCTGGCCGGCTGGGAGCCGTACCACCACCTCTGGCGGATGGACCGGCGCGCCACCATGAAGGCCGTCACACGACGGAGACCCTCGCTGATCGAGTTCGAGACCGAGATGCAGCGCTACAAGGACATAGAGGCAGAGCTGGCCGAAAAACCGGCCACCAGCCGTGTCGGGGCGCTGGTCATCTGCACAGGTCAGTGCCAAACCACTACAACCTGAACATGGTGGGACGAATAGTATGGTGCCCGGCTGAGAAAATGGATTATCTGAAAAAAATGGAAAGGCATTATTGGGAGTCGATCTTCAGAATTTGCAGTGCGCCCATATTAGAATCGTTAATGCGCTTCAATTTAATAGCTTCCTCGCTTGCAATACGCCTTTTTCACGCTTCAATAATGCTCGCCTTAAGTTGGCACCCTGATCACTTGATTAGTCAGCTCTGTACCCTAGTCTAGTCCCTAACCTCTAGCTCCCCTTTTCCTCTCCTCCAGTCCAGCTGCAGCGGCGGCTGATGTCCGAGGCCCGCGGCTGGCTGGCGCGCTACGGCGAGGCGTGCCGGGACCAGCAGCGGCGCCAAACGGCCCGCCTGATGGCACATCTCACACAGGAGGCGCGGAGACTGGCGCAGCCCATCAGTGACCTGGAGGACGTGCGTGCCGCCATGGAGGTGCTCCGCCGCGTCAGGGATATGGAGATCGACACGGACAGGGCCATCGAGCCCATCGAGGTGAGACGGCGGAAGCAAAGAGGGGCTGAGAGGTATGGACTGGCGGACGGACTGGCAGGGAATGTATTCAGTGTTGTAAATGCATCGCAACTCTTTGATTGTGGTTTGTGCTATACCTTGACACGGAAAATGAAAAACTTACGATTTCCTAAGCAATCGGCATGATATTTGTATTTTCTTTATCTCTACTTTGGATAAGATATGTCCTTTTATGCTAACGATATGTTCATCAGCAGAAAGAACAAGCTTTTGAAGCGCGGTACTTCTCTGCGTGATATGTCACGCCGCCGCGTCTATCATCTGCCCTGTGACGATCTCCAGGAGAGTCTGCTGGTGCTGGCCAAGTTCGGCCAGCCCTCCAGCCGGGAGGACGCAGACGCCGTGGACACTCTCCGGTACACCTGGCAGCGCGTGCAGAGCCACGCCGCCGAGGTGCAGTCGCTGCTGCGCTCCGTGGAGCCGCACTTCCGCGGCGAGCTGGTGCGCAACCTGGCGCAGTTCGAGCGCGACGTGCGCCAGTTTTGTGCCGACTACCGGCGCCAGGGGCCCATGTCGCCCGGTCTGGAGCCGCGCGAGGCCTCCGATCGGATGCAGCTCTTCCAGGTAGGAGTTAAAGGGGAGAGGGGTGACACCGCGGAATGGCTGCGGAGGCATTCAAATTATACCATTATTTATGATTCGCGGAAGCTATTCGATTTAATTACGATTCAATGTTCCGACTGAGAGGTGTTCCGACTTCAATGTTTCGCTGAACTGCAAAACATCTGTATATCAACGAAGATGATAATTTTCACAGTGGTCGAACAGGCATTGCTTGATTGATTGAGACTTCATTTGATAAGATAGTAACAAATTATCAATATTATATCTCATCTAGCGTTCTGTGTGAGAAATTTGGTTTCCGGCTGCGTTGGACTGCGAAACTTTCGGAGCACTCCGAATTCCTCGGATAGACGGTGCCTGGGATAGACGGTGCAAGGCTACCTGACAGCTGACTTTTAATGACAAGCAGACGCCAGTGGTGAGTCTGTTCTGTCTCTGTCTGTCTTTCCCTACCTCCCCCCTCTCTCTCTCTCTCTCTTTCTTTCTTTCTCTCTCTCTCCCTCCCTCCCTCTCTCTCTCTCTCTCTCTCTCTCTCTCTCTCTCTCTCTCTCTCTCTCTCTCTCTCTCTCTCTCCCTCTCCTCCCTCCCCATGCATACATTATGGTGCGCGCGGCTCGGGACAGCCGACGCCCGGCAGGCTCTGCTCTGAAGGACGCCGTGTCCTAAATATGAGGCTATTATGTATGCGTGCCAGCGCGGCGACGCCATGAATGCTTTTAGTGCGTTTGTCGTAACCTTGTGGAACAAATAATGATTTAACGTTATCTTTGGAGCGATTTTAGACTTAATTCCTACATACTTCTAAAAGTACCGCAGCTTGCAATAAATTTGGTAGAATTATGAGACGTGGGGATCGGGGAAGGGTGACTTTACTCCTATTCACAGTACTAGCACAGGCGCACGGAGCCCTGCATTCTGCAATGACATGCAGGCAATGAACGTTGGAGTCGAGCCGTGACGCTCGAACCAATGGGCGACCAGCCGGAGATGCGCTCAGGTTTTGCTCTTCACCCTGGAAGGAGATGGACGGTGCAATGGTGGTCCGTCATCGATTACGACCAGTCCAGATCTACATATGTACATATGCTGGGTGCATCAGCTCAGGCGTCGGGTGTGGCAATGATTAAGCGCCACCTTCCAACGGTAACATCGTCTAATTCAATCATCTCTCAACTTCTGTCAGTTTCGTCCATGACATCCAGTCAGGTGATAAAAGAGCAGTGGACAGTATCAACGGACAGGTGGTAACTGGTTAACCTTTCGCGAGTCGCGATGGAGGCGCGACAGGGGTGACATATCGTGCATATCTTGCGATGGAGACGTAACAGTGACGGGATACCGGGCAGTGTTGCCAATCGGGTCTAGCAAGACCTGGTGGAAATGTGAAGGCAAAAGGTAAAAGGTCGTCAATCTTTACGGCGTTGGTAAATATATATAGGTAAAACGGTGTGATAGTGATTAGATATTAGATAGACTTTTTAACGAGTTCTACGAGCGGTTTTAGGAATATCTATAACTGGAATGAATGACATGTTATCTACGAAAGCGTAACATGGCTGAAGGTGGTAGTTGATCGGCGAACTAATCTGTTCTCCATTCCCTATGTATATAGTGTGGAAAACTTCGTGACCGGCCGTCCTCACATCGCCACTCCGAGCAGCGGAGCCGCCCGGACTCGGAGAGCGCGGCCAAGGTTGCGTCGGCCTGACGGCAACGCCGGAGGCATAGACACGGCACGACGGAGCTGCACCTCTGGACCAGTCGACCACCGAAGACAGCGCGAACCAAGGCCAAGAGAACACGGCGGCCGGACGACGGTGCCCGAGGCAGGAGTGTGCCGCCCGGCCCGAGCGGTGGGGCGTGTGACGTCACGAGGCGCGCCCGGGGTGGGGACTGCGTCGGGGCTGGGCTGCTAAGAGCCTGAGGCTACCCGGCCCCTGGTCCACTCGTCGACGACAAGATGGCGGTGCCGTGTAGCTCCTCCTCCCGACGGAGGGCTGGGGAGGAGGCGAGGTTGGCCGTGACCGAGTGATATAAAAAGCGTGTGTTCGGGAGTTCGGGGCTTCACTTCCTTTCTCTTGGGAGCTCTCGCTCATTCGTGGTGGTGACGCCGCTCGCGGCTGACGTCTCGACACTTCTCTCACAATGTAAGTACCTGGGGCCTATCTTCCACCCAGTTGGAGGTCTCTGACTGAATTCTTGCACTGCCCTAGTCGCGCCCTTGGCTAGCTAACCGGCGGAGCGAGAGGGTTTGAGCCTGACTTCGGATCAAGACTCGGCTGTGGTCGGAGATATGTCTCAGGCACAGACACACACATATACACACACTGGCGTTGATAACAGTAATTTAAGATTTGGCCGCGGTACTGTGAACTGGGAACTGTGACAAGAGCGACAGGTTGGTTTACATGTCACTGTGAGTCGTGACTGTGAGACACGGTCTTTGGGACTTGACTCATTCCATTTCGGCTCTTCCGCTTGACTTATTTGGCTACTATATGAGTCAGTCCCACCCCTTTGGCAATATCGAATCGGTGTTATGATTTGGCTTGGTCATTGTTTCGGTTTTTGTTTCGGCACTTTGGCTATATTCACTTTAGCAGTGCACGGTTACCGTGACATTGCCCGTTTTCTGGCTCTTTTTGTTTGAATTGTTCGCTTTTATTTATTTCGGCCTTTTCAATTACAATATATATTTAATATGTATACCTTCTACGTTCTTTCTCGAGGTTGGAAATGATTGTGGAAACGCTGGCAATATGATGATTCGGACACGAACGGGTTTGTGGGACACATGGTTTTTGGTCGATCAGAATACCCCTAGACAACGGCTAAAGGATTGTTGAGTGTTAAGACGATACCCCTAGACAACGATGAGTAGGATTGTGCAGATGACACAGATTAGAATACCCCTAGACACACGAGGAATATTAGCAGAAGCTACCACAACAGCCAGTAGGCGGGCCTGAATCCTTCCACACACCCATCCTTGACCCACTCTACATCCTCATCCTTCTCCCAATCATCCTCATCCTTATCCCCATTCCAAACACCACTTATAAATTCACACTGGGGGCTCGTCCGGGATGTGATCTTAATCAGTTCGATTAAGAGACCTGGAGATGGGGCATCTCCTTGGCCCTACTGGCTTTTGCTTGTTTAATAACCTTGTTTATTATTTTGTTTATGGTCATTGTTTCCGGCTCCGAACTGTAATCACATTCAGTCTGGGCTCGGCCATCAGTGAAAGTGATTGAGGACGGTAGGTGCAAAACACGCACAAACAAATTCTGAGGGTCGGTTAGTGTTCACAGTACCGCGAGCCTGAGGTTAAGTTTGAAATTGAAAGTCACGGATACGGAATGGACACGATCATTACACACAGACAACGGGACTGGGAAGGTGCGCGGAGGGCGTTGACCTCTTCGCACGGCAAGGGTTACAAACACCTGTAACCATGAGTTATTCGGTGCCTTCATTACCAGAAGGTATTCTTCGGTAATGGTGCAAATTTGCATGTTGATCGGCTCGATCACGAAGCTTGGATGTGTTCCTGCGTCAGCATGCGGTTAGGAGGTTGTGGGAGCCGGGGGTTGCATCTTGATCTGCTCGATCAAGAGACCTGGGCGTGGTCCTGTGCCGACAGGTTGCGAGAAAGTTGTGTGCGTGCTGAGATCTGCATCTCGATCTGCTTGACCTAGAGATCTGGAGGTGTTCCGGATTCGGAATGATGTTAGGAAGTTGTGTGGTTGGCTCCTGATTGGGTATTTTCATTATAACGCTATTTCTATTAGGTTTGACGTTATTCGGCTGGATTTTACTCCGCCTTCAAATGCTATTGTAACCGGCATATTGGGAACATTTTTCGGCTAATTTTGCGGTTGTATGGCTTCCATAATATCTGGAGAATTAAGCTCGGCTAACGTCGGTTTAATTGGTTTCTTAGGGAATTTCGGACATAGGATCCATTCGATAATTTCAGGTGACTTCATTCTGACTTGCATTTACAGCAGCTAGCATCGCCTGGTGACAGTTCGTTTTATATCATTCAAGGTATAATGGTCGATTAATATTTTGGTTCTGTAGCGTGAATTGCATCGGATTTTTGTCATTTCTTTGCTGGTTTTATTTGTATCTCAGCTTCCATTTTTAAGAGCCTATTATTGTACTTCGGTTACGTTTTTTATTGCAACAACATTCATGATTCAATTACAGCACGGGAAGTAACGTTATCTCTTCTCGGTTGGTTTTGTTCCAAGGGCCTATAGTATGACGATGGCCGCGACACAGTAGAGATTTCCTACAAAATTGATAGAATATTTTATGTACCGTTCAATTATTTCAATAGCAGCTATGCTTCGGATGTTTACGTTTCACAGGCGGCTCTCGCAACTCCACTTTATCGGGGTCTCTGTTGGCGAAAGTGCAGCACGGTCGGTGAAAGCTTTCAGGTGGAAGTAGGACACCGCTGTACGCACACGCACTCGCCCAAGGCTAGCGGTGACGTGGTTACTGCGCGCCTCACGGTCAAGGTCACCACAGGCTGTTACACCGATTACACTGGACAGATTCACCGGAGGACAGCAGGGCAGAGTTTGTGAACACCTGGGCTGTGTCAACACCCGTAGTTGGAAAATCATGAAATGTTTAACGTATTACAGTAACATTTTATTTCACAGTAACAGACATTCAAGGTACATATTACAGTAAATACTATTTTCAAACTAAATACTTTTTTATCACAATTCAGTTAATGGTTAAATTTGCTGGCTAAATCTTGACTTTCCTTTGATGTGCATGATTGTGGAATTGAGTGTGACCTACGTGTGTTACGTGCTAATTGATCTGTGACATGTGTGTGTGACGCATGAGAATTGATGTGAATGCTTAGTGCTTACAGCGTGACTAATGACACAATGACTAGACGATCATCCCCCGTATCAAACAAACTTTTGGTCGACGGAGATTTAAGGGATATTAGGTATTGACTTTTGAAACACTAAAGTAAAGTGTGAGGACCCAAAGTAAGCTCAGCTTACCGTGACGGAGCAGACGTAACGACGGTTTTGACGTAATGTCTCACAGGGTATGTGCAGGACAATCACAGACGGAAATTGTTACTTGGCAGACGGATACGGTTATTATAATAATTTCGGCACTGATACCTAACGTAGGCACCGGGGTTAATGTGACGGTGATACGGGACGACTCGGCAGCCACGAGGTGGTGCCACCAGCGCGTTGAAAGACTACGGCTGGCATGAGGTCATCTGGCGATCGGGTGCTTGGAGTGTCCGGACGTAGAGTCTTAGATAGGAGGTTAGTCGCCCAACTCTACGGGCCGGGAATAGCGTATAGGGGCAACTCCCCCTGGGCAATACGCGCTGCGCGGCTGCGCCTGATCAGCCAGCCCAGCAGTTTTGGACACTGCCAGTGACGAGGCGCCAGAGGGGTACAGATCGAATAATGGGTGACGTCTGTGTGACCCCACGACAGTCATTGGAAAAGAGGATATCAGTTGCCCTCGTTTCCGTTTTCCTTGTTCTAGCAATATGGAAACCCGAGGGCGTGAAGGCGTCTGCCCGCGGGGTATGACGGAATTGGCGTGGACTGCCCAACCACGGCCCCTTCAGCGACGGGAGGAGACGAGAACTATTATAATTCGTGCCCGAAGCCGACCATTCGGAAGGTTTCGCTCGCGGCGGCGATGCCAATGGCAAATTTCGACTCAGAGACGATTCTCTTGTCGAGGACAGGCTCGTGGCCATCTGCTGACAGTGGTGTCAAGAGGTCATGAAAACCCTTGGGAGAGGGTGGAGGTGTGCGATCGAATTGGTCTGAGGGAGACGATTCGAAGTCTGAGGTATCTTCCTGCGGGTAAGAGGATGGGGAAGATGATGCAAAAAGCTAGAGACGACAGCGAGTCCGCGGACAGCTTGTCTGGGAAGAATCCCCCTCTACGCTTGCGTCAGTTCATGCAGCGGTCACGCTGGAGGTCCACAGGGACCGGTGACCACCAGGTCGCTTAAGTCCTATAGGGATATATAGGGCGAGGAGAGAGTGAGAAAGAACGTGCACAGTTCGGTGCATTTTGGGCGAGGGTGCATCTTTTGTGTGCATCTTTGACGATCTAGCTACTGAGCTGGATTATATTTTTATCTGATTTGGCGTAACTTGCTAGGTGTTCGGCTCCAGGTGAAATGCCCTTTGAACATTTTTTTTACAGAATTCGAAACAAAAAAAATGTTAGGAACGATCAAGTGCGTTGCGATCCAGTGGGCACGACATTGAATAGTCATGAGGACAGACCAATGTCGTTAGCAATGACCAGACGGTTTTGGGCTTTAGTACGGTGAAATATACGGTGAAATATTTTAAGGTCTCGAGAGGTTTTTTTAATGTCCAAATCTACCTAGTACACGTCTGATATCTTGTTGTGGATGAGCACTTGATAATTATCGATGGACTGGCAACCCAATTTACCCAGTGACCGCTACTGAATGTCATAACCGCTGGTCTGTTGACATGGGCGTTTGCAGAGATAGTCGAACCAAAGGTCGGCGAGATCAACTCAACCAGCGACTGCTATCCCATAAAGTCGTGAGTTTCCTTATAAGACAGCAGAGTGACTAACCCACTGTTGGGATAACGTAAAAACAACCTGTGAGAATGTAAACAACCAAATGGTCGGTTGGCTCTTGTCTCGACTAGCACGATGTCCTCTGACTACTCTGAGAGTGCAAAGGCAGAATATGGTGAGCAGTTGGCGTTCAAGGGTAAATGGTCGCAGGTGTCCTCAGTTCAACCCTTACGATGGCCAGTAATGTCACGAGCAGGATCTCAGCTTATCGGTGGCTAAGACCAGCCGACGTGGGATGACACAGCATGAGATGCAGTCAATCCCAAAGGAACATTCGTTCCCTGCCCTCAGGATCAATCGACCCCATGCACGTGAGGAACACTTCACGAGTACTGGTACGTCGCTTACCGTATGCAAGAGTGGCAATGTTTACTCCTATGAGGGGTCAAACAGCACAAGCGAGACCAAGGCGTGACGGCATCTCAAGTGGTGTTCTGTGTGACTACCAAGCAACCAACCTCCCCGAGACCTTTGTCACTATTCTCGCCCCGCACACTCAATAAGTAGGGACGAAGACATCTGTCGCAGAAGTCCTGACAACAGAACAACTTACTATTTTCTTGTATAACAGAACCCTCCCGTGAGGATCCAAACGACAGGGACAGCAGTACAATTAAAATGCAACTCCTGGAAGGAACGTACTTCCTGCCCAATTTGCAACGGACAGTGAGTGAAAGACATGCGGTACGCAGTACAGGTAAACGGTAAACCGTCCAAGCTCTAATTTATTCAGAGCTCATACTCACCTTTGGTCTGGTGGGATTTATATGATTGCTTTGCTTGGTTACAAAATTATGCTCTGGTGCAGCAATGGGAGCGAAGAAGGTTGGGTGCTAACGAATGGGGAAAAATAGGCTCTCATGTAGCCATAACCGATGATTAAACACACTTTTCGTTAGAACTGGTTTAGATTTACAGAGGCAAAGACAGCCAAACGGCGTGCCATGGACAGTGGACGAGAAAATGGTCATGGTTGTAGGTAATGTCGGTCAATGGACAAATGGAAACAACCGCATTTAACATGTCGTCGCATAATTGTATCGTTTTAGAAGTTAGTTCAAAAGCACATTGGCGGTAATGCGAGTATATAGAAACAAATTGGTTCAGAACCCATAGGTGGTAATCATCATTTAGTTATAAAAAAGGGAGGAATGTGAGAAATTTGGTTTCCGGCTGCGTTGGACTGCGAAACTTTCGGAGCACTCCGAATTCCTCGGATAGACGGTGCCTGGGATAGACGGTGCAAGGCTACCTGACAGCTGACTTTTAATGACAAGCAGACGCCAGTGGTGAGTCTGTTCTGTCTCTGTCTGTCTTTCCCTACCTCCCCCCTCTCTCTCTCTCTCTCTTTCTTTCTTTCTCTCTCTCTCCCTCCCTCCCTCTCTCTCTCTCTCTCTCTCTCTCTCTCTCTCTCTCTCTCTCTCTCTCTCTCTCTCTCCCTCTCCTCCCTCCCCATGCATACATTATGGTGCGCGCGGCTCGGGACAGCCGACGCCCGGCAGGCTCTGCTCTGAAGGACGCCGTGTCCTAAATATGAGGCTATTATGTATGCGTGCCAGCGCGGCGACGCCATGAATGCTTTTAGTGCGTTTGTCGTAACCTTGTGGAACAAATAATGATTTAACGTTATCTTTGGAGCGATTTTAGACTTAATTCCTACATACTTCTAAAAGTACCGCAGCTTGCAATAAATTTGGTAGAATTATGAGACGTGGGGATCGGGGAAGGGTGACTTTACTCCTATTCACAGTACTAGCACAGGCGCACGGAGCCCTGCATTCTGCAATGACATGCAGGCAATGAACGTTGGAGTCGAGCCGTGACGCTCGAACCAATGGGCGACCAGCCGGAGATGCGCTCAGGTTTTGCTCTTCACCCTGGAAGGAGATGGACGGTGCAATGGTGGTCCGTCATCGATTACGACCAGTCCAGATCTACATATGTACATATGCTGGGTGCATCAGCTCAGGCGTCGGGTGTGGCAATGATTAAGCGCCACCTTCCAACGGTAACATCGTCTAATTCAATCATCTCTCAACTTCTGTCAGTTTCGTCCATGACATCCAGTCAGGTGATAAAAGAGCAGTGGACAGTATCAACGGACAGGTGGTAACTGGTTAACCTTTCGCGAGTCGCGATGGAGGCGCGACAGGGGTGACATATCGTGCATATCTTGCGATGGAGACGTAACAGTGACGGGATACCGGGCAGTGTTGCCAATCGGGTCTAGCAAGACCTGGTGGAAATGTGAAGGCAAAAGGTAAAAGGTCGTCAATCTTTACGGCGTTGGTAAATATATATAGGTAAAACGGTGTGATAGTGATTAGATATTAGATAGACTTTTTAACGAGTTCTACGAGCGGTTTTAGGAATATCTATAACTGGAATGAATGACATGTTATCTACGAAAGCGTAACATGGCTGAAGGTGGTAGTTGATCGGCGAACTAATCTGTTCTCCATTCCCTATGTATATAGTGTGGAAAACTTCGTGACCGGCCGTCCTCACATCGCCACTCCGAGCAGCGGAGCCGCCCGGACTCGGAGAGCGCGGCCAAGGTTGCGTCGGCCTGACGGCAACGCCGGAGGCATAGACACGGCACGACGGAGCTGCACCTCTGGACCAGTCGACCACCGAAGACAGCGCGAACCAAGGCCAAGAGAACACGGCGGCCGGACGACGGTGCCCGAGGCAGGAGTGTGCCGCCCGGCCCGAGCGGTGGGGCGTGTGACGTCACGAGGCGCGCCCGGGGTGGGGACTGCGTCGGGGCTGGGCTGCTAAGAGCCTGAGGCTACCCGGCCCCTGGTCCACTCGTCGACGACAAGATGGCGGTGCCGTGTAGCTCCTCCTCCCGACGGAGGGCTGGGGAGGAGGCGAGGTTGGCCGTGACCGAGTGATATAAAAAGCGTGTGTTCGGGAGTTCGGGGCTTCACTTCCTTTCTCTTGGGAGCTCTCGCTCATTCGTGGTGGTGACGCCGCTCGCGGCTGACGTCTCGACACTTCTCTCACAATGTAAGTACCTGGGGCCTATCTTCCACCCAGTTGGAGGTCTCTGACTGAATTCTTGCACTGCCCTAGTCGCGCCCTTGGCTAGCTAACCGGCGGAGCGAGAGGGTTTGAGCCTGACTTCGGATCAAGACTCGGCTGTGGTCGGAGATATGTCTCAGGCACAGACACACACATATACACACACTGGCGTTGATAACAGTAATTTAAGATTTGGCCGCGGTACTGTGAACTGGGAACTGTGACAAGAGCGACAGGTTGGTTTACATGTCACTGTGAGTCGTGACTGTGAGACACGGTCTTTGGGACTTGACTCATTCCATTTCGGCTCTTCCGCTTGACTTATTTGGCTACTATATGAGTCAGTCCCACCCCTTTGGCAATATCGAATCGGTGTTATGATTTGGCTTGGTCATTGTTTCGGTTTTTGTTTCGGCACTTTGGCTATATTCACTTTAGCAGTGCACGGTTACCGTGACATTGCCCGTTTTCTGGCTCTTTTTGTTTGAATTGTTCGCTTTTATTTATTTCGGCCTTTTCAATTACAATATATATTTAATATGTATACCTTCTACGTTCTTTCTCGAGGTTGGAAATGATTGTGGAAACGCTGGCAATATGATGATTCGGACACGAACGGGTTTGTGGGACACATGGTTTTTGGTCGATCAGAATACCCCTAGACAACGGCTAAAGGATTGTTGAGTGTTAAGACGATACCCCTAGACAACGATGAGTAGGATTGTGCAGATGACACAGATTAGAATACCCCTAGACACACGAGGAATATTAGCAGAAGCTACCACAACAGCCAGTAGGCGGGCCTGAATCCATCCTTTCACCCATCCTTTACCCACTCTACATCCTCATCCTTCTCCCAGTCATCCTTATCCTTGTCCCCATCCCAAACACTACTTATAAATTCACATCTGCCAGAAGCTACCCGAGACTTCAATGTCGTCCATTTCCTTGTTTCGGACACCCTGTATCTTTCTTCGGTAGAACCGTTTCGACGGCCTGTGGCGGCGCCACCAGATCTACACCAGCGGCGAGGAGCTGATCGGACTGGAGCACAAGGAGTACCCCATCCTCGGGCAGATCAAAAAGGAGCTCAACCTGCTCCAGAAACTGTACAGGTGGGACCAGGCGCTGACAATTGTCCGACTGATAACGATAGTCCGTGAAAGATTCATGTGCTTTACGCGGCATTTCCGTAAAACGCTAGAAAGTGCTGCTTACCTGAAAGTGCTGTATAAACCCGTCTGCCATGAAAATTTAACAACCGCCGTTTTTATTGTCAGTTGTGTTCTGGTGATGTCGAGATGATGAGATTTTGGTGGTGTGTGAGATTAATGAATGCATGCTGGCCACGTCGAAGAGTTTCGAAGTTCTGAAGAAAAAAAATATTGATATTGGCACCAGCTACTGCAATGCCATTAGAGCGTCATCCTCACACCCTGTCCGTGCCAATAACAAACCAACCTTCTATTTTCAGACTATATAACGAGGTGATTGACCGAGTAAGCAGCTACTACGAGATCCTCTGGGAGGAGGTCAACATCGAGGATATCAACAATGAGCTCATGGAGTTCCAAAACAGGTTCGATATTGACATAAGGCGTGACTTGGACCTCGAATCAACGGTTCAATTAGTCAAATCAAGGAGCCGCGTCAACCAGATGGAATCACTACCTGACAACTGTCTAAAAATTGATATAATTTAAATCGTATGACCTTGCGAGCCTTTGACCACTTTCAAATACAGCTGCAAACATTGTTCAAATTTGCATAATCCGTTAGCATGTATGCAATTATACTGAATGCCGGTACAACTGCCGATAGGTTTTTCACGCTTCGTAACACTCACGCCCACAGATGTCGGAAGCTGCCCAAGGGCCTGAAGGAGTGGCCGGCGTTTAACGCGCTGAAGAAAACAATCGATGACTTCAACGACATGTGTCCGCTGATCGAGCTGATGGCCAACAAGGCGATGAAGCCGCGTCACTGGCAGCGTCTCTCGGAGGTCTCCAAGTACCAGTACAATGTGGAGAGCGACGGCTTCTGCCTCAAGGACATCCTGATGGCGCCGCTGCTGCAGTACAAGGAGGACATCGAGGTGCGTCCTTCGACTGATGACTGATTATTTTTGTTGGAACATTTGAGATGCCCTCATCGTGCATCATGAAGAAACAAATTCAAGCCACCCAAACTTAGTTCGGTATTTACTGCATGGGATCAAGAAATTACGGCAATTTTCCGTTAAGCATGTCTGATTCAGCGCTCTACATCCATCGATTTTATGGGATTTTATATCGATTTTATATGTGTATCCGTCCAATAGGTTACGCTCTCCTCCCTCTAACCTCTAACCCTCTCCCCGCGGTCGACAGGACATCTGCATCTCGGCGGTGAAGGAGCGCGACATCGAGGCCAAGCTGCGTCAGGTCACCACCGAGTGGTCTGCCCAGGAGCTCAGCTTCATGACGTTCAAAAGTCGCGGCGAGCTGCTGCTGAGGGGCGATAACACGGCGGAGATTATCGGTCAGCTCGAGGACAGTCTGATGGTGCTCGGATCGCTGCTCTCCAACAGGTGATACTGAGTTGTGTGGGACGGGTGAATCCGCCCCAGGGCGGTGCTCCGTCTCTGAATGATAAAAATCCTATCACCACTTTGTTTCGCATGACGTGTCAATACAGATGTGCTGAACCACATCCAGTTCATGAGCTTCCATTTTGGCTCCTAAATCCGGAGCTAGGTTTGTGCTTCACCATCTCATCAAAGTGTTTCGACCGCAGGTACAATGCGCCGTTCCGTAAGCAGATTCAGAACTGGCTGGCCGACCTGTCGAACACGAACGAGGTTCTGGAGCGGTGGCTGTTCGTGCAAAACCTCTGGGTCTACCTGGAAGCGGTGTTTGTTGGGGGTGACATCGCCAAACAGCTGCCCAAAGAGGCCAAACGGTGAGCGCGGCTCCGGAAGGACCTGGGTGTCAGTGTCAGTGTGTCCTCATTGAGGACAATGAGTGTCCTCATTGAGGAGTCACTCCTCAAAACGGACAGTTCAAACAGGCTTCCGGTATGCACTGCAGTGTGGATACCGTTGGAATTTTGAGGGACTTTCCGCTTAGTTTAGCCAGCCGCGTGCGTCTATATATTGTGGCTTCAAGGCTAATTAGTGGAGCTATTACAGCGGGGTCTAATTTAACTTGTGATTATTCCAGCTTCGGGTTCCACTTAACACGCAAATTCATTCGTTACATGATTTGTAATTCAACTTTTATGAATTTTACCGTCTGCATACCGTCTAGGACAGGTGCCATGTTTCGTTTGAATCTCGTGTTCCACACAATAGTAGGAGCATTTTGATGGATCGGAGTTGACGATGCTGCGTTGCGTTTGCAGGTTCTACATAATCGACCGTTCGTGGCAGCGGATCATGCACCGGGCGCACGAGGTGCCGAACGTGGTCAGCTGCTGCGTGGGAGAGGAGTCGCTGAAGCAGCAGCTGCCGCACCTGCAGGAGCAGCTCGAGCTCTGTCAAAAGTCCCTCTCAGGGTCAGTCTTTGTCACTGTTGGCGTTTTTTTTTTTATAGCCGTTGTATGGAATATGAATGAATGTCACATGAGAAATATGGGCTTAATTGCTGGTATTTGAGGCTGGATGACAACCTTACAGTTTTCCTTTGTATTGTATTTACCCGCTTTGTCATCCATTTGCATTTGGTTTTGTTTTGTTGGGCCGCCCGCATGGGCTAAAGCTACCTGTCCAGCCCGGACCCAAGGGTTGCGGAGTGGGGTTGCGGAGGACTTGACTATCCTGAGTATGGAAACGACTAAACGGGTGATTGTCATCCATTACCGTCAACACTCAACTTTTAACTTTCCATTGTTTCCATCTCTCCAGCTATCTGGAGAAGAAGCGCGTGCTGTTTCCTCGTTTTTTCTTCGTCTCGGACCCGGCCCTGCTGGAGATCCTCGGCCAGGCCTCCGACTCTCACACCATCCAGAGCCACCTAATGAGCATCTTTGACAACACAAAGTCGGTCAAGTTCCACGACTCAGACTACGATAAAATACTGGCCGTCATCTCCAGCGAGGGAGAGACGATCCACGTGAGTGGCTCCAGGGCAATTTGGGAGGGGGGGGGGGGGCTTGGGAGTGTCGGACATCAGAAAACG
Source organism: Amphibalanus amphitrite (assembly GCF_019059575.1). Classification (NCBI taxonomy): domain Eukaryota; kingdom Metazoa; phylum Arthropoda; class Thecostraca; order Balanomorpha; family Balanidae; genus Amphibalanus; species Amphibalanus amphitrite. Next base: position 456,381 of record NW_024881839.1, read on the forward strand.
GAGTGTTCAAATGACTGTGCTAGCAGAAACAATCGTTAGTGCATTGGTCTTCAAAATTAAGTGATAGTTTAGTGATTAAATTAAGGTCTAGCTGTGTGATTTGCCAGCCTCAATTAACTCGGTACGTAACGGTCATTTTTATTGGAAACATTTTAGGAGCTAGACGACTAGACGGAGTCGAATTCGGAGTCGACACGAAAGATCCATCGACTCTGTAGTCCTGTTTCCCGTGGCTCGAGACATCTTTTAGGAGCTCGTCAAAAAGGCACGTCGATTGTGCACCTATCCTTCTTTTTAAATCGTCACATTATTTCTGCATATCCACCCTTGTGTTTGGCTCTTGCATGACCCGTCCCCGGACCCTCTCGCCTCCGTCTGCGGCAGCTGGAGAAGCCGGTCCGGGCCGATGGTAGCGTCGAGGTGTGGCTGATGAGTCTGCTGAAGATGGCCCAGCAGTCGCTTCACGCCATCATACGACAGGCGCACTTTGTCCTGCAGGACGCCACCATCAACGTGCTTAACTTCCTGGACAGCTTCCCGGCCCAGGTGAGGGACGCACAGAGCTCGGACTCTTGATGTTTTCTTCTAGGAGCTACTTCATTGCTCTATCGGTAGCATAACATTATCTTCATCGGGTTTCCTGAGGTATAGGAAAAATGGCATGTCTAGCGTGTTTCCTCGGAGCGTGAAACTGAAATGCACATTATCACGTCACGGCAAGGAGTCATGAACCACATGTTTGGCGTGGGTTTAATACGTTTTATTGGCCCCCAAAGCCGACATTTGTTAGTTGCTGGGATTTGCGGTAGATTGTGAAACAGCTGATAAATCAGCAGCGTCACATCAGCTTGCAAGTCGTTGTATCGGACGAATCAGTTGAATGGTGTTTCAGGTGGGCATCCTGGGAATCCAGATGATCTGGACCCGGGACGCCGAGATGGCGCTGGGCCAGGCCCGGTTCGACCGGAAAATCATGTCCGACACCAACAACAGGTGGGCCAGGCTCGGAATTCACCGACCGATTTATATATGGCTATTGATCGTAAGGTGCTTCAGATTCCTGTGCAGTTCTCTTTTCGTTACCGGAAGCCAATAAATTGATTTAGAGAGTAACAACATTTCGCATAATATTTGAAATTAAAAAATGAGCTTCTTTGAATGAAGAGACGAGACTTTGAAGAAATGAGACTCTGGCGATGTGTTCCAGGAGAAAAATGCGTTAAGTCACGATTATCTAAAAGCTAATCAATTTACCTTCCGAGGAATCCATTCGTGCCTATTACGGTTCTCGCCATCATTCTGTGAGCCCTATTCCGTGCTGCAGGTTCTTGGAGCTGCTGAATCTCCTGATTGACCGGACGGCGGCCGACCTGACGCGCATGGAACGGACCAAGTACGAGACGCTCGTCACCGTGCACGTCCACCAGAGGGACATCTTCGACCACATGGTCAGTTCGTACAGACGGAAACCATGCTCAACAGCTGCACTGGTGGAATTGTTAAACGACCTTTTATCTTACTTATCATGTTGATAAACGTTTACTTGATAAACAGACATAACCCTAAGCAGGCTGCTTGTATAATTGATTAAAAGATGAAATAAATCACAGTGACAGTCAGCCGCGCCACGCAGTTATGGTCACTTTGCTGGTCAGTGGTTAATGATGCTGGTAGGAATTAACCTTATCCATTCGCTGCACCAATATTGACAGTGCCTGCACACCTCCCGCCTTCTACACAGTGCCGACTGCAGGTGAAGGCGGTCACGGACTTTGAGTGGCTGAAGCAGTGCCGGTTCTACTTCAAAGACGACCTGGACCAGACCAGGATCTCCATTACCGACGTACACTTTGTTTACCAGAACGAGTTTCTGGGCTGCACGGAGCGACTGGTGATCACGCCGCTTACAGACAGGTGAGGGCCGCGTGTACTATAGCTGTGATGCCTAACTATGTCTCGGTGCTGCAAAGGCCCGTCTGCTGAGGTCTAACGACGATTCTTTGGTCAACTCGCGCTAGCATATCCACTCTTTTTACGTACGTTAAAGCCAGATCCATCATCGCCTCGGTCTAGCCGAACCCCTGACTGTCGCCCCCCCCCCCCCCCCCTCTCCTGTCCAGGTGCTACATCACCCTGGCTCAGGCGCTGCACATGTCCATGGGCGGCTGTCCGAACGGCCCGGCCGGCACCGGCAAGACCGAGACGGTCAAGGATATGGGCAAGACGCTCGGCAAGTACGTAGTCGTCTTCAACTGCTCGGACCAGATGGACTTCCGCGGCCTGGGGCGCATCTACAAAGGCGAGTGGGCCTCAAACGCGACGCCCGGCGTTTGTTGTTACTGTCATGGTCTTCGTGCTGTATTATTTTTTTTGTGATAGTCGTAATCGTAGAGTGGAGTCTCGTCAAACGAGTGCGGTCAGAGACAGGAACCACGTAGAAAACACCGACAGAGAAAACACACGAGGTAATATTTCAAACGACACCCGTTATCAGCTACGTACTCGGGCCAAGTAGTCCGTAGGACTGCGGCACTGCGAAACCGGGCGGATACCCGGTTGGAATACGGATTCCGCGCGTTTGACACATGTTTACAGTACACATGTTTATAGTACTGAGATTACGGAGGCATGTAGGTACCATGATCATCACTTGGAGCTCTTTCTGGCACCAGTAACATCCATCAGCACTCCTCTTTCCCACACGGAGACTTAAATGGAAACTGAGAAACAGCATCCATCCTTCACCATTTCCTATTCATGCGATTCAATCAGCGGTTGCTTTCGAAGTACATGTAGTCGACGAGGAACAGCGCGCCGAGCAGGAGCGCCTTCAGCTCGGCGTCGAGTCCGACGGGGAAGGTGAGCTCCAGCGTGTCGGCGTCGGTGAGCAGCTCGCGCGCCAGGCCGCCCCACTGTTTGGTGATGGTGCCCAGCTGCTGGGATCCGTCGGCCGACTCCACTGTGAACTTTACGTCCCGGCAGAGCGCCAGAGGGCAGCGGGGGCCGCGCACGGTCAGCGCCAGCTCGCCGTCCGGCCGGTGGAGGGTGAGGTGGGGCCGCAGACAGGCGCGCTGCTCAGTGACGGCGCCCAGCGGCCGGCCGTCTGCGGCGCTCACCTCCAGCCGCTGCATGCAGCACGGGCTGCAGCAGCCGGTACAGCGCAGCGGCCGCCGCAGGTGCAGCACCTCGCGCCGCTGTTCGTCCAGCACCAGCAGCTGCAGCGCGCGCAGCGGGCCGCAGCACATGCGCAGCCAGCAGCTGCTCCGCTCGGCGGCGCGGAACAGCGGCGCAGCGCCCTCGGCAGTGTGCACCGTGTAGCGGTTGTTGGTCTCCCAGCCGGTGACGGCCTCCCAGAGCTCCAGCTGCTGCTTCACTAGTAGACGGTCCAGCGGCACGAGCGGCTCCAGGCCGGGCGGCGCGGCCGGCGGACGGCCGAACCCATCCGACATCGGGCCGGCGTCTTCTGTCGCACCGGGCTGTAAGACCGGCCGAGTCCGAATACAACGGGTGACTCCGAGCAGCTCTGCTCGCGGTCCTGCTACACTGGCTCCGTTCTTTGGCACTTGCTGATTTCTTTCAGAGGGACCTCGTTTTCGGGGAATCTTCTGGATTTTTCCCAATGGTTCAATGAGTCATTTAATACTATCTGGTCTAGTTCTCATTGACTTACTAACTTGGTTTTATTGACTCGCTGACTTCGATCTGACAGATTCACTGCACCGATTGGCGATTTCGCCAACACTGAGCCGCTAAATGCAACGCGAAACTCCAACACTGCTCCAACCTGCATCACCAACGGCAATGACGGTCAATGGTCGTGGGCCGGTGATCTTGGCTTTGCCTTGATGAAATATTGGCCAATCGGTCCGGTCAAATGTTTCAAATTAGGTCAATAAACAAATTAAATTTTAATACTGCACGCATGCAGCTATTCTTCGAGCGGGTCTTCTAACTTCGAACTTTCCAAGCAAACTATCGGGTATCATTGTCGATCCAGTCTTGACGAACATCACAAGCTTGAAGCTACATTTATACGCTACCGCTACGCTGCCATGATTTTCTCACTGGTAGCAACCTATTATTTCGTGACATATGATGAGGATAATACATAAAGACGTGTGCCCGAGAACCAAAGACGAACGACTGAACAAAGTAGCGTGTGAAAAGATGAGGTCCCGCCGAGATTTGAACTCGGATCGCAGGATTCAGAGTCCTGAGTGCTGACCGTTACACCACGGGGCCGATGGCAGTTGGTTCTTTAGAGGTCATCAAATCTAACTTGGATTGTAGGTAACTGATGTATGTCTGATGGATATCGCATTTCTAGAATATATTTTTTTTTTGCGTTATCTTAAAGACCATTTGTTGTAACTGCGCATTCCTGTTTATATTCTTGAGAGCTTCACCTGTTTATGATCTGGTGCTTTGGTTGCACCTTTTGTGGGTAGATGTCGCCCTTGTACGACAACTCGCAGATGGCAGCACTATCGACGTCAAATCGTGGCAAGAACCCGAGCCCCAGGCAGCAGTCAAGTCTTGAGAAACTAGCAAGGCTTCTTAGTCACCCCTCCGTCGTTTCCATCCTCAGGATGTTCAAATCCTCTTCCACGCCGCAACCCTCGTTCTGGGCTGGACAGGCAACTTTATCTCATGCGGGCTGCTCCCTTGGAGCGGCACTGCTGCTCCCAAGAGCGCACCCGTAGCCCGGGGTGCAGAGAGTACCTACTTGAGGGGCTGGTCGGCCTGTCCATTCGGACGAGCTCAGCCCTGGCGACTCTCTACGGTGTGTGCCCAGACCAATGTCTCCCCTTCATTCCTATCATCCTTCCGGCTCTGAAATGGTCTTGTCAGAATGAAAGGCCTAACCCAACAAAACAAACACACAAACAAAAGCTTCTTAGTATGCGATTTGGTATCATTATATATGCACTGCTGGTGTCATGTTATCCCTCATGCGTTCCTCAGTATGTTCTGCTAAGGCCTGGGTCGCGCTCACACGGCGATGGAACGCTCAGACTTCTGCTGTGCGCCGCTGACTGACACCTCTGTCCCTCCGCCCCGGCAGGTCTGTGCCAGTCCGGCTCGTGGGGATGCTTCGACGAGTTTAACCGGATCCAGCTGCCGGTGCTGTCTGTGGCCGCCCAGCAGGTGGCCGTCATACTCAACGCCAAAAAGGAGCACAAGAGACACTTTGTCTTCACCGACGGCGACGAGATCTCCATGAACCACGAGTTCGGCATCTTCTTGACCATGGTATGTTCGCACATCAACTGTGAAAAGTTAGCCAGCTGTGGTCTGTGTGTGACTATATCCCACGAGTGTTGGCACCTCACCTTCCATGCACGTCTCCCGTCCGTCCACCGCTGCTGACGCAGAGTCCCAGCTGTTCATCATTGTTTCAGTTTACACGCCGCCCTGATATCTGAGCTCCTTCACGCCTGACAACGCACAAAATCCCAGCTATGTCGACTTCTGTCATCCCACAGGGTAACTAGTGACATATTCTGACTCATCTCCACAGAACCCCAGTTACGCCGGTCGTCAGGAGCTGCCGGAGAACCTCAAGATCCAGTTCCGGAATGTGGCGATGATGGTGCCCGACCGTCAGATCATCATCCGCGTCAAGCTGGCCTCCTGCGGCTTCCTGGAGAACATCACGCTGGCCAGGAAGTTTTTCACGCTCTACAAACTGTGCGAGGAGCAGCTCACCAAACAGGTGCGATATGTGAATGTTATACTTCAGCCAATAAAGTTTGGAGTGATGCCTTGAATCGGAGATGGATAATTATAAATGTGAATATACAATATACATCTACTCGAGTGGAGAGAGCGTCGCCGTCGTCAGCTCGCCGATCAGCCTCATTGTACGCTTTTCAGGGTTACATAAAACGGATGCATCTTTGCTACCGAGTGCATAATGCGTCCCAGTAAGATAATTATTTGCCGGGTACCAAATGGGAGATTATGCAATGCTACATATATGTTATAAGTGGCGCTAACCCGCATGTCACCGAGCTCCACAATCCATGTCTAGTGGTGGCTGACGAAAGTGAAGATTAGATGTCTTGGTGTAGCTTCTCCTATATTATCCCCAATCCATTTTACGCCTCTGTGTCCAGGTGCATTACGATTTCGGCCTGCGTAACATCCTATCCGTGCTGCGAACGCTGGGAGCTGCCAAACGGAAAAACTCCAAGGACTCTGAGTCGACGATCGTGATGAGGGTGCTGCGAGATATGAACCTCTCCAAACTGATCGGTAAGCGTCGTATGAGCGGTCAGTGTCGAGTATGACGTCTTGTCGGTCAAGTAGTTCGGTCAGTGTCGGTATGTTGGTCTGTTAGGTCAGTGCGACTTCGGCTGGTCAGTATGTAGTTAGTGGAAGTGGAATGGTGTGAGATATAAGTAAAAAGGAGAGATGCCTTTTAGTTAGCAAAGTGACTGCTTACTTATTTTAGTTGCACTTTTCATGCATAAGACGTCTTCTCTAAATTGCTCATGCACAGCTTATTTTTCCATTCAATCGCCAATGTTGAATTCAGGTGACCTGACCAACCGAAGTGAGTTAGGCCAACACTCACACCCACACCATGAACCCGTCGACATCTCTCCCACCTCTCACGCCTTGCAGACGAGGACGAGCCTCTGTTCCTGTCTCTAATCAACGACCTGTTCCCGAACATGGCGCTGGAGAAGGCCGGCTACCCGGACCTGGAGACGGCCATCGCTAACGAGACAGCACGCGAGGGACTCGTGGCGCACCCGCCCTGGACGCTCAAACTCATCCAGGTGAGCATCGGGAATGATGGGATTGGGCTGTCTGACGCCGGCTACGTCTGTTACTCAATGCGTGCTTTTTGGATGTGCATTTGTGTACGCCGTACGGGAACGTAGGGAAGGATCAGTTTACATAGTTGTAGATGTCGCGGCGAGCGCTAGCGAGCTAGATGACGCTGCAGGCAAAGGGTAGGCATTTTGTCGGATGGGTGGGGTGGAGTGGCACTAAAATACAGTTTACTGGTTGATATTTCGTCATTATATTATATTTATTGAATATCGCGACTATTAAAGGGACCATCCCACCTTAACATTAGTTTTGAGTTGAGATAGCCAAGTTTGCGGCCAGGCTCAGAAACCACCATTTATCCTGGTCGCAACCCCCGTAGCTTTATGGTGTTCAAGAAATTTCTTCCCTTTACTTGCAGGGTGGGACCAGCTTAGTCCCTATCTCTTAACCATTAGCGGTTTTTTGATGACGTCAGCAGTCATTTCAACGCCCGCCATTCCTTGAACCCGAGTTTTGCTGACCTTGAGCTCCCTTTTTTATCAACGTGAAATCCGTCGTCGGCGCTGAGAAAGCCTATTGCTTTTCATTTTAATTTGAATATTAGAAGATACCCACCACTGGAACTTGGACTGATATTATACCAAGGCCGAAGATGATCAAGCTGCCTGCTATATCTGGAGCTTGGTGTTCAACTTCAACATGGAATAAAAAACAAAATATCAAAGCAAACTGGATATGGTACTGCAAGTTAAAGTCCAAAGAAATTTGAAGAGCTGACAATTGACATTAATAATTTTCCTGCAAGGTTTCCATATGGAGATCACAGTCACACCATGAAGAAATATTTTTGATGTTAACAGTTGAAAGGGGATTTATCTTCCAGTTTTGACGAAAGACGCTGCTGACTGTCTTTGGAAAAGGATGTCGGCATGAGGTGTAATTGTGCTTGTGAAGTGGTTATAACTGGTCTTTTCACAGTATTAAATTAAATGTGCCATTGCAGCCAAGTGTGTTATCATGTAAGGTAAAATCAAAACTACAATGTTGGTTTTACGAGCATTGAGAAGGCTGGTAGGTAACACCTGCCTGTGCTCGTAAATCATGCTGCCAGAGTATTCTAAATTAATTTTATCATACACTTTTGTTGTCCAGAATGGTTGCACTATTGTTTGGTATCATATTACTCCATGTAAATATGGTAGTGTAAAGTCTGACCAACATGTTACCAGATTTGAAGCTGTTACGTTACCTAAGTACCTGTTTTTTACTGGCGTGGTGAATGTCACCTGGATTTTGTTTTGAGGTGCAGACCTAGTAACTCTGACTACATGGGTTTGAAGCTATTATCTATTCTGTTTTTACTGGCCTGGTGAATGGCGACTGATGTTGTCCGTGGATGGCACTGAAACAAATTTTGAGTGTTTTGTACAGTGTTTTAATACAATGCTGAGGGCTGAAAGTTGTCTTGTTTAGAGTGGTGAAAGTTCAGGATATGCCAGCCACCATGGTGGGTCAGAGTTAAATGTGTTGCAGTCAGTTCGGCTTCGGCAAGCACACGGATGGGCATACGCATCAAGACCTGCTCTGCCATACTTTCAGCCAATTTTACCTAGGTAAGTCTTTTCTTTTTTCTGCCAAAAGCTATGACATTGTGAATTTCAGCACTGTGGCCTGTGTGTAGCTTTCAGGAAAGCAATTCTAAATAAAGCTCTGATAAAGTGCAAAATCAGCAATGCAGCCTCTATTACATTTTCTACAACATCTTACTTGTTCCTTGCATGGAGAGAAAAATGCAATGTTATGAATTCGTTTATTCACATAATTTGACAAGCATGCAGTTACCTGCTACTATCACTGCACAAAACAGAGCAGAAAACATCAGTTGATCAAACACAAGACATAACAGAAGTTTACAACATAGGGCTCCCGAACCTGCTTCCTCCCACCACAGTTGATGCCATTTCCTAGCTTGGCTTGATGTGAGCACTGAATAGCTGCTTTGTCTAATTACAGCTCACTACCATTCAACTTAAACTACTCTCTTTAAAGTAAGAGTGAGAGCGTTCAGTGTTCATAGCAGCTCGACAGACGACAGACAACAAACATCTTGACAAACCAACCAGTATTTGATTTGGCTAATGATTTATGTGCTTGTTGTATCATGGCCAAACTACTTTAACAGCAATAATCCCTGTTTCATCTTGATCTTGCTTTTATTTCCATTTGAACTCAGATCTTGAAACAATCATCTGAAGTGATATCAGATACTGGCTTCTGTTTCTCTTGAAAGCAAGTTAAAACAACAATGATAAACTAAGGCAGGAGGTGTGAGTTGTGGCAGTAGATTTTTGATTCAACATATGTCAACCTAATATTGCTTGAGACCTCTGTGACAGACAAACAAATATTTATAGTTTTTTGATAGTTTGGATTCTTGGCTTGATTTAGCAGATCAGCTGTGAACCTTGACTTTGAAATCACATAAATGTCATGGTACCCGAACGAATCCTCGCATGACATTTCTTCGTAGCACAATTTTTCGTCCGCATTTCTTCGTCTACAAATATTCGTCGGTGCATTTATTTGTCCCTCAATGCTTACTCTTGCATATATTTGCGTTGAAGAAGAAATGCGAGCCGATTTACATATACCCTGGTGCGAGACAAAGTAATGCGATAGGTACGAATAAATGCCCTGACGAAGATTTGCAGACGAAGAATTGCGATACGAAGAAATACCATAAGAATTGTCCTGGAATCCTTTATTGGCCATCATATATTGACCTTGATAAGATAAACGCATCATTCGCGCAATATTTGTCGCACTTTGATACCAAACTATTGCTTCCAAATGCCGACGTAAAGAAAACCTTTATGTGACGTCATAGAAACAGCGGATTTCCCAAAAAGTAAACAAAAATAAAAGTCTTATATCTCGAAAACGGGTGAATATTTTCCGGTAAAATTTGGTAGATGTTCATTTTCGCTCTTTGTGATTCACGCTACATCACTTTTATGCCAATTCATTAACTTTTTTGAAGGTGGGAGGGTCCCTTTAAATAAAAATGGGCACAGTATGAGAGAAAGACTAAAAAAAGTGAGGCTTGACTCTTCTTGTTATGAGAACTCATGGGGCACAACTCGTCGCGCCGCTGGTGTAGTGGTATCATGCAAGATTCCCATTCTTGCGACCCGGGTTCGATTCCCGGGCGGCGCACGAGTTTTCTCACTCCATCAACTCGTCCTGCTTAGATCTGCCGAGGACCCCATTCACTAGTCACTACACGGCAGATCGATGCATGCCCGCCTTCCGTTCAATACTCAATTCCTGACATGACTTTCTGGTTCCACTGTTTGTAGGGGCATTCCACGATAGATCGACCAAAACACCCTCATATTTTATTTTTTGCTTAAAATTGGTCTAATGGGTTGTGATGGGCGGGGAACCCAGCTGTGGCAAGGATTTTTTTCTTCGAACAACGGTTTCCGAGATATAGCCTCGGGCAGTTCCTGGAGGTCACGCTGCAACCCTATGTTTGGCGGCTTATAACTCAGAAACTATTTGTTTTCTATGGTAAAAACTTTATATGGTTCAACTCGCAATCAACCAAGAAACGTTTTGGCTATCTCGGATTTTCGATTTTTGAAAATTTTGATCACGTGACATCTTGACTAGAGGTCTGCACCGGCCGGCTGCAGCCGCGGCTGGCTGCAGCCCCACGGCTGTGGGCCGGGGCGGCTGCAAATATCTCCAAGAACACGGCTACGGCTGTGGCCACGGCTGTGAGATTTCAAGCTCAATCTTAAGTACTCAAATATAAAATTTTAAATCCTTAATCTTACATTCTGATAAGCAGCCTAGCCTGTAAAAATCATGCAAAGGATGCCCAGCAATATTGAAAGTGGTGAAGCCTTTGAAAACCTGTAATGGTTTTACCATTTGCTGTAGAAGAGTTTGCACTCTGGTACAGAATACTAATTATAGGCACCAATTGTTCCTTCATCATCAATAGCTTGACAGTTTCAGAAAATGCAACATGTTGCTGTCACATCCCCCTCAAATCAATCTCAATCTTACCTGGTCATTAGGAGAGCACCTTACAGCTATTGAAGATGAGCGTTCAATAATTCTTTCAGGTAATAGAAAAAGAAATCACGCCTAGGTAAAGGCAGGTAAAGGCTTCATAAAATATTATCTAAAATAACTCTTAGATGTACTTCTGGATTTTCGGCAAGTCCAATTACATAATATAAAACTGGCGCTTTATGTTCTAACTGGCGTGTGAGTGACCGCTAACAGAAAATGCTGATCAACGAAGCCAATGGAATTAGATTATAAGTGAGTATGAACCTTATTTACGGTTAATTCACATGATGGTGGAAACCCTGAACACGTAATTCACATGACGGTGAAAACCCTGAACACAATATTTCTTACGCGAGCTGTTGATTTTACTAATATAATGACGTCTTCCTCTAAAAATGTAAAAATTTGATAATTGATATTTGTTTGAGAGCAAATTTTTAACTGTATAGCATTATTATTGATTAATTATGATTTCTATGGCTGTTTATGGTGACACAAAACAATTTATTGCCACTTCTTTGCTTTTTACGTCATTTGACTCAAGTAAAATTTTTGATTGAAAGAGCAATCGCACGTCCTTGGGGATTTGAGCGAAGATCATTATTTGGAAAAATCAAAATAGATGAATGTTTTTCTTTCTTGGATGCTCACTAGTGTTTTGATGCCTTGCATATCAAATTAGTTGGAGACTTGCTCAGAAGGTTGCTTCAAGCCTGGCATATCACACCCCAGAAAATATGCAGGGTAAGAAAGAAGCAAGAGTTTTGACTAGACAATCACTGTTTGTCCATCAACTTCAGTTTCATTTTCCATACCTAACATTGATAATGAAAAGCATCAGGGTCTGTTGTTCTGTCCCACAACCATGCTTCAGGATTTGGCATTAGATGTCTATTCTACACTGCTAGTGCTTCTATTCTGGTTCGTTGTTTATGTTTTCTGTTGATGTAGGTACCTACCTTACCTAACCTACCCATCTTTCTTAACCCCTTGCAAGGGCTTGTGTAGGCATGCGATGCGCATCAGGCTTCAGGCCTTCGGCCTAAAGCCAGATACACAACCACTTAGCCTATGATGCTTCATGAGCTTGAGAATCTATAGCCCATTGCAATGTGCTTTTGGCTATATGTTTCAACTAAAAACAACTTATTATATACTATTTGGTTGCATTTCATCACGGCCGGCTGACGGCTGGCTGCCCACAGTTTGCCACGGCTGTGGGCGGCTGTGGCTGTGGAGCCACGGCTGCGGGGCGGCTAGGCTGTGGAAAATTGCAGCCGTGCAGAACTCTAATCTTGACCCTTTTTTTGAAGAGTGACCTTGATATTTTCCCAACTGAAAGGCGCAATTTTGTCTGATGACGATTAAAGCCTTATCAATTGTCATCCATATGCGATAATAAAAAAGTGGCTTTCGGCCTGCGTTGACCTCAGGTCAGGTCATTTTTATGACCTTCCCATTATTACGATCAGGAGCGACAGCGAGATCTCGAGAACAAAGCAAGATAGCGACAAGTGGTAAACGGCACAAGGTACACATGGATAAGGTCTACAATTTTTACTCAGGTCATTTTCAGGTCAGGTCAAAGATGACGTCACAGGGGTAAAAAGAAAGTCTAAATGGCGGCACTACATATATATGAAGTTTTTCTCGAATAACTTACAAAGTATCCCAGCTACGAACAAACTAATAGCACCATCGTGATCCTCTCGTCGATCCGCATCGAAACATGTGTATGTTGACCTTGAAAGGTCAAGGTCAAAAGTTGACCTTAGGTCACTGACCTTAAGGTCATCATATATATCATTCGATGGGCCTTGACGAGCTGAACACAATGAGCCTATCCGCGCGGCTGTATCTCAAACCTGTAAGGAGTTATGAGCAAAAAACCATTTGGTGACCTTTAATGACGTCACATGACCCAAGAGCAACGTCACAGTTAACCAAGAGCAAAAAAGGTCTCAAGGTAGTCAAAGTTAGTCGGATATGAAGTCACTCATGGTATATTAGGCAATTCCGACGCGTTTTAGTGTAAAAATAAGGGAGCTGATTTTTCCCCAATTGACTTATAATGGGGTGGTCAAGAAATTGACCTGACCTTAGGTCATCGGTATTGAAATTCAAAACGAACTGGCGCTAGGCGAAAGCAAGCACAATGGTGCCTGTTCCACGTCTCTTTCTTTATTAGATCAAAAGGTACAGCCAAAACTATTTTGACTTCCTTTTTACCCCTGTGACGTCATTTTTGACCTGACCTGAAAATGACCTCAGTAAAAATTGTAGACCTTATCCGTGTGAATCCTGTACCGTTTACCGCTTGTCGCTATCTTGCTTTATTCTCGAGATCTCGCCGTCGCTCCCGCTCGTAATAATGGACAGGTCATAAAAATGGCCTGACCTGAGGTCAACGCAGGGCGATAGCCACTTTTTTATTTTCGCATATGAATGACAATTGATGAGGCTTTAATCGTCATCAGACATAATTGCGACTTTCAGTTGGGAACATATCAAGGTCACTCTTCGAAAAAAAGGTCAAGATGTCACGTGATCAAAATTTTCAAAAATTGAAAATCCGAGATAGCCAAAATGTTTGTTTGTTGATTGTGAGTTGAACCATATACAGTTTTTATCATAGAAAACCAATAGTTTTTGAGTTATAGGCCGCCAAACATAGGGTTGCAGCGTGACCTCCAGGAATTGCCTGAGGCTATATCTCGGAAACCGTTGTTCGAAGAAAAAAAATCCTTGGCACAGCTGGCTTCCCCGCCCATCACAACCCATTAGACCAATTTTAAGCAAAAAACAAAATATGAGGGTGTACGGCTTTGGTCGATCTATCGTGGAATGCCCCTGTAGTTTTCCTACAGTGTATGTACGTGTCTTGGTTATCCCCCGTATGCCGTTTTAATTTAGTAATTGCGGCTCCACCCCCTTTTTTCCATTCAAATGCATCGAACCCCTGTAACACCATCCTGTTCCGGTATTATCGGCTGCGTTATAACCCGGGTGCTATGCCGTGCCGCAGCTGTACGAGACGCAGCTGGTGCGTCACGGCATCATGACACTGGGTCCTAGCGGATCCGGCAAGACCAGCTGCATCCAGGTGCTGATGAAGGCCTTCACCGCCACCGGATCCGTGCACAGGTCAGAAGCGCCGATTTTATACTATTCATACATACTTAAAGCTTCAAGAATGTTACTGTTAACGCCAGACCCCTTGAGACCCTAATTTTTCGCGATTACTTTTAAATGCGTGAAGGAATTTCAACCAAGCTCAGGACATGGCCGTTTCAAGACAGGCCGAAACTTTTACAATTTAGATATTTTATCGCCATTTCAATATTTCAGGCACTTGTCATTGACTCGTAATGTTAAATTTCGAGCAAGATTTTCATCCGGTGTGTAGAGGCTATCACCAGTCAGTCTGTGATACGTTATGACGTCACAGCTAAGCCCCGCCTCTGTGGTCTTGGCCTGCGGCGGTTTCGGGCCGGCGCGCGGTCACTCTCGCTGTGGCGGGGAGCGGGGACGGGCGACGGGCGAGCGGTGCCGAAAGCCGGCGGAGTTGTGCGTAGCGTCTTGGCTGACAGTGCCCAGAGAGCGACATGATGACTAAGGAGTCATAAATGCTCATTGCGCATTGCTTCTACAATGCGCATTGAGCATCCACCACTCAATGCGCATCCACCACTCATGTTCGCTGAAATATTTTTTTTTTTTTATAAGCTGCAAATGACGGGCAGATTGCATATAACTGACATAAGGTTAGGAAATATTCACCTGTATTTAAAGCCTATGGCGTTGCAGATAATGCGATAATGGGATGTCGGATGTCACCAAGTAGCTGCCGATTTGTACATCGCTATGCAACCATCGAACAACGCAATAATAAGTTAATTGCCTGAGCTTCACATCATACGGCTCGCTCGTATTTCAAACAGATACCCTACATCGAAAATCGTATTTGTTAGGAATCGTTAACGTTTGTTCGAAGCACGACTGAGTAGTAGGTTGAGGAGTGATGGTCCTCTTGGTCCTGTATACAAGAGTCAACAAGAGCCTAACATTTACTTGACCGTCTGCTGCAATTGACTCATAGCACGTGAAGCGTCAGCGAAATTCATAGTCCTTCACAGATGGCAGGGGTGTCGTTTGTACAGAGGTCGCTGATGGGCACGGGTCAATGCCGCAGTCGTGGGCGGAGCCTAATGTCATATGACGTAGAAAGCCTCTATCCAGGATGGAAAAACAGTTAACATTACGAGTCAATGACAAGTGCCTGAAATATTGAAATGGCGATAAAATATCTAAATTGTAAAAGTTTCGGCCTGTCTTGAAACGGCCATGTCCTGAGCTTGGTTGAAATTCCTTCACGCATTTAAAAGTAATCGCGAAAAATTAGGGTCTCAAGGGGTCTGGCGTTAACAGTAGTTGTCATGAACAAGAACATTTCCAGTCTACGTCACACGTGTGTTGTTAAGTTATACTCGTAAGGTTATCTGATGAAAGACTTCGTCATAATTGCCGGCAGATGATTTTACAATGCATGCTACATACCTACCAACAATCGGTGAGCTCACCTTTTTTTTTGCGACGCGGGTAGAAGAGTTGCATCCCGATGCAAAACTCATCACGCTTGTCCTAGGCTCAGTATAAAATCACCGTTTCGATTGCCTTCCCGTCACAAATGTCAATCTTCTCGGGAGGTGAGACGCGGTCCGTCCCGTGGGCTGCTAGCATGAACGCCTCGTAAACCGAACTGCGATATCAGCGGCGCGACGCCCGCCAGCTTCCCCCTCCGACTGTCCCCGTGGGGGCGGGGAGAGGGGTCACTCGCTCACTGCCCGGGGCGCCGAGAGCGAGCCCAGACTCCAGTACCGCCCCGGGCGAGCAGGGTGTCAGGTGACGGGGTGAGGGAAATACGACGCCGGCGAGAGTGGATCGTGCCGACAGTGCGACGGCGGAATATGTTGCCAGTGACGGCCGAGACGGTCTCAGGTTCGGTGGGTGGGACTCGGGAGTCGGGAACGGGGACAGCAGTGCAATGGCAATGGTGGAGTGGTGATCAGGTGTCATTGTAGTGTGCTGAGTGGGTTAGTAATGATTCGGCTGGTGAAGTGTAGACCGGTGTTGACTAACGGAGAACTAGATCAGTCAAGAGTTACACTGTGGCCTCACGAATGTTTCACGGCCAGATTCGGGTAGGCGTTCTGACCGACCCCGCCCGCTGCCCTGGCTGCCCTCTGTCAGGGAGATGCGGATGAACCCCAAGTCGATCACGGCCGCCCAGATGTTCGGCCGGCTGGACGTGGCCACCAACGACTGGACAGACGGGGTGTTCAGCGCACTCTGGCGCAAAACCATGAAGGCCAAAAAAGGTACGGCACCGCGGACAAAACACTCGGGACAGTCACTGGGACAGTGGAGAATAACACTTGTTTTCATTCCCTTGAATATGCTGTTAAATATTTCGTCGGCTTCCGTAATTTGTGCAAAGTCTTATACACAATTGCACACATGGCATAGATATTCTGTAATCTAATTTGAGTTTGCGATTGATTTTCGTTCGGTTTGCAATCGATATTCTCACGGGACAGGTGAGTACACGTGGCTGGTGCTGGACGGACCGGTGGACCCAATCTGGATCGAGAACCTCAACTCTGTGCTGGACGACAACCGCACGCTGACACTGGCCAACGGCGACCGGCTGCCCATGGCCGCCACCTGCAAGGTCATCTTCGAGCCGCAGGACATCGACAACGCCTCGCCGGCTACCGTCTCACGAAACGGAATGGTGAGAACTGTGGCCAGCTCCGCCCTGGCCACCTTCTACCGAAACGGCATGGTGAGAGTGTCAACTCTCGTCGGCCATGGCGGCACAAAGTGCCGCTAGTAAAACGGAATGACGATGGTTCTTATTCTCCCTTTGTTCATTTGTCAATATGGTCCTGTAAAACTCCAACTTGAGTGTTATAAATTGCCGGTTGTATCACGCAATTGCTAAGACATTTAGGGAAAGCAGAGCTTTGTTATATCTGATGCCGAATGATCTCGCATTTGACTGAGAATGGCTCCTGGTGCCGCGACGGCAGGTGTACATGAGCTCCTCTGGTCTGGACTGGAAGCCGATCCTGGCCTCGTGGCTGCGCGCCCGGCCCGACCCCAAGGCCGACTGGCTGGAGGAGCTGCGGGAGCTGTTTGACGCCAGCTTCTCTTCTCTCTACGTGTGGAGCACTCAGAACCTCCGCTTCAAGATGCCCGTCCTCGAGGTCAACATCATCACACAGGTGTGCCAGAAGTCCGAGCAACTTAAATAAAAGCCAAGTCTTGGAAGTTCGATTCATCATGAGCTTAGATACTCGGAAGAAGAATGTATGCATAGCTTTGGCTTACAATGAAGGTCCTGACGCCTCTGATGTCTGATCCCTTCAGATCCTGACTCTGCTGACGGCCATGCTGCCCGAGTCGCCGGAGGAGGCGTGGCAGGAGCGGGAGGCGGCCTCCGCCCCCGCCGCCGCCCCGGACGATTCGGACGCCGCTGCCGCCGCCGCCGAGGAGGGCGAGACGCCACCGGCCGACCCCGCCGCCGCGCCCGCCGCCGCCCCGGCCGTGGACACCGCCCGCTTCAGGGCCTACTTGCAAAGGTCAGCTAGTGTTTTCTTTCTACTTGATAAAGTTCGTCTTGTAATGCGACTGATTTTCGTTGCGATGTATTTGCTTTTGTGGATGGTATTCCTGTAGGATCTTACTTTGATGTTTAAACGAGGCAAAGTTCGGTTACAGCTTCATAATTGTTCATCGTTCACTCATTCTCTGAGCCTCTCCGTCGATGTTCCCGCTCACAGGGTGTACACATTCTGTCTGATGTGGTCGGTCGGAGCGTTCCTGGAGACAGACGACAGAGCCAAACTGGAGCAGCAGATGAGGACCGAGTTTCCCGACTGGGAGCTACCGCAGCCCGAGCGGCGAGAGACCATCTTCGACTACTTCATCGATGACGCAGGTAACTCGGGACATTGAGACCGCTTCGAGAAAACCCGAATGCTGTGGCTGTGTTTATTATATTTAGTACCGTGCAATTTGTGAATTAAAACACTGCTTGAGTATACCTAATGAACAGACTGCTCTATTGTTAATATCGTATCGTTCAATTTCCGAATCTGGTCATTATCGTTCAGAGTCCTCTACTGGACGATACGCGCGTTCTTTCTACCTAGTGCTAGTTGCTCTGCCGTCTCTATAAACTGCTCCCCGCGTATATCCGCCGCCGGCCAGGAGCGTGGCAGCCGTGGCGCAGCCGGGTCACCGCCTACGTCTACCCGGAGAGCTCCACCCCCGACTTTCCGTCCATCCTCGTCCCGAACGTGGACAATGTGCGGACAGAGTTCCTGTTGTCCCTGGCCGCCGGACAGGGAAAGGTGAGGGAGTGGAATACGAGTGTAAGGGGGATGGCGCAGATGGATCCGATGGGACAGTTTTATATAAAAGCAGTGCGAGATTAATGATTTTTTGCGTTACGACTGAAAAGCGTATGCTCCAGTCCTTGTGCTATGTGTGGTCGATTTATATTGGACATGACTTCAGACTCGTCCAATTGGATGTCATTGAACGTTCAGTGTGCATGTCATACCGCAGACGTCACAACTGACGTAACTTGTCATTGTAGCATCACACTTGTTCGTGTCTCTGTCCAGCCGTGTCTGCTGCTCGGAGAGCCGGGCTCGGCCAAAACGGTCATGGTCGAGGCGTTCATGAAGCGCGCCAACCCCGACGAGTGTGTCAGTCGGCGCATGAACTTTTCGTCCGCCACTCTGCCCGTCAACTTCCAGGTGGGTGTACCGACTCTGCCCGTTTATCCGGCTATGGCACTTCTTGGGAGTGTACCGACGCTATTCATTAACCTACCGTAATAGCCAAAGCGCCCCTGGAGTCTTGTCCCTGCGGGAACTACGAAAGTAAATCTGATACAGCACACAAATTTTACGTAGCCCATCGTGAGGAGTGCTGCTAAAAGTGATAAAATGACCATTCTTATCACAGCGGACGATGGAGAGTTTCCTGGACAAGCGGATGGGCTCGACGTACGGTCCTCCGGCCGGCAAAAAGATGTTCGTCTTCATTGACGACCTGAACAGCCCGAGGGTGAACGAGTGGGGAGACCAGGTGAGGGATAGTTGCCCTCACTTCATTGTGTCGGACACAGGGCAGCCTGTGTGAGCTCATGTCTAAAACGGCGAAAGCCGAACTGACTGTGGAGTCGTTCGTAAGCAGTTTTATCCAACTATAGCTGTAATTAGAAGTTGATTTTGAAAAGTTCTCCGACCCAGCCATCCATCGTGCGTCGTTTTTCGTCGCTTTGTATAACCGTCGTCCAGACACAATTACAGTTAAGTGTGGAAAAGTATTTGTTCTCACTCGCCCATGTTCACGTTCGCGTATTTCCTCATAGAGCGAGTGGTCGCTGGTCAGGGCTGTAATGATGATCTGGCGACTTATCGACAGGTGACGAACGAGATTGTGCGCCAGACCATCGAGATGAACGGCTTCTACAGCCTGGACAAGCCGGGGGAGTTCACTCACGTGGTGGACGTCCAGTGTCTGGCCGCCATGGGACAGCCCGGTGGGTGATAGTACTGTCTGGTGTTAGGGTGGGAGTTCTATCACGTGGTCCAGTGTTTGGCCGCCATGGGACAGCCCGGTGGGTGACATTGCTGTAGGGGTGGGAGTTCACAGTCATAAAACAGTGCAAACGAGCTATGTGTCGGTATCCCATCGTCGCTGGCGACGTTGGTGACGGACGTGACAGTTTACTCAGAATTGTCACGGCCTGAAATAGTGCCGTAGGGCTACTTACCTATAACACATTTGAACCCTATATCATACATACTCATCGCCCCGAACCCTATCTCATACCTACTCATCGCCCCACCGTTTCCGCAGGCGGCGGCAGAAATGACATCCCACACCGGCTGAAGCGGCACTTTGCCATCTTCAACTGCACGCTGCCCTCGAACGCGTCCATCGACCTCATCTTCGGCACGATCGCCACCGGTCACTACTGCGCCAAGCGCGGCTTTACGGACGAGGTGCGTCAGCTGGTGCAGCGACTGGTGCCCGTCACACGCCGGCTGTGGCACGCCACAAAGGTTGGTGTCGCGTCAGGGAAAGTCGTATGATATACGAGATTAAGACGGGGAAAATCGAGGGTACTTATAAACGTCTTTGGATTTCATTTGATGCCGTTTTAGTACTGATGGAATGTCGCAATCTCTTGAATCGGAGTAAAATTACAAATGTACAGTCGTGATTAATTCCGACTATCGCACGGGGACGTGCATCTCACAATAGCATTATCTGATCGCCAACTGACTGAATCTAAAATAGTTAGTTGAAAAATAAGCCAAATGTGACGAAATATGATTCCCACGTATTCTGTCACAACAGCAATTACTTTCGGAGTGTTCCATCGACGAACAATCACAGTTAAATGATATAGGTTCGGGAGGTATTATGCGTGATATACCATAATGCCTCCTCTGAACGCGGTCTTCATATGTCGTCCCGGTCCCCGGACAGACGCGGATGCTGCCGACGCCCGCCAAGTTCCACTACGTGTTCAACCTGCGCGACCTGTCTCGGATCTGGCAGGGCGTCATCGGCACGCTCAGCACAGTGGTCACCTCGGAGGCCATCCTGATGGCGCTCTGGAAACACGAGTGCACGCGCGTCATCGCAGATAGGTGAGGAGGGGGGGGGGGCGGAGATGAGATGGGACGAGCTATGTGATTGGTGGGGTTGAGGTGAGAGAAGAACAATCGGGCGACGGACGCAATTGTGTTCCTTCAGGTATATAACATGGTTTTTACTTAGCTGAATGTGAATGACAATGGTATTTGCGTAGGTATTTTCGAAACGGCTAATGTCGAGGCAGGTCGGAGGTGACGTCTAAAATAATGGTCCCTGCCTCGAACGACTAGCTCCACCCTCCCTGCCTCCCATCTGCTCCTAACCTAGCAATCCTCACTTGACCCGGCCTGACCTGGCCTGACCTGTCCCAGGTTCACCACGGCCCAGGACGGCGAGTGGTTCTCCCTGACCTGACCTGACCTGACCTGACCTGACCCGACCTGTGTCTCCCCCAGGTTTACCACGGCCCAGGACGGCGAGTGGTTCTCTGTTCAGCTGCAGCAGACGGTTCACAAGTACCTGGGCGTCCAGTACGGGGACATGCTGCAGCCGGACCTCTTCTTCGTTGACTTCCTCCGGTAAACATGCGAAAACGACGACCTTTTCGGTCATGGCGGGCTCGTTATGGGCTTTTGTGAGAACTTAGCGATTTACCCTGCATTGCATCGTGACTGCATTGCTTGCATTGAACCGTGCTCAATATGCGTATGGACCAGAATAAAATATATCTTCATGCTTTCAGGCATCATCGTACCCATTCGTTTCAGAAAATAATTGATCATTCATTCGGTTATTATTTTATTTTTAATCGAGCATAAACCTTTGTAATCATATTTTTATGGCTTCCATGAGCGGCCAGAATACCTTCGACTGAGCTAGTTTCTAGATTCCTGGGCCGTTCAACGGCAGGACCACCTGACGCGTCCCCGTCCGCTCCGCCAGGGACGCGCCCGAGCCCACCGGTGACGAGGGAGACGATATCGACATGGAGATGCCCAAGGTGTACGAGCCCATCGAGTCGTTCAGTGCGCTCCGCGAGCGGCTCGTCATGTTCCTGGCGCAGTACAACGAGATGGTGCGCGGCGTCGGCATGGATCTGGTGTTCTTCATGGACGCCATGGTGCATCTGATCAAGGTACGGAGGAGGCTGGGGGAGGATGGAATTCGAATTGGTGTATTTATTATTGGAACGGGCTTCCAGCAGAAGTTGTACGTTCGCCCTCAGTCCTTGGTGGCTACTCGCAAGCACGGAGCAAACGGGCCAGCCCCGCAAACCAGGAGAAAAGTTTTGGCAGCGGTGGGATTCGAACCCACGCCTCCGAAGAGACTGGTGCCTTAAACCAGCGCCTTAGACCGCTCGGCCACGCTACCAGCTGGTAATTGCGTGTCGAATTTTCAATGTAAATAATGTTTTGTGTCTTTCAAGGGAAGGTTAAGCACATTTTTTGGTAGTATACCCTAAGGAAACTATTTATATTATTTTGACATTTTTTCTTCAAACTTGAATACCGTGACTTGGTGTGAATTTCTTTATAGCGTGCTTTTATACGGCGAAATCTCACTGATAGTCGTATTAGAGCGTAGGTATTTGAAGTCCAAAGGTGAGGCCTGTCCCAGGGCTGCGGAGTCGGAGTCGACAGTTCTGACCGGAGTTTTGGAGTCGGAGCCGATTTTGGAAACCGGAGTCGGAGTCACCTAAAATCCATCGACTCCGCAGCCCTGCCAGGTCTGCGGAGTCGAAGTCGGTCGGAGTCGACAGTTAGTTCTAACCGGAGTCGGACTGTCGACTCCGACCGACTCCGTTTCGTCGGGCGGAGTCGGAGTTTGTTTTAGCCCGGCCCCTGTCTGTGACAAATGTCATGCTTCAATATTGGTCACAAGCATGGTACTATTATATAAGTATCCTTAAACTTTGACTTTACTCTTACCGTAAAACAATTTTTGGTAGCATTTCGTTCCGTTCGAATTCCCGCTCGTCGACCATCATGCAAATTGCAGTTAGAAACAAACCGCACCGGACGAGCCGAAGCCATCAAAAGAAAACCGTCACAAACAACAGCAATTATCGCATATAAAATCGATCCTCACGTGGCGCGGGCTGGCCGCTGGTCGGTATGGCCCCGAGGCTCAGGCAGCTCCGTCGTTCTCAGATATCTCGGATTATCCGTAACCCGGGCGGTAACGCGCTGCTGGTGGGAGTCGGCGGCTCCGGCAAACAGTCGCTCACCAAGCTGGCCTCCTTCATCGCCAGCTACAAGACCTTCAACCTCACCATCACCAGGTGGGTCGGGTCAACGTTGTTCTCAAAGGGCAGCTACCGATAACAGTTGAACATAGGGGATATGAACTATCCTTCTTGGAACTAGGGTCTAGGAAGCAGTCGAGGGGCGGTAGTATAAACGGACTACGGAGTCTCACTTACTTATAGAGATACAAGTGGACAAGGTTAGTATAGCTCACTGCCAGATGTACTGGCTGATTTTGCTCGTCTATCCGACGTAACCAACAACTGTATCGACTATCGCACGGACACCACAGAGATGTAAATGTTTACCGATCGACAGGTCGTACAACTCCAACAACCTGCTGGAGGACCTGAAGGTGCTGTACCGCACGTGCGGCGTCCAGGGCAAGGGCACGGCGTTCATCTTCACCGACCAGGATATCAAGGAGGAGGGCTTCCTCGAGTACATCAACAACGTGCTCGCATCAGGTGAGGGTCGCTGCTGGCTGCGAGTGCGGACTGCGGACTGCTGACTGCCGACTGCTGATAGTTGACCATATGACTGTCGACTGACTGACTGCTGATTGGTAGCTCATTGCTGAGTTGTGGACTGACCCTAAATCAAAGTTTCGTTATTGTTCCGATATAAATAGAACGGGTTTTTATTTACCAGTTGGATATTTAACGTTGCTCTGATGTAGTCTGCGCAGCCATGACCAAGCACGCAGAGCTATCATCGTACAACCGTTTTAATGCCCGGCGCCGCCTGTGTCGTCAGGGGCTAGGGCTGATTGCGAATATTTTCCTGTAATTCATATAAGTCAGCGCCAAAATATGTTCGTTGTAACAAGGAAAGGAAAGAATTATATTAAAAAGGCGAATTGTTATTTTTAATTTTTTCAATGGGGTGACCAATGAGAAGGTTCTTTTCTAGGATTATCATGAACATATTCGACGATAAGGCTACTGCTTGATTTCATTTGTTGATGTACCCTAATAGGCGTATTCTAACCAACGTGACTGCTCCATGGGGTGTACACTGCACTCAGGTCTCATCTCCAACCTGTTCAACCGGGACGAGATGCAGGAGATATGTGCCGAGCTGACCCCTGTGATGAAGCGCGAACACCCGCGGCGGCCACCCACTCCCGAGACGCTGGCCGACTACTTCCTCTGCCGGGTCCGACAGAACCTGCACGTGGTCCTCTGCTTCTCACCGGTGAGAGCTGATGGGGAACGATGAGAGCCGGCGGAGAGCGGAAGGGTCAGAGCGAGATGTAAATGGCTTGCTGCCATGACATATGCAAACGTAAAAATATCACCAGCTCTGGAATGGACCGAATGTACTTCCACGAAATATCCTTGTCTGTCAACCGATGCCCTCATTTGCGGAAGAGAAGAGCCGTACCTTACCAATAACTAACCCGTTCGTTGCGACTGGTCAGGTGGGCGAGAAGTTCCGTTCGCGGGCGCTGCGCTTCCCCAGCCTGGTGTCAGGCTGCACGGTGGACTGGTTCCAGCCGTGGCCCAAACAGGCGCTGATCGCTGTGGCCGAACACTTCACGGGCACGTTCTCACTGGCCTGTGAGCCGAGCGTACGCGACCAGCTGGTGCAGGCCATGGGAGCCGTCCAGGACACCGTGGCAGACTACTGCGTCCAGTTCTTCCTCAGGTGAGGCCAATGCGGGCTCAGCCCTTTCTCAGACTATCGCGTGCAGCTGTTCCTCAGCCTTTTGTGTCCAGTTCTGCCTCGAGGCTAGGACACAGAGCTACTTCGGTCTCGGCTCAAAGACCTGTCCTGACCAAGGAACTTGAGCCAGGGATATGTTTTGAGTGGTGGCGTATATTGGCTAAAGGGCGCAAACCTTATACCGTTCATCTAATTCCATCGTCGTTGCGGCTTCTCCCCAGGTTCCGACGTTCAGCTCACGTTACCCCCAAGTCCTACCTGTCCTTCCTCAACTCGTACAAGACCGTGTACCGCAACAAGAGCGCCGAGATTGGCGAGCTGGCCGAACGGATGAGCTCGGGACTCACCAAGCTGCACGAGGCGTCGCTGACAGTGGAGGCCCTCAAACGGGAGCTGGTGGTCACGGAGACTGAGCTGGCGCAGGCCTCTGCTAAGGCTGAACAGGTGAGGAGGGTGTTCGGAATGGGTGGGATGGGACATTAGGGAAGGGTGGGTGAGACAGGACGGTTGGTTGGTGGGATGGTGGTATAGGACAGGATGGTCGAGCGAGACGGTAGGTGGGAGGGGGACGGTCAGCTGCTTAAAGGGGACCCTGACGACAAATTTTGGGGATGCTAGTGGCTGACAACGGGAAGTTTCAATTAATGACGTGATACATCTGCATTGCGATGGCCATGCGCTCGGTTGGCTCCTCGTGTACATCTCTGAACCGCACGAGATCCACAGACTGGCATAATCCTCGGTGGCTAATGACCCCTCCTCTCCTCTGACCTCTTCAGGTGCTGGAGGCGGTCACGAGCCGCGCCGAGGAGGCCGAGACCATCCGTGACCACATGGTCCGTGTCAAGGACCGCGCCATCGCGCTGGTGGACCAGATCGCCTGCGACAAACAGCTGGCCGAGCAGAAGCTGGAGCTGGCCCGGCCGGCGCTGGAGATGGCAGAGGCCGCGCTCAACACCATCAAACCGGCTCACATAGGTCAGAGAGGAGGGGGGATCGGAGTGGGCCAGGCGGGGTTTAAAATGTTATGCAAATCCAACCAGGCCCTGGCTAGCTAAATCATCCAGAAGTCCAGTCCAGATAAAAATGTGGGAGCTCGTGGGGTTTGCGCTATCTCTTTAATTTACGAAGAAAGAGTGAAACTAAAAATACGATGAAACAGCAAAAAGGAAGAAGTCGAATCCCACTTGATTTAACAAAGAACATTGCATTGTTTTCGCATTTTAAACCCCCTCTCCATCCACCCCGCCGTGCGCCCCGCTGTCATCTGCCGTGCGCCTCCCGCCCTGCTGACCCCTTTCCGTCCCCGCAGCCACCGTGAGGAAGCTGGGCCGTCCGCCGCACCTGGTGATGCGTATCATGGACTGCGTGCTCATCCTCTTCCAGAAGCACCTGCAGCCGGTGAAGCCGGACCCGCAGGCGCCCTGTCCCAAACCCTCCTGGGTCGAGTCGCTCAAGGTGAGGTGCTGGGTGGGTGTAGCACCCGCAGGCGCCCTGTCCCAAACCCTCCTGGGTCGAGTCACTCAAGGTGAGGTGCTGGGTGGGTGCGGGACCCGGCAGGCGCCCTGTCCCAAACCCTCCTGGGTCGAGTCACTCAAGGTGAGGTGCTGGGTGGGTGCGGGACCCGCAGGCGCCCTGCCCCAAACCCTCCTGGGTCGGGTCACTCAAGGTGAGGTGCTGGGTGGGTGCGGGACCCGCAGGCGCCCTGTCCCAAACCCTCCTGGGTAGAGTCACTCAAGGTGGGTGATGGGTGGGTGTAGGACCTGCAGGCGCCCTGTCCGAAACCCTCCTGGGTCGAGTCACTCAAGGTGAGGTGACGGGTGGGTGCGGGACTGAAAATGAGAGCGAAAATAGCATCATTGAGAGGCAGCAGCTGTATGGTGCTCGATATTCGAGACTCCTGACGGGGATAGTGTGCGCCTGGTGGAAAGTTGAACTCAGTGCCAGAGTGGGACAAGCCGTACTTATGGCTTTGATGGGCACGTTAAACTTGGAAAGCAGTTCTGTATTATCGTATATATAATATGCATATTACAGTTTACACAGCACTTTATTTTAGCGGACGCATATCAGGGGCGCCGCCTGGCCGTTGACGCCGTTGTGGCCGTTCTCCTGCTTGGGCCGCTTCGCCTCGTCGTCGGCTGACGCATCCGAGGGACGCCGGGCCCGCTGTCGCCGCCGCAGCCGGCACCCGGCGGCGGCCGTCCGTCGTGGACCATCGGCAGTGCGCCGGCCGTCCGGCTCTGCCGCTCCCGTCGGAAGACGGCGTTGTCTCGTTCCACGGCAGCTCGCAGCGGGCCAGGCAGGGCGGCCAGCGCCGACAAGCCGCCCGCCGCCCCCGCCACCGCTGCATCGGTCAGCCGGTACAGCAGCGTGTAGGCTGCCTCGGTGGAGCGGCGCGGCCGGCCCAGCGCGGTGGCCGCCGGCACCGGCACCGCTGACGTATCGTCCAGCCGCCACCAGCCGGTATCGTCCATCCCATCAATACCACCGCCACCGGAGGCGCGACAGAATGAGAAATAGTGGCCAGCGTCCAGCGAATGGCCCGCGTGGACTATCACTGCATACAGCCGGTACTGGGCGGGCGGGCCGGTGGCTAGCGGCACTGTCAGCCACTCGGTGAGCTCCACAGGGGTGAGAACCTTGCGGCGTGCACCGGTGCGCCGGTCAACCGCGAACCTCATCAAGGAGACGACCAGGTTGGCTGGCGGAGAGAGCAGTCGCAGCTGGCGCTCGGCGTCCCGCAGGCCGGTGCACTTGGTACAGTAATACTGGTTATCACCGCACAGTCGTTCCGGCGTCAGGTAGTCGAGCAGCAGCTGCGATACGGTTAGCTCGATCTCTGTCTGGTTGTCCGTCGGTGGCGTGCCCCGCCAACCGACCGGCCGCGGCGCGGGGCCGAACGCCGGCGCAGTTTCGGCTCCCCCGGCGCCCGCGGCAGCTGCCGTCAGTGACCGTGTCACCGACTCCGGCAGAGCCAGGTGCAGGTCCGTCACGCTGTTCTCGTGGCGCGAAGCGCCGCCGCACGTGAGACAGGTGAACGTAGTCTCAGCCCGTCCGGTCAGTAGCCGACGGACCAGGCCGGCGGGCGGCTCCTCAGCTCCGGCATCGCCAGTACCGTGCTCACGCACCACCTCGCCCTGCGCCTGGCCGTCCGGATCAGTCTGCTGCGTCCCGCCGGTGTCCGGTGACTCTGAGGGCTCCCCCTCCGCGGCAGTCCGCTCCGCCCTGTCTCCGGCCGGCTCTGCCATCACCACATCGTCGCTGGCCAGGTCAGAGAGCTGCACCGGCGGCGATCTCCCGCCGGCCCGCGCAGTGTCGCAGGAACGGTGCCGGCGCCGGGACCGCGGCCGCTCCATCGCCGCTGCTCCCGGCACGCTGGAGTCGTCTCTGTTGCGTGCGGTGGCAGCAGCTGGAGGGACTGGCGGCGGGACCGCGACCGGTGCGGCAGGGGAAGCTGCCGGAGACCGCTCCTCCTCAT
This sequence comes from Amphibalanus amphitrite, assembly GCF_019059575.1. Classification (NCBI taxonomy): domain Eukaryota; kingdom Metazoa; phylum Arthropoda; class Thecostraca; order Balanomorpha; family Balanidae; genus Amphibalanus; species Amphibalanus amphitrite. Next base: position 484,335 of record NW_024881839.1, read on the forward strand.
GCAAGGCGTCCAGAAAGCATCGGAGGAACTCTGAGCAATCGTGCTGCCGGCCCCGCTCAAAACAGGGCGGCAGAGCGGTCCGCTGAAACTCGCCCGGGCTGTAGACGGGCCGCTCCGAGAACGCCAGGAAGGCGAACACTCGCTGTAGTGCCGCCAGGTGCGGGCGGGAGGGGGACGGCCGCGCTGCCAGCACCTCGCCGCGCAGTTGATCTGAATGGAACAGCGCCTGTAGCACGGTGTTCATGAAGCACGTGTTCCCAAGGTTGACCAGGCCGCGCCGGTAGCACGAGTTGCCCAGGTTGATCTCAGTCGGAGAATCTGCCTTGGGCGGCGTGGCTCTTGTGCTCCTCTTGCCGCTGATTTCGACCTCAGGCGCACAGCTAGCCGATGGCGTAGCCGCCGTTACCGCGTGGCTCCGCGGCCACCGGCGCGTCGTCCCTGGGTTGCTCCCAGCGGTGGAGGCAGCCCTGCGGGTTTGGCCTGCTTGTTCTATGCCAGATTGGGGAGCGGTGGCGAGGACGGAGGCCGCGTTGCCACGAGCGATGGCCACGGACAGCCGCTGTCGCAGCCACTCCGTCTCGCGACGCTCACCCGTGCAGGTTGCCAGGCGTCTCCCCAGGTCCTGGACGAAAGCGGCGGCGGCCGGACCATAGACACCGGTTGTCTCCAGTGCCACCGGAACAAAGCTATACCTCCTGGCTAGGTCCGCATAACGCTGCCGCTTTCGCTCTTCGGCTTGCCTTGCAGCTGCACCCGGTTTCAGTGCGGACTCCACCGCTATGTGGTCGGCGAAAGTGTCGACGCAGGTCGCGTCCCACGTCAGACACTTGCCCTCGCGGAAGGGGAAGACGGTGATGCCATCCGGTCGTCTGCCGTCGCCCCGGTCGAGGCCGACTGGCTCCAGAATGGCGGGAAAGCCAGCGCCGGAGAGAGCGCGACGCACCACGTCGTTCAAGTGGGCATGACGCGAGTGGCGACCCGCACTTTTCTGGCAGGAGAGGCCATGATGTCCCAGCGGGGTGACGGGGCGCGCACACAGACGGCACCGATGCGGCTCGCAAACCGGGGCGCCGAGTCTCAGGGCTACAGCGACGCGGACGGTTTCGTCGTCGAGGTGAAGCCCGAGACTCGGCACCGGCACTGCCTGGATCCAGGCCGCTGTGTGCGGCTGGCCGGCGGCGATGAGCCGAGCTCGGTCGATCTGGTTGGCTGGTACCAGTAGGCGACTTTGGACCACCGTACAGGCGACGGTGTCCCACGCGCGCTGACTACTGACCAGCTCACCGTCCGGCAGCTGCTGTCGGTCCACCCCTGTGCGATGAAGGAACGCGCTGACTGCGGTCTCCAAGGTGTCTGAGAGTTCATCAGTCACACTCGGACAGATGGAACGGATGAGGGGGCGTGCTGCGTTTACCGACGCAATGTACGCTGGTAGCGCCAGTGCCTCGACTGACCGGATGCCCAGGCCGCCGAACTTCACTGGAAGCGACGCCTGCTCCCATGCCGCAGGGTTTATGGCCACGTTGCAGACCGCTTCTAGTGTGCTGCGCACCATTTCGTCAGTAGCCTGGAGTACGTGTGGGGCTTTGTACGCCGGTGCGGGGCGCAGCAGGTACGTCAGACGCGGTGCCGATACGTGGTGCGCCAAGAAAAACACCGCAGTGTGGCTGTCTAGCTCGCGCAGCCGGGTGCAGAGGCGTTGCACCATAGCAGAGGCTGCCTCTCCTGCTGCTCCTATGCTGCCGTCGGTCAGGGGAGAGCCAAGCAGAGATAGGTTTGTGAGCTCAGTCTCTTTGACGTCAGGCAGCGCAGAGCAGATGGCGCCGATGGCAGCGTGGCGGTGGTCCGAATCTTCAGCGCCAATGAAGGCCACCTCACACTTGGACGCGTTCAGTGAGAGACCAGCGGCTGCCAGCGCTGTTGGAAGTGTTGCGATGTCAGCAGCGACCGCGCTGGCTGGACCGGCCAGCGTTGCATCGTCCAAGTACCAGATGTTCAGAGGTGCTGACACTGCTCTGGCACAGGAGTCAATGGCGATAGCAAACGCGGCCGGTCCGAGCGGGTCGCCTTGCTGGACACCGCAGGCCGAAGCGATGGTCTGCCCTCCGATGATGAGTGGGCTGGGTGAGCTGTAGGCCTGGTAGGCTAGGTAGTACACCTCCGGACATCGCTCCCTAATGCGGGTCAAGAAGACGTCGCGCCGCACCGTGTTAAAAGCATTTGACACGTCAAGTTTGACCAGCACGTGTGGAGCAGCTGACTGTCGGCTGGCTTCAATGAAACTGCGCGTTGCATGGACCGCCGCCTCGCAGCCCAGGGGCGTTCCTACCCCGAGCTGGACAGGACGGAGTTCGGCACCAAGGCTGTCTGCCACGAAGCGTGCTCCGATGCGGGATGGCAGGCGTCGGTAGACGCTCCCGACTGCAATGGGCCGCAATCCGCCGCTCTTCTTCCTGAGTGCGCATAGTGAGGCGCTGAAAAGGGCGTCCCTGGCACAATCCGGCACCTCGCCGGCCAGCACCAGGTTGGTGAGTACCGTCAAAGAGTGCAAAAGACGGCGGCCGCTCTCAGCCGCCTCCCTGGATATAAGCTGGCGTAGATGTAGCGGCCTGATGCCGTCTAGGCCTGCTGATGATCCCGGAGGCATCGAGTTGATAGCGGCCTCCACCTCCTCCGGCGTCACCGTGAGCGGCCCTGGGTCTGATGGGGCGGGCGGTGGCGGCAGAAGCTCGTCCTTGGGAGCTGCTGGGTGTTTCAGCATTAGCTCGGCGATTACTTCGGCGTCAGGCTCGGCAACTGTATCGTCTGAGGTCAGTAGCCTTAGGGCCGCCCGGATGTCGCCATCTGCACATTTCCCGAGGATCCGACGGGCCAGGGCGTCAGTGGCAGGCTTTTGATGTTCTCGTGCTGAGTCATTTGTTGGTGGTTCGGGAAGCAGGTTTGGTGTCATGGTTTGGTTGGGGCTGGAGAGCTGCTGCCTGATGCTCGCTGCGGCACTGACATTATTATCGCCTTTTCCTGGTGTGCGTAGCGCGAAGAACGCGAAAGACAGGAAGGTCCACCACGCGCAGATTGTGCGTAGCTTAAGGGCATCCTCTAAGGCGCTGCATAGGGCATCGGCCACCAGGGGCCTTACGCCTTTAGGTATTCGCGAGATTAGTTTAGTGCTTCTCCTTAGAGTTGCCAGTCCTTCGACGACGCCAGTGTCTGGAACCTCTCTTCCGTTGAAAGCGTCAGAGAGCTGGGCTGACTCGCGGCCGAGGCATGCAGGACAATGCCAAACAGGGAGGTGATGGGATTTCCTTGCAGGGACCTTAGCGCAGGAAGTATGCCATAGTTGCCTACAGGAGCCGCAGGTGATGATTGTCTTCCTGCGGCTGCGAATGGAGCAGGCGACACACTCAGCAGGACTCTGGGTGGACGGCTGGTCTCTGGCGTCGTGAGGTGGCTGGCTGACCGGAACCAGTGACGGCGAGGAAGCTGGTGGTGAGGCGTCTCGCGCTGGCTGGCTGGTCGGTGTCGGTGACGGCGAGGAGGCTGGTGGTGAGGCGTCTCGCGCTGGCTGGCTGGTCGGTGTCGGTGACGGCGAGGAGGCTGGTGGTGAGGCGTCTCGCGCTGGCTGGCTGGTCGGTGTCGGTGACGGCGAGGAGGCTGGTGGTGAGGCGTCTCGCGCTGGCTGGCTGGTCGGTGTCGGTGACGGCCAGGAGGCTGGTGTTGAAGCGTCGCGAGGCGGCTGTGGGCTGTTCTCGCCGTTGGAGGTAGGACGCTGCGGGTCGCAGGGCTTGGCGACAGGAGTATTTTGGCAGGTGGTGCATCTCCATTCCGTGTGGAGCTTCGCGAGTCGCAGCAAATTCGACCGGTTGAGGACTGCGCAGCGGCCATGGAACCACCGGCTACATTGGTGGCATTGAACTGAGCCGCTCCCGACACCCCGGCTGCATGCGCCGCAAGGGTACCTATGTGACATGTTTGCTGGTTAATCTCCGGGTCATTGCGCTTGAGTTCAAGTTATTAAATGAAGTCTTGGAAAAGAGTGGCCGAGCATAATCTTGCACTGGAGTAAAAGATGTCGAACAAATATTCAAAACGAAGAGCGAAGAAAGCTACACCATCCGGACAATAGCAATCCCAAGAGAAACTTGATTACTTCTCATGGGCCAACTTCATACAGTTGCAATTCAACGCATCTTCCCGTTGATTTCTTCGGTGCAATCAGCTCATATATATCCATACGACATATATGGATATATCCATACGGCAATATCAATACGATATTGCCGGCTTTAATTTCGTGGGAGCTTTTAGTCGCAGTTACGCGTTGTTAATATCCACGAGCCTTTTTGGCAAAAATCAAGCGTGGATCAGCAGTCCAAACAACAATGTTTTTTTAACTTAAGTTCAAAATTTTACCATTTTCAAACGCTTATATCTGGCAAGTTGCACAACATTAAACTTTATAAATTACAGTTAAACATTCTACGTTAAATTCCTAACCACGCTATATTATTTTCAGCTCGTGACACAATCTAGTTAGTAGTTACGGTAAAAAATGACAAAATACTAGAGCCCCTTCAAACACGTCCGACCCCTATAAGCATGACGAGTGAAGTCCACGTTAACTACGTTAAACTATCACATCCAAATTATCCCGTTACTCGGAATTGCGCGATCGGACGGTAGGGGTGGGAGTCTACGCAACCAGCTTTGCTTAGCGTGGACTTGGGCTCTGTCAATGGCTGTCCATTCAAATAATCGAGGTAAATTAATTTCGTAAAAAACTTATTCCATCTTCCTTAAAGCCTGCTCTACGGTCTGTTCTAACGTCTGTTCTATCTCGGACCACCGTCAGATGATGGCGAGCACCACATTCCTGCAGCAGCTGCAGAGCTACCCCAAGGACACCATCAACGACGAGATGATCGAACTGCTGGAGCCCTACTTCGACATGGAGGACTACAACATGGACACGGCTACCCGCGTCTGTGGCGACGTGTCCGGCCTGCTCTCCTGGACGCGCGCCATGTCCTTCTTCTTCGGCGTCAACAAGGAGGTGCTGCCTCTCAAGGTGAGTTGGCACAGAAAGGGTAGAGGAAAGCTGGACGGAAGAGTGGATGAATGATGGAGGGAAGGGGGTTGATGATTGAGAGATGGAAAGAGGAAGCGGGGAAATAAGAGGACCGTGAAGAAGACGTATGGAGTAGAATATAGGGAAGAGAGATATATGTAGAGAGAAAAACAAGAGAGGTGGAGGGAGACTGAGAGTCAGACCCGGTGTCTGACCACCACCTTCCCCCGTCCGCTCTCTGCAGGCGAACCTGGCGCTGCAGGGCGCGCGTCTCTCCTCGGCCCAGGACGAGCTCAGTGCCGCCGAGGCCGAGCTGACTGACAAGGAGGCTCAGCTGGCCAGCGTCAAGGCTCAGTACGACCGCGCTGTGGCCGAGAAGACGCGCCTCACGCAGGCGGCCGACGCGTGCAGGAGGAAGATGCACGCTGCCAGTCAGCTGATCAACGGTCTGGGCGGGGAGAAGGTGCGCTGGACCCAGCAGAGCAGGGCCTTCAAGGAGCAGCTCGGACGGTAAGCGGAGGAGAGATTATATTATAGGCCGGGGCTCATGACTGTGAGGGTTTGGTGGGACAGTTATAGTGGGACTGATAGGTTCTGTAGCTGCGATGTCGCGTTTACGATAAATCGTTTCGACCCGGATAAAGTGAAGAGATATGTGGTGGTATCATGGCTAATGACTTGGGCGCCACTCGTAACGACATTTAGCCTTCGAAATTCGCCAACATGAAGTAGCAAATTGAAATTTATTGACAACATATGAAAAATGACAGCAAAACTGACTGCCGATTTTGTAGTCCCATGTTCTGCTGCGTCGTTACCAACTTTAATTGCATCCTTCGCGCTTCATCTCTTGCCTGCTCCCCCAGGCTGGTGGGCGACGCTCTGATGGCAGTAGCGTTCCTGTCGTACGCCGGTCCGTTCAACCAGGAGTTCCGCTGCTCTCTGCAGGCCAGCTGGCGCCAAATTCTGCAATCTCGCGCCATACCGCTGACTGAGAACCTCAACATCATCTCCATGCTGTGTGATAACGCTACGGTGGCAGAGTGGAGCCTGCAGGTCAGTGATCAGGGCCGAGGTAATTCACGTCAAAATGGGAGGGGTATATAACGAGTATAACTGAGCTATATAGAGGTGATTGTAATGATGTGTGCAGTAACGGTCTTTGAGCGTCCGTCACAGAACTGCCGAGCCAGAGCTATTTTGGTATCGGAACGCGGTAACCAGAGCCTTACGGTCTCGGCAACAGGTCCCCATAGGCATTGACCGGTGTCGATTAGTCCTGACCGGTGTCGACTAGTATTGACTGGCCTCGACTCTCGAAAGTCTCGACTTTTTGTATTTCGCGAGGTCCACCTAGTTATGTCCCTCAGGCAGTCTTCGTCGTGTAGGAGGGTATCTGCCATTCATCAGTAATAGTCTGTCCAACTGTCTCGCACGACGAATGTCACTCCTTCCTTCCATACCCTGTCTGTGTCCCGTCAGCGGTCACGCGGTCACTAACGTTCTGCGTGTTTCAGGGTCTGCCCAGTGACGAGCTGTCCATTCAGAACGGCATTGTGGCCACCCAGGCCAGCTGCTACCCACTGATGATCGACCCGCAGGGACAGGGCAAGGCCTGGATCAAAAACAGGGAGGCCGCCAACGAACTGCAGGTATGGGGCGAGAGAGAGAGAGAGAGAGAGAGAGAGAGAGAGAGAGAGAGAGAGAGAGAGAGAGAGAGAGAGAGAGAGAGAGAGAGAGAGAGCGAGAGAGAGAGAGAGAGAGAGAGAGAGAGAGAGAGAGAGAGAGAGAGAGAGAGAGAGAGAGAGAGAGAGAGAGAGAGAGAGAAGAGAGAGGGAGAGAAAGATTGCTTGCTTTCCGCTGACAGTGGCACTGCAATCGATGCAAATTAAACACTCCCATCCTATCACGACACCCTGAGACCCCGCTTCTCCATACATTCTCTACCTTCTACACTCTCTCCACTCTCCCACGACTCTCCCTCACTCACCCCTCTCCCTTTCGGCACAGATCACGTCCCTCAACCACAAATACTTCCGCGCCCATCTGGAGGACAGCCTGTCGCTGGGCCGGCCGCTACTGATTGAGGATGTGGGAGAGGAGCTCGACCCCGTGCTGGACAACCTGCTGGAGAAGAACTTCATCAAGTCCGGATCCACCCTCAAGGTAATGGAGCGGTAGTGTGACTGAGGTAGTGTGAGAGGTGGTTGTAGTGGTTGAAGTGATGTTGTCCAGTGGCTGCTAATACATAAGTGTCCGTCACGTTTAGACCCGGAGCGTGCGTCGTGCTTAGTTGTATAGACCCTCACAGATCGATGTTACGGTAGAAGTGTATTTGTTGGCTGGCTGTTACCTAGGCAACCCTTAACACCTGTCTAAGACAGCTGATGCAGAGCAGCTAAACAAACTGGAGCATGTTACAAAAAAAACAATAAATTATTAACTTTAGTTACTAGTTCAGCTGTATCATTTTATAACTTGGCTGGAATTAAACCTTTTTGTGCCGGCGTTCTTTTGAATAGGAAGACTAGGGCGCCTTTCTGAGTGAGGATAACCTCTCGCCTGCCAGCCTTGTAACTTGAGAGACCTGCTTCCAGAGCGCCAATGTGACCGGAACGGTAGACATGAGAATGGCTGGTGGCCACGTCCAGGTTTGTCTGTATCGGCATCTCACGGTTTTGCTCGCTTTCACGTTGTTCTCTTTCTGCTCATTATTCACAATGTAAGTATTTCTCACTGATTTGAGATTCGATGATGATTTTTCGCATTTTCTAGTATGTAGTCACTTTGTACAGCCCTCTGCAAACTGCGTGGTAGGTATTCTTTTTTCGACAAAACCGGGAATAACGCGAATACAATGCTATTGGCCACTCGGAAAACGTAACAGCAAGACGTGCGAGACTCCGCACCTTAGATTGGGCTTATTTTGGTATACATTTTCCAGCTGGTTTGGCAACAATACAAGAAAGTTTATATCTGCCCCCAAAACAAACTTTTGCATTTTGTTGCTACACTAGTTGTATAATTCGTTCAGTGATAGAACCAATCGAGGGAGTGGAGCATGGCGCATCTTTATGCAATGAGATCCGACCGACCGATAACTTTGTCTTTGAGTTATTCTCGGTTTTGTCGAAAAAAGAATACCTACCACGCAGTCTGCAGAGGGCTGTACCAACAGTAGATGTGACGTTTGTGAAAAAGATTTTCAGGAAATACTCACTTCACTAACAGTTACGGCATATTTAATCATTTTCTAACCCTTACAGTGAAGAGGGAAAAGATCGTGATATATTCAAGTTGATACAAGATATCTAGCCTTTGCATAAGGCTTTACAGAATTTGACGGATTTGGATTGAATGCATTTGCATATACGGAATGGATTTGCATTCTTTATTTATCGTTTTTAAAAAGCTCTGCTCTCTTACTTTATCAAGCTCTATTGGTCTCGGTACTGAATCTATCCAGCGTGCGATTTTTCGCGATAAATAAAAATCAATGAATGTACAGATAAATGCACTCCGCATGACCTTCATCCCTTGCTACACCAACACATCGATCCTGTCTTCATACATTTACTGGTTTTTACCTAGCCATGTGGGTATTGGATGTAAGTACTGATAGCCGAACCCAGTTACCAATGTGAAAATATAATCACAAGTATGTCATCATTGGAAGCATTTATCATCATCCAGCATTGGTACTGCAGGCCATCCATTTTTTTACGTTACAGGAATAGTTTATGTTTGGATTCGGCTGCGCGTTTTACACGTTCTTTCGCGATCAGTCTTTTTAAAATTGTTTGTTTATGAGAACTTGAAGTCGAGACCTTGAAATGCACCTTCTTTATTGGAACCCTTATCCTAGAAGCCATCATTCCTCCAAAGTTTCGATCACTTTTATGTCAATGGCCTCATGTCCTGAAAAATTATCGATGAAAGCGTCATAACTCAAGCGAAACGCACTGTGTAGGAATATGTTCGCTGTTACACCGTGCAAATCACAGTGTTTTAGCGGCGTCTAATTATCATTAACTGACGAGCGATAATTACCTCAAATGAGGTTGTGCGCTTCCTGTCAGCTATAAAGCTCACTGGTGAAACGAGACATTATAACCCGCAAACGACCAGTGCACACTCCCCGATCATTGATTGGTCGTGTCATGTATGACGTCACTGGCGCTGTATCCAGGTGCTGGTTGGCGACAAGGAATGTGACGTCATGCCGGGTTTCACGCTGTACATCACGACGAAGCTGGCGAACCCAGCGTACAGCCCGGAGGTGGCCGCCAAGACGGCCATCATCGACTTCACCGTCACTGTGCTGGGACTGGAGGACCAGCTGCTCGGTAGGAGAGCGGGACGGGGGTGGGAGAGGGCTGGGGTGGGGAACGCTGGGAATGGGGGAGATTGGGGAATGGGACTGAATGTAAAAATAGGATGGGTCTCTTGAATATACCCCGCATGAGCTGGGCCAAGGTAACGCAGGTGTCATTGCCGTCTTCGGGAATTTCTCGATTGTCCGTTCCGCGGTTTTGGTCCGCGGTTATCCCAGTGTGCGCCGCTGACCGTTCCGCCCGCCCCTATTCGCCAGGTCGTGTGATCCGGACAGAGAAGGTGGAGCTCGAGTCGGACCGCGTGGCGCTCATTGAGGCAGTCATGGAGAATAAGCGCAAGACCAAGGCGCTGGAGGACGACCTGCTGTACCGGCTGACGTCCACGCAGGTGGGTCACGGCCGCCCGGTCCGGTCACAGACGTCACAGAGGTCAGCTGAGACGGAACGGGTGGGGGAGACTGGTGGGGTGGGGGAGACTGGTAGCCACGTGATGAGACTGAGTGCCGGCGCACCAGCACGCCCAACACCAATGAGCTGCGTCCATCAGAGCATACATCACCGCTGACATGGACTCCCAGCCGACCAGACTAGCACTCAGCATTCCTCTCCTGAAGCTTCTCTCACCAATAATGGTCGGTCGAGAACCTTCTGTACGATACACACCCGTCCCCGGTCACCTGAGCGCGTGCACAGTTCGTCGGTGCGTCACGCCACATTTCCGCTGTGGTCGGCCGTTCTGCCTAGTCATGCGGGCTGGTCGCGCGCGGCGGAGCGCCGGTGTAGGCACACGGATGCTATCAACTATCCGGTGTGTACGCGCATGGCGTACCAGGGGTGGCCGTTAGGCGTTGTCACGCTGTGCTGGCACAATTAGGGCGGTCACGCCGGTCAGGTCAGGTGTGCGCGTGGTGATCCTCGGAATGGTTAGACGGCCCTCGCTGAGGCCGGTCTAGCCTCGAGACAAGTCATCGTGAGCCGTCTCCTATCTTGTTTGGCGTATTATGAACTGATGATTAAGTACGATTTGTGGAACAGAACAGATGACGATGTTTTAACAAAAAAAAAACATCTGTGGCACAATTGACTGTTGTGAATTTTATTAGCGTAGTTGGATGTTATTTTCATTGCGTGCGACAGCATACTGACTATGCTTTATGCTAGTTACATGAAACTATGTAGTCACTGTATGGGTTGACACTTCTTGTTTATAGGCGCTGTCACAGTGATAATAATTTTAGATGCCTTTGTTTGCTTGCTTTTTTGTGGTGAGAGGGCAACTTTATTTTGTTCGCATCCAAACGCATCAGTATTGTTTCTGGAGTAGGCGAGCCGACGTCCACTTCTATGAAGCTCGCTTATTTGAACGTTGGTGAATCGCTCCGATTGGGCCAATCCCGCTGCTGGTCGATGTGATTTCGATGGCTGAGGCTAGCAATCGATGCTCAGTCAGTCATGGTGTCAACACAGACACGCTTTGGGCTGGAGCCTCGGTACTTGTCTGATTCCAGCAGTGGAAATGATCGCGTGGCGCCGTTCGATGGCTAGTCGATCCTAATTGTACATGCTGGTGGTGCTCCCAATGTCAGGGCACTGGGTAGAATTGTGACAATACCGATAGAGCCGTGTCTGCCAGTGCCACAAGGGTGAATTCACTCACTCATTCAGGGCCAATGGATCCCCTTATTCGACAACACCTTCCCGTTTTGGGCTCACGGCCTCCCGAACCAGGCAACCGACCAGGCGGTCAGGACTACCTGAAATGGTCACCCGGCTGGGTAGCCTGTCCCTCCGGTGCACACTGCAAGTGCACAGTGTGCACGTCCTAATGGAACGAGCTCGAGCCCCGGCCTGCGGTAGGGACATCTGGCGGCACTGACTCCCCGACCTGGGTTGTGGCCAGATGACGCTGTGGTGCAGGTCAGCCCCCTGCCCTGATACACCCTGTAGCCGAGCTCCGGACTAACTCCTCACTTCCGCCGGCAGGTGTCCCTAGTGGACGACGAGGACCTGATTCAGGTGCTGCAGTACACCAAAACCACCGCACAGGAGGTTCACGAGAAACTGCAGATCGCAGCAGAGATGGAGAAGAAAATCAATAAAGGTGAGCAGGGTGGTGAACGATAAATAAGATGCTAATGACGGCTTCGTTATCTTTGGCTTGCTGGATTGTACCTATTCAGTCAAATAAGACTATTTCAGGGTTATATTTCACGTCCATACTGATGTGATCTAAACTAAACGACCCGTCATCTTTAAATGGTGAATGATTGTCTTGAAAACGATGGTATTCTTTGTCCTATGTTTTATCCGATTGTTTGACCAGTTTGTGTGTGTCCGCAGCTCGGGACGAGTTTCGTCCGGTGGCCGCCAGGGGATCGATCCTCTACTTCCTCATCACGGACATGAGCGAGGTGAACGTCATGTACCAGACGTCGCTGAAGCAGTTCCTCGGACTCTTCGACCAGTCCATGCAGAAGTGAGTTCGCCGCAGACTGGTAATGAATTGCCGAACGGGCCGAAACAGGGTTTGCTGTTCGATCTGTTGACATTTCGTTGGCTTTACTGAGATAGTGATTTTAACATCTTGCAAAGTCTGCAACACTTTTTTTGCTGTTACGCTGCTAAAAAAAATGAGAGCTCCTTCCAAACCTTATCAAAATCTACATCATTCCCTTCAGAGCGGAGAAGGGCGATAACACGACGGAGCGTATCCAGAATATCATCGACTACCTGACCCACGAGTTGTGGCGCTACGGCTCCCGCGGTCTGTACAAGCAGCACAAGACGCTCTTCACGCTGCTGCTAGCCATCAAAGTGGACATGCAGGCCGGCAAGATCACCCACGCCCAGTTCATGACCTTCATCAAAGGTGACGTCCTAGCAAATCCTTAAGTTCATGACATTCATCATAGGTGACTCAGCTACACATACGATTTATTACCTCTATCAAAGGTGACCGAGCCGAGCCTCCCGGTCAAAGACTACCAAAGGTGGCTGAGTTAATCCCTTAGGTCATGACATTCAGCAAATGTGACTGACAGCTAGCAACTAGAGGGCATTAATCGTGGCGAGAGTGATTATGGTAACGATAATTCGTAGCTTTGCTGCTGCGTTGGCGACTGATATAGTGGACGTTTACGAGGCCTCGATAAAGTAGTTTTAGGCTGAACATTGAACAATGATATCGAATGACAAGGACTAATCTGGAATAAGTAGAGAGAAATGTTTTTCTTTTATAGGAAATATTGACCAACACTTTTGCTGTCCCCATTGGTAATTCTCCTTACCTACAATCGTTCATGCACGTACAGTCGTACTTAATTCTATTGGCGCCTCGTCCACTTCTTAGCCTGTGCGTAAGTAAGTAACTTGCGTCTACCGTAACCCACGTCTCCCGCGCCATTCAGGCGGAGCATCGCTTGACCTGAAGACGGTGCAGCCCAAGCCTTGCCGCTGGATTCTGGACATCACCTGGCTCAATCTGGTGGAACTGTCCAAACTCAGTCCTTTTGAGGACCTCCTACAGCAGGTCGGTGACCTGTCAAAGCCGTCGAACCATTTATATTGCGTGTATTATTGTGTGTCTGTCTTTCTAACTAAATTGAACATTCACATACGAGTACTTTGATAAGCAGAAGTAAATATGTTTTGCGTTAAGTGTCAATCCTTTCGGGAGGGTTGGATGGCATGCAATTATTTCCGCACCTCTGGCTGTTGCCGTGACGTTCTCTGCTGACCGGTGTCTGCTTTGCTGCGGTGAATCACCCTAAACCCTCCGCCCTCCGCCCTTCAGGTGGTGAAGAACGAGAAGGAGTGGCGCGCCTGGTTCGACAAGCAGCGTCCCGAGTCTGAGCGGATCCCCAGCGGGTACTCGGAGGGCCTGGATCCGTTCCGGAAACTGCTGCTGATCCGCTCCTGGTGCCCGGACCGCACCCTATCGCAGGCCAAGTCGTACTTCGCAGGTGAGCACGTGCGCTCTTGGGAAGAGGGCACGGTAATTATGTTGCGTAGTCTGTAACTGGGTAGGACTCGACAGTGCGTCTTCGATCACTGCGAAATGCTGTATTTGAGGGTAGAATTTTTTAAACAAATCTGGCTAGTCTTGTCACTTGTCAGTCATAATGAACGGCTGCACTACCTGCACCTGGCGTAGTGGTAAATCGTCCGTAGACGGCCGTCCTCGGTCGTGTGTTACCCTGACCTGACCTGACCTGACCTGACCTGACCTGACATAACCCGCGGCGGCGGCAGCCTCTCTGGGCAGCCGTTTCTCACAGGAGGTGGTACTGGACCTGGACGCCACGTGGGGAGAGTCGGACCCCCGCACCCCGCTCATCTGCTTCCTCTCTGTCGGTGCCGACCCGTCGTCTCAGATCTTCAACCTGGCCAAGGCCAAGGGCGTAGGTCAGTGCTCCTCTGCGCCGTACTTGCAGAGGCTGTGGTACGGTAGCGCCCACAATCGATATAGGATTTTGTTGATTTTTATCAATTGCATATTCACGTCTACGATTTTTGCCAGGTGTCACTCAGACCTTTTTTAGTACTTTACGGAGCTGTGAAGCGTAACCGCGTTGAAATGTAACCATTATCTCATATGCTCAGCCCACTCCACACATCATGCATCATAAGACCTCCTTAGGCTCTGTTCTGCTCCGTTGCAATTAGACGCACCTGACGTCAATCAGTAACCGTGTCGCCGAGGGTCGTCGGAAATGGACTTGTTTGTCGGCCGGGTTGCCAGGATACAGCTGCTCGTGAGACTAATTCTGTCGTGCACTGCTACCTGAAAAAGATAGTTTCTATAGCTTCAGTGTGTAAGACGCTGGTGGCAGTTCTTTAGACTTCACGTTATTTATTTTCTTGACGATTTCTTTTTCAAGTCTTTTCATCCAGTTGCACTTAGCTGCCCGACATATGTCTAGCCTTAGCGTGTTTCGATATTGATCAGGTTAGCCACTGGTCCATTTTTCGTAGAGCGATGTGTTTTGTATTTCTTCAGATTCCACCGTTAAGCTCAGTCATCTTTTTGTTGGTATATGTGCCCGTCATTTGTGACATGTTTCGGCTACTAGATGTCCTTTAACTTAAAATGTCAACTTATCACTAAATAAAGTACGTGTTTGTAACGGGTACACTGTTATTATGATGATGTGGGTAAAATTGAACCGCAAGCCACGCCGAACGATTTGCTACGGTTGCAGTTTATACACAGATGTTTATACCTTGTTCATGCGCATTTACCTATCAGTCGTTTCGCCAGACTGGCCTTCTATACTTACTGCACTCTGTGTATTGTGTACCTACATGTAATTATACATAATCCAAGACCGTGTATTGCTCAGTGTATGATAACCCGTGCCCCGCTGGACAGGTATCGAGTCGATCTCGATGGGTCAAGGTCAAGAGGGTCACGCACGGCAGCTGATCAGTGTTTCCATGGAAACGGGCGCTTGGGTGCTGCTCCAGAACTGCCACCTCTCGCTGCACTTCTGTGACGAGGTAACCGGCTCGGGTGGTATCGAGGTCGTCGATAGTGATGTTGATGAAATGACGTAGTGGCTAGTGATGCTGAAATGATGTGCCTGTGTATTATTTTGACAGTGTCAGAAACCGTGTTCGAGCCCATATGCTGTTCTTATTTGTAATTAGTGTTGGCTGGGTTTCCTCTGCTGGTATGCGCTTAATTACCGACTTTTTGGTTTCATCGATGTCAGCTTCTCTCAGTATTCCCCTTTCCTCATCCTTGACATCAGGTAGGCTGAAAATTCTAGCACACCCGCCGTCCAGCCACGGCTACTCACTCGGTTGGTGATAGCGTTTTGCCATTTAGAGCGCACTCCGTGCCTTGCGGCACAGCCTATCTACAGGCGCTAGACGGTGCTGCCACCTAGGAGCGGAAATCGCGGCTCACGGCCGAATATGTTAGCACTTGAAGATCGACAACTATAGAGCCTATATATGGGCAGAAAATTGTGGAATCCTCACGAGCATATCACGCCACCGATGGGGGTGGACACCTAGAATGTTAAAATGCATTACAGGGGTGAAGAACGGGGCTGACAGCCGACAGCCAACCTATGCATTGTCGGTATGGGGCCGACTGGACGGTAAGCGTTTGGCATCAGGGCATTGTTTAGTGTAGGTTTGTTTATTTGTTGCATGCGTCAGCCACACATACCGGCTGTTCAAAACCCATGCTCCAGGCGAGGCTCGAACTCGCAACCCCGGCATGACTCAGCACTGCCGTATAAGTACCGTGCGCTAACCGATTGCGCCACTGGAGCCGGCCGATGCTCTTTCGAAGGCTTGTCTCGCCGGCCTGTTGCTTGATGTTCTCTGGTCAGAGTTAATCGATAGGCTGGATTTCAAACGCGGTCGGGTGTTGTGCTGAAACATGGGTGGAGCTAGCTTACAAGTTGATCCGCCGTCACAAGCGGCGGGTAGCGAGGTACATATAGTGGCGTCACGCAACAGAAATATTGGACGATGGGAGCAGTCGTCGAGTAATTATTAAAAATAATCCATTTAAATTGGGACGAATAAATAAATTTGAACAGTAAGTACAGCAATTGAAATTGCTGGAAAGTGAGGCATACATACATCACTAAAGCTCCAAAGTTGAAGATGCCTTACAGCGCGGCTACGCCGCTGGTGTTTTCCCCTCCTCCCCGGCGTGTGATGAGTGTCCCTTTCTGTCCCAGATTACTCACTACACTCCTATCTGTCGGACAGGTAATGGAGCTGGTACAAGAGACGGAGCCGGTGCACGCCCAGTTCCGGCTCTGGATCACCACAGAGTACCACGCCCACTTCCCCATCAGTCTGCTGCAGGTCAGTCAACAGAGCAGTCACATCAGTCTGACAGGTCACAGAGTACCACGCCCACTTTCCCATCAGTCTGCTGCAGGTCAGTCAACAGTCACATCAGTCTGATAGGTCACAGAGTACCACGCCCACTTCCCTATCAGTCTGCTGCAGATCAGTCAATGTCACATCAGTCCAACACTGTGTTGGCAACACAGGTCAACATCAACCATATCACTCACACTCGGATCAGTCCACTACATGTCTTACGACCCTTTCTTATCCATACGCAGGCGACGGGAGAGATAATCTCACCGGGACACGCCGGGCGTTGCCTTCCGTCAACTCCTGATGTGCGTGTTTGCCCCCAGCCCCCTCATCGTTCCCTCCCTAGTCAGCTCACAGTGGGGGACAGTCGCGTGTTGTGTCACCTCACCCCATCCTATCCCCTGGGACACGTGTATCGTGTGCGTGCGCCCGCTGCGTGCGACGGACGCCTGATAACGGCTCACTCACGCAAGGACACAGTTTGGCAGACGGTGGCAGCTTCAAATGGCCACCAGAGATCATAGGCGTAGTTCTTCGTCGCTGATCGATCGAGGTTTTGTCATATGCTTCGGCGTTTTTGTGTACAGAACTTGATTGCTTCGCCTATCGATGAATATCCGTATGATTGAAGTTTGATGGTCGCGTCTCGTAGACTTATAGACCATCGAATTTTACCGATTTGTGTGTGTGTTTTTTTTTTTTTTTTGACGGGATAGATATTTCAATATTAATCACTGGCTCTACCACAAAAGGATAGCAACCACGATGCCGATATAAGCGCTAGCCCAAATATCACAATATATGCTACAATATTTAATTATGCTGTCTGCTTGTCTCACAAAACCAAACTACCGTCATGTTGGCTATACACACGATAATGCAGTATACACTTGCGTTACGTGGCCAGTGACGTGGCCGAGGCCTTTCAACAGCCGCTGTCGCGCATATCTACGAGAAGTTCAGTTCTGAGCTCTGCCTTCACCTCCACCCCCTCCGCCACAGATGTCGATCAAGTTCACCAACGAGCCGCCGCAGGGCGTGCGCGCCAGCCTGCGGCGCACGTTCGCCGACATGTCGCAGGACCTGCTGGAGTACACGGCGGCGCCGCAGTGGTCGGGCCTGCTGTACGGCGTCTGCTTCCTGCACACGGTGCTGCAGGAGCGGCGCAAGTTCGGCCCGCTCGGCTGGAACGTGCCGTACGAGTTCAACCAGGCCGACCTCACCGCCTGCATCCAGTTCCTGCAGAACCACCTGGACGATGTGGACCCGAGAAAGGTGAGAGGGTGGCGGGGAGACGTGGACCCCAGAAAGGTGAGAGGGTGGCGGGGAGGTAGATCAGGACGCCCCGGCTGGGCTCCTTCTTCTAGAACGGCTGGCATTGTCGCGGTCATTTCTGAAGGTCTGACTCATCCACACCTCGTTATTTTATGACGATTATGACGAGACGTTGCTTTCAGGTGAACCTACGTATAGCTGCTTACGTGGGAAAGTAGAACCATGCTGCAAAGTATTTCCGCGAAGTTGAACATGACAAAATGTGATGGGGCTTGTCCCGATGGCTTTAAGTGGAAATGGTCCTTCAAATCGCCATTATAATAGTGGTTGGTATTGTCCCGTCTGGGGAGATATAACAGGCGAATTCTACCAAACAAGATGTATGAAAACAAATGCCATTCAACTTGGGTCATACTTAAACCGGTTGTAGTCGGTTCCTGCGCCAATTTATGCCTTGGTCAATCGACCTATTGGTCGCCATTACCTGTAGGTTTGTACAGAAGTGTTCAGTTTAATTTTTATGCTACCATCTTGTTTTGTAGGCACAGATGACATGATGTTACATCCTGATCCCGACCCATCAACATAACTGGCTGCTGTCTTTCCTCCCGGCCTATTGGTCATCTTACGTAGACGGTAACATCCTGGTGGCTCCTGGAATCACAGCACATTTTCCCTGCCGGATGAGACGTTCGGCCTTGGCCTATGATTGGCAGACGCTCACAGCTCGTGCATTGCAGTTGTGAAGGTGAGCTTCTCTCAAGCTCTACGTGAGCTTGAGGAAGCGTGTGGTCAGTAGTCACCAGCTGCAGCCTAAACAATGTGAACATCCCCCCCCCCCCCCAGGTTTTATCAAAGTCTATCATCTACTACTATCTTTACTCCTTGTCTATCTACTACTCTGTCTATCTCTATTCTCTATAACTACTGTATACCAGCGGCAGCCATGTACTGTTCTCCCTTCAGGGTGTCTCGTGGCCCACCATCTGCTACATGCTGGGCGAGGTCCAGTACGGCGGTCGGGTCACCGACGACTTCGACAAGCGTCTGCTGGTCACATTCACACACGTCTGGTTCTCGGAGCGGCTGGTGCGGCCCAGCTTTGCCTTTTACGAGGAGTACCGGGTGCCGCCGGGTCGCAGTCTGTCGCAGTACCTCGAGTACATCGCCGGTCTGCCGGACGCCGACACGCCGCAGCTGTTTGGGCTGCACGCCAACGCTGATATTACGTCAGTGGCTGAGAGAGGGGGTGCACGGAGGGGTCGGAGCTGTTTCTGCACCGCACGGAGAGACTGCACAGAATGGGGCACCCTGCTATTGCACGGAACGCGTCGGAGCTGCTCCTAAGAGAGCGCACTAAGTGGGCTCATGGAATGGAGCGTTCAGTCGGTGCACGAACACGTTGGATTCACTTGCACACAAAAAAACGCACGATTCGGGACTCCAGTAGCACAGAGTGTATTTACTGCAGTTCTGTGAGGAAGCACGGCACAGCATCAATATAGTGCAGCGTTCAGGGTGAGGCAGCTTTGTTGCACAACGCGGATGAGAAAATGCGATATCATAAAGCACAATCACTCCGCTGCACAGCAGAGTTGAATATCGCACAGCTCGACGGAAACTAAGGCCCGGCGCATGTAGAATACTCTTATGTCGACAGTCGTGTACCGATAAAGAAGAAACCGGAGAGAGCCCGAGTTGTGAACAATGACTTTTGAACACTTGCAACAGCTATTGACAAAACAATTCTGGCCCGGCTGAATGGCGGCCAACGAAACCATGTTGAATTTTATCTCTCCCTGCATGGCAAATATTTCGTTTGTATTGCTGAGCTTGCTGCACTACCATGGGCACTCATCTGCACCGTTTATGCATGACGTGTTTCTGTGCAGTGTGCATCGTATCACCTCCACGTGTAAACATATCGTTGCCGCTCTGTTTTAAAGTTTGGTGACTATTTGAACAAGACGGCGTTTAATTTGTGGATGATGTCGATTGTCGAGCATGCGTTTTTAGTCAAGCTGCCGCTTACCTTACTAAGATTGTTTACGTTCAAATCTCACCAGGCCCCGTTTTATCCCATCTGTGCTTTGCCCCATTCACACAGGTACCAGATTAACACGGCCAAGGGAATCCTGGACACGATCCTGAGCATTCAGCCGAAGGAGGGCAGCAGCATGGGCGGCGAGACCAGAGAGGCGGTCGTCAACCGGCTCTGCCAGGACATGCTGGCCAAGCTGCCGTCGGACTACGTCGGCTTTGAGGTGAGGCTGGACCTGAGGAAGGGATAACTGAAGGGCAGGGTGGTGAGAGTGTGGAGTTGTGGCATATCTGAGGGAAACTGATCATTGACATGATGTCAGTGGTATTCCTCGCAGTTGTTGATGTTCTCTGGTGCTATTTCCGTTTTGTTGTTTACACTGCATTCCGTCACTGGACGGATGGCTCTGCCCCGTCTCACGACACACGGAGAACTGCCGTGCGGATAGTTAATCGGTGATCTGTCGTACTTTCCCAGGTTCGGGAGCGACTGCAGGCCCTCGGGGCCCTGCTGCCCATGACGATTTTCCTTCGGCAGGAAATCGACCGCATACAGCAGGTAAGTGCGACCGATAGCACGATGTGGGTGGGTGTGAGAATATATGCTGTTCGCCGTGTCCGTCGTCGTATAAACAATGCTCTTTGCTGAGACGATTGCACAAGAGTAAGCCGTACATATTGATGGCTTGTTTGTTTGGGGTATTCTGGGCTACGGCACATAGCTACTTTCTTCTCTTTGCAGTATGTTTTCTTTTTGTAACTAGCTGGCTAGGTATGTTGTACATATAATTGTATCCAAACGACGCATCACTCTTCGTAGATTTCGTAGGCTATTAATCAATTTCAAAGGTTCAGCCAGACGTTAAATAGATTTGTTGTAACGCCCTGCGTGTGCTTGATCACTTGTTTACGCGACCAATGACTGGTTTCTCTTCCGCCCCGCTACAACTAAAAACATCAGCCGGACAGTTAACCAACCTTTTTCGAACATGACAGTGCATGATAACGAGTAAATACATGACATTGCTGTTAGCAGACCAAAGTCTACAGCGCTCTTTTTAGTCACACGTGGCGTAAAGTTGATCTAATCTGCCCTGCCCGCAGAGGAGGCAATGCCCCTCTGCATTACCGACTGATGTATGTCATAAACACTCCACACAAGTGGAGCTCCACCCTCGCAGAGGAATCTATCATTGGCTGCCACTGGTATCGCGCGACTAAACGCCAATGGGCAGATTTTATCGGAACAATGCTAACATTGTCCTGCTATGCGCACGACTCGAAAATGGCAGGCCGATAAGCTATCTCGGTATGTGGTCTGATAAGTCAGTGCTAGTCTTTGTATGCCCCAGACGTTGTTCTTGGTGTGGTAACATTTATGTAACTAATCCAGCTACGTTGATCTTCCGTTGTGCGTGTATTTGGGGCCATTTTACGACATCGTTGCATATTCACTGTCTTCGGAAAATGGTCTATCAAATAGTAAGAGCGGATGTAAAGTGTATGCAGACCGCTTAGGGCAGTAGATACACGAGAGCGCTGAGAAGTACCGGTATTTGGTGATCTTCTCTCCCCTCCTGGCGAAGCCCCTAAAGTCTCCAAAACCTTCCGTCACCACCAGGTGATTACGGCCGTTCGTCAGACGGTGTGTGACCTGCGACCCCCCTCCCCTCCCCACTGTCCCCTCAGGTGATTACGGCCGTTCGCCAAACGGTGTGTGACCTGCGGCTGGCCATCGAGGGCACCATCATCATGTCACAGTCGCTGCGGGAGGCGCTGGACGCCATGTATGACGCCCGCGTACCCTCAAAGTGGCATAAGGTGAGACAACAGCGACGGGAACCCCCCCCCCCCGCCATCGTGAGGCTGGGGTATGATGGGTAGTGCTGTCGGCTGTTACTCATGTCAGTTCGGTGGCAGGATGGGAAATAACGCGACTCGTGCAAAGCTGCGGGACCTTTGGGTCTGCTGCGCCAGGCCGTAGTAGTTGCAGCTTCTGCAGCGTTATAAAATGGTTTGTGTGAGAGTCCATGGGAATTGAGCCGCCTCGTCCGGCCTCTGTGGGAATCTCTGTTGTCCGGGGACTGTAACCCGAATGGTCTTAGCAGCTCAGTTCCCATAGTGATTGTCGAGATTCGTCAAGGACGACTCTGTCTCGGCAACCGTGGCTTGGCACTCGCTTCGTGTGCTTATGTGTCATAAGTAAAGATGCCTTAATCTCGTATCTGCACTGCATATTGTGTCTGCATGTGTGCTTATTTGCGTAATAGCTTTGTGTCGTTGTGTGTGTTCAGACTAACCTCCTCGGCCCCAGATCTCTTGGGACTCGAGCACGCTGGGTTTCTGGTTCACGGAGCTGCTGGAGCGCGACAGCCAGCTCAAGGTGTGGCTGTTCAGCGGCCGGCCCAAGGCCTTCTGGATGACGGGCTTCTTCAACCCGCAGGGATTCCTCACCGCCATGAGACAGGTGGGCTCTGCCACGAGAAACTTTGAATGCTATCTATCTAGTAGGCACCAATTGGTATGCTCCTCCAAACGGGTAACTACCAAGCTTTCTTTCTTTCTTGCACATTCTACGTGCGATCCATTCGCGTTTCAATGTCTCCCAGACCTTCTCCCCTGGCTCGCAGCCGACTCCTGTAACCCCATGTGACCTCCCCAGGAGATCACGCGCGCCCACCGCGGCTGGGCCCTCGACTCCGTGGTAATGCAGAACACCGTGACCAGCTTCACCTACGAGGAGATCGACGAGCCTCCGCCCGAGGGTGTCTACGTGTACGGCCTGTTCCTCGAGGGAGCCGCGTTCGACCGCAAAACTGGCAAACTGGTCGAGTCTAAGCCGAAGGTGGGTAAGAGTGGCGTGCTTGGACTTCTCGTACACTTGTCCGTGGTCCCAGCCTAAAACGTATTTCGTGGAACGATTGAGACCGTCGGCTATGTTTTGATAGCTGTTGGAGCCGGCACTTGCGAGTCCTGTATCAGGTTTATACTTGTTTTGATAGCCTGGCTATGCCGTCAAGTGCCATATAACGTGCCTGAGCCGCACTTAGCTGTGGCGTGAGTTTAAAGCCATATCGGTGATTCAGCTCCAATGCATTTCATGGAAGAATGCGTCTTCAAACAAAGCATCATTGTACAATGTCATACCCCAAAATGGGGAAACGTTTAACTTTTCACCAACTAGAGTTAATATTATCTTTTGCTTCTTTTTTTTAGTGGTCCTCACCACTCACTACCGCCAGGTGCATCCCCCCCCCTCCCCCACACACACACAACAATTCCCCCGTCTCGCTGTCACCGAGAAATTACAGTCTTCCCTCCTTCCCTTCCGCACAGGTGCTCTACGAGCCGATGCCCACCGTTTACATATACGCCATTTCATCCACGGGCGGTAAGGACCCGCGGCTGTACGAGTGCCCCGTCTACCGCAAACCATGCCGAACCGACCGCACCTACATCGGCAGTATCGACTTTGAGACCGAGCTGAGCGCCACCCACTGGACACTGCGCGGCGTGGCGCTACTCTGTGACATCAAATAAAACGGCAGAGGGAGAACTGTAAATATGTTAGGGTCGCAGTGCAATACAGTCGTTGGGTACGGTGAAGCATAGACAGACTTTTCGAGCTTGTCGAACTAGTCTTATGGGAGTTGCGGCGTTGACAGTAGTGATATCTTGAAGTGATGTACGGAAAAAATATAGTTAACAAGACAACATGTATCTGAATATCTGACAAACAGTAGCTTGTCTTATCGGGGCATATTATTAGTTTATCACAAGAGGTCAATTCTCAGCAGTACGTGATCCACATAAATCCAGAACGTTCTAGTCGGTGTGCAACGTCGAGACATCTGTGAGCTTACTTAAAAGGAGTTCTCGGAACGTCAGCCCTTCAAAGTTTGGGTTGGCCCAGTGGCTGGGTACGATCACGGTACGATATTCGGATCATCGGTGCAGCAGGGCCTCGTTCGAGTAGTTTCTGGAGTGTTCTCCGTCCAAGGATGTCCGTGAAACTGATCCGGATGTAGAGAGGGATTTTGGGGAGCTGTTCCGTGGTCCCTATCAGCTGACACTTCCTCGAGCTGCGCCGATAGTCGATAGCTGCTGCTGTCACGTGAACGGTGGGCGTGTGTGTTTGTGATCCTCGCCACGTGTTAAATCCATATAATAAGAGGTAATAGATATAGAAATAGGCAGACGGTTTATTTTAGTTTATTTTAGCCGTTCGGAATATATTATATTTGCGCTCTCTTGAACGCAAAATAACTATTCGTCTAGTGAAGAATAGAAATGAGTAATGACATACCGAGTGAATGTTACCAACAAATTACATGTGCACATAAAGCGAGTGCTCGCATATACCGCATGTAGTGGTAACTAACTAGGTGTCCTTGTATTCGCGCTGTGTTACGCAGTGCCGCCGTGCCACGTATTTACATCACATATGCTTTCGTATTATTTTCAGTGAGGATGGTGATTTTAGAGTATTGTTGGTGATTTCCTAGTCACAGCTGAGAGCTTATGTCACGCGCTTTGCGTGTTGTGTATTGCGTGTGGTCTTATGTTGTCACCTAGTTGACGTAACATTTGTAATGTCGTATTGTTCGGCTGTGTCTCTGGCTCGTTCTCGCGGCTACTTTTTGTTTATTTTTTCTTCCTATTGTACCGTAACAAAGACAATAGGGCTTACGTTTGTCATTGTGTACGGTGTATGAACATGGAGACATTCCAACCGAGCACGTGCCATTTGGCCTGTCCCCAAAGTTACCGATGATGCTGACTTGTCGACATGGGTAGCGGAACATACGCATATCGCTCGCTTATTCCGTTCCCAAATGCCTTCGCTTGAACAGAACAGATCAAATATATTTATTGGGCTCGTTGGAGCAAGCTTCTGGGTAGGATCTGTGTATTGATTAGTAAGGCCGTGAACCAGATAATCCCTTAACGCCAAGTGTCACTGGTCACTGGGTCACCACTCACCAGTGCCAGTGCCCTCGACTGTCAACAGCTCCCGAGAAAGGCTGCAGTTCGTTTGTACGGAGTGCAACACCAGTGGACTTTCAGCCGCCGGGTGGATTTCGTCCACTTGTGGTCGAGAGCGTCGGCTGTGGTACGGTGAAGTGACCCTCCACCAGCTTTGCTACCGGCCGGGGTCACTGCGTTATCGGGGATCTCGATAGATCTGACCACTCGGGTCGCGGCTGATACGGGCTGAGAGCTGCCGTATCGCCGTCTATATAACGATGCGCGGCCTCAGACGGTCAACTGAGCCGGTCACGCACAGGTAAGAGAGGTCACGGACGCGTAGAGAACTGTCAACAGGAAAAGGGTCGACGTTAACCCGGCAGTTGCTGGGGTATTTCCCCACCCACCGTTTGCTGGGGGGGGGGCGTTAAACGCCCCCAGCCGATAACTCGAGAACCAATAGGCGCAGCGAAACGCACGAGGCGGCAAACGAAAGAGCGCGACGAGACGCTTCCGATGAGTACTTTAAAGTTGAATTTTGAGGTCACAGGTCGGGTCAAGGTCAGGTCAAACACCTGAAATCGGGCTTTCAGTAGCATGGACTTCAGGACTTCGCAATGGGCGCCTCTCGCCATAAACTCTGTCAAAACGGTGCACAATCCATCTTATAAGGCCTACAAGAGTGTCAGCTCCATGTAGGGGTCAGTCAAGCATAGGTCAGGGTCAAGGTCAGGTCAACCGGGTAGGCACATATCCCCGAAAATCAAAACTGATATTCGCAGCCTGTGACACATGTTTTATAGGTAATTTGGGGCGTAGAACACGATGGTGACATTCATTTTATCATATGTGTACGTGTTGGGCTCAAAAAGTTCAATTTAATAAATTCATGTATCATGGTCGTGAAGTTGTCACGAAAAATTGCCAAGATTCAGTTCAAGATTATGGAAAATGCGGAACAATAATCAATAATCGAAGATAGCCATTTGATTGATCATGGTATTGGCAGTCTAATGGCGTTTACGGCATGTCTGTATGTTTATGCTGTGATTTTATATGATTTTTCGAACATATGCCGTTTTTGGTCGAAAACTCAGAAATCATGACGTCACTAAAACCTCGATATCTCAAAAATTTCCCGACCGATTTTTTTGAAACTTTGTCACAATAAACTTCAATCAATTCCCTACAGGTACTCAAAAATTGGCGCGCCTGCGGCGCGCCGTTTTTATGCTATGGCCCGGCGAAAAAAGTGGGGGCGTTTAACGCCCCCCCCCCCCCAGCAACTCGCGGGTTAAGTGTTTGTTTTCTGTTGATTGTCGCTCATTACTCGAATGTTTCGGCACTGGCTTCAGTTCTGACTTCTGGCATATTCTTCAGCTTTATTTGCAGCATTTTGTGTCGTAAATGAACCGTTTTTGCTCGTCATTCGCCAAATGCGTTGAAATGCTGCTGTCTTGTGCTCAAATTCTTAAATTATCACTCAAATTCAAAAACGATTTCATGCATCGCTCCAGGTAAAGGATGACTTATACAAATACTCCGTACGTTAGCACTACTCACCACTGTATATTTGCATCACCACAGGCTCTCCCGACCCTGGCCATGTATCTGTGGAGGTGCGCGCTGCTGCTGGTGGTGGGGGTGGCCGCGGCCCTGGCTGCCCAGCCCCGCGGTAGTCCGCAGGAGCTC
The DNA here is from genome assembly GCF_019059575.1 of Amphibalanus amphitrite. Lineage (NCBI taxonomy): Eukaryota > Metazoa > Arthropoda > Thecostraca > Balanomorpha > Balanidae > Amphibalanus > Amphibalanus amphitrite. The sequence continues at coordinate 510,561 of NW_024881839.1, forward strand.
GGAGGTATGCGCGACGGCATCCTTTTCAGATGTGGTGTAGCTTTGTTATTACACTTATAAGATTTTACTCGTAATATAATGCCGCTAATTCACAGCAAACACAAGAAGATAATACGCATACCGAGATCTACTAGACCATTATTTTCAGACACTTATGATATCAGCCTACTTGCCGACTAGGGATCTTAGTATCTTCCATTGCCGATACTAAAACAGTCAAAATCTCTCTGACAGTTCAGAACATTGCTGTCTTTCCCTTCAAATTTCTTAACCCTCCAAATAACTCCGTCTGTTTTCGTGTCCAGTATGGCCGATCCGCACGGCGGACGAGGGCCGCGGCCGGCGCACGTGCTACTTCTCTGCCTGGGCGTACAGCCGGCCCGAGCTGGGCAGCTACGACGTGGAGGACATCCCTGCCGACCTGTGCACCCACCTCATCTACTCGTTCATCGGCGTCAGCAACGTCACCTGGGGGGTGCTGATCCTCGACCCGGAGGTGGGTGGTCAGCTGCGCCCGGGGCACGTCACCTGGCAGATCCGCTCAGACAACGCCGTGACGGGATGTCCGCTGCTGCTCGAGCTCGGTGGTCTGACGAGGGTTTTACGGGACGGTGTAATTACTGCTGACGGTATCAAACATTTGGAGCCCTGTAAGGTAAAAAGGGTTGTGGTCAGTTAAAAAGAAGGCAAAAGGAAAACCAAAGTCTAGGGATGTTCTGCAATTTTGGCATAGGTTCCCAGCTTCCCACGACGTTCTAGAATCCGTAATCAGTCACCCGCTGCATCCGCTCTCATCGTCATCTCAATTATCGTAACTGCGCTACAGTGTGCGCTGTGATTCACTAAGTTCCTCTCCCCACCTAGAATGACCTCCCATCTCCCCGCAGCACGACGAGGGCGCGGACGGCGGCTTCCACCGGTTCACGGCTCTGAAGCAGCGCTACCCGGGCCTGGTCACCACAGTGGCCATGGGCGGCTGGGGAGAGGGCGGCAAAAAGTACTCCGAAATGACCTCCGACCCCAGTCGGCGCAAGTCGTTCATCGCCAGCGTCGTCGGTACGGACAATGACCGGCTCTGGCAGTGCTGGTCTTGCATGGGTTATCGAGGTCCCTTTCTGTGTTAATGCATCCGTTTTTACCGTTTACCTAATTATGCAGTTATTGATTGGGCACACCTTGCGTTTTCCTCAGCATTGCCCGCATTGAAACACTACTGGGTGTTCACTAAAAATTGAGACAAAGTTTAGCAGGCTGTATCTTCGGTAAAAATGTACCGATTTAAACAAACTAGGCATTGTTGTAATGCACATTGCATCTGCTGCAAGCCGTAGAGCGTCAACAAATTTGCCTGATCCCTATATGTCATTTTTTGAACATTTCCTTGGAAGTGTTGTCACAAGCTCTGGCACCAGTGGACCGTGATGTTGGCCAGTTGATGGTGGTAATGAGCAACGAGCTGATATTTTGTATGAAATCGAAAGACACCAACATACGTTATAGCCTTAGGCAAATCACATTAGATACTCATTTGTTAAATTTCAGGCGTGGAAAATGGCTTATCGGGTCTCGTTCCAATGGGAATTTTTACATCGGCCGGGGCCCTCAAGGCGCCCCTTGGTTAGTGTGCTGGCGCCAGGTCGGACCAGAAAATCACCTTCTGTTTACATATGTCGTTCTGCATGAACCTCTAGTGCTTAATAATACACTTGGCTCAGAAATTATCATATTGTAAAGGACCAGTCTGGAGGAATAAAGTCGAACTGATGATATTCTCTGAAATAACACATACACCACGGCATCCAGCGTTAGCTTGCATGCTGACACTTAAATGGACGTTAGCCCTTGTATCATCGATCACATCACAACAGAACACTCCATTGTCTAGTTAATTGTCGCCCTTTAACTAAAAACATGATTTTTCTACCTTAAATAGTTTAACTTTTTTCTGCATTTTTTGGCCCCTTTGGACCATAGCATATTTACTTCTCTGGTCTTGTGTTGTTCCCAGTCGCTTCGAGAAATCATTTACGCCGTTTGTAACTCAGCCTAGTCTCAGGTGTGATATATCTTCTTCGCTTAGGCACAGTCAATACCTTACTGATCAGCAGCATTGCGCCGTGAGGTGTCAAAAAGCCCCTCCACGTGCATTTTCGGGGCCCCGACCATTTCTTAGGTTAATATCTTCACATTTACACCACTTCAGCTTTTCTGACTCCCACACCCTTTAGAACTTTCGTTCCACTGTACGGTATGTAACTAATTTCGACATTTTAAGTTTTCATTAAGTATTTGTACGTGCCAAACTCTCCCATTGACGTGCTATTTTGGGAAAGCCTGCCAATGGTCGTTCGGTGGCCCTTATTTGAAATGACCTCCAACGCGACTGTTTTCGTCACTTGCATAAAATATGTGTGCTCTATATGATGAGAAATGTTCCTTTTATATCTATGCTTAATTGCATCGTAATAGCTTGCTTCGCTTTTGCTGTGCAGTCATCCAAAGTTTGTGTCAATTTTTAGTGAACACCCTATAAACGAATAAAACTTCGGGTAAAATTATAAAGTAGTTACGATACCATGAATGTATCCAAAATAAAAACCTAGACACAACATACAGGGTGTCCCATAAGTTCGTTCTCACCTAAATTTTACGTTTTTATGCTTTCTTGCTTAAAGGAAATAGTTCACTTTTAACATGGGGTTTGGAACTGGAATAGCAGTTTTGTTGCTTGCGCTGAGACTAGCACAAATCAGAAGCTTTTACGGCCCAACGATCACCCTAGACGAAGATATTCCATTTTTCGTTCCGAAAAGAGTGCCTTGCAGAGGAATGCGTGCCTTGCTGAGGAATGCAGTCCCGTCATCGTCAGCCAATCAGAATGCTGCTTACAGCCGATGGGTTTGTCCTACGCAATATGATTGGTCAACGCGTAATAAGCTTCCGCGTCAAACATTATTTCATATAGAATATAGTTCTTCTTATACTAAAATATAGAAAATAATCCTTTTTACAAAAACGTTTTGTTTTATTTTCTGATCATTTTGAGCATAAAAAACATAAATCCATAGCAAAATACTAATTTCAGGAAAGTGAACTATTTCCTTTAAAGGCACGTTGACATTGGTTCGTAACTGAGCTTACATGGTTGCCATGGCTGGTAGAAATATGCTCCACAGTAGCTAATTTCTGTAGACAAAATAGTTTTTGCTAGAGAGCCCGCTTCCTACAGAGACGGCTAACGCCGCAACATAGAGGTCTCCGATACGGGTACGTCTCAGTATTTAGTCAGCACGTGACCATTCGTGACGATTGAGGGTGATTGAGGCCTACCAGTCTGTAGCCAATATCCATCGCTAACTGGACGCACAGTCAGCAAGTGACGCCGATGATTTGTTGGGAGTCAATCACTGCAAGTTTATCCTCTTTCTAGCCAGCCCTCAGGAATAAGCCAAGTGGCCAAAACTGTGTGGCGCCAAAGTGGCCATCAAAAAGGTCAAAGGGTTAGAAAGTTGGTAAACAGACTTTTCAGGATGGATTACCAGCTGTCTAAGAGTGTTCTTTCGGGGTACATAACTCAAGGTGACTTAAGCTTTGCTTACCGGAGGGCACAAAACAGTCAAAAACGTCTTAAAATGGCTAAACATGAGTTTCGTTATGCCTGAGGCTAAACAAAACTAGAGGGCTGATGACATCAACCAGGTCATCTGGACTAACTAGTCCACGTTCGAGATGAAACACCCGTCCAAACCCGAAAACAACCCCATAAGGGCGAAGGAGGAGGCCTTCATTTCGTCCCGTTATGTTCCTATGCAAAAGGCCAGGGTCACTGTGTTGTGGGGTTATAACTTATAGGCGTTCTGGAGTTGATCAAGTTACAAGTGACAACCCAGAAACAGTTTTGGGAAGCAGAATGCTTTTCCAAGAACATCTAGGAGGAAGTTCAGCCCTCAAGCTGAACTCGAACCGCGAGTATGAACACATTTATAGAGGAGAAAATGGCATCCGGGAGGTCGTAGGCCCATCTTCAGGCAAGACACGGTGCATCAGTGCACAGGTCAAGCAAAGCTTAAAAGCGGTGCAAGGAGACTGTGACAGGCGTTTGTGGCAAGATCACATGCCAGGCACCTCATCGGATCAAAATTTCATAAAAATTTGTTGGTTATGCTGAAGTTGAGGCTCGTCGAAGCGTAGCGCTGTTCCAGCCTCGAGGAGCTCACGGCGCATGTCAAGTCAGTCTGGGTTAACTTTAAGCCTGCTATGCAGCCAAACATGCCGGTTAGCATGCCGCAGCATGTATTCATGTGTTTGCCTATTAAATGGGGAGCACATTGAGGGGTCATAAATATACCAAAACGCAATGTACTCTGTTTCACATGCAAACATAATGTGAGAACGAACTTATGGGACACCCTGTAAATTTCTGATTATTATGCTTTGGCGGCGCAATCATAGCATGTTCACCTTCCATCGGCAGCGTTCATCAAGGAGTACAACTTTGACGGCCTGGATGTGGACTGGGAGTACCCAGGCGCCTCCGACCGAGGCGGATCGTTCTCGGACAAGGCCAACTTCGTCTCATTCGTGAGTATCCACTCGGGTCATCAAGTGTCCATCTGCTTTGAACATGGAAGGAAATGGAAGGAACGTGGAAGGAAATAAGGCTGTGCACGGCTCTAGGTCCTAGACCTACTGCAGACCCATCTCTTCAATCGTATTAATAAGCTTGCTTTGCATACGCGGGGCCGGGGTCACTCACGTTTTTTTTACTCGGACCTGAATAAATCGCCCCCATCTGCAGGTCTTGACTCCTTCACCTCCCACCGAGGCTCGTCGACCATCCCCTCTACCCCTCTCTCTCTCAGATGCAGGAGGCGCGCGCCGCGTTCGACGCCGAGGACCCCTCCTGGGAGCTGACGATGGCCGTCGGAGTGCCCGAGTTCCGCATCGGCGACGGGTACGACGTGCCGGCCCTGTGCTCGGTCGTCACCGCCGTGCACACCATGACGTACGACTTGCGCGGCAATTGGGTCGGATACGCGGACGTGCACACGCCGCTCCATATGAGGCCCGGACTGGATCAGTACGCCTACGAGAAACTCAATATTGTGAGTGCATGCAGGAGGAGGAGGAAAAGGGAGAGGAGGGGGCGTCTAAAGGGCTATAGACTCTGGGTATTACGGAAAGGAAGAGTGAACATCGACACTGCTATTCTGCTGCATATGTGCCTTTCCGTCTGTCACTCCCAGCTAGGCGCAAGTTTGTTCTTACTGATGTATTTTCTGTACTTTTCACGATCGCCGGAAAGTGTGACCTGGCACAGCTACCTCCCCCTTCCCCACATCCTACGTTTTGGAGCTGACCCCTCCCTCTCTTTTCACCCCCAGGAGGATTCGATGCAGGTGTGGGTGCGCCACGGCTGCCCGCAGAGTAAACTCCTGGTCGGCCTGGCCACCTACGGGCGCACCTACACTCTCAGCGACCCCAACAACCACGACCTGGGCGCCTGGGTGAAAAAGTGGGTCGGTGGCGGCAACCCGGGACCCTACACCAACGCCACCGGCTCGCTGGCCTACTATGAGGTATGTGGGGGCACCCAGGGGTGTTCTGACCGGGGGAGGGGTAACCCAGGGATGTATTAGGGTGATGGTGACCGGGTGCCTGTAGGAAGACCGTGGGAGAATGTGGGCTGTGGTTAGTAGTGCTGTGAATTATGAATAGAGGAAAAGGGATCTGTGTGGGAATACGTGCAGACTAAATGATTTATGGGTTCCGAATCAATAGTGGACGAAGGATATAATAAGGAAGGGGAGCGACTTCAGAAGGAAGTCCAAGTCACCCTACCCCACCATTTGTCAAAATGATGCCCTATAAATAGCGTGAGAACATGCATAACATCACCACCGCTCTTGCTGCCAGATTTGCTCCACGCTGGACAGCTGGAACCAGGATTACGACGACATCGGCAAATGCCCGTTCGCCTACAAAGGTAACTAGTTTGAAAAACCTGTGATTTACCCTGAACGATCGTTATTTTGCAAACGATGCCAAAAAAAAATATCTTTAGATATAAATAAAACATGTTACAAAACGCATCGGCTCGTCAGCATACTCCCATCAGCATAGATTCACGCCCGCACCTTGAAGCGCTGATCCCCCCGCGCCCATTTCCCTCAGATGACCAGTGGGTCGGGTACGAGGACCCGGACAGCCTCAAGTTCAAGACGGACTTCATCAAGGCGAACGGGTTTGGCGGCGGGATGGTGTGGGCCACCGACATGGACGACTTCCGCAACCTGTGCGGCCGCGGCGCCAATCCCATGCTGCGGCTCATTTACGAGGAGCTGAAGGACTACGTGGTACCGCCGTCACCCACCCTGCCGCCCACCACCAAGGTAAAGCTCGCTCCGTCTCTGCTCTGCTCTCCCCGCCCCCTCCCTTCCCCGCTCCCACCGTGCCGCCCACCACCAAGGTATGGCGCGTCCCTTGTCTGCACACCTCTGCTACAATGCCCCCGTAGCCCAACGACTGCCTGCCGGCGGATGGCTTACCGCAAGGGCAGTTGGCTTACCGCTGTTTCGTTCTATATTCCTCGACCCCCGTCTGACCTTCCTAACCCTCCCGTCGTCAGCAAACGTGGTACCCGCCGGCGCCGACGCAGCCGACGCCGCCTCCGGACGCCGACTGTTCGGGCGGCTGGGAGTACCTGCCGGCCCCGCGCTGTGACCAGTACTACTGGTGCTTCAACGGCGAGGCCCACCTGGAGACGTGTCCGACGGGCCTGATCTGGGACGAGACGCACAGCAGCTGCACATGGCCGGGCACGGCGCCGCCCGCCAACTGCACCATGCCGTCAGCCGCCGCCGCAGTCGCCGCCGGGGATAAAAAGGTCAGGGGGAGTATGGAGATGAATTGGCTTTAGGCGTCATACTCAGTGTTCACCTTATAAGTGCTTCACCATTTGATCAGCGAATATTAGTCATTCATTCCCGGTACTTTTGCATTGTGCACGCCCTTCTTTAAGAGAAAATATGCTTTATAAAGACCGATTATTTCCCGATTTGTAGATTTTTTCTCGTGCGCCGTTCCTTCACTCAGACCTGCCGTATGATTTCAGGCGCCCACTGGTTCGAAGATCGCCGCCAAGCCGCAGCTCCCCATGCCCCTGGCTAAGAACTCGATCAAAAAGGCCGCTGCTGCCGCTGCCGAGGCCAAGCCCGTTCTGAAAAAGGCCGCGTCTGCCGCTGATGGCTCGGACGCCGCCGCCAAGCCCAGTAAGCCCGCCCCGAAGACGGCTCCCGCTGCTGTTCAGACCAATAAGGTCCCGCAGAACGCTCCCCCCGCTCAGGACGTGGTGCCCAGTCACGCGTAGTTGCGGTAGTTAGTGGTCTCTGCGGCCAGGCTACGGCTATTTTCGGTGGTGTTATTGGGGTGCGTTAAACGATCGTGCCAAGTGCAAATTGCCAGTGGGTTTGTGACGTTTCGACTCGTTGTGCCGTAGTGTTCGAATGGTATGGAGGCTTCGAATGATGGCTGCGATAGAAATTATACGGAAGGTACGACAAAGGCTGCCGAAGTGGCTAATAAATAGTGGTTGAAAAGAGCTCGGCGTAGTACCTACCCTTCCACCTAAACAGCGTCCGTAGTATGCATCCGTGTGGACTGGTTACAATCGTTTTTTCCTTTCGGCTGCAGCAGCGATAGCGTGAAAACACGATGGTTGGCTCCAACAACAAAGGAACATAAATTCGTACACAGGAATTTGAGGCGTTACTCCGGCGTGGAATACGATAAACGGGTCGACGCCACGGTCAGTTCAAAAACGGAATCACAACCGAAAACCACAAGACTCGTGATTCTAATAATGCATTACGAAGCCGTGGCCCACACCCACATGCTTGGCATGCACGAACTCACCCAGTGCAGCTGGATCGGTTCGGAGTCACTTCCTTCCAGGCATTCAGTCCGTATCATAGGTGAGTCAGTCATTGATTCACTCACGTGACTGACAGACATATGCTATCAGCCGTGACCACAGGCGCCACACTGCAGTAGGAAGTGGTGGAGCGATTGAAACCGAAGCTCAGATCATTTCCCATTGGGTATCGATAAGACCTTGAATGGTTTGTAACGCTGCGGTAACTGCTAGTTAGTAAGAGGCCAATGCTATGAGTGGGTGGCTTCCTGGAAAGTGCCGTGCATTGGATTACTGGCAGCTAAATGGGGAGTACGCAAGCAAAGCTTGACTACATTCGGGACAGATGAATTCAATAACTAACTAACTACCCATTTGCCGTCCGCTTCAATCTGCTTCATATCGTCCCCTGTCAGAGTGTGCTATCGTGAAACATTACCCGCCGCTGCTCGCATTACACGGTCATTTTCCTCTTCTGTGGGGCGTCGGCCACGGTCCTTAATCATTTGGCACGCTGCCAGCCGCTCGGCCGTCACCGGAGGCTGTTCGCGGGTCACGTGACCATGCCCTGCGGCGCTTTCTCCGGTGACGTGATGGCTGCGGGCGGCTGAGAGAGCTGTGGTGTCGGGGTGGCATGGGACGGGGTTGTTGAATCATCGCGACTCGGTGAGGTATCGATGCGAAGTGAAATGGTGTTCGAACACGATCAAGACCTACCTATGGTATTGATTTGATTGATAACAGAAGATTGATCATAATTAATTAATTCAAGTGATTGGGAAGTTAATTTCATTCATTGTGAATCACGAAGCATTGAACGGCACCGGAAAATCGCCTTAGCACATCTTCCAGGTAAGTTCAAATTGTTCGGCCAGTCGTTTACCTGTGAAAGAGGCAGCATGCACTTCCACAATGCACATTGTATTCATTCATGGATAACTTGCTGCTGCCGTGTGAACTCCCCAAGGCAGGTTGAAGCACGCATAGAAATTAGAAGTGCAGCAATGTTTCGCGCAGGTTGAAAATCTTTTACAGATATGATGTTTTAATTAAAGTGTAATAGAAATACATTTGACAGACCTACATTTGAGTGACAGATCATTTGTATGAATGTATCTAATTGTAACTTGTAATAGGGCAGGAGGTTGGCATAGGCGCGGCTAATCAGGCTACGTCAGTGACACATTGCGTGTTATAAGCCGCACGCGTGCCGCCTTCAGCTCGGGTGTTCCATTATCGACACGGACGGACCATAACCGCACCATTACCGCGTCAAACTTCAGACCACCTCTGGAAATTGGGGCGACCCGCGACTCTACCAGTCGTGTTCACACGCACCGTTTGCTGCGAATCGCTGACTGTTGCTAATGGAGATTGGAGAGCTATCCGCGTGCACGCGCGTTTCTAATAGAGACTGATCATCGGGGATGTGTGTTTCGTGCTCACAGAATGTGAAGCTGAACACTCGGTGTGCTGTAGCCCGTGAGAGGGTGGGTGGTCGATGCGGTGGCTTACTGTAGAAGAGGCTATCAAACGTGGCTCGTCGTTTATTTGTCCCGTGTTGGTGTTTACCGTGGATTACTCACTCGCTCGTAATCACAAACAAACTCACGGAACAAACGTCACGGAAGTGACGTTATAGCGATATGGTAAACACGGTCCGGACTTTTTAGCCGCAATCCGCGATTGTCGACGACAGGAAGTCAGGATAACTTCACAGCGCATTCACCCGGCACATCAGATGGGAACTCAATCTAAAGCCCTAAACCCCAGAAATCCAAGCCGTCGCTCGATTAACGACTTTCCTCTAGCGTCACAGATTATAATCAATCACAGTTGACCCGTCTGTGAGTCGGGAATCGGGCAGCCATTTACCGTGGTGGCCCGGGGTGGCGGCAGTGACCGATCTGGCCGGTTTATCAAGCTGTTTCGCCGGGTTTCGGGTAGAGGTTCAAGGCAAACGGACATCACGTGAATGCCGCCCGGCTGGCCCGGAAAATGGACACAGTCGGGGCGCATTATTCACCAGAAATGGCCGGCCACGGACGGTTTGAATAGCCGGGCCGGGTCGGCCGGACTGCCCGACCCGACCGACTATATAGGGCCTTGGCCCGACCGGTGGTATTTTCTTGGTGGTAGTTATAGTCTCCGATGTGCTGCTATTGTCTTGCCCGTCAGTTGCAGTCTCCGATTTGGTGTTATTCTCATCTTGTTTGCAGTTTCCAATGTGGTATTGTCATGTCCGTCGGTTGTAGTCTCCGGTGTGCTGTTATTCTCATGTCCGCTGGTTGCAGTCTCCATTGTAGTGTTATTCTCACGTCCGTTAGTTGCAGTTTCCGTTGCAGTCTCCATTGTAGTGTTATCTTCATGTTCGTTGGTTGCAGTCTCCAAATTGGTGTTATTTTCTTGTCCGTTAGTTGCAGTTTCCGTTGTAGTCTCCATTGCAGTGTTATCTTCGTGTTCTTTGGTTGCAGTCTCCTATTTGGTGTTATTTTCTTGTCCATTGGCTGCAGTTTCCGTTGCTGTCCTACTCTCATGTCCGTTTGTTGCAGTCTCCGGTGTGGTGCTTTCCTCGTGTCCATTAGTTTCATGCAGTCTCAGGTGTAGTACTTTTACTATGTGCCTTAGGCGCAGTCTCCGATATGGTGATGCTGTTATGTCCGTTAGTTGCAGTCTTCTATATTTGGCTATTTTCATGTCCGTTGATGGAGTCTCCGATGTGTAATTTTATGTCCGTCGGATGAAGTCTCATATGTGGTGTTATTCTGATGTTCGTTGGTTGCAGTCTCCATCGTGTTAGTCTCATGCCCGTTGGCTGCAGTCTCCGAAATGTTATCCTCATGTCCGTCAGTTGCAGTCTCCGATGTAGTGTTATTCTCGCCTGCGTTGGTTGCAGTTTCCAATGTGGTGTTATTATCATGTCCTTTGGCTGCAGTCTCCGCCGTGGCCGGTATTATGTGCGTTACTTGTCCTCCATTTGGTGTTATCCTCCTGTCCGTTAGGTGCAGTCCCTTATATGGTGTTATTTTCATGTCCGGTGGTTGCAGTCTCAGATATGGTGTTATTTTTATGTCCGTTGGTTACAGTTTCCGGTGTATTAGTCTCATGCTCGTTGGTTGCTGTCTCCGAAATGTTAGTCTCATGTCCGTTGGTTGCAGTCTTATATTCGGTGTTATTTTTTTTTTCGTCAGTTGCAGTCTCCGATGTGATGGTATTCTCTTGTCCGTCAGTTGCAGTGTCCGGTGTGGTGTTATTCTCTTGTCCGCTGGCTGCAGTCTCCGATGTGGGGTTAGTCTGATCTTCGTTGGTACTGGATGTAGTTTCCATCACTTCTGGTGCCGGAAGACTGATATTACAAAGGCATATATCATCTGATCGCTTCGGTATGCGCTGATCGAAGCCTTGCAAATGTAAAAACCTAATAAATGCAGACTGTCGAAACACGAGCATCTGGAAAAAGCAAAAGTGCATGTTGTGCAACGTACCGTGCAGGCATTTCTGTAGAGCACGTGGAGGTTGAATGACAAACAACAAGTTCGGTAGCATTCGTCAGCTGCCCCCTGTCGTCGGTGTACGTTTGGTCGCGTTGTTTTCGGTCGACTATTGAGCGACGGCCAGTGAGTTAACCCGCGCCCCAGTGGCGGTCTCCGCCAACTTCGCCCTAGTGGGGGGGGGGGCATATGTTACCACCCACCTCTAACTCAAAAACTAAGAGGGCTAGAAAGACGCGGTAAAAAGCAGTCGATAGCTCTTGATGCGTACGTTTGAAAGTATTTCGGTCATTTTTCATCTTAGAGCAATATTGGGGTCACCAGAGGTCATCAAATGTCAAAAGTTGCGAATTGTCATTATATTTTTCAGAAAACATGCCATTATCTCAGGAACTATGATAGCTAGAAAAACGCTGGGAAAAGCAATCGATAGCTTTTGAATTCTTCTTTTGATAAGGTCATCATCAAAAATGACCTCAGGTCAACGGTTTAGCCTCCAGAGGGCAAAAACTCCAAAAATAGCTGTTTTTAAGAAAAGTGTTTTTCGACAATAACTTTTGACTAAAACAAGCTAGGTCATTTCTAATGCCAGAATCGTGTTCCTCTCGCCGAGACGCGTCGAATGAACTATAATTTGACCTTGAAAGGTCAACTTCAAAATTTGACCTCAGGTCAAGGTCATGACCTGACCGAAAAAGGTCATGTTGCATATCAGTCGATGCGTCTCGGCAAGACAAACACAATGAGGCCAACCCCAGCGTTCTATCTCTTTCCAATCGAGAGTTATTGGCAAAAAACTTTGTAGCCTCAAATGACCTCGGATGACCTTTCAAGAGGCTATCAGCAAAAAAAAAGACACCTTGGTCGTCACGGGTGGTCCAAATCATTGTTATCCTGAAATATTTGGGCTGTTCCTATGCGTACACACGGATCTAGAGGCATTTTCGTTTTTCTCCATTGACTTATAATGGAAAGGTCACGCCACTGACCTGACCTTAGGTCACGCATATAAAAAATCCGAGATATACAAATTGTAGGCATCCATAACATCATGTAATCCACCAAGTTTGAAACCTCTCTGACAAACACTGCAGGCTGGACATGATTGCAAACTTTTTTTTAGGCTTGGTCAGTTAACTTGACCTAGTGACCTGACCTGACATGACCTGGGGTCAAAAATTTCACACATTGTCCGAAATTGATGTACCAAAAGCTACCCCAAGCGGCGCGGCGCTACGCGCCGCGGTTTTTTATTTATACGAAAAAAACGCGACAGGGTGGTAACATATGCCCCCCCCCCCCCACTGGGGCGAAGGTTAACCGATCAGTGATTGGTGCACAAGGAATGTGAAATTGGACGCTATTTGGAGCCGCTGACTGGACGCGCCAGTCACGCGATACCGATAGCACGCTTGTGACACGTACCGATTGCACGATTACAGGGAAAAACTGCGGCTGTATGACCGACTGGTGCTGTGGTGTCGGGGTCATTTTTAGCCATGTGCTACTCATGCCGTGCAGACGTGCGTGGTGCGGCTGTGTCGGGACAACTCGCTGCCGTCAGAGGTTAGACTGCGATCATAATGGAATGTGACAGCGGTCAGTGAGTAAGGGAATGAGAGAGGACGGGGAACTGAGTCATAAAATTTCTTGAAGATCGTTAGTGAATTAGATGCCATTGAGTTGAGTTAATATTGTTATGATCTGCCATCCTTTAGATTTCCTCGTAGACTCAGCCGTGTGGTGTATTGACCATTGAGTCATTTATTGGGTTATTAATGTGCTATTTATGCATCACTCTTCCTTGTTCAATGGACCGCATGGTTACACCGCACTTCCATGCATTATGCACATACTCTCTGTACAATGGACATTGTTGTTTGTTGCTGACGCTCGTGATCCAGCACACAGCAGGCGATGCAGTGGTAGCCAATGACGGGCGGGATTCCTGCACGACAGGGCGACCATGAAAGCCGACCGTTTTTCGTTTACCCATGTGTAGGCTAATACGCTAGGCAACGTGACAATGGCCACCTGAACACTGTGGTTCATTGATCAATGCACTATAGTCGCCTTAGATGCGGTTTCGGCTTTCAAATACAGATGGGTCGATCAACGAAAAATTAATGGATTATACCATTTAGCTCGCACGACCAGACCGAGCTATTGAAACTGCGACTGCGTGCCTCCCGCATCTGAGTCCGGGCCCGCAGCAGGGGGAGGGGGGAGTGTCTCCGGTGCGGGTCGCTATAATCCGTTAAGCCTCGTATCACGACACCGTCGGTATAGGCGAGCGCCGCCGCCCGGCCCGCCGGTCTCATATAGCGGACGGTCGCTTACCGGCGCCGATCACAGACACAGACAAGCTCCAGATTAGTCCACCAAGAACGGACAGACTGGTATGTGCAGGGCCGACTGGCGTGTGCTTATGTAGATTAGGAAAATATTTTGGTATCAGTGTGTCCCACCCAGGATTGTGATAAGAAGTAGAGCTCAGTTGTACTTAGCTGCTGCATAGAATGAGCTCTTTGTACTTAAATCTTCCCAGCGTCATTTTCGGCAGTAAAGCAGCACGACGTTGGTCACTGGTGCCCTATATTCAGAACTCTGGTAATATCGGGGCACTTATTCATGCCAACAAAGAAAAGGCTAGTATACCCCGCTATAGGGCACCCCGGGATGAATACGTAACCCAGATCGGACAGCCAACCAAGACGAGATTTCTCTGTTCTGCACATTGCATGCATGTGCTCTCCGTCTCACGACGGATAGAACAGATCTGACTTATCAGTGGAAGCCGTGTTGTGCGGGTCCTGGGTCGTTGACCCAGTGCTGGGGCTGAGGTGGCGTGATGTTTCGTCCCAGCTCCCGTCATGTTCGACCGGGTGGTAACCGTCCTGATTATACCCGGGAGGTTCTGTGAGGGCCAGCCATTCAGGAGAGAAAATTTCCACCGGGTTTGGTTATCATTTTCAGGTTTTAGGATGGTTTGGACTGATTGTTGAATAGTTGGGCATTATATGTTGATATGTCTATTTTTGATGAGTGGGCATTCAGAAGGGTAAGCTGACATAACAAAGACATTTACGGCTGACGTCTGATAGTGCGTGACCACCTTTTGCAATTAGTTCTATAAATCTATCGTCTTGATCCAGTACTTGTCCCGGTCCGTCTGCGGCCCGTTCCAGACCTGCCGCCGGTGCTGACAGTAGTCGTCAATCATCGGTCCTCGTTCTGCCAATTCCGAGCCGAACTGGTGGTGGGCGGTGGACGGGCTGAGCTCCTGCCGATCAGGCGCTCTGTGATCAGGCGAGTTCGACGCTGATCACTCCGAACCTCCTCGGCTTGTCGGTAACCTGTCAGTGACCGATCGGCTACCAGTCCGGTCCGGTTAGGGTAATTTATTTCCGGTTTGGTCCGTCCTCCGGAGCCTGTCCTTTCGTCCGACGGCCCGTCCCTGGCCGTCTCGGCGGGGCACCCTCGGTCCGACCAGGCGCGCCCGGAGAGCGTCTTTTCTCATCTCCCAGAGCCTACGGCGGAGAAACGAGGTGCGCCATGACTCACCCAGGTGCGCTCTCTGTGACGTCACCCGCTTCTGACACACGCCGTGACGTCACAGGCGTCTCTCGGACTCGGCTCGGCGGCTGCGGCGACCGTCCGCGACGCCGGGCTGTGGCGGCTCGGACGCCGCTCGGACGCCGCTGGCAGCCACAGCCGGCGGAGCTGACGCCTTCGCGATAACACCGGACCTCCGGTGTTCCGTTTCTGCCAGGACGTCGAGGACACACAGCGCGACTCACAGAGGAACACACACCGCCCACCGCGGAGCTCGGCGCGGCCGGCTCGCTCGCCGATGACGTCACAGCCGGTTACGCGAGGCAGGCGCGGCCTTCCGGAGCCGGTTCCAGCGACCGGTGACTGGGACCCGACCGGCCGGCCAGCCGAGGCCGACGCCGCAGTCGGCCGGCAGCGGGCGCGCAGGCTACACGCGCCTCCCGCCCCGCACGTGAGTCATGACGAGTGAGATGTGTGTGATGCTGGCGGTGCTGGCGGTGGTCCTTCAGAGGGCCGCCGCGTTCAATGTGGACACCCGGCACCCGGTGCTGTTCCGCGGACCGCCCGGCGCGGCGGACGCTCATTTTGGCCTGGCCGTGGCGCTGACCACGGGCGCCGCTGAGCCCTGGGTGCTGGTCGGCGCGCCGCGTGCTAACTCATCTCTGGGCCTGCACCCCGAGATCCGTGAGCCTGGCGCGCTGTACCGGTGTCCGGCACTGGGAGTCGGACTCTGCGAGGAGGTGCTGGTCGACACGGAAGGTAATGAGCCAGCGCCGGACTTCTCCTACACGAACCTGCGGGACGGCGGCTGGCTGGGCGGCACCATCGACGCCGAGCCGGGCCCCGATGGAAGGACGGTGGTGTGCGCGCCGCGCTGGCGAAACCAGCGCTACGGCGGCCACTACCTTGGCAACGGCGCCTGCTACGTGGGAGGGCCGAGCGCTGCCGACGCTGGCTTCGAGAAGCTGGTGCCGCTCTCTTCGCGCGACAAACAGTACACAACACAGCTGGGCGTCAACGCCTACCTCTTCTCGTACGGCGAGGCCGGCATCTCGGCGCACCTGGGCTCGGACGGCCGGCTGGTGCTCGGCGCGCCCGGTGTGTTCGACTGGACGGGGACGATCGGAACGTACAGCTCACCGGACCAGGGAGAGAAGACGCTCCGGGTGCCCAACCCGGCCGCCTTCCCGGACTTCATGAGCCGCTACGACTACTTTGGCTACGCGGTTGGCTCCGGGAGGTTCCTCGCCGGAGAGCCGGGGACCCAGCTGCTGGTGGGTGCGCCCCGCGCCGCCGGCGCCCGCGGGAAGGTGTTCCTCCTCACCCTCGGAGCCGACGACAACCAGGTGTTCAATGTTATCGCCGAGCGTGTCGGAGATGATGTGGGAGACTACTACGGCGGTGCTGTCTTGGCCGCTGACGTCAACGGAGACGGACTGGATGACGCGCTGGTGGGGGCGCCCCTCACGGCCGGCGACAGCTTCGACGAGGGTCGTGTGTACGTGCTGCTGAGCTCCGGCGACGGCCAGCTTCGCGAGGAGGCTCGGCTGGTCGGTCAGTCGGAGGGAGGGAGGTTCGGCACCACCGTCGCCTCGCTCGGAGACCTGGATGGTGACGGCTACCAGGACGTGGCCGTGGCTGCGCCGTATGAGGACGAAGGACGCGGTGCCGTCTACATTTTCCGCGGAGGGATCGGCTTCGTTACTGAACCGGCACAAAGGATCGCTGCCGTCGACATCAGTGATGCTCTACAGGGTTTCGGCATCAGCATCTCGCGCGGTGTTGATCTTGACGGTAACGCGATGCCGGACTTCGCGGTGGGCGCGTACGGTAGCGGTGACGTGGTGCTGCTGCGCTCCAGCCCGGTGATCCAGTTCGTTAGTTCGCTGACCTCCGACCCGCCGCGTCTCGACATGTCGGTCAGCGAGTTCGAGGTGCGCGCCTGTCTGGCATTCAGTGGCGCCGCGCTGCAGACCGTCCGCGTCCGAGTGTCGCTGAAGATGGAGTCGTTTCACGCGCAAGGCGTCTTCCGGCTGCCGACAGGCCAGTACGCCAGGGAGGCCAACTTCACAGTGACTATGCGACGAGACCAGCCCACGTGTGAGAACGTGGCTGTTGAGATCCTCGCCAACAGCTCGCTGATCGACTACACCAAGCCGATGCAGCTCAGCATGCGGTACGAGGTGGCTAATGAGGACGGCGATCGCGTCCAGCCGGTGATTGTAGATACAGACACCGAGAAACTCGCCGCAGATTACGAGGTGGTGGAAGCAGGTGGGCTCAAGAAACGGCGGAGGAGGCAGGCCTTCGGCGGAGCACGTCCGGGCGATACCTTCTGCGCCAGCTGCCCGGTGGCCAACGTGAACCTGCCGAACCAGCGCGGCACCTCGCTGACGGTGCCGTTCTCGGTCGGCTGTGGTCTGGACGCCATCTGCCAGACCGACCTGCGCCTGCAGCACCGGTTCCCCGGCCTCAGCGGCGACCGGTACGTCATCGGCAGCACCCGGACGCTGGAGCTGGAGCTGATGATGACGAACGGCGCCGAGCCGGCCTCGCTGCCGCAGCTGACGGTCTCCATCCCCGCCGCGGTTGGTCTGCGCCGGCTGCCGCCCGCCTGTCGCGAGGGCGGCGCCGGGCGCTCCTCCGCCGGCGAGACCATCATCTGTAACGTCCGGCCACACCCGTTCTACAACACTTCTGAGCATACCCTGGCGCTGCTACTGGACACGTACGGCGTCACCGGCGATCTGCGCGAGCTCACCTTCAACGTGTCGGCCGGATCGGCCGGCGTCGAGCTGACTCCCGCAGACAATATCGCCAACATCACTTTGACGCTTGTCAACGAGGCGGATGTGGAAGTTCGCGGCAGTTCACGAGACGCCACCATCCTCTTTGACAACTCTGACGAGGCCAAGAAGGAGTACGAGCACGTGCAGCACACGTACCTCGTGTCCAAGTACCTGCCGACGCCGGTGAGCTCGGTGAACATCTCCTTCCTGGCGCCGGTAGCGGTGCTCGCTGACGACGGGAAGTATGTGGACATTGCGCGAGTGTACCCGCCCGAGGCGTTCCTCAACGGCCAGCCGCTGTCCTGCGTCGTTGAGGACGGCAAGTACCTTCTGGCGGGCAGCGAGCAGAGTCACAATGCGAACGGAGCGCATGATGGACTACGGAGACTCGACTTCGATGACCTACAGGCCGAAGAGTCGAGGCTGTCGCAGTCTGTGTCGCCATCCGCCGGTCAGTCTTCTACAGCGGCAGTGCATAACGTAAGACAGCGCTGGAGGCGGAGTGCTCAGCCCAGACCGGAGGTTCCAGTAGCCGAGTCCTCGGCACCGAAGGCTGAGCTCCTGTCGGACGATACTGACGCGCTGGTGATCGACTGTTCCCCGGGCAGTCGCGCCCGCTGTGTTCCCATCACCTGCCGCGCCGTCTCGCTGCTCGAGACCAGCGACCGAGTGACCGTGTCGCTCGAGCTCCGTGTCGAGGTGGCGGCGCTCACCAAGATGGGCGTCCGACGCGCTCTCATCTCCACCGTGGGCGCCGCGCGCATCGCCGACGCGTCTGTGTCGGCGGAGGTGAACACGCGTCCGGACACGGCGCGCGCCACCACGGAGCTACTGGGCGCGGCGCTGGTGCCGGAGGAGGTGCCCATCTGGATCGTGGTGGTAGCCGTGCTGGGCGCCCTCCTGCTGCTGGCGCTCATCACGCAGGGCCTGGCCATGGCCGGCTTCTTCCGGCGCAGCAGCAAGGAGGCGATGGAGGAGCAGCAGCAGGCGCAGCAGGCGCAGTGGCAGCAGCCGGCGCCGCTGCCGCAGCCTCTTGCCTCCGAACAGGAGGAACAGGAGGCCGCCGAGGACTTTGGGGAGGAGGAGTCGGTCAAAGATGACTTCGGGGACAACATGTTCATCGTGCCCGGCCCACCGGTCGGGAAGGGAGCGTAGTGTCGGTGCACGAACAGAGATCGTTAATTGGCTGTGATATTTGGGGCGAGGTTGTCGGTGTCTGCAGCAAATCGACAACACTCTCCCATCTTATGCTTGAAGTCAGAGAGATTGAAACGTGCATCGAGTCGAGGCCAAAACTTCAATAAGTTATTTGATGGAACGTTTTTGTTGCTATTGATATGTGATGAGAAACATGTCGCGGGAGTTCCTGATCATGTCGCTTTATCTGAGACATTCGGGATGCTGTGGAAGCGCCTTAACTTTTTCATGCAGCGCTGCTATTCCGTTTGCTGCAAATGTTTAGTACCGAAACGGGATGATGAGTATTACACCTCTGTCTGTATGACCAGATCCCAATCCACGTACTTATGCGTATTCGATTTAAGCAAGTGTATTTTATTGAAGAGACCTCATGTGATATTGCTCAAGTGTATTTTATGCGTGCCCATGTATAATGCATCACTAATTAATTATTGTCCTAGTCCATTGTGTGGCTGAAATACATCCGACGCTTCCCAAAAATAGTTATTTCTAATTATTCCAGAGACGATTTCATTTATAGCCATGAATACGTATCCAAACATCACTGCGTATTACCTACAGGCCCATAACCGTAAGGTACAGAAACAAACTTCAATAGGCCTTTCCAAACCGGCGTCGGTTAACCTCGGCCCATGTAGATCACGGTTTGTGCACTATCTCTGCATTACAATGCACTTACCCGGTGTCCGTTTTCATCCCTGGTTAGGTCACGGTATGACGGGGTGCTGTGAACTGGCACACGATACCTGATCTCGGGCCGGTGTCGGTGATCACGCGAACTGCGCGTGATGGGTGAATCAACAATTCAGAGAGGTGCACACCGCTGGAGACTAGAGGATGAGACATTGGCCACTCACTCATAGACAGGGAGATAGGAGAGAGACAAAGGGCGAGCGAGCAGGAGAAAGAGAGAGGGAGAGGTGTGAACGAGCGAGAGGGGAGCGAGATAGGAAGCATACTTAATTGGCACATAAAAGTGAAGATACGATGATACGCCTGTGTCCTTGGCCTCGAGCCCAGAAGACGAGGCGCTGGCGATATGCATTAGAGGCCGGCCGTCTCGCCCCCGCTACATAATGGCACGGGCGCTGTTTATGTTTCAGACCTTGATTTTACAACAGCGGCTCCAGGAAAGCGGGACTCGAGGGTATGATGTATGCAGGGCCAGGGAATACCAATGAATGGGGCCGTGGCATTGGCGCCATTTTCGGGCCGTACCTCTACCTGTGTCTTTGAAGGCACCGTGACCGTTTGTATGAGGATGGCTCACTGCTGTGTTCCAAACGTTTATCGTTTTCTCATTGGCCGGTCACTGTATTGTGCTGCGAAGTTCCGGAGGGTGCATAATAAGCAAGGCCTCTAAAACTACTCAGCGTACAGTGTACACATTTGTAATTATCTACATTATTCAACTGGTACTTTTTCCAAGACAAGCTATACCCTGTTGCCGATATGGTAATTGCTCCTGACATGCATTCCCGGCTATACGTCGCAGTGCCGGAATCAAACGTAGCTGACTTCTGGTCGTCCGTTCGGAGCGGAGGAGAGACCACCGCCGCCTTTCACCGGCGTGCGCTGGCACCGAGCCCGGTAATACGACTCACATATACCGGATTTTGTTTGTTTTTTTTTGTTTTGTTGGGTTAGGCCCTTTCGGTCGACAAGACCATTGCAGAGCCGGAAGGATGATAGGAATTAGGGGGAGACATTGGTCTGGGCAGGCACCCTAGAGAGTCGCCGGGGCTGAGCCCGTCCAAATGGACAGGCCGACCAGCCCCCCAAGCACTCTC
Organism: Amphibalanus amphitrite; assembly: GCF_019059575.1. Lineage (NCBI taxonomy): Eukaryota > Metazoa > Arthropoda > Thecostraca > Balanomorpha > Balanidae > Amphibalanus > Amphibalanus amphitrite. The sequence goes on from NW_024881839.1 coordinate 531,298, forward strand.
TGCACCCGGCTACGGGGTGCAGCTCCCTCGGAAGCAGCGGTGCCGCTCCAAGGGAGCAGCCCGCATGAGATAAAGTTGCCTGTCCAGCCCGGAAGGGGGTTGCGGCGTGGTGGAGAAGGATTTCTGTATCCTGAGGATAGAAGCACGGATAGGTGATGACATATACCGGATCTGATAGGTGCCGTATATACCGGAACCACCACAGTCGCCGGCGCGGCCCGGCTGATTTCACCCCATGACCGGGCTGGGGCACGGCCCGTCGGCTGACGCAGTCAGGAACTGCAGCTTTTCCTGAGCTGGGCTGCCGTTTGCACAGTCAACTGAAATACATTGTGCTATAGATCAGGAAAACGCGGATATTAATTTGTGTCAGTTAGGCATAGTGATAGTGCAGCCATTGCAGCAACAAAGGTCCGATTGCGTTAAGTTGTGAACCGTTTACACACCGCCCCCAATTATTGTTATCTAAGGCGTTACCTAAGTTGTATTCAATAACAATCGGAGTAATGTTTTGAACGCAGACCCAGTCCAATACCTAGTTCATAGAGCTTACGTTACCTATCGTGAACAGCAGATGAATAATAAGTATGCTTCTCACGGCTAATTTATTTCTCATACGATGGACAGAGCATGCGTGTAGTGCGGCACAGCATCAAATCCTACACTGTTTGCATCGCACTGTGTGGTGGGTATGTGACTCATGCTGTCAATAATTTGTCGGACGATTCCGTATCAAGCTAAGCTCATTACATAGTATTGATATATGCGCTCCCATGACCATGACATTCCATAGCACTTAGCTGGCCGTGGCTGTGTTGGTCCTGGCTGTGTTGGGGCCGGCGCGGCGGTCGGTCGGTCGGTGTGACCCTGAAAATGTCAGCTGGCGGCTCCCAGGGAGCTCGGCGACTGAGCCGGAGCCGAATACCTTCCGTCTGCAGCCGTATCATGCAGTCCCGCCACTGACAATAGCCGGAGATTGACATTCGTCATACGATTTTTGGCCGAGTGTCCCTCTACAACTAATCCTGGCTGGATGAGCCGAGCGAGATTCTTAACTCCGAACCCCATTGCCTGAGCGGTGCTTCGATGCTCCATCGGGCATCGATGATCGTTTATGCACATCGAGCAGGCTTTGAATAGATCTTAACATTACGTAGCTTTTCTGCGGCTGGCAATTTTGTATTCCGGAAAATGTTAATTCGGGATAGTGTTTCCAAGTGGTGTAATCTTTGTGGCCATGCTTCGACCTATCCAGGCTCCAGCTCAGCTGCCGATCATGCTTGGTAAAATTTTCCGCAGCAGCAAATCCAACGGGTGAATATTCTCGTCAGGTGCAGTGAAGCATGCTCAAGCGTTCAACAAAGACCTGCGGGTTGGCTGGGCGGGGCTGCGGGGGCGGAAACTCCTGCACTTTGGAAACTCCCGTCGGCCCGGTGTGATCACGTCTGCTCTCTGCCACAGCGAGCAGCGCCGGGTGGCCGCGAGGTGGCAGGCAAAAATGTGCCCTGCCCCTGTGCGCACTGTAGGCATATATCGAGCGGCAGTTCTCCGTGCGCTGCTATTGTCGCAGTCGCGCCGCCATTGTCGTGGCCACCCGCGTCACGATTGTAGCTCGGGCGCCGGTCACGTCAGCACTGCGCTTTGCACGGTCAATGCGGCCGGATCATAACACGGCACCAATGCAGCGGTCAGCCGCCGTCAGCGACAGCTCTTAGCGGCGGGATAAGCCGGGGCGAGGACAGACAAAAGGCAACGCGCACAGACGTGATCTCATGTGAGGGGTGGCCTGTAGCGGGTGGCGCATAGTGACAGGGGTTGTCGTTGATGACAGTCGCGTGTTGGCCTTTGCGGTTGGTGATGACCTGGCCGTGAGAGTCTCTTTGATAGATAGGTATAGACTGCTATAGTTGCTATGCATTTATCTTTCCATTACAGGGTGTCTGTACCATATAAATCATTTTCGTGATTTCCCATATCACTTAACAATTTTTAGTCCACGTAACTTTGTTACATATGCAATAATCAATATGCATTTAGATTGCCCACTAAACTCTCGCAATCATCTAACAGCTCGTCCGACTATCTCCTTTCCTCATAAGCATTTAACGCACTCTGTCGTGTCCATATAGGATATAAGACCGACATTTTACAGACATGTGTAAACACCACCATGCCTATAGAGCTGCACTGGCGAGAGTGAAAGTGCGCGCGGAATGCTGCCAATCATTTATGACGTCACCGGTCATCGAGCCCGCTGACCGCTCCGGCCGGCGGGGGTGAGCGGCGCCGGCCAGCCGGCTGCTGCGACCGCCGGGAGGGACGGACGGTGGCCGTTGGTCGGCCTCTGGACTGATCGGTCGCCGCCGGACCGGGGAAAGTGAAACGGCCACCGCCGTGTGCCGGCACTGGCCGGACCGCGTCCCACGGCTGCAGCCGCGGCCAACGGCTGCCGAGCGGCGCGCACGGGACGACCGCCAGTGGGATACAATTACCTACACACGGTGAGAGGCGTGCCTTGACCCAGCGGCGGCGGCCGATCGGACGGACAGGACTCGTGTCCGGGATCCGGGTCCGGGTCGGGTCGGGACGGGGCCGGACGCTCCCGGCCGGCGAGCACCCGAAAAACGCTCACCGGCGCCGCGGGGGTGGCGGTGCGGCGAGTTGCGAAAGAAGGCTCTGGTGTGGGGGCACGAGCGTTATGGGCGCTATTCTGCTCGTAACGAAGAGCTTGAGCGGGTGGTACGAAATTTAGCACTGTCTGACTGCAGCCAGGCGAAAACGTTTTCTAACAGATCTCGGGGACTCTGATCTACCCACACAATGGGAGGCCCGGTGGGGGCTGAGCCATGATCGCAGGAATTCAAAGAGAAACTGAGGTTTGGAGCACCTGCAGAGGCTCAGTCGGGAGAGAAGAGAGGACGGTCCCATATCCAGCACCATACTGTGGTGATCACATTTTTTTGATGATTTTCCTCTGAGACGATTCCTTTTAAAAACGGAAACGGACTTCGAACATTTCGAACGGGCTTAAATGTATATCGGGGGGGGGGGGAAACTCACCCCTTCTTACTACACTAGGTAGGTACACAGATTAATTGTCATTCCCCAATGTAGGTATTTATCTATTTATACAATATTTATACATTTTTTATACATTTTTTAATACATTTTTTCCTATTTATACAATGAACGGTGGAAGGCTATTGACGTGTTGAACTACAATCGAGCATCACTAAATGCAGAATGTTGTTCGTAGCCCTAACCGAGCATCAGTGCAAACCACGGTACCGGAATAACGTATCCTGTTTACTGCACGGATATGCCACAAAACCGCTGTTAACGCCATGCCTCGAGCGAGTCACGCGAAAGGCACGCGAGCTTCGGGCACACCTCACTCGGCAAGCGTCGCATTTCACGGCTTGACAGGAGGTCAACAGAAGGTCAACAGAAGCTCTGCTCACTGCGTCAAGTATTTGAAAAGGCCACGGGGCGGGGCCGGCAGCCGCGGAAAGCTGTGTCGAATGGCACGCGTCCCAGCGAAATGCGCACTGTTTGATCGTGACCTGGTGTTACCAGCACGTGACACGACATTGTGCGACATGTAACTCGTGACGCACGTGACACGTGATTTTTAGTGCACGAGCCACGTGACCGTCCGTCCGCCTGCCTCAGTATGCGTGAGAATGCGAGCCCGTCTATACTCGGCCACTTTGTCGGTTCGCACGTTTTGAAAACAACCGTGACTGCTCGGGATTATGTGGAAACAAGCAGGAACGTCTAGTTACTGCCCCGACCGGCTGTGACGTCACTCGTGTGTGTGTGACGTCATCAGTTGCCGAGAATAGCCGGTGTGGTCGTCGGTCCGGAACCGACGTGGTTGTAATCGGCTGAGTCAAATTCCTTTCGTGGAACGATTGCAGCAAGGTGTGTTCTGGACGCGAGGTAAACATTGCTTTCCCAGAGAGTCTTCGGCGGGGACGGCCAATCTGTTACAAGATTATCGAAAGACGGCACAAAAACGAGAAAATGCCGGGAAATGATAAAATCGCTCGGCGGATCGGATCATCAAAGACGGATTGAAGGCTTCCTCCAGCTGGGTTCGCTTGTACGGGCGGCGTATGACGCCGACGCCAAAAAAGTTTTGTCTATACCTACCTACAATTATGATTTCTCCGAGATGTGTGACCATGTGAGCCGGGGGGCAGTGATGTTTATAGCTCCACACCTCCAGCTCTTTACAGAGCTGGAGGTATGGACGTGTTTGACCCAAAGACGTGTTGACAGAGCAGCCCATGGCACGCTAAGCAGAGCTTGCTGCATAGGCTGTTACCGTTCGATCGGAAAATTATCGGTTAATTATCGGGAAAATTTGGATGTTTACAATTTAGCGTGTCCATCAAGGGCTGACTCGTTCCACCCAACTCAAGCGACTTATGCTGGCCTTGCAGGTGCTCCCACCAGCGACGGAAGTCACATCGTCAGGAGCTGTATATGACCTCCCACAGAAATGAGAACAAGCCGAGCAACCATGCCTCACCTAATAATGTAGGTACCATTAGAATTCATCTCCGTTCCAGTAAGCTATGATCGTTTGATGCTTTCACTCGGTTGTTGGAGTTGTATCATCAAGGCGGATGCGACGTTTTTTGCTGACATACTAAGAACATCATATGTGCGAATGGTGAATTTAATCTCCGCATGTTTGGTCAAAGCACACATGCTGACTAGATGCCGGAAACATTGATCAAGGTCATTCCCAGTCGGACTGCCGACCGAGAGCCTTGGCACATTCTCTGAGACACTCTGACTGGCGTCACCTGCCGACTCAGAAACACGTTTCCTTGTCCGATTCGTCCTAAGTCTGCACGGCTCGACGCGGAAGATATTAACGATTTTTCGCTGACTCTCTTATCGTCAATGACACCTGTGTCCCTCATCTGTTGAAGCTTGAACCGTAATCCATTTGAACTTGCGTACCTTCCTGTACAAAATGGAGCTGATCGGTTTCCCAGCGAATAATGATAGAGTTTACACTTTACGGGTGAAGACGATGCTTTTGAATTATGTGCTAACTGCTAACAGATGCAGGGTACATGCAGGCCGGCAACTGAATTTTGTAAATGCACTTAGAATATGACCAGAACGTATACCTCGGATCGGCTCGATTTTCCCTTTGGCCCGCTACTTAACTGGACGAGTGCTGCCGCGTAGTTTTTACTCTTTAATAGTAAACGTCATTTGTTTGAAGCTGGTCCAAAAATCATTTTTGTATTGAAATCCAGATTTGGACTCTACTTGCAAAATAATTTATTGGACTTTAAAAAATAATATATATTAAACCCCGCGAGTTGGTAGAACAAATCTTTTAAACGTCGAGCCGATAGGCGAGACTTTTAAAAGATTTTTCTACCTACGAGTGATTTAATAATTTTATTCCGTACCGCCGATATCTTCCGGGCGTTTAAAGATAAAAAGTGCATTTTATACAAAAAATATGACATATTTCAGACTAGACAAAATGTCTACTATACGTTTAAACATATGCTAATCGTCTAGACGTTTAACAAATCAGTTATTAGGTACACATCTGATAATTTTCTCTTTTTGCAAGTGAGGCTGTTGTAACCACTGTCTACTCGTACGTGCGGGATAATAACTGTTAAATGCTTACAAAATGCATTTTTAATTCACTCCCCAAGGAAAGATCCTCGGCCTCGGCAGGTGCAGACTTCCCTTGTCGATCTCGCACCGCCAGTCGATTACAGTAGTTCCGAGATGCATACCTGCCCTGCCTCTCGATAAGGTCACAGTGGGACCGTGCTCAGTGCTGACTGCTGTTTCCTCGGCTTGGTGGCGACTGGCGGGAGTCCCCGTCCTTACTCAAATATCCGACTGGTTCAGTCAACAAATTGTGAATGCCGCAAAAGTATCTACGCACGGTACGTACCGTGCGTAGACACTTTTGCGCGGTCTGTACTCGCACGAAGGCACGTCCTACAGACCGCGTGCGCCACAGTATCTGGTAATTCCTACATAGGGGAGACCCGGGAGGTATGGGCCCCCTGGAGGTGTGGGCCATCGCAGTTTTGAAGAAGTGTTGCGTATTTTTACACATTTGACGGCGTTAACTGGTAGCAGCCATTTCGTTATACATCCCACGTGATTTTCAAAGCCTTCCTCAGTCTTCTTTGGCAATGAGCGGTGATAAAGCGTTTTTGCCCTCTTCGAGTAAAATACGGTACATACAGAAAATTCGTGATAAATTTGAACCAGGCTCGTTTTATGATGTCAGACCTTCACTAATATAAAGTTTAAAGCATGCAAATTAAGACTGGATCGACAATATGAAGCTTTCTTGCAAGATTATGAGCTGAGATGCTACACACATTATGGCGTCCTAACCGGGAGGTTCGGGCCCCCACCCCCGGTGATCCTAAATGAATAAAAAGATGCTTTCATTGAATGTCCTCGTCAATAAGTTTTATTTTTGTCGCGCAAGGTCGAAAATTTAACTACAAATTTGATTCGAACAGAAACATATTATTGATCTTATTTCATGGTGCATGATTGTGTTTACCAAAATACATATGGGCCCAAGAGGCCTCCATGAAGCAAGCTGTTGGCCGCTTATGCGGTTCCTTGGCTCTAAGAGAGATCAAGGTAGATACCAGCTACGAGTATTATTCTTATTGTCGAGAAAAGAATATGGAACATGGCACCGGCCCATACCTCCCGGGCCATGGCCCTATACCTCCCGGTGTATTTTGATGGATCGAAAAAGCACATGATTTATTGAAAGTTATCTCGAGACAAAATAGTTGATCCCAGATGCCTAATATCAGGCACACGTTGCAGGCGAAAGGCAATTCCACGTACACAGAGTGAAAAACCGAGTCTAGCCACAGCCCACTGGAAGAAAATTGCCTTTTCACAAAACCGGCCCATACCTCCCGGGTCTCCCCTACCTATCAGGTAGGTATGCACTATGGCTGACGGCAGTCATGCATAATGCAGATCTCTGACGCCACTGTAGTGTTAGGAACCGTGGGAGTTTTTTACGGTGAAATATGGTGCTGGCGTCGTGAGTTAGGCTTAAGATGGATAAATTCGATTATTCTTGTGAATAAAGGCATTGGTAATGTATTTGAATGACCTGTAAAGATTGAAGGGAAAATGGTAAAAGAAACGTGGCGATTTGGTAGCATTTGGTATCGTTACTTTCAGCTGATTGTAAACATACGCAAGCGAAGGCGGCGAGTTCCGGCGCGTTCCTGTGGCCCCGGGTGGCCTCTCCCGTGAAAATAAAAATTTAAACAGGGGGTGAGGGGTTATTCGGCTTGCTTTTCTTGTGCGTTACTGAATAATAATCGTTTGTCATACCCTTGGCTAGGGTACCAAGCTTTCGTTGCAAGATGGGGGAATATTTCCAATTGTCTCTTTTGGTGTGCGTATTGATCGCCCAGTTCAGTATTTCTGTTTCTTTCTATTTACCTGGCCTGGCACCTGTCAATTATTGTGAAAAGGAAAGGGAGAGTGATCGCTGCAAGGTAAGTTGATGCCTAACGGGTAACTTGTGAGAACTCTGAAACAATTTCAATTATTGTGAAATGTGTGTTGTCGTTGTCGAGTATAGTGTTGAAATATCTCTTATTTGTAAAATTGCTGTTTAGGGTCTCATTCATATTCAACTTTTGAGACAGTCTGATTTCGCTGTTCATGATATAGTTCCTGGAAATGATGAGCATTTATGACAGGTTAAATTATTATGTAAAGAACAAACCAATCAGTAGCTCAGTTGGGCAAACTAGACTTTTGGAATCAAAATATGGAGGCATCAATAATTTGATTCTGGTGGGAGGAGCCATGACCAAATATGGGCATGGAATCAATATTTTGATTCATTTGGGTACACTTTTGACTTCAAATGCATCGTTACGGTCGAAAAAGGGCCCATGACGGTGAGATTTTTCTTTAAAAAGGTATAAAAATGTGGTAGGCTTGCAAAAAGTGTTACCTCAAAACTAAGAAATTGTCCCTTTGGCCTTGTGAATGGGAAAAAGACAGAGCCACTGTCCATCACGTAAAAGCTGTTTTAAGGAAATCACACTGTATGCTATTTTTGTATTGTGAATCACATACTAAACAATCAGTATTTGTGTATAATGGCAAAATGAAATTTTCAAACCCCTAATTATCATTGTTGTAGTGCTTTTATATTTATTATGTGGTTTTTACCTGTTGCTTCCGTTTTTGTGTTATTGACATTTAAAAATTGTGAATTGTTATCAAATGTAGTGAAGGTAAAGTACAACAATGCTATAGGTATCTGTTGTGGTGCTGAGGATACCACTAAATGAGAATAATAGCAAGATAAATGATGTATTCTTGCAAGTCATTGTTGCCTATCTGTTAACATTACCTGTGAATCAAAATAATGATTAGCCAGGTGATGAGGAATCAATATTATGATTATCTGTTTAAAGTGAATCAATTCCTTGATTGCCTTTCACTACCTATAGAGTTCAAATTGTTATGATAGGAGCAATATTATTTTGCTTAGGAGGTAGTTCCAGCATTTCTGTTCAAGATCAGACATGCTCCTTCTTGAAACACTCTCTTATTTTTATGTGATTGGTAAGTTAGAAATGGTCTGCATTTATGCCCAAATATGGTCATAAGGAATCAATCTTTTGATGCCTCCATATTTTGATTCCAAAGGTCTAGTTTGCCCAACTGAGCTAGGTACGTACCTCTAAATTGAAATGCTTTTGCAATTATTAAAAAAGATACACAAAGCTTTTGGTTCATGGCATCTTGATGATCAAGGTTCCATCGAGCTTGATTAACATTGAGTACCTACCTACCTATGGTTTTCAACTTTCCTGCTCAAACATCCACCGATACCCATCCAGTAACTTTTAAAACTCAATATTTGTTTAATGCGTAATGGACCTAAAATTACCACTGTAGTTTCTGCACCCTAAAGCCTAATGAACAAATAAGTTGTTTTATATTTGAGATAGGTTGAACTCCTTTTCACTTAATATAAATCAAAGACGTCTGCCTATTTATTTAGTTCAATTCAATTAGTGGAATGGCATTGTTGATAAATTGGTGAAATTCAAGTGTGATATTTGTGTTATCATTTCACATGATGACAAATTTAATCATAACTAAAGACATAATTCATTTTATCATTTTTGTATTTTGTGATTTATGAGATAAACCATTCCATCAAATTGAAATAGTACTCAATTGTGTTGCTTACCTACAGCTTCTTTCATAGTTCATTGATACTAAAGATTCATTGCTTAAGGCAGCACCTATCATGAAGAGGTGTTCCTTTTTTCTGCTCCCAAATTGATGACGATCCCAATGTCAGTCAATCAATCAAGCTGCAGGAGTAGTGTTCTGTCTCTCTATCAAGTTAACAATGTTGACATGATGTGAAAATTTAAAATTTTGCTTGGTTGCTGCCATTTACAGCCCTGCTTGCTCTGAACTTATGCTGATATTGAAGAGTACTAGCTACCACTCTATAGTTGTGACTATGGTGGTACTTAAGTGAATGACCCAGCGACCCTCGGTACCGTTCATGACCGCGTGGCGGTGGACTGTTCCACTAGCGGCGGTTCTGGCCGACCGGGTCGCGTGGGGACTGGGGACCGTTACGGACGCCGACCGACCGACGGTCCGGTCAATAGATGGCGCTGATATCGCACAGCGGACCACAGGGACCGGGAACCACGGGCCATGCTGATGCACGAACGAGTGGCTAAGCTGCCATTTAGAGCAACACATTGACGCCAAGATATTTGTATGTCGGGAATTCGTCGGGAATGTGTTGAAATGTATCAAGCTAAATATCTCATGCTTCTATACTGTGAGCTGACCTCGCCGTTGGTCGCCATTATCGCTGAATGCGTACATTAATGAATGAACTGACCGCCAACAGCTGATGTGTGAACCGACGTGCGCAGATGTGTATATCCCGATGGTGACGGCGCTCGTTTTTCTCCGTTTCAGTCTCAGATCCCGGTGTTTGTGAACCGGCTAACGTCGCTGGAGTCGGTGATACCGTACGACTACAGCCAGTGAGTAGTCACCGAGCCGATCGCTTGCGGCTGTACCGTCCCCTGTCCACCCCTATCCTCCGCTATCATATCCCGTCCGGTCGTTCCAAATCGCCCAACGGCCGACCAGCGATAGTGTTATCGGTCTCAATGAACGGTCCGTCTATTTACCGTGTGGGTACACAGTAAATACGATAACTGAAGAACGCTGGAGCCGTCGTAGTTAATGCGCTGATTGTGTAATGTTTGTATTGCACGATGTATTGGCTTTACGACCATTGTGCTATCTTTTCATGCAAGAGTATAGTATCGCATGCCCATAAGAAGAAGAGATGTTAAAGTGAAAATATTATGAATCTACTACTATATAATGTTGCGGCCAAGCTTGACAGGACTTATTTTCTGACGGTGACTTCTTTTTATGTTGCCTCAACATAGCATATCACAACCCTCTCCCCTGCCATTCCACATGATCCGACCCTAGCCACTGCTCCGCTGACACGAGTTACTGCCTGTGCCGCCAGTTTCGACTTTTGCAGCCCGCAGTCGGAGGCAGCGCCGCCCCCGGTCGAGAACCTGGGCCAGGTGGTGTTCGGACAGCGCATCCAGTCCTCCCCCTATGAGGTAAGCTAGGCCTAGCTTGTCATACATGTATCCAATTGTCGCCCAATGTGGGCCTTTGCAGTACATGCATACAGTGTTCACTGTTCAGCCTACGAGGTAGGTGGGGTCTTGTTATGCGCGTCCTGTTGCTACATTATGAGATGTGCCGGGCCTTTGTCAGACCCACGCCTGCGACCCGGTTGTCGCCGTGTAAGGTATGTAGGGCCTTGGCCACACCAAAGGTGCGCGATGAGCCTGATGGGACTAGACTAAGGTGCCCGCCCGGACCTTTGCATATTGACTTGGCAGAATGTCACTGCTCTCTCCCCCCAGCTCGCTGTCCCTTTGTCCGTCTGACCCGACCTTTGTGTCTCCCGCTCACAGTTCCAGTTCGAGCCCACCGGCAAGACGTCCCAGACATGTGTCAAGGTCTGCGAGAAGACGTACAACCCCAAACAGGCGAACAACAAGCTGGCCAACCTGAAGAGGGCCATCTTCCTCGACTACCAGCACCACTTCATTGTTGGTGAGCGAGCCGACCTGGTCGGGCTGCAGGATTCGCTGTAATGTTGGCAATAAATGTTGTTTTTGGTTGGGAAGAAATGTGGGAATGATAGAAGCTTTCGAATGTCAGTTCAGTTTTATTTTCGAAGTGTGATAAATTCGTTGAAGAATCACTTTCATCCAGAAGCATATATTTACCAAGATATCGTGTGGTTCCTCTTGCTAGACGAACTTTGCTAATCACTCATAATATGCATCAAATATCGAGCAGTTTTGCCACTTCCGTTGCCACTGCGCTGCAGGCGCTGCCTCGACGTATGCCAGTGACGGGATAAAGCATAACTGACATACTAAACGGCTGCCACTATGCTACATGACCGAAACTGTGGTAGATTACTGCTGTTGTTCTGCTACATTGCTGGTTAAATGCTACGTTAATGACACTTGAGTAGGTACTTGACTGATGTCCTGTATATACTGACGTGACCTCCCTGCACCACAGACAACATGCCGGTGACGCTCTGCTACATGACTGACATCGGAGAGCGCAGCTGCAATAACGGCTTCCCGGTCGGCTGCTACGTGGACCCGCAGGGCCGGCCCAAGCCCTCCTGCTATCTGGGCGTGAGTCATACCGGGGTGACTGAGTGATGTGTATGGGTCTGTTGTAGTTAGGCTGGGCCGCCCTGATGTCTGGGTGGTATAGCAGAACTTTCAAAAGACATGCTATCACGTGAAGGTAACAGTCGTTTGATGGCGATTACCACAGCTGCGGTCACGGCACTGTGAAACTCAAATCGTCACTCTAATAGCCCGGTTCAGAACGACTTATGTGGAAATTGTCGTCCATACCAGCGGACGTTGTCTTCGGTTGTCTACTGATACCGCTACGGCTGCTAACCTGCAGATATTTGCGCTCTCAGAGCCGAGGTGACTGACTTTCAGTTCCCAGATGCTGAGTCATGGTTTGCCCTTACGTTCATACGTGAGTGGTCCTCAGAATTGTGATAGCACGCCGCCGCTGGCTTTTGTGTTCGGTGACACCACCTCTGACACTGCCGCTGACTGTTCTGTTTTGCCCTCCGGCAGAGTAACCTGGCCCAGAAGCCGGGCGTCCACTACCTGTTCAACCACCTGGACTTCAACATCACCTACCACAGCGGGTACAAGGAGGCCTGGGGCACCTCCTTCCAGGGAGACGGTACGAACGGTCACGGCCGCAGGGTGATGCTGAAATGAAATCATCACGGGATCTGAGGAGTCATTTGATGGGAGGGACAGGAAAGATTGTTTGATCTCAGCATGCCTTTCATTAACAGTCGATATGGCTGATGTATTTCCCCTATAGTCAGGTTTCCATTGGAATGGATGACGAGCAGCTGCACAGGTGCCATAGAAACGTATTTCATCCGTCCAAGCCGTCATTTTATTCGGCATTTTACGAGGCAGGAGCGTGCAGCTGTCATATAACCTTCCCCGTCCCTCCTTCCCGCTGCGCTTGAGGCCATGTCACGGTACCCCGTGCCGTCGTTCCCAGGCGGTCGTATCATCCGCGTGGAGGTGACTCCGCGCTCGATCGCGCACAAGGCCGGCGAACCGCCGCACTGCGAGGCCGGCCAGGCGCCCATGGAGATCTCCTCGGACGCCGCTCAGATCAATGTCATCTACACGTACTCGCTCACCTTCCACGTGAGTCTGCGGGGATTGACGGGGAGAAGGTGCAGATATTCACTGGCATTGTCCAGACTGAGTACATCAGCTGTGACCGTGTGACCTCTTGTGATATCTGACCTGTGACTTCATGTGGCCCACAGGAGACACACGATGTGAAGTGGTCGTCGCGGTGGGACTACCTGCTGGACTCGCTGCCCAACGCCAACATCCAGTGGTTCTCCATCCTCAACTCGCTGGTGATCGTGCTGTTCCTCTCGGGCATGGTGGCCATGATCCTCCTGAGGACGCTGCACAAGGACATCGCCCGCTACAACCAGGTCAGACCTCGGACTGCAAGACCGTGGTTGGACTGTGTTAGAAGTGGAAAGGACACTGGGATGTCCTCACGCGCCTTGATCAGTTGGGACTTGGGAAATGGACAGTGGCCTGACCTGACGCGCTCTGATCTACTATTCTTATTGAGTCCGGTGATTTGCGCTCAGGAGGAACTCTTAACTAATTCCGACCTGACCTGGCATCCCCTTCAAATCGAGTCCGGTGACGACACGCAGGAGGAGTTTGGCTGACCTGACCTGACCTGACCTGACCTGACCTGACCTGACCCCCCCCCCAGATTGAGTCCGGTGACGACACACAGGAGGAGTTTGGCTGGAAGCTGGTGCACGGGGACGTGTTCCGTCCGCCGCGCCACGGTATGCTGCTGTCCGTGTTCGTCGGCTCCGGCGTGCAGGTGCTCTCGATGCTGCTCATCACACTAGGTGGGTACTCGCGGCGTGCAGGTGCTCTCGATGCTGCTCATCACGTTAGGTGGGTCACTCGGGGCGTGGAGCGGCGAGTTGGAGCTGCCGACTCGTTCTGATCGTTTCATTTGGTACGGAACGACGGGTTAGAGCTGCAGGATTGCGCGGGGCGGGTCACTGGTTGGGTAGTGGATGGTTAGAGCTTTGGGATCACGGTAGAACGTGTGTACGGACTGGGCCGTGATCTTTCGACCGCGGTTGGGATTTTTTTTTTTGGGGGGGGGGGGGGGTCAGGCTAGATGCTGCAGGCCCGATGTTAAGTACTCGACTTTGTCGTCGTTCATGGCCTGCCACCATTGATGATTTCGACGGAGCCAGTCAGTAGTCACTCACCCTGCGTGTCGGGCCGGTCGGGGTGGGGCCGGCTGGGCATGACAATTACATTGTAAGTTACGACGGACATGGACATCGGTTCATATAACTGCTGGTCATGTTACAACCGGGCCTAACTTCCGGCTCCGCCGATAGCACTTTCCGAATTTCTGTTTGTTTGATAATGCGTGCCCTGGTAGGATACGTATTTCCATGACTTGAAATGATGATGATGTCGTGATCATTTCATCCCGTTGATCGGAATAATTTGGGTGATATTTGGTAAGCATAACAATTATCTGATTCAACGTTGCGGACCTTGAACGTGTTCAATTCTTTTATCTTCCCAACTCACATTCTATCTTGTTTTCCACTGACGAAGGCACTTTGTTGTCGAAACGTCTGGTCTTATTTACACTGTCTTTGTATTGTCATTGTCTGAGAGAAAAACAAAATGTCTAACTCTTCTAATCTAATTCTTATTTATTCCCGTAAAGTCTGTGCACACTGCACACTAGTGTTTGCCATGCCCCGCGACTCCGGTATGTACCCTTTACCTGTCGCCCGCAGTGTTTGCCTGCCTGGGTTTCCTGTCGCCGGCCAACCGGGGCTCGCTGATGACCTGCGGCCTGGTGCTGTACGTGTGTCTGGGCACGCCTGCCGGATACGTGGCGGCGCGCATCTACAAGTCGTTCGGCGGAGAGAAGTGGGGACTGAACGTGCTGCTCACCTCGACACTCTGCCCGGGGTACGGTGCAACTTTTCCACAGCCTGTAGTGCCAGTGTTGGCTGCCCCCCCCCCCCCCGCAGAACCGCTGTGGCACCTCTTGTTAGTTGATACGTGGTTATACAGCAGTGGATCGAAACTTTTTGAAACTGTGAATGCGTCAGCTTTTGTGCTGTATTTTCACTATTATGATAATCACGCACTATGGTATAAAGTTCGTCATAATGCTGCATCCTTATGTTGGCTCTTGTTTTCAATTTGCTCTTCTGACTTACTGACCTTCCTGGCTTGGTGACGCTCCCTCTCTGTCCCCAGTATCGTGTTCATCATCACGCTGCTGCTGAATTTCGTGCTGTGGGCGCACGGCTCCTCGGCCGCCCTGCCCTTCCTCACCATTCTGGCGCTGATCGGTCTGTGGTTCGGAGTCTCCGTGCCGCTCACATTCGTCGGCGCCTACTTTGGATTCCGCAAACGGGTACTCGAACACCCGGTGAGTGGTGGAAAGGGAAGGGAGAGTCTGCGGGGGACGTCGATTCTACCTCGGTGGGAGGGAAGGGAGGAGCGGGAGGGAAGTGTAGGAGCGCTGGCCGATGACGAGGGTGGTAGCTACGGTTGGTTGTTGGCAGTTATGATGTATCTAGAAGGGTTGTAGGCTCTTTTGACTTGGTGATTTCTTGGATATCCGTAATTTAAGCGTATTCCGTGTGGACGTCTTTTGAAGTGTATCATTAACTTGCTACTTTTATGTGACAGTCGAATTACACTCCTGGTTGAGTGTAATGCGACCTTGGCTTGTTATGTGGTTTAGCCAATGGCTCAATCGGATGAGTGCCATCGTAATGCCTGTGACTGACGTGATGCCGCCTGCCTTTACCGACGCTCCCGCCGCCTGACTCGGCCTGCCTCTGTGTGTCTGTCAGGTGCGCACGAACCAGATCCCTCGTCAGATTCCGGAGCAGAGCATCTACACGCGGCCGCTGCCCTGCGTGCTGATGGGCGGCATCCTGCCCTTCGGCTGCATCTTCGTCCAGCTCTTCTTCATCCTCAGCTCCATCTGGTGGGTTTTGGACAGACACACCTAGGTCATGTAGATTGCAGAAAAAGCTGGGAGACATGCTGGTTGCTAGGCTGCATGTAGTATGATGCATCAATAGAAATGAGTGATTGTGTCATGCATCGCAGTAACTATAATTATAGTCAGCAGTTTCTGACATTGTCCGTCTGTCTCGACCACTGGCGTCTGACCGTGTGCTGCGTCCTTGTTTGGCAGGTCCAGCCAGATGTACTACATGTTCGGCTTCCTGTTCCTGGTGTTTGTCATCCTGGTCATCACGTGCTCCGAGACCACCGTGCTGCTCTGCTATTTCCATCTCTGCGCTGAGGTGAGTGCCGTCCCTTGCCAGTCGGGCACTGCTGAACACACACAGGCTGGGGATTGAGGATAGAGTGGCAAGTTTTACAGTAGACACGGGGATCGATGCCTCTTAACTAAACGTATGATTTTACCGTGTTTGCGATCTTTTTACGACATACATCTGGGGTATATGTTCAGATGTATGCCATAAAAGGTCTTGCAGTATTATGTACTACTAGTATCATAGCTTTTCTGCCGGGATTGTTGTGATGCCGCTGCACAGTGGCTCACACCGCCGTTAGCCCGTAATTGCCGTCACGTCTCCCGCCGCCACGCCGTGCTGCCTTAGCTGTTGTCCCGTGACACCGTCTGCCGTGACGCCGTTACGATTCTGTGTCCCGTCTCGCCGCCTGCAGGACTACCACTGGTGGTGGCGCAGCTTCCTCACCTCAGGCTTCACGGCCTTCTACCTGTTCTGCTACTGCTGCCACTACTTCGCCACCAAGCTGAGCATCAGCGACCCGACGTCGGTGTTCCTCTACTTCGGCTACACCACCATCATGGTGTTCCTCTTCTTCATCATGACAGGTGATACTGACGGCTGGACGGGCGGGAAGGGGAGCGTCCCGCTGGACGGGTGTAGTGGGGGTGGGTGCGGCTGGACGGGTGGGTTTCAGTCATGGGCCAGGGTCCCTGTGCTAGTGCGTACCATTGCTTATTTTAGCGATCGGAAAAACAGAACGGCCGTGGGACAGTCATTACTTGGGACCGTCATTACTCATAGTCATGATTCTTGCATTGATTTACTGATGATTTAAACATGTTCGCTAACTGTCGCCTGTGCGAACAGGAACGCTGGGATTCCTCGCCTGTTTCTGGTTCGTTCGCAAGATCTACAGCGTCGTCAAGGTGGACTGACGCGTCTGCGGCAAACACGGCGCACCGGTGGCGCGGTGACGCCCATTCCGACGCAGCAGCAGCGACCGCCGCTCGGCCACCGGAGCGGCGGCCCTAATTTATTCAAATTCGTGTGTCTTGTTGTGTCGGAGGACGTTCGTTTGGCGGCCGTCTCGGCGGCGCGACTCGAGAGACGTCCCGCCAAGTGGTGTGCCTTTCGGCCCGCCGGCGGCCGGGAGGCGAGTGAAGCTGTTACGATATCCCCGCACTGGAGAGCACCGACTGAGTCCCGGACTGGAGGGAGGGAAGGGGCAGCACGAGAGGTGGTGCGATTGTACGGCTGGTTGTGAGGGTACGTGTGTCGGCGCCGGCGACTACCGCTACTGATTTGGCTTCAGTGGTTTGTCTCTTGTTACGACTTACGACCTAGCCTGGGTTTGACACGCCTTCTCTTGTTCTGCGACAATATCTTTAGGGGGATTGGCGTATCTTGGACTTGCTTTTCGGTCATCGCATGTCAGCGTTCCACGTAAGCCATACCTTTGTCGAATTTCATGTTATCTGCACCATAATCAACAAGCCAGGTGGAATGACGAGCGGTTGGAGATATTGCGAACGGGCATATTATGAATGACGGACTGATTCACGGACCGGGACGGACTGACTGAATGGCCGACGGACTGATAACTGGACGACCTGAAGACGTGACCTACAGCTGAGACTGACTGACTGACTGACTGACTGATTGACTGACTGATTGACTGACTGATTGACTGATAACCTGAAGCCATGACCTACAGAGACCGACCTCTGACGGGCTGGCGGAGTGACTGACTGATGGACAGCTACGCTATCAGACCGACTGTGAGCCGCCATGGCCGTAGTCTGTCCCTCGGCTGAACAGTAGCTGATGGGATACGACAGTCGACTTTGCACGACGATACACACCGATCACAGAGTGGGGATGGCGACGGACCGCTCTGTCACTCGGCCTGGACAGACGCAGATAGGAGGGGCAGCGGTCCGCACAGTGCAGCCGCGCGGGCTGCACGGAGCGGTCGCGGCGAGGCTATATTGTGTGCGCTGGCCGCTGGACACTGTGTTTGTGATCGTTGGGCACATTGGGGTGTTGGCTGCGCGCCTCGGGCATTTTTGGACTGCCAGTAACCCTCGGGGCGGCGCGGCGGCGGCCGCCGTCCAGGCGTGGTGTGGTTCACTTCACTGTGGAAATTAGCGTGGATAGCTGCTGTTTTAATAAAGCAAATTATCGATTACTCGTAGCGCGCTCTTCTCGGCATGTGTCAACTACTCAAGATTTGTTAGCGCGAGTAGGTTTAGTCTTTGTTGATGGGTGATTTTTGTTTAAGTTATCTTATTTCGTGATGCGTACGATTTTAAGAAATATATTATTATAAAATAACCACTGTGTGGCCAGAGGTCCGGGATTCTTCAGTGCTTAGCGTTACCAATGTCAAGTCGACTTGGGGCTTCTGTTTACAATTGGAACCCTGCTCTAAGGGTGGAGCTTCTCAGTGTGCTGATCTTATTAGCACATGTGTGTCTGCCTCGATACGCATAAACGAAGAGTCGACGTGAGTGTGCCGTGGACCCACGCTGGCGAGCGGGAAACCCCCGATGTGTCCCTAACATTTAGCCTTCAGGAGCAGTGCGAGGTAGAGGGCTCGGCTACCATGTTAAGGGAGACTAAATTGATCAGGGTCCTGCTTATTTTGTCGGGCTAGGCCCTTTTGCTCTAATGAAACCACTCCATGGCCGTAAGGATGCTAGGAATCAGGGGCAGGCACTGGTCTGGGCGGCCACCCTGCTGCGCCGCCGAAGCTGAGCTCGTCACGATGGACAGGGCGCGAAAGACCACCCAGCCCCGCGATGTTCTCAAAACATATCACCACACTGACAGTCTGACAGATGTTGCGGTGTTGTGTGATCTACCCGAGTCGGATCAAGGTGACTGGCCAGCTCGGAACGGAGGCTTTGAGTAGTTGTGGAGAAGGGTTTATATATCTTGAATGGTTTTTAATAGAAGAAATAGGCCCCTGTGCGTGCCCTGTGCATTAGGGGCCCATGTGCGTGCCCCATAGACCTGCCGGTTTTATTTGTTCTGTCATGTTTAAGATTTACCGTAGGAAAAGAGAAGAAAATATTTTAGCGCCATGAAACGTTCATTTACTTTAACCAGTAAAGACTTTATGTCCGAATATTTTTCGCATCCGCAACAGTTGCAACTGTCAGCAGTTTTTGCTGTATTTTTATGAAGTTTATTTACGTTCAAAATTTCATGAGCGTGGGTCATCACTATCTACTATTTTGTTTGCAGAAATGGCGTCCGCCGACGTCGCAAGGTGTTGTGATGATCCAAATTTTGCCGTAATTTGCTCATTTCTCGAAAAATTTGGTGAAAAATGTGGGATTACATATCCCTCTTTCTCCCGGCTTCAGCAAATGCTGGAGTCAACAGACGAAGGTGAGGTTCAGGCGGTCAAACCGCCACTTTATTTTGGGGGTTGCATTACCACTGAATTTGCACCGGCCCCTAGCTAATGGTATTTTGTGTTATTGTGTAATTTACACAGTATTTTGACATGTTTTCACTATCCTCACGCTTTTGATTGTCATCTTATCACTGTCTCCATTGCTGTTTGACCACAAAAGGATGTGAAATGCAAAGATTTAAAGCCAAAGCCAGTTGGGCAAACTAGGCGGCGGGAATCAAAATATGGAGGCATCAAAATATTGATTCTAGTGGGCGGAGCTTTGACCATATATGGGCATACGTGCAGACCATCACAGAAACGTCAATTATTCAGCAACCGGCTACAATTTCAAAATAGTTTCTTCACAAAATGAAGAGCAACGTTGAAGCTACCCGCCAGTCACGAAACAATAGCTCTAACCTCTTTGGTTAGTTTAGGAAAGCGTCTTGAAAATAATCAAGATATTGATTCATCACGGCGGCTAATCCCGGCGAGAATCAATATTTTGATTCCGCAAACAGCTGGCTAATCATTATTTTGATTCTGAAATCAGCTGGTTTATCAATATATTGATTCTGCGAACATACTTTCTGCAGACGTACTTCACCCTTCAAATTGATTTACGAGATGTTTCTTGTGTGCAAATAATGCAAATTCAATAAATTCATGAAGATATTATCAGCACAGGATCGTGTAATTTTTTTCTTGACCTTATTCCCACGGTAGACCAGGGATTTTCAGCACTCACCCTGGCTCCCTGCTCAAAGCTGCAAGCCTTCGAGGGAATGCGTTAAGGGAGCCGTGCTGACCTTTGTATAGGGGTTGTACCGAGTCGGAGCCGGAACCGAAGCCCGACCATTTTACTCGGAGCCGGAGCAGGAGCTGGAGCCGATTTTTTCCTCCGGAGCCGAAGCCGTCTGACATTTTCACGGCTCCACATCCCTGCTTTGTAGCATTGATTTTGAGTAAAAAAAAGTTAACTTATCGTCTTTCACGTGTTCATGAATGTGTTTCTACGCATCTGTATCCCGTCCCATTTCTGTGGAGTACAGTAGGAGATATTTCGCCGAACAATATCCTCAAGCCCGTTGCACAAATTGCACAATTTGAATGAAAATATGATACACGGATGTATTTGCATTCGCAAATAATACGATGATATTCATAACACATTTCACAACGATCCCTGCAATTGCCACACATTTACCATCACAAAGCCTTGTCGTTGACGCTCACACCCCATGCAAAGCAATACTCACTTTTAGGACACGTCTCTAATTCAATATAGCTACGTATTTGCAAAACATGCAGTTAATAATATTTGAAACTGAGACCTAACCAATAAGACATACCGTGGACAGGTAAGAAAAAAACAAATAAACGTCTGGAGAATGACCTCAACGTCTCGATGTTGCCTAATTACAAAGAGCAATTTTCGGTTTCGAATCAAATACATGAAATAAATATAAACAAAATTTGTACAGATACACTCAATATAGGGTTTATGATTAGCACGGCTACCTAAAACATCAATCCTGTCAGGTTGAGCCACTTATGTCCACACCCAAAGCAGGTCGCTTTGGAACACCCCAGTCCCCAAGATCCCATATTACCACCGAAAACGGTCACCAATTGGTCTACTGATCAGCATCTTCAGAACATTCTCGACCGAAACGCTATCAGTCCTGTCTGTGTTTTGGTTCGCTTCATCTGGGCTATGCGCACGTTTTTCTACTCCGGTTCTAGGGACGAGATAGCAGTCATCACGCGCTGCACCAGCTCGTTCTTTGACAGGTTGGTGACACTGTCGTCATCCGGCAGGATAAACACGTGGCGCATTTCACCCTCGGCCCCGCCAGCCACATACACACTTCCTTAAGTCATATTGTTTCTCGCCACGAGATCAAAGTTCAAAAGGTCGTGATGTAGGTAGTCTCCGCCCAGCCCGAGTCAGGTACTCCGCCGGTTGGTCGGGTGCGGCCAGGTCCGCGCAACGCCACCCTACTTCGGTCGACGCTCTGGTTGACAGGGATGGCGTTGTCATACAGTTGCCTGTCGACTGAACAGCGATTCAAGACATTCCTTGGCCCTCTGAAGCCGATCCCCGCAACGACCAGTGTTTGATCCTTGGTTGACCTGCAGCAAACAACAGAACACAATAATTAGGACTTTTGTGGACAATAAATTAGGAAACTATATGTGTTATTATTCCCCTTGTTCAGCAACTATTAATTTTAGAATGTATTCAATAAAAAATTAAATACTTAATGTCACTTAAATTTCCACTGAACGCCACCAGGTGCGCCAACAACTGTCATCTCATGCAGTTATATAAATTCTGCCAAAAAAGTAGATCTGAGCCCTGAGGCCAGTTGTACCAACAGAAAAATAGGTGGCTGCTGGATTTTTTTTTTGTCTTAAAGTTACTTCACATACAGAGCATGAACGGTACAGCCCTATCCGTTTACGTGCCCATCATGTTAACGCTCCATATGTGAAGCAGTCTTTAGGCAAAAAAATTCTAGCAGGCAGCTATTTGTGATGATAAAACTGGCCTCTAAAATTAACTTTGGCATGGACAATCCTGAAAATTAACTATCCAGCATTCCCTGGACAGCCGTACATTAGACACAATTTTCTTGAAGATCACGCATAATGTAAATATGGCTTACACCATTCAGCAACTTGCTTTTGTTACACTTAAAGTAAGCATCATTAAATATGTAGCAAAAATGGGCAAAGCAATTACAAGCCAAGCATACATACCTACTATTTAGATAAGGCAAACACGAACATGCACTACGACCTTTCAATCTTAACTCGGAACAAGTCAATAACCTAGTTGCCATTAAAAATTTAAATGCTACAAATTAAAGTTGTAGCAACAATTGGATGAGTGAGACACAAGCAGAGGCTAAAACATCCAAATTATGTAAAATACTGGACATGCACTGCCCCCATTTCATGAGTCCACCCAACAATTCTATCATGTGAGACAAAACATTAGGCTTCTTGTAACTAATTTATACCGTAACTTTTAAAGGACATCATATTTCACTGAAATACTACACCTAAGACATCATTTTCAAAAAAATATAGCTTAAAAAGACAATAGAAGAGTGCGAAGGCGTCCCGCGCCGCTGACGTCGCTACCGCGCCATGTTCCTAAAACCATCTCTTAAAACGAGTTTTCGGTAAGAAACGTTAAGATCACATGCCTGAAATTGAAAAACACACTTCAAAGTATCTTAAAATATGATCCATTGTTACTTACACTTCAGAAAAGGTCGCTTAAACAAAATAAAACCGGGAGCACTACGTTGCATCCACACACCCACGACGCCGGCGCGAAATGGCGGGAACCGGAAATCGTGGCTAGATGCAAAGTAAAAGAATATTTCTTATAAATGAATTATACAACTAAATAACTCATTTTTTATTTTCTTTTAGACAAAATTATGAAAAAATTACAAAGGCTCGTCGTTAATGATAAACAGAGCAAGTTTTAACAGCACGTTTTTGTTGAATTATGGCGGCGAAATCTTTGTGCCATTCGTAAAGGTACGCGCGACAAACGGCTGATAGCCATGCAGCGAAAAATTGAAGCGGGGAAGTTTTTTGTTTTGACTTGTCAAAAAATCTCGCCGTCATGGGGGTTATTTCCGCCGTAACGGGTCGTCTGAAGGTGGGAATGTCCCAAATTGAATCAAAATATTGATTCTATGCCCATATATGGTCAAAGCTCCGCCCACTAGAATCAATATTTTGATGCCTCCATATTTTGATTCCCGCCGCCTAGTTTGCCCAACTCAAGGCTATATAAACCAGGTAGAACGTTCCCGACGAAAAAGTGGTGACAAGCGATAATTAGTAGCCGCGACCCTCACTTGTTCAAAACTATATCCGCAAGCAGCATTTACAGGCTAGCGGAAATCGACCAATCGGCGTTCGGCAATACTCGACGCTGATTGGCCCGATGCTCGTGACGAAATTGCGGGGGACTGTAGCTATTCCCCTATGGCGTTTAATAGACTTACGGCTTTTGAAGGGGATTTATACCAGTTTTTGTCGGGTTTGAGGCCATTTTTGAGCTTGGATATTCTTTCTGTGACTTTTGACTGTGTAATAACGACATTTAATCATAACATTTCTATATACTACCGGTGTCACATCGGCCAAAAAGACCGAAGTACATGGGATAGACGGACCACTGCTGATGGGGCCACACATGTCGGCGTGTGGTCATCGGAGGTCCGTGAGGGTTCGACATAGGCCCTTCATGGGTCGGTATAGGCCCAGTGGGTCCAGTGCAAGCCTATCGGGGGCCGGTGCTGACCCAACAGGGCCCAGTGGCATATAATGTAAGGCTGTCTAGGGACGTTGAGGGCTCATGGGGGCCATATAGGACCAATAGGGACCACATCAGTCAATCAGGGGCCATTTAGGCCAATAAAGGCACTTCAGGGGACTTGAAAAGGTCATTCAAGAGCTGTGGTGGGCCCATGAGGGGACGGCATTGGTCCAGCAGGTGCAGTCAGGGGATGTTGTACGGGTTTCTCAGTGGCCCATTTGGGCATATCAGTGACCAATTTGGACCCAGCAGGGGGCTTTGTAGACCTATCAGGGGCTGGTGATGGTTCATCAGGGGCCAGCGTTAGTCCATCGGGGCACGGCATATGCCCATCAGAGGTAATTGCGAGCCCACGCTGAACAATGATGGCCCTTCAACGGCCCCTAATGGATCTACATTGACCCATGGGCCATGATGTGTCATGTATGCCCCTATGACAGGCCTACTCAGACCCCTGATGGACATTCCCGGCCTCTGATGACCCTATACTGAATGCTAAAGGGGCTCTAAGTTTCTCCAATAACCCTTCGTCAACCCATTATTACCATACGCTGGCACTAGGGGCCCCACATCAGCCGCAGGGCAGTCCGTGCCATGACAGCATGTCTTTTCGGCCGATATTACATCGGTAATATTTATTAAAATCATGATTTTATGGTGTCATTATATAGCTAACAGACATAAGAAATATATTTCAACTCGAAAACAGCTCCAAACAGCATATAATTTTAAAGAAACTCCTCCGAAATCCAAAAGCCTATTCGGGTCCATAGAGAATAACTGCGGTCCCCCGCAATTTCGTCACGAGCGTCGGACCAATCAGCGTCGAGTACTGCCGAGCGCTGATTGGTGAATTTTCCGCTAGCGTGTAAGTACTGCTCGCGGAACAAGAGTTCGTCGACAATCCTCCACAAACGTCTGTCACCATTTTTCGTAATGCTAAACAGCCGGAGCGTACCCCCCTGGCCCAACTGAAGCTTCATCACTGACCAATCATTAGGTACCTCATTTTTGCTGGTTTCGAGGCTACTGGAGATAGAACGACTTAATAATAGACATAATTAACATTGTATGATTTCCATGCATGTAATTGAAACCTGAGGTAGCAGGCATACAGGCCTGTTGTGACTTCATTTGAGATGATTTATTGTTTTGAACTTGTGCTGGGCCCTGTTTCAAGGCACGATGCTGCAGCGCACTGTGCTTTGTTGCTGTATTTGTGCAGTGTTTGAGACTAATTGCCTCGGTGCTCTAGCTGTGAATGTCTGAGTTTGTTGGTGTTTCCATTGAAACTGAATACTCAGTAGTCAGTGGTGCAGCGAGCTGTAGTGCCGTGCCTTGAAACAGGGTCCCGCTTAAAATGAATGTTAACATTTAGATAGGTATATGTTTTCACATTGGTACCTTCAAAAATAAGCCCCTTAAAAAGTGAAGCTTTTTGATTGATTTCCCAATGATGGATTATAAAGTAATCAGGTTTTGCACGAATATCAAAACATTCTGTACCATGCTGGTGGGTGGTTTCATGCCCCATTCAGGTTTTTTTGCAAATATCTTAGAAATGTATATTTGGCAGACGTTATCATGCATCTTTTCTGCTGACTGCCCATTTGAAAATCTCAGACCCTGGCTGTTCATGGACGGGTCACCAGGTCAAGCCAAGTACCTATCCCAGATTAAGTTCCAATGCTCACCATAGCTACACCAATAGAATGATCACTGAAGCTTTCAGTGAATGATAAGAATAACTGTATGCTCAAAACGCATATCTCAGAATTTTGATAGCATAAGCAGTCATGACATAAGTCAAGTCACCTTACCTATCTCAGATTAAGTTCCAATGCTCACCATAGCTACACCAACAGAATGATCACTTAAGCTTTAAGTGATTGATAAGAATAACTGTATGCTCAAAATGCATATCTCAGAATTTTGATAGCATAAGCAGTCATGACATAAGGTCAGGCTCATTTTGTGATTTCTCCATTACAAGTCAATGGGATAAAATTGAAATGCACCTCTTTTGGAACAGCTTCAAACTTCACTCTCAAATTATAAGAGAACAGCCTAAGGCTAACATGACACACTGATGTGCAACATCACCTATTCTGGTCAGGTTGTGACCTTGACCTTAGGTCAAATTTCCAAGTGGCCTTTCATTGTTAAAGTATAGTGGCAGTTCATTTGATGCAGTTTGAACTTTGACAAGAGGAACAGGATGCTGGCAAAATCAATGTGCCAGGCTTAAGTCAAAAGTTGGTGCAGAAAAAAACATTTTCAATAGAAATGTCATTTTTAAGAGTTTTTGTTCTGGAGGCTTAAAAGCTGATCATAGTTTAAATATGAGGACGCTGTCCAGAAGGAATATTAATAGAGCACCAATAAGCTTTTTCTATGGCATTGTAGCACTATTCATCCCTGAGTTATGTACCACTTTGTTGGAAACTGTCAAAATAGGTGAAATTTAACCCATTGGCTGCTGGGCCTCTGCGTCAGCTGCTGGCCGCTGGGGGGGGGGGCGTATACTTGCTCCCCTTTACTTCTGTGAGCATTGCACGTGCGAAATTTCGATGGGGTACCTCCAACTGACTTGTGCACGGCACCCTACTAGCTGGTCTCTAGTGATGTGCCAAATTTTAGCACAATCGGCCCAGCCGTTCTCGAGATCTGGAAGTGGCACCCTGCATGTGCGCACATGCAAAATGGGTGCCAACTGACTTGTGCACAGCACCCTACTAACTGTTCCCTAACCATGTACCAAATTTGAGCGCCATCGGTCCAGCCGTTCTTGAGATCTAGAAACGACCTTCAGTAGGCGGAACTATGGTCAAGCGTACCCATTTTCGGGAACGCATTTTCGTTCCCATGTTTGGGAACGATAAACCCAAATATGGGAACGCCATGTAGGCATTATTTAAAACAAGAAAAAGAACCGTTAAATGACGTCCAAAAAATATAAAACGATCGTGAACCGCCTGATATTTGTCTCAATATTGTTGGGAAAGAGTTTGATATTGTAAGGCCCATCGTAGTTTCAAATCATTCCCCTATTTCTAAAGCAGTCCATCATCCGGGCCGCGAGCCCAAATTTGGGAACGCTATCGTACACTGGCGCTGCAAGCGTTCCTTATTATGGGAACGGCGTACCCAAAATTGGGAACGATTTCACCGACGCCTTTCAGGGGCTCTTTTCATTAACAAGCATCACGTCCAACGCCGCAAATTATTGTTAACGCAACAATCATCAGATGACCTTTCCGGCAAGACCGTCGCATGTTTCGCCCGGTCTTCTGCGCTTTTATTCCCGTCGATCTCGCAGCGGGTACGCCCCCTCTGCAGGATTACGTAATTCACAACGCTCAGCGATGTTCAACAAGGTCTTCCATACCTATATCCACCGTCCGTGCCGAGGGTGGAGACATGTCAAGCACCTGTCTGTTTATCACCGATAGTTGACGAGTACAGGGAAGTATCCAAAAATGGGAACGCTGAATATGTTACACCCTCAAAACACCTAGTCCCAATGAAAATCTAGTTTTTTCCTTTCTTAATGAGTGTAAGTGGCAAAAGGCCTGATAGGATGGGCACGAGGAATGATCGAAATCAGCATAGAAGTTATAAATAAGCCACACAGAGCGACCTATATAAGAGAAATTCTCCCAAAACGATCATGCTTAGAAACACGGAAGACAAAAACCACGCACATGACGCTCCTTATAAAACAACGCTAAACAGCTAGCATCCAAATAAAATATGTCTTTCCGGGCTGATAAAAAACAGCTGAATAATTTTCGACCACTTAAACTGAGTTTACAACAGTAGTTCGGTAAAATCACGCACGTTCTACGCGGTCGTCCGCCTCGACACCAAATGTCAACAATATTACCTCGGGACTGTCCGCGTGTTCGCTTGCATATGTCAGCATCGGGTGTCGCTAGTATGAAACTTCATAACCAGGCGAAAATTATTATACTTGACCTCAAAATGTAAAAAACGCTTCATTTTCCTTAAAATTGCATGTTAAATGTAGTGTAACCCATGTTTTCACCATTCCGTCATTTCAAAAAATCATTAAAAATATCATTCGACGGTCAATTTCCTTGTTCAACGGTCAGATTGAAGATAATTTTATAGAGACTTAGTAGATACTTAAATTAGCGTGCACTTTTTTGAGACGTGATGCACTAATGAGTTTTAGTGGGCGAACGGCCGAAAAATTACCTTCCGTTCTCATAAATGGGAACGCCCGTTCCCATATTTGGGAACTCCGTTCCAAAATTGGGAACGTTCCTATATTTGGGTACTCATGACCATAGTTCCACCTACTGCCTTTGCACGTGCGCACGTGCAGCAGCACCCCAACTCTGGCACATGGATATGCATTGCCTAGTGGGTGCCTACCTACATGCCAACTTTCAGCGCAATCGACCAAGTAGTTACCGAGATATTGCAACTATTACGAAGCTGACACCTCTTTGTTTTGCACGTGGCAGGTGCATAAGGGGTCACCCACATGCATCGGGAATAGTCCAGTACTTGGTAGAAGGAATGAAGCTACCCTACAAAAATTACCGCTTGTAAATCGGTCAAGTGGTTGCCGAGATATAAGCCTCGCAAAAGCGTCCGCACGGCCGGCCGGCCGGCCGCTCATACTCAGAAATTTCCGTTAATCTAGGGAAAGACTACCTAGGTTCTGAAAAAGTGTAATAGGTTTATAGCAATCCTTGACCATTGTGTTTCAGTTCACGATGCGCTGAAGCACTTTCACATCCGACTGATGCGGAAGGCGAAGCGGCAGGTGAAGCCGGACCTGTGGGAGAAGGCACTCATCACGTTCAGCCGGCCCATCTGCAAACAGGACGCCTGGGAGCTGGAGCGGTTCGGCTACAAACAGGCCGACCTCGGCGTCAAACTCCGTGTCCTCAAGGTGCGTGCCAGCGGAGAGGCGGGAGTAGTTTTCGCGGATTGTGAAGCATCGCTTGTCAACAATTCATTGCATAGTTACTTTCCTTTTGTCAAGTATAATTTATATTGACAGTACCAATTTGCTTAGGTAAAATGGCTAATGGAATATAAATGCCTGCTTTTTAACCCGCGACCTGGTGGGGGGGGCTATTTTTTGCCCCCCCCCCCTCCAGACTTTTCGATATATCTCCAGAACCGCTGCGCCGATCGTCACCAAACTTTCAGTACCCTCCCGGACATCAATTTTACATATGGTGACCAAAAATTTTTCCAAAGGCTATGATAGGTTGGCCGGAAATGACGTCAGAGTGACGTCATGTTCTGCCGTTTTCGACCCAAAAAAGGGTTTCGCGGGAAGAGCTGTCAGGCCTATAGCTTTGCAAATACAGAAAAATCGGACATAAAAGCTGTAGAATTGACAGGGCTACAAAACGGCTATCTCGGATTTTTGAAATTTTTGGATTTTGACCCCCAAAAATCAAAAAAAAGTTTTTTTTGATATAATGATCGAAAAATCCAAAAAGTTTTTTGAATTTCGCAAAAACCGGAATATATGTGATAGTCCTTACCGCCTTCCATCCACATACCAAATTTGAGATTGATACCTCTTTTTTTTTGGCGAAGTTATAGCGAAAAAACTGTTCAAAATTGATGACGTCAAATTTTCGAACTCAATTTTTAGCAATTCTAGACCCCGTAGCGCAAAACAAAGACCACCATTAGACTCCCCGTGACGAGCTGCATCGAATCAATACCCATTTTATGCAAAACTATCAACTTTAAAATTTGACCTTTTTTGGCCTGACCTTGATCTGACCTTGACCTAAACTTCACCAGAAAGTGACCTAAGCCGTACCTGATAGTCTTATAACCAGCACCATTGAGTTGGAAATGAAAAATTGGCCATAAAACATGCATCACACAACCTTAGTAAAGTTGGGCTCATGTGACCTGACCTGTGACCCTTGGTGACCTGACCTGTGACGTGGCCTGGTATTGTCAGTGACCTCTAATAGCAACATATCTACTAGGCAACTGACGCCCTATCGCTGATTCTCGACAAAATGCGTTTTCCTCGGTGTTATAGCGCATTCCCTAGAAGACCCGTGAACGGTGAAACATTTCATCTTTGACCTGACCTGTGACGTCATCGGTGACCCCGAGGTCAATGAAATTTGGTTTCCTTCGACAAATTTGACAGGCCTTTCGAACGCCGTTTGAATTTTGCGGATCCGTCCAGTAGTTTCGGAGATACGAGGGGGGGAAATAGCCCCCCCCCCCACCACCACCAGGTCGCGTCATAAACAGACCCCACCAGGACGCGGGTTAACACACTGGCCTCGGCATTTGAGCTGCCTTGTATTTTACAGATTTATTTTCCTTAGTGAAAGTATTGATAATGCAAACCATATAATTATGTTAATCAAATTGATGTGGCATATTTATGTTGCCTTTGGGTAGCCGCCTTCGCCTGTGCTGCTTAGTTTACACATGCCAATTTCTCCCTTGCAGAATCTGTGTGAGGTGCAGTTTGACCGTAACAAGAAGTTCAAAGACGAAGTGAACAAGGAGAGTGCCACCGAGCTGCGGCGCCAGCCTCTGGGCCGCGACCGGCACGGCAACAACTACTGGTACCTGCTGGACGACGACTGTCAGCTGCGCATCTACAAGGAGGACATCGACGACGAGACCTGGCAGGTGGTGGCCACGTGAGTGATCGCGCGGCGGGGCACCGGGTGGGGATGCGTGGGGGCCGGGGGAGGCTGGGAGGATCCGACCCTCCCAGCCCCAGCCCCCCCCCCCATCTCAACTGAATCGGTTGAGGTGTGGGATTGAGATATCGGCGGAATCTCGGAGGGTGGTGGTAGGTCGTCATTGGAATGATGGTTGTCATGTTACGCACCGTTTTAAACGTTGGCCTCCTCACTCACCGTCCAGGAGCCAAACTGAAAGAGTTGGACACGGTAATTAATCCCATGATTATTTGTAACGAGCAGCGATAAAACAGTTTGTAACAAAGCATGGGTGCAATTAATATAGCGGTGGTTTTCATTCTCTCACGGGCAGTCACACTATGCCGATTTGAGAATATCTTGTAGGCTGGTAATGAATGGGTGGGAAATTGGTATGATAATCACCAGGTGTTTCAACACGGAGGCGGGCTGTTTTCAAGTGTTTCTATTATCAGAGAGCATGCCGTTTCTTGGTCCGTTCGTTTTTAGTGTCTGGGACTGTCTCCGTAGTCCGTCAGATACCGCAGTCCCCCACTGACATCTGTGTGCCGTCCGCTCTGCCGCCAGTGACCGGGAGAGCATGGTGGCGCTCATCCAGAGCCTGCAGACCGAGTCGCCCGTCGGCACATCGGTGGACAACTCGCAGGCCAACAGTGAAGAGGAGCTGCTGCAGGCGCCGGCCGCGTCCGTCGCCGCGTCTGTCGGCCGACCTCAGCCCAAACAGGAGCCGCCGGATCGGCCACCCGACAAACCGGAGCCGGCGCCCGACGAGGCTGAGGCGGAGGCGGAGGCGGAGGCGGAGGCGGAGGCGGAGGCGGAGGCGGAGGAAGAAGAAGAGGAAGACGCAGAAGCAGAGGCGGATGCCCCGGGCGCGGCCGACGATGTCGAATCCGATGAGCCAGAAGCTGAGGACATGGAACCTGATGTGGGGGCCGAGGAATCCGATGCTGACGTGAAAGAATCACTGACTGAGGAGGCCGAGACGTCCACAGAGAAAGCTGGGAGTGTAGAGGCTCCAGCTGAGGAACCAAGGACTGAGGTGGAGCCAGAGGTTCAAACTGATAAGGCAACAGCCAAGGATGAGGAACAAGAACCCAAGACTGAAGCTGAGCAATCCGACGCCGAAGCCAAGCAGCCTAAGGACAAAATCCAGGAACCCGAGCCTGAAGCTGAGGAACCTGGGGAACCTGGAGCTGAAGCTGAACCTGAAGAACAGGAGGTCAAGGCCCAAGAACCTGAGACCACCAAAGTTGAGGAACCTGACGCCAAGGTCCAGGAGCCAAGAGTCGAAGCTGATGCTGAGGAGCCGGAGGGAAAGGCCGATGAACCTGAGACCAAGGCTGATGAACCTGAGGCCAAGGCTGACGAACCTGAGGTCGCGGCCGATAAACCTGAGGCCGCGGCCGAAGAACCTGAGGCCCCGGCCGATGAACCTGAAACCACGGCCGATGAACCTGAAGCCACGGCCGATAAACCCGAGGCTGATGAACCTGAGGCTGAAACCCAAACTGAGACTGAGGAGCCCAAGGTTAAAGCTGAGGCTGAGGAACCTGTGGTTAAAGCCAACGAACCTGAGGTCGAGGCAGAAGAGCAGGAGCTAAAAGAAGAGGAAGGCGAAGAAACCGTTGTAGAACCTGAGACTGATGCCGTGAAACCGGAAACCCCGGCCGAGCAACCGGGGGTCGACGTGGCGGAACCTCAGGTTGAAACCGAGACGACGAAATCTCCCGCGACGGTTGCAGCATCGGAAGGGGGTGCTCCCGTTGAATTGTCGGAAAAGCTTTCCGTCGATTTCGGTGCAGTTGAATCGTGTGCAGCAGTGAAGGAGACAGATGCTGCCGAGAAACCTGAGGCTGAAATGGTCGAAGAGAAGGCTGTAGAGGCTGTTGTATTGGAATGTGAAAAGGAGTCACATAGTGAGGTCAGTAAAGCTCAAAGTCCTGACGCAAAGGAGAGCGTTTCTGCGAGTAGTGAGCAGGAAAGACCGCCTTCCGATATTGATGGCTCTGAGCTTGCCTCTGGCACAAAAGAAGTAGACGATAGTTCCGTCACGGTGGAGGAAACCTTATCTAAAGCAGAAGAGCCAGAAATAGCCGCAGACGCTGCTAAAGAACCTTCTGACTCTAACGAGGAACGTTCTCCGGCCGCAGATGAAGAGAACATCTCAAAGGGAAACAAAGACCAACCCTCTGTCGAGGAGGAACATGAAGCACAATCGCCTAGCGCGAAAGAAGACGCAACAAAGTCCCCAGGAGATGCCGCACGTTCGCCCGATGCCGTCGGCACCGTGTCTGTGACGGCAGAGTCTGACGTCGGCGTCGCTGACCAGAGCCGGGAGCCTTCCGTTGCCGCTGAAGGTTCTCCGGAGGCTCCTCCCGTGTCGGCTGGGGGACGCGAGCGGCCAGCGAGTGATGTTGATGCTGCCAGTGATGGGGCGCGGGCGGCGGAATGTGCGGGGGCCGAGGGGATTGCCAGTGCTGCTGCAGCAGTGGTGACCGGCACTACAGGGGACGGTGGGGATGGAGGGGAGGCTGTGGACACTGGGGACGGGGCGGCGGACAGTAGTGGAGCCAGTATTAGCGCCGTTCGGACCGGTCAGTCGGACGAGCACCGCGCAGAGTGTACAAACAGTGAACGGGATGTGGGCAGCGGGGCGACTGAGCCGGCCGGCGGCTCTCCGGCGGCTGTGGAGCCAGGAGACGCCGCGGTGAGCGAACCAGCGGTGGGGTCGGCCGCTGGTGAGCCGGACGTAACGACCGGCAGCGGTGTCGGCATCCCGGCTGACCCCGCGTCGACCGAACAGCCGGCTGCCATAGAGCAGCCTGTGCCGGCAGCAGAGGTCACGGGTACGGAGGGACCTGATTCACATGGGCAGAGCACTGAGGCTGCTGTGTCTGTGAGTGAGTCAGCCCCGCCGGCGGCGGCACACGCTGAAAGTGCTGAGTCGACGGAAGCCTTCCCGGCCGGCGCTGAAAGTGCTGAGTCGACGGAAGGTCCACCGGACAACACTGAGAGTGCTGAATCGGCGGGAGCCGTGCCGGACAGCGGTGAAAGTGCTGCGGTGACGGAAGGTGCACTGGACAGCACTAAAACAGCTGAAGCGGTGGGAGACGTGCCGGACACCGGTGATATGCAACCCGACACAGACACCGATCAACGGGACGCCGTACCCGCCGAGTCTTCGGAATCTCATCCAAAGTTGTCACCCAAGGCGGCTGATGAAATCGCTGACCAGGCGGCATCTGATCCGAAACCTTCGGAACCTGCCGTTGAGTCTGCATCCGGTGATGCAGAGACTGCCTCTAATGAGACAGAATCGGCGCTAGCTGCGGCAAAGTCTGCATCTGATCAGCCATCTGATGAGGGTACAGAATCAGCAGCGGTGGTAGATGAAGCAGCTGAAGCGTCGGGTGACGGTGGTGCGCCCGAGGTCAAGGAAGACACCCCGTCGCCGCCGGAGACTAAATCCCCAAACGCTGCCGCAGCAGGCTTGGAGGGGTCGTCATCGCCAACTCCTGCTGCCGTCTCGGCTACAGCGCCAGAGGAGAAGCTCTCAGAGGTCACTAGCGGAGACGATGTGGAGGCGAACGCTGACAAGGCTGCCTCGTCAGCTGAGGGCTCCTCTGAAAGCGCGTCCGCTGCTTCTGAGGAAGAAGTGAGTCGTGCAAAATCTGAGGAAGCGGGCTCCGGTGTGAGCAAGATCGCCGACGATTCAAGCGATAACTGCCAGAAAGAGGCCAGCGTTTCGAAGGAGGGGGCTGCTGAGAAACCAACCAGTTCCAGTGGGGATGACGCGTCAGCCGCGGGGCCGACGGACGGGGCGACAACGGCTGACGCCTCCGCTACCACGGAACTTGAGAGCGAACGGACGCAGAAGAGTCCTGAGGCCTCAGCTGCCCCGGAAACTGAGAGCGAACGGACACAGAAGGGTCCTGATGCCTCTGCTGCCCCGGAATCTGAGAGCGCCGGTGATACAGCTGCCCCGAGCTCGGAACCTGTCAGGGATGCCCCAGCTCAGAGTTCGGAAAGTGCTGGTGATGGCACCGCTCAGGCCTCTGAGAGCGTCGCTGATACTGCTGCTCCTGCCTCTGAGGGCGCCAGTGAAGTCACAGCTCCGGCCTCTGAGGGCGCTGGTGAAGCCCCAGCTCGGGGATCAGAGAGCGCTGTTGATGTCTCGGTTCCCGCCTCTGAGAGCGCGAGTGACGCCGCTGTTCCTGTTCCTGAGAGCGCCGGTGACGCCGCTGTAGAGACTGGCTCTGGTGACGCCCAGTCTTCTGTCACATCTAGTGATGACAAGCCGACAGCGGCGGACGCGGATGCTAAGAGCGGGTCGGGTGATACTGCCAGTGACGCGCCGGCCGCTGGAGGGGTCAGTGAGGCCATTGAGGACCCTCCGGTGGTGGTGACCGGTGCGGGTTCCGGGGCCGAGTGTCAGGGCGGCGTGCCGTATGGCTGGGTCAGTGAGGCGATCGAGGAGCCGTTGTTTATAGTGGCCGGCTCCGGGTCCGGCGCTCTCTGCGAGGGCGGGAACTCACCCGGCTGGGTCAGTGAGTCGGTGGAAGACCCGGTGCTCGTCGTCTCAGGCAGCGGCTGGGGCGCCCTGTGTGGCGTCGGTGGCCGGAGGCGGGGCGCCAGGGCGGCCACCCACGGGAACAACGGCCACGCCGAGCCGGTGGCGGTCGAGTCGGCGCCGGCGGCCGGCAACGGCGAGCTAGAGGGTGAGGGAGACGCCGGGTCCGTGCCGGCGGCCAAGAAACGCGGCCGGAAGAGGAAGAGCGAGATCGAGAGCCTGGTGGCCGCCGAGGGCGCGGAGGTGGACGACGGAGGCAGCCGCCGACGGTCGTCCCGGGTCGCCAAACTGCGGGAGAAGGAGGAGGAGCAGCGGAGGATCGAGGAGGAGGAGCGGCTGCGCGTGCTGAAGGAGCAGGCCGAGCTGAGAAAACTGCGCCAGCAGGAGCGCGAGGGCCGCCGCGCCCAGCGGAAGGAGGAAAAGAAGAAGAAACGTCGAAAGAAGAAGGCAGCTCTGGCGGAAAGTGATGAAGAGAATGATGATGAACAAAAAGCAAAGGCCAAGAAGAAGAAACGCAAAAAGAAGAAAAAGAAGGGCGGCGGCAATAACCCATGGGTGTCCTCTTCGGGGACCAGCTCCAGCTCTGAGGAGGACGAGGACGAGGAGGAATTATTCGCTCACCACGCCGCAGAGGAGGAGGACATATTCCGCTCGGACCACGAGTTCTCTCCAGAGTCCGACAACGACCAGCAGGAGTGGGTGCCGGTGAAGCACGCGCGCACGGCCCGCTCGGCGCGCAAGGTGGCGCGCACTGCCGCCAGCGACCCGCTGGAGTCGGCCTCGGAGGAGGAGTCAGCCGACGAGGTGGCCAAGGAGGACCAGTGCCGAAAGTGCGGCCACGGCGACCACCCCGAGTGCATCCTGCTCTGTGACGACTGTAACGCCGGCTGGCACACCAACTGCGTGCGGCCGCCGCTGCTCAGCATCCCGGAGGGCGACTGGTACTGTCCGCCCTGCGAGCACAACCGGCTGGTGGCGGCGCTCACCGCGCGGCTCGAGCAGTTCGACGCCGCCCTCCAGCAGCGGGAGAAGGAGCTGATCCGCAAACAGCGGCTCGACTACGTCAACATTAGTATGGGCAACGTGCTGCCAACGCCGCCTCGGCGGCCTAAGAAGCCGCGCAAACGCGAGGACGACGGCTCGGAGGCGTCGGTTGGCGAGGACGGCAGCAGCTCGGAGGACGACTCGTCCGAGGGTGACTCCGAGTCCGAGTCGGAGGACGACTCGGAGTCCTCTGAGGAGTCGGACGAGCCCATCTACACGCTGCGCGCCCGCCGCCAGGTGGCCGAGGTCAGCCAGAAGGTCAAACAGTTCGACGAGCTCATCGATGACGCCATACGGGTGAGTGGGGAACCGCGGGCGGCCACGGCGGGCTGGAAATTAGTCAGTCACACAGTCTTTGGGAATCTATAATAGACTTTGTCGCAAGATTCTCGTGAATCATACGCTAACCATTTATGATTTGTTGTGAACTTTATAATCGACGCACTGGGATCAACTAAGTCGCTTGAGTGGCTAGTGATGCGTTTCTATCGGGCAAACATAATGCACGGCAATATTTTCGGCGTGTTTTTGTGTGTCAAAGCTGCCTACTATGCTACCATTACTTCGCTCGTTTTTACCAACCAATGTCAACGCCTTGTAAATCTTCTAGTGCATTTGATGTTGTCTCCCCTTTGGCCCACCGCCGTTGCTGATTGCCTCTGCTCTTCTGTCTGACAGGACGAGCTGGAGTATGTGCGCGGCGCCGGTAACGCCGGCCGAGGCAAGGCTATGGAGAACATCACTGAGGCTGAGGCCGCCGATAAAGCACCTGCCGAGACCGCTGCCGACGAGCAGACGACCCCTGCCGCCGAGGATACCGCCGACGCCGCCCCGGCTGCTGCCGCCGCTTCCGAAGCCCCCGCCGACGCCGCATCATCGTCAGACGAGGAGGTGGCGCCGCCGCGTCCGACAGCGGCCGCCCGCAAACGAAAACGGCGCATCAATGACCTGGACGACACCGGCGACGACGACGATGACGAAAAGGACGCCAGCTTCAAGGCGACCAGCGAGTCCGAGGCCGAGGAGGACGAGTACAATCCTGACGAGCTCTCGTCGGCCGAGAGTGAGCTGGAGACGCGCCGCGGCCGGCGGAGAGCGGCGCGCGAGCCCACCCGGCGCTCGGCGCGCGCCGGACGACGGCAGAGATACGTCTCTGACGACAGCAGTGACGAGGAGTGGGGCGCGCGCCGCGGGAAGCGCTCGCGGCCGATGCGCGACTTTGTGGTCTCCGGGGACGATTCGGAAGAGTCGGACGGCACCTGGGGACGCAAGAAGCGCCGGAAGAAGGCGCCGCCGCGCGCCCGGTCGGCCAAGGCGCGGAAGAAGGGCGGCGGTAGCGGCGGCAAGGCGCGGCCGAAGAAGCGGCGCGCGTCCGGGGACCCTCCGGCGGAGAAGCCGCGCAGGCGGGTCAAGTACGCTGAGCCGGAGGAGCAGCCGGAGCCACTGGCGCGGCGCACGCGCGGCAAGGTGACCAACTATGCAGCGATCCTGGAGTCCGAGTCGGACAGCGACACACTGAGGCCCATCGAACCGATGAGCTTCGGCCGCAAATCGAAGCGCAGCTCATCGGAGAGCGAGGACGCTTACAAACCGCCTGCCGATGAAAAGAGCGAGTCCGATGAGCCGGTGGAGAAGGAGGCGGAGGAAGAGGCTGGAGAGGAGGAAGAAGAGGAGCTAGACAGCGGAGAAGACATGAACACCATTCCTCAGAAGAAGGAGAAGCCCAAGCCGACTCCGCCGAAGGAGAAGGCTGCGGATCCGCCGGCGGCTGAGTCTCCTCCCCGGCAGGCAGCGGCGGAGCCGGCGGCGGCGGCCGACTCGCCGGAGCCGCAGGAGGAGCCGGAAGAAGAAGAAGAGGAGGAAGAGGAAGAAGAGGACGAGCCGGAGCCGACGGATCTGGCTCCGGCGGCGGAGCCGACGCCGCTGGAACCGACGGAGCCGGCCGCGCCGCCGCCGCCGCCCACCGCGCAGCCCCTGGAGCCGATCCAGCGGTCGCCGAGTCCGCCGGCGGCGCCACAGCCGGGCAAGGCGCCGCTGCACCCGCCGCCGGCCGGCATGGCGCTGCCGCCGATGCGGCTGGGCGGCCCGCCCGGTCCCGGCGGTCCCGTGCCCGGGATGCCGGGCGCCCCTCCGCCGGCTGGCGGCCGCGGTCTGCCGATGAGCATGGCCGGTGGTCACATGGTGGTGCGGCCGCCGCCGCGCTACCCGGGCGGCCCGCCGCCCGCCTCCATGCCACAACCATTCCACTCGCACCCGGGCCTGCCGGTGAGCGTGGCGGGCGCCACCCACCCGGGTCTGCCGGGCCACCACCCGTACGGGCCGCCCGGCGCGCCGCCGCCGCACTTTTACGGCGGCGCGCCTGGCCAGCCGTACCCGGGCCTCCGGCCGCCGGCGTCAATGCCCGGCGGTCCGGCGCCGAGCCCCCATCAGCCGTGGCGGACGGGGCCGCACCCCGTGTATAGCATGCGGCCACCGTACGGCGCCGGTCCGCCGCCCCAGTACGGGCCGCGGCCGGGCGAGCCGCCTCCCGGTCCGCCGGGTCCGCCCGGCCCTCCGCACGGGCCGCCTCAGCCGCAGCAGCCGCCGCCGCCGCCACCGCCGACATCGTCCGCCAGCCAACCGCCGCCGGAGGCTGACGGCAGCCGGGAGTTCGGCGGGCTGGTGTCCTACTTCACCAGCCAGGCGCAGAACGACTGAGCACGCCCGTCTGACTCATTCTCGCCGCCCATATTCACTCACACATCATACATTCACGCGCGCGCGGCGCCGCGCACCGCCAGGCCGGCCGGCGAGTGGCGCCCACCAGCGCCGCTCTGCGCGCGGAGGGAACCTAGAGCTATTTATTTCCCTCTCCGTTTTGTGCTGGTGCGCCGCCGGCCTGCCCTCCATTGCAGTCATTCGGGGCCGGGGTGTCCCGTGTCCGCCAGCGGCGACGGCCGCCGATCGCGCCAGTCGGCCGCAAGGGTATCAGCTATCATGTCGATTTACTTTTTAACATTGCGAGCGTTATTGTTTGGAGTCGGGTGTAGTTGATGCATCTCCGTGTTTTGTACGATATGGTAGTTGGAAAATGAAGTGAAATATATGCGCTTCGTATCATAAACAGCTTTTGCTGTTTGCGACCGGGAGACAGACTTATCGACACTACCGGGAAAGGCCAAACTACTTTTCTACCCGACTTGCTATATTACAGGGGTTACAGGGATCACATATACTTTCTTGTAAACGCCGATAAATTATGCTCTAAGGCCTGTCACGATGACCTAAAGTAAACTAAGTCAGATAGCCCTCCTCACTAACATAAACTCAGTGGAAAGCGCAACTGCTATCGTGACGACCAGCCACATAAGTATTCCTCATTTCAAATCGGGGGTGGACGAATGTGCCGAGTTGAGGTAGCACGGACGCAGCAAATCCGCCGCCGCCCTAGCGGTGACCTTGACCTCCGCCGTCTGTTGCGGCTCCAAAGCCAAGCCGCGGCCGCCACCCCTCCGTGGCATGCCTGCAGTGCCCCGATAAGCGGTGCCCCGCGGCGCTCTGCGCCGTGTGCCGGGAGGAGGCGGACGTGCCGGAGCACGTCTTGCTCCGCTGCCCGGCCCTCGCTGGCGCCCGCCTGCGGCTAACTGGCAGCATCTACGTCGACCCGTCGCGGCTGCGGGACGCCGACTTGGTGGCTGCCTTGGAGGCCGGCTACCTTCGCCATAGGGAGCCTCTCGGCTATGGTCCTCCGTAAGGAGGTCCCAGGGGGAACAACAACAACAACAACAGCCGGCGTGGAACTGGGAAAGCTCGTGCTACCCCAACTCGGCACAAATATCCACCCGTTTCAAATATCAATCAAGTTTAATCATTTATTTGTAAATCAGGCGACAGATTGAGTTGAAGAGCACAGTACAATGGTCAGATTATGTACATACTGCAGGACGCCGGGGGCGTCAGTAAAAAACAGCCACCAGATACCGGAACAGTCGAGGGCTGGTCGCGGCGGGACAGTATCGTACGAATGTCTTGTTAACCCGGACGGATCACCCCGGGCCCTCAGTTATCCACAATACGCCATCCACCACTTCGCCCTCTTCGCTCAGTTCGTCGTGATTACCGAGTCGACGTCCAAGGTCCGCCCGTGATTTTATAATACAGGGCATATGTACACGCATCCACAGCCTAAATCGCGGCGCGCGGCTCTCATCGAATGCCGCCTCGCAGCTGCAGTGCGCTGGGGTTGGTCTTCGTGGTGGAAGCCTTGGCCTTCTTACTCTTGTCGGACTGCCAGCACTTCCACAGTCGGATCGTTTCGTCGGCGGCGGCGCTGGCCACCGTGGAGCCGTCGGGCGATACGGTCAGCTCCAGTACCCGAGACTCGTGACCTGTAACACAGGGAGACACATAACGTCACGATCACTGCGATCGTCACAAAGCGCTCACGGCGACCGTCACACACCAGCCACAAAACATCCCAAGACCCTTAGGCGCAAAATGATCTTAGTGGTCGACGCGGCGCCCTTGAGCTCCAATTCACAACACCGCAACAGGTGGCCCGTTACACAGCCTTCCAGTCCCGTGGACGTACTGTCTTCCCGGATCAAGACTGCTTCAGCACACAATGCACACATATGCTCACCTGTGAGGTCGATCACTTTGGTCATCTGCGGGTACTTCCAGATGGTGAGCTGGTTGTAGCTGAAGCCGTGACCGGACATGATCTCCTTGAACTCAGCGGACCACACCAGAGAGCACACCTGGCAAAGGGAGAGCGGGGATCGGTCATATCGCGCTCAGACGGGTACGGAGGCAACATTCTTAATATGAAAACACGCCGTCAATAATCTCAATAACCCGGAATATATTGATATTGCTCGCGAGCATTGGTGTATACGGCGCATTTCGTACACAGGTTAGTCACAGTGTCCCCTACTTCACCTGCAAATAGCTCCATTAGAAGCCGTGATGTTCACCTGTGGTCTGTGAGGTAACCAAGCCAATCTCACCCGTTAAGCGGTGTGATGTGTGCCCTACCTGTCGGATTTGACAGGTCCCTTTCACATCCCCAGCCACTCGCATCACTCTTACCAAAGATCCGTGCACGTCCTATCTATCCTTATTCTATCCTTCTCACCAAATTTTCATGCACGTCCCATCCCTCTCACCACAGATTCGTGCACGTCCCATTCCTCTCACCTGTGAGTTAGTGGTTGTAGTGTTGAGCAGCTGGCCCGTGGAGGCGTTCCAGAAGCGAATGGAGCGGTCGGCCGTGCCGCCGCCGGAGGCCAGCAGGTGCGGGCTCCAGGGGCACCAGGAGACCGCCTTGACGGCCGCCTGGTGGGCGTTCAGGGTGTGCAGCGGTTCGCTGTTGGCGTCACCTACGGAAGCACAGGGCGAGACCGCGGGTGAAACAGTGGGTTAGACAGAGGATTAGACAGTGGGCTAGACATGGGATACATCACAGAGAGTCTGACATCGG
Organism: Amphibalanus amphitrite; assembly: GCF_019059575.1. Classification (NCBI taxonomy): domain Eukaryota; kingdom Metazoa; phylum Arthropoda; class Thecostraca; order Balanomorpha; family Balanidae; genus Amphibalanus; species Amphibalanus amphitrite. Next base: position 572,858 of record NW_024881839.1, read on the forward strand.
GTCAGACTGGGTTAGATGGGTACGCCGAGGTCAGAGAGTGAGACAAGAGACCATCGAGTCAGACAGGATTAACTTTACTGATGAGACAAAGATGCATCTCGTCAGACAGGTCATACCGGTGCCAGACAGGGACATCAGAGTCATTCAGTCAGCCAGTCAGTCAGTCTGTCAGTCACTCATTCAGTCTGCCTGCCTCCCCCTCCCCCCTCTCACCAATGCCGGCGGCGGCGTCCCAGACGAGCAGTTGGTTGTCGTTGCCTCCGGAGGCCAGCAGGCGGCCCTCGTCGGACCAGCGCAGGCCGCAAACCTCCTGCACGTGGCCCGCCAGCGTGCCCACGTGGTGGTTGGGCACGCGCACGTCGTGGTTATGAATGGCCCCGCTTCGAGAGCCGCTGGAAGACGCAGAAGGAGTGGTGAGTCAACAGACACACAGTGCTGTGAGTTGAAGACGGAATGGGAAGAGAGCTGTAACAACGTAACAAGATGACCATAAACAAGTGTGGCGGAGTCATCATTGGACGTCGACAAGTTATCAGCAGTGTGGCAGTAAAGGATATTCCCACTCAAAGAGCGATGTACGAGTCACACATCTACCTTGGAGACGAGGTGGGTCCCTGACTGAGCTACAGACTCAGGCTAGGCCTCACATGTAGCCTGTGTAGTGTGTACGCATATGCCACTGACCTGGATATGATGTGGTTGTTCCAGGAGAGTGTAGAGACCCGCGCCTCGTGGCCGGCCATGACCCGCAGCCGCTTCTGTCGCGCCACGTCCCATAGCTGGACGGCGCCCGTGCTGTCCCCCACGGCCAGAAACGAGCCTGGCGGAGGACAAACCAGTCAAAAACCACGCACAATTACAAAACCAAAAAACCAATTACAGTGCTCAGAAAAATAACAACGGCCGCGCAGAGCAAGCGACTGAGCGGGGGCTAGGAGAAAGCATGTGAAGTTCTCAAACGTCGAAAAGTCTCTCGAGATCGTCATTCACAATGAACAACGTTTAGCGAACAGCAACGGACCTAACACAGACCAATATCTCTCTAAGCACAGACCAGCTTTTATCTCGCACCCAGCGACCAGACGGATGGGCGCCCGCCGCCGCTGCGCCGTACCTTCTTTTGCCCAGGAAAGTGAGCAGATATAGTCCTCCTGGCTCTCCATCTGTGTCAGGCTGGCGATGGTACCGTCGGCAGCGTTCCACACATACACCGAGCTGCCGAGCGCCACAGCCAGCTGGTTCGAGGAGCTCCAGTCAAGCAGGTGCAAGTAATAGTCGTCGAGTAGGTCGGGCGCGTCCAGAATCTTATCCGGCGCCGATGGGATGAAGCGTGTGGATGGTGCGCGCGGCGCCGAGGAGCGGCTGGCGCTGTACAGCACGCGCAGACCGTTGGCGTAGCCTGTGGGGTGGAGAGAGGGACAGACCGTCAGACGGATGACACCCGGTGGTGGGAGCCTGCAGGGGAGACTACGAAGCGGTTGAGAGCGTGAAGGAGTCGGCAGCAGTACACTAGGTGGGTGGAAAAAATTGAGCGGCGGTGACGGGACAGCCAGCGGAGATCGAGTAACGATAATAATTCCTTCACTTTCCTCATGATGAAAGAACATAATAATGTTCACAACTTGATATCAGCTACGTGAGCCAATTACGTTGAATGCCTTGGAATACCAACTGATCGATCTGCAAACTCGCATTCCCACATCATGCCACTTATAATTGAGCCTGTGTAAAAATGAAATCCCCACTATATCCTTACTATTCATTATTCAACACGATCTAATGAGCCAACCTCTCAGTTCAGCTACCCCCTCCTCACTACTCACTGTCCGACGGCTGCGGCGCCTTGGCGCGGAACGAGAGGATGCGGGTGTCGCGCGGTACACCGTTATTCAGCGTCTCGGCGAGCGCCTGTTGCTGGTCGGCGGTGGCCGGCGCCGCGGTGGCCGACCCCTCCGTCGGGCTGCCCGTGGCCGAGAAGCTGGCCGAGGCCGTGGTGTCGGCACTGCCGCCGCTGCCCGCGCGCACCAGCGAGTGATAGCTGTTCTCCATGTCAGTCGTGCCGCGACAGGGGATGAACCTGCGAGGGAGGAGGGCTGTTAGAGTGGTGCCGGCGAGGCGGTGTCCGCCAGACTGGCGGTCACCGAATACGCATCGAACTGAGCCTGTCCGTTGTGCTCACGAGACAGCGGAGTGCTGGGGTACCGACGATCCCAAACGGTCAATATGATTGCCTTTCGCTGTGTGCGAAGATGCTTTGCAATCAACGCTTTGCCTCCAACAAACCTATGCAAAGACATGGTTCACTTCAAATGCAGAGCGAATCACCCGACACCAAGAATCAGCATTACCCGGAACTCAGCCCCTCCCCTCCGTCGCCGTTTCTGCCCGGTCTCGCTCTCCCAGCACCCACCTGTCACCGCCGTTGGGCGTTTTTGGGGCCGCCCGGGTGGGGGTCCGTCCGCCGGGGCGCAGCGTCAGCGCACCGTCGGTGGTGTTGTGGCCCGGAGTGCCGGCACTACGGGCCGGACTGCTGCGCTTGCCCGGCGTCCGGCACCGGCCCGGCGACGACTTGTTGGAGCCGCCAGACAGGCCCGGAGTGTTCAGCGAGAGATTGGAGAGGTTTAGACCGAATCCTGATGGGATGAAAGGTGGTTTGACAGTACTCACGACACAACAGACTGAGCAGACTGCACAGATAGTGATGGTAGTTGGTACTTGGTACAATGGCTGACCTCAGCTTATAGTAAGGTAGGAACTTTTGGCAGTTAGAAGTACTTATGGTACTCTAAGTGATGCAAAACAATAACCACTAAATTTAATCATATGCAGTGTGTCAGGATCACTGAGTCACTTGGTCAGTGGTCACGAGAGCCTCAAAAACTAGAAAGTTGTGCTGCACTCACCTGAGGTATTGATATCTTTAGGAACATTGAGTTTTTGCACTCCCTGCTCCATTGCCTTCCTTTGCCATCTCTGAGTTGGGAACTTGTTCTCCATATTGGGCTAGAATATTCCACAGAATGCCTCTGGAAGAGTAACAAGCAAAACTTTAAATAAAGGGCTTTGTTAGTTCTGTTCATTAATGCATGCTCAGAACTCAGAAGACTTGGCAACAGACCTGTTAACTAAAAACCTCAACACCAGTTCCTCAGTGCTTAATTACTAGTTTATAAATTTGCTCAACAATTTAAAGGAAAATCTTGACCATCTTGGTTCTGTACAAAAACACTATTGGTAGTGTCTTCATCTTAGTCATGACTGTTCAAAGGCACTGTGAAACAGGGATGGTTCGAAAAGGATTCACATGTTAGTGTTGTTAGTATATGGACACCGGGTAAAGTTACCTACCTTGTGTTAGTTCATGCAGGGATTCTTCTGCCATGCAAGTAGACAGAAAGGAGACAAGGTATATGGCTATCTTTCTGTCTATGCAGTGAAATTGACAGTTCTGTTCTGTTTTGGTTAGTGTGGCATGGCAAATAAGACATACAGGTATCTAGCTCATACCTTCGTAGGCACCCTGCGGCCTGCAGAGTCCAGGGCCTTGTTTCACAGGTGATAGCAGCACGCTGCTATTACACATGTCAAATTGGGTTTCAATGGAGACGTCAACAAGCCCTTCAACAAGCTCTCCAATAAGCTCTCCAGTCATGAGTCAACAAGCTCTCCAACACTACCAGAAGTGTGACATCAGCTCATGAAATGGAATAGTAGCGTGCTGCTATCACCGGTGAAACAGGGCCCAGACTGAGAACACAGTGAAGTCTCTATCATTTATTATTTCAATTTGAGCTTGAGTTACAAGAACAACTACAAAAAAGTATCAACCCAATTCATTTAATTCTAAATAAGCATCATATACCATCTTGATCCTCGCTTTGAACCAAAATGACTTTCAAAGGAAAAATTCATTACAACAAAGGGTTTGATTTTTGAAAAGCACTTTGACTTGGCCTCGTCGACCCGAGGCTCGAACCACATTAGGTCAACGCTAGAAAAACGCTAGAAGGAATTCGATAGTCACCTTTTAAAACCTGCTTCTACTTTGATTATTTTTAGTCCTGAGTATATCCGCTTAATCAATAAAATATCAAATCCATCACATACACCAAATTGAAATACCAAACATACACTGAAATTCGCTGGCGTTCTTCAAACGCCGAAGGCAGTGCACCGGGAATGTCTAAGGTGCGCTTTTTTAGCCTTCTTCCATTTAAAATAGTAATGGGCTGGAAAGAAAATGTACTTCTTACTTTGATCACTTTCTACAGGATAAGCCTCTTCTTGCTCAGTTTGCATTTTCCAAATACATCAAAATCATTTTTATACTTTCCTAATATGCATAATTTCTTTTGAATCCTTCAATGAAGCATATGATTATTTAGTATCTTCACGACTCACAAAACTGGGAGCCCATTACTATCTCTATAAATAGTTGACTCGATCACTAAAAACTATCACTTGAACTATCACTAAAACTTGCAGAATAAATGCGTACATGATGCAAAGGTCCTGTAGGTAAAAAATAATCCATTCATCATCGTCATCCCTAAGATAAGACCATTAGCATCCCTCACGCTCTTCCTCTGGGCCGGCACCTGGCGATCACCCAATGCCTGCGCATAGCGATAGCTCTGCAATGGTCGAGTCTTTTTGGGCCAAGAGCTTGGCTCCCAACAAAAAAGGCGAAGATCTGCCGACAAGCGCATCTTCCAACAAAACTTGCACAACAAATTCATGAATTTATAGACATTGTTGAGTCGTGATGAATGCTGATTGTCTCAAAGACCTATGCTATGCAAAAACAAAACAGTTTTACCGTTCAAGTCATTGACGTATTGTTTTGTTTGTATGTTGGATAAGGCTGTTTCGGTCCGACGAGACGAGACCGTTTCAAAGCCGGAAGGAAGATAGGAATAGGAGACACTTGTCTGGGCGGGCATCCCCATACCCAGCCGGGCGCCGGGGCAACCCATCACGAGGACATCTAGGCCAGCCCAGCTCACGCCAGCCAGCACCGCTAGCGAGCACGATCACACAGCGCGAGCCCCCCGTAACACGATTGAAGTCGCGCGGGAGCGGGCACAACGAGCGGCCGATACCCTGGTCAAGTGGGCCCGGGAGAACAAGATGGAGGTGGCGGGCCAGAAAACCCAGCTTCTAGTTCTGTCTCAGAGCCACCGGGACGCCGTCGGTTGCCGCATCCGTGCGGCGGGCCAGACGGTGGAAGGAGGCCCTGAACTGAAGTTACTCGGCGTAACGCTGGACAGGACTCTGGGGTTCGGCCCCCACTGCAGGAACCTCCGCCGCCGCGTCCGCCCTCGCATCTCTCAACTACGACGAATCACCGGTCGCAGCTGGGGCCTGGAGGAGAGACAACTCCGGGCCGTCGCCAACGGCTACGTTAGGGGAGCCATCGAACATGCGGCGGCCGCCTGAATGCCGGCGGCCGCCAGGACTAACATTGAAGTTCTGGAACGCGAGATGCGTGCCGCGGCCCGAGTCATAACGGGCTGCATCGGGTCGGCCCCCATCCACGGAGTAATGGCCGAAGCCGGCGTGGCCCCGGTCGCGGCGCGCCGCACAGCACTGGCGGCGAGGATGCTGGCGAAGGCCATGGCACTGCCCGAGGAGGACCCGCTACACCGACTGGCCGTGGCGGACCCACCGCGGCGCCTCAAGACCGTCTGCGGATGGCGCCAGTTGGGTCGGGAGGTGTGGCGGACCCTTGGAGTGGAGCCACCGGTGGAGCCGTTGCTCCCCGTGCGCCCCCCGCCCTGGCAACCGACCGGCACGATCAGCTTTAACCTGGACATCGGAGCGGGGCTCCCAGCCGGAGCTGCCGCCTCCACGAAGAAGGAAGCCGCCCTACACCACCTGGCGTCCCTGACCCAATGTGCGACCTGGGTGTGGACCGACGGGTCGGCGACTGGAGGCGTTCTCTGTGGAGGGGCCGGCGCGCTGGTCGTCCACGCCGATGATGACCGCACTGAGCTGAAGAGGCCCGCAGGAGCGCTCTGTTCCAGCTTCAGGGCGGAGATGCTGGCCATCGCAATGACCCTGGAACATCTGGCGACACACCCTCGTGACGACACACTGCCAATAATAATCTGCACCGACTCACAGTCTGCCCTGGCTGCACTGAGAGAGGGGCCTTCGGCCCAGAGGACGGTCCAGGGGGCGGAGATATGGAGCCGCCTGCTGGAAATCGCCACACCGGACCGCCACGTGACGCTGCAGTGGGTCCCATCGCATTGTGGGATCCCAGGCAACGAGGCGGCGGACGTGCTGGCGGGGGAGGCGGCGGCGCTGGACCAAGAAATCGCCTCCATCGACGTCAACACCGTCTACAAGGCTGCGGCCCGTCTAGCCAGGGACCAGGCGGCCAGGGACAGACCGTCATACCCAGACCCGACACGCAGAGCGGCGACCGGCTGGTACCGGGAGCTGATGGGTACGAGATACCCGCCCCCGGTCTCCGGCCTGGATCGGCGGACAGCCATCGATGTCCACCAGATCCGGACTGGCCACTGGAGTGGATCGACCCAGTTCCTGCACTCCATCGGCCGGAGCCCCTCAGCCGCCTGCGCCCAATGCCGGGACCTGCTATGCGAGGCCGCCCGGTGCCCGCTGTGCGGCGAAGAGGCGGACACCCCCCGGCACATCCTGCTAGTGCTCACGTGCCCGGGCCTGATGGGTGTTCGCCTCAAAAGCCCGGCCGTAGGGAACATCCTACCAACACCCGACGAGGTCTGGCGCAGTGACGTGGTGGCGGCCCTGGTGGCCGCCTTCAGGGCCCTCCAGAGCCGATGAGGCTACGCCGCGGGGCCACCCGCGGCCGGAGGGAAAATCAACAACAACAACAACAGCCCCCCGTAGCCCGGCCATGGGCCCGCTCCTGGGGGCGGGTGCCGGGTGGAGCTACCAATGTAGAATAAAGTTACCCGGATCCAGCCCGGAACAGGGGGTCTTGAGATGTGGAGGAGAAGGATTTGACGATCCTGAGGATAGAAACGACGGAACGGCCAGGATTGACTCATCTCAAGACTCAAAGTCGCATATCAGCGTATGAAGCTTGGCTTAAGCTTGGCCGAAGCTTGGCCATTTAGAATATAGGACCACCTTTGTGATCTTGCTCGCTCTGGCCATGGCGTGCCGTATACAATACTTAATGTGATAAACCACCCATTACTGTCGAATGTGGTGCTCTCGCTAACATCTGTTATTTCTGTTTCGTCCTCAGGTACACACTCATATCGGTCGAATTTAGTTGAATAAAACCATTGTATTCATACTACAACTTTTGGTACCACAATTTATTCAACTAAATTCATGACAAGACATGGAGAGGATCGCCAGACCAGACAAGTTCGACGTCCCTCCAAACGATCCTCAAGCTCACAAGAAATGGAAGCTCTGGCTCCGAGGATTTAAGTACTTTTTGACGACTATCGAAAGTCACAATCCTGACAAGCTCGAACTACTCTTCCTCCATATCGGACCAGAAGTCGTGGACGTGATTCAAGACTGTCAGACGTACGATGCAGCCCTGAAGCAACTCGACGCTGCATATCTGAAGACGCCAAACGAAATCTATGCGCGGCACCTGCTGTCAACGAGGCACCAAAAGCCAGAAGAAAACATCGACGAGTTCCTTCTGGCCTTGAACAACCTGGCGGGTGACTGTAACTTCGCCGCCGTCACAGCCATAGAGCATCGCGCGGCATTCGTGCGCGATGCCTTTATCAGGGGCCTGAGAAACGCCAGCATGAGAACCAGACTACTGGAAAACCAGACTCTGACCCTAGACCAAGCGGTCCAACAAGCGCGGTCACTGGAGCAAGCCGCACGAAACGCGGAATCCTACCTGTCCCCGACGGTACGGGTCGATCCGGTCGCAGCCTCCGCCGCATCTCCAACTGCAGACGCTTCCGTAGCTGCAGCCTCACAATCTCCGTGTTTCTTCTGCGGACTAAAACGCCACCCACGAGCAGCCTGTCCTGCAAGAAACTCAACCTGTGGGAAGTGCGGCAAATCTGGACATTGGCAGAAGGTGTGCCGCTCCAAGTCGGTGGCTAACGCGTCGGCCGTACAGGAGGAGTACGAGTCCTACCCTGAAGAACCTCGCCAGCCGGAGCTCTCGCCCACGCTCGCAGCCTCAAGCTCTGCCGCCGCTACTCACGCGCCAGCAACAGTGAGCGCGAGAGTCAACGGGCGTCAGGTTACAGCTCTCATCGACACAGGGAGCTCTGACAACTTCATCAGCGCAAAGCTCGTCCCCGCACTCGGCATGAGGGTGCTGCCACGATCGTCTAAAGTCTCCATGGCATCGTCCAGTCTCTCAACACAGGTGCGAGGATACTGCGTGTCAACCGTGACCGTTGACGATCGGGAGTACCAGGAGGTCGAACTGTCCATCCTCCCGGATCTCTGCACGGACGTCATTCTCGGCATGCCGTTCCTCCGAAGACACGAGGGTGTAACCCTGGAGCTCGGTGGCGACGAACCCGAGCTCAGTATCTGCAATCTCGCGCAGATGAAAGTCAGTCAAGCGGCATCCCCGAGGCTCTTCAGCAACCTCACCCCCGACTGCCATCCCATCGCGACCAGAGCACGACACTTCAGCCACGTGGACGAGAAGTTCATCGAGAACGAAGTTCAACGTCTGCTAAACGAGGGCGTCATCGAGCCAAGTCGCTCACCCTGGCGTGCCCAAGTTGTCGTCACACACACGGAGAACAAGAAGAAAAGGATGGTCGTTGACTTCTCTCAGACTATCAACAGATTCACTGAACTGGACGCGTATCCTCTGCCGAACATCGGCGAGCTCGTCAACAAGGTCGGGAAAAACAGCTTCTTCAGCGTCCTCGACCTCTCCAGCGCCTACTACCAAATCGAGATCGACGCATCTGAGAGACCCTACACAGCGTTCCAAGCGGCAGGAAAGCTGTACCAATTCAAGCGAATCCCCATGGGGGTGACGAACGGCGCAGCCGCCTTCCAGCGCGTCATGAATGACATCATCGCGGCCAACAACCTGAAGGAGACCTATGCTTATCTGGACGACCTGACCATCTGTGGCCAGACGAGGGAGGAGCACGATGAGAACCTCCGGCGCTTCTGGGAGGTTGCCGATGCGCTCCACCTCACGCTGAACAGAAGCAAGTGCAAGATCGGCCTGGAGACGGTGAATATCCTCGGGTATTCCATCCAGCGAGGCCAGCTGAGACCGGACCCCGAACGACTGCGTCCACTTCAAGAGCTGCCGGAACCTCGCGACAAGAAGTCTCTGCAACGGCTCATCGGCCTGTTCGCGTACTACGCCAGATGGATCCCCTCATACTCTGAGAAGATCCGTCCCCTCATCTCTGCATCGTCGTTCCCTCTGAATCCCGACTGCAGAGCGGCTATCCAGCAGCTGAAGAAGGACATCTCACAAGCGGTCGTCGCCGTCATCAGAGATGACGCCCCATTCACCATCGAAACAGACGCTTCCGACGAAGCCATCGCAGCGACTCTTACCCAAGACGAGCGTCCTGTGGCCTTCTTCTCACGCACTCTGAACGAAGCCGAGAAGCGTCACAGCATCGTCGAAAAGGAGGCCTACGCCATCGTGGAGTCTATCAGAAAGTGGAGGCACTTCCTAACCCACCACTTCAACCTGCTCACTGACCAAAGAAGCGTGAGTTTCATGTTCGACAACAAAGTGTCGAGCAAGATCAAGAATGAAAAGATCCTACGCTGGAGAATCGAGCTCTCGCCACTCTCGTACACCATCAAGTACCGACCAGGACGAGAAAACATTCCTGCTGATACGTTCAGCCGCGCCCACTGCGCAGCCGCCTCACAGCCGGCCCTGGAGCAGCTGCACGAGTCTCTCGTTCACCCCGGAGTAACGAGGTTGCTGCACTTCGTGCGCAGCAAGAATCTGCCCTACTCCGTGGATGACGTGCGCCGCGTCACCTCCAACTGCCCGGTCTGCTGTCGATGTAAGCCGAACTTCTTCAGGGCCACCTCCGCGAAGCTGGTGAAGGCTACATCTCCATTCGAAAGAATCAACGTGGACTTCAAAGGTCCCCTACCCCCAAGTCCGAACGGCAACCAGTACATCCTCACTATGATCGATGAGTTCTCTCGGTTCCCGTTCGCCTATCCGTGCCGGGACATGACAACCGCCACCGTGATCAAATGCCTCACTCATCTCTTCTCCATCTTCGGGATGCCGGCATACGTGCACTCCGACCGCGGTTCAGCTTTCATGTCAGCTGAGCTTCGATCCTTCCTGACAGGACTGGGGATCGCCACGAGTCGCACGACACCGTACCACCCCGAAGGCAACTCACAATGCGAGCGGCTAAACGGCACCATCTGGCGTGCCGTTCAACTCGCTATGGAGAGCAGGAAGTTGAGCAGAGGACAATGGGACGCCGTCCTGCCTGACGTCTTGCATTCTATCCGGTCTTTGTTGTGCACAGCAACAAATGCCACCCCACACGAAAGGATGTTCTGTTTCCAGCGGCGGTCTGCGACGGGAGCTTCTCTACCGTCCTGGCTCCTCAACCCCGGGCAGGTTCTCTTGAAGAAATACGTCCGCGGAAAGCTTGACCTACCAGTCGAGCCAGTCGAACTCCTGGAGGCGAACCCGCACTACGCTTTCGTGCGCCATCCCGGCGGCAAGGTCGACACGGTCTCTGTGCGAGATCTCGCCCCCGGCGGTTGTGCACAGCAACAAGGAAACGAGAAGGGAGAGGAAGCGGGCGAGCCGGGGCCCCCGGGCATCCGTTCGGAGCCCTCGAGCACGCCGCTCTCGAGCCGCCAGTCCCCGGTGCCCTCAAGTGCGCCGCCATCGCACGAGTCAGAAGCGGTCACGGGACCCTCAAGCGCGCCGCCACCGAGCGAGTCAGAACCGGCGACCGAAGTGCGTCGGTCTAACCGGACAAGGAAGCCAGTGGTGCGCCTTAACATATAAGAGCGTGTACTGAGGCGCTCATCGAAGCCAGACGTGCGCCTTAGCTTATGCAAACGTGTACAAAGACGCCTGTTGCGTTGTTCGTTGCATAGCTGCTCGATTTCTGCCTACTCTTGTCTTTTGTTCGTTACATTGCTACTCGATTTCTGCCTACTCGTGTCTTTAACACAGCGGGGGAAAATGTGATAAACCACCCATTACTGTCGAATGTGGTGCTCTCGCTAACATCTGTTATTTCTGTTTCGTCCTCAGGTACACACTCATATCGGTCGAATTTAGTTGAATAAAACCATTGTATTCATACTACAACTTTTGGTACCACACTTAATAATTACGTTAACGTACACGAGACAATAATAGTGTCAGGCCTTGAAGGCCTGGCTACACTATGCGTTTTCTGCGTGCGTTTTTGCAGGTTTGCGTGTTTTGCGTAATATCGTTCTAGGAAAAAAGTTATAAAACAATATAATTTTTACTTTGGTTATTATATACAAAAGCTAATATAACTCTTATGCAACTAAAATTTAAGGTGAAAAACATCACAAAAACGTAATACCTATCGTTCTTTTTTCTAGAACGATATCACGCAAAACACGCAAACACGCAAAAAACGCACGAAGAAAACGCATAGTGTAGCCAGGCCTCAACCATCTCGCCTTCCGCAAGGCCCTATATACCGCCTTCCGTTGTTCTCAGTAATCGGTCCTAGCCGTTTATCGAGGAGCGATGTGTGCGTGATGTAACGTCTAGCGGCGCTGCGGCTCCCTCAACAGGCCCCATCAGTAGACTCAAAGACAGCATGGAGGAGACCCCTGTAGATTTACGTTTTCTTTTCGATCTAATTCTACTCTTTCCCAAATATAGGCATAATAGGGAAGCATAGACAATACGCAAGCACTTGACGACCCGTCTGTCAGACGTCAGTCAAGTTTTATTATACTTAGCCTACAATACGCTGGATCCGACAATCGACATACCTACACGGCCTTGGAAGTTGGATCCGACCAAAACAGGGCGGGTCACCTCGCGGAGCCACAACAATTTGGCTGGTATTCAGTGCACAATCCGACAAATCTCAGTCGGTATTCCATGCAGTGCGCTCGCCGAGCCGAGCGGGAGCCGTTTGGCCTTGAAGCGGCCGCCCGCCGGCCGGCGCCTGGCGTCGCCTCTGCGCGGTACTGCCGCGGGCGACTGCCGCCGCTCGCGCCTCGCGCGCCGACGAACCAGTCGCGACTCGAGAGGCGGCGCTGCGCCCGGCTGTGGAGTGGTGTTACTGTCTTGTGCGAACCCTGCGGGCGCCGCTGGCTGTCATCGAACCTTACGGAGCTTGGATTCCAACGGCCGTAACCGATCAGGAATGGGGTAAGTGGAGGAGACGAGTGGTGTTTGCTTCGCTCGCGCTGTTTTCTTTGTTCTGTGAGATGGCGCGATTCGTTGCGCTGTCGCCATGCTATTTTCCTGTTCATGCGATCCATTAGCATGCAAGGATGAAAGACGGTGACTCTGTGGAACTTGGAGGACATACAGGAATGCTGTTTCGAAGCGAAATGTCGGCCACTTGCTTATGCTAATAGGCATTGCAATTTGCAATAGTTTTGCCATTTGAATCGTCAACGTCAAACGCCAACATGTAATCGCTATCATACCTATACTGCTGGGCCATCTGCATTATAATGGGTCCATAAACATATTATCTTCCCGTCTCGAGGAATGCGTATATTTGAGATTTGATTGCACAATGCACAAGGCACAATCACATGGTCAGAGGGCTGTTCAAAGGGCTGGGTGGGATCATGGGAGCTGATTGATTTCCACAAAGGTCTGTAATTATTCTGCGTTGATTCTCGGCGTGGAAACGTCCAATACCAATGCCAATGTGCTGTCAAGGCCAATCCAGATTCCAGACCCAATCAAGTATCAATTGCAATCAAACGAAGGTATCCTTGTCGAATAATAATTATCCATCCTTATTGATCAATCACCAGAACGGCCAGAGTCCGCCGGACCGACTAATGTCGAAATCTATTCCGCCACTCTGGCCCTGCTAATTCGCAGGTCGCCAGGTCAGTGATCCTGTCGTGTGTAGGGGGACCTGGGAGACTCGCACGCCCGTGTGACCCGTGACCTGGCACGTGACCCCGTGTGACTCGCCGCGGGAGACTGACGGAAGGTCTTCTTACCTGGTGTCACGGCCCCGTGTCATCAGCTCAGTTGTGACAGATCAGGGGTGCACTATCCCAATCCGGAAGAAGAGTTGGTCGCACAGACTGTTATATAACACTAGCAGACGGCGCTGAAAGGTCACCACTGGCTAACCTGAAATACCACGACAATAGGTACCTATCCCTCACGAACCATCAAAAATGCCTGCGGGGGCTAGCGAAGTCAACAGGCTAACGAACTCAATAATGCAGAGCAGCGAAGCCTACCTTCACAGACTAGCAGAATCGCACAGACTCGCACTGAACAGCAGACTGTTTGTTCTTCACAGACCAGCACACTGGCCACTGGCCAGTGCCCTTATTCCACTCAGATAAAAGCCGTGCCCCGATACATGCTGCTTTGGTCTTTGACGAGCGCTCTGGTCCGTCTAGTTAGTCTAATCTGGTTCTGGTCTGCTCCAGCTCTGGTCTGTATTGTGGTCTGCTCTGGACTCTGGTCTTCTCTAATCTGGGGCCGCGGCCTGATCCTGTTTTCACTCCCGGGTGCATCTTACTTAGAGTCTGCGTCTACGAATGCAGTCTCGCTCGTCCAGTGAAATTTTGAACTCTCATAAGCGGCTCTGTCTCCTGCCTCCCGGTTTCTACCCGGCTGTTTCTGTTTAACGGCATTCCTGCATGAAGTAGGATCAGAGCTGATGCCGTTCCAAGGCAACACATACATAGGACATAAACTGTGGTTGGTATTGCATAATGCACATTTCATACTTTCTGTGCCGTTTTTTTTTAGCTTTCTACTGCTCAATGTAGATGCGTTTCACGTTAACCGTTTCCCCAGCAGTTTTGGAAATCGGCCCTTTTCTGGACGGCTCGCTTTGCTTGCCCCCCTCATAGTCACTCTTTCAGCCGCGCATTTATCTAGCTAAACGCACAGTGGGAGCGATGGCAGCAGAACAATGGGACAGGAAGCCCCGCCCACTCGCACTCGCGTGAAAACACACAGGTATGCCACCTCGGCGCGCGTAAACACATCAGCCGAGACCCGTGAGCGGGCAGCCGTGGATAAGGGCTCTGGCAGTTTGTTCCGGGGCGAGGTTGTGGGCTCCACCTCAGTTAGTCGGCCTTACACGACGCGGAAATTATGGAACAAGGTTATGACGAAACCATGGATTACCTACACACTGTGGGATTACCTATGTACTACCTCATCCATGACGAAACCTAGGCTGTGTGTCAAGCAGTTTCGTCTTATCTGGAATTCGAAAAGCGCCTTGGAAAGCTCATCTTATTCCAGCGCTCGGCGAAATTTTCATTTCGAAAATGGGCTGCAGTTTTGCATTTCATTCGAGGATCTGGTTCCATGCCATAGTGACTATATCTAGAGAGAGGTCTGCGCGCGCTGGCTCAGAGGAGCTGCGCATCTAGCCACAGGCTTATTACATAATACGTGCGCGGTGTATGCGCCGCAGCGCGGACCGACCGGCACCTGGGCCGCGGAACACGGCAGCGGCGGAGCACGGGAGCAGCCGCAGCGTCCCTCCCTCCGCCGCGCCGCCGCCGGCGCCCGACCTTGGGCCAGGAGTTGGACAGAGCCGGTCTGCGGGTGTGCACTGCGCCCGCGGGGCTCAGCGGGGCTCAGCGGCGCCCCTGTGTGACCGCTGGGCCCTCAGCGTCCGCTGCAATCCCCTCCACACGATGGGGGAAAGAGCGGAGCTGGGTGTGGTCCGTCAGCCGCACCGCCCGGCTGACTTGCCTGCCGCTCAGTGCCGGGCGACGCGCCCCGATCAGCGCACTGCTAGCACGAGCGGCCGCGGCGACCGCCCCGTTAAGCTGCCTTGCGCCGGCCTTGTGGCAAGCTGTCAGCTTCGAAGCAATTCCCGTGAACTGGCGACCGGCCCGGCGCCTGTCGCTGCGTCAGTCGGTCCTATGCGACTTGACCGGCTGTTCGCCCGCTCACCATTGTTTATGTAGCCGCGGTGCCGCTGCAGCGCTCTGCCCGTTACACTCCTGGCGACTTCCCGTGCCGGGCGCCCGGCTCCATGGCGCTCTGTGCTCGGAATCAGATTTATACGGCGCTTTGTGATATCTGCACGGCTTTTAGGATCAGCACCCGAGCCTGAATGTCAGATTCATGCCGTGGTGAGCCTCACAGGGTTGTTCGTACCACTCCGTGCATAGACCCGGTTTGTGATGGTCGGTGAGTCGTGTACTATGTAGGCCTGCCATGTAGCATTTGCCTGTGGGCGGAGCCTGGTCTACCATCGTTTCCTAGTCTCGCGACACGTGTCATCATTGACCGTTGACCTCGTGACCGCCTGGCGACGTCTCCGGGCGGCTCGGCCACCGTGCGACGGCGGCCGCGATGTCCCAGGCTCGTGTCTGGCTCTGAGTCGATGGAACGATAGCCGTGTTGGTAGGCGAGGACGACGTCCCGGCGCGCGCCCATCACTGGACAGTGGAGCAGCCGGCTGGTCCGCCGGGCAGCGGCGAACAATGACGGACTCTGGAGCGTTTAGCTGAGTTTTGTCGGAAGGGTGGGTCGCTTAAATTCACGGTTATTTTATTTTACATTTAGGGTAGGTATGCCTTATTCTCAGGGAAGGATGACATGGTTATTTATCCAAACGCGATTAGCGAATAAGCTCATTCCATTTTACATAGACGTCATGCCCATGCCTTTCTGTCTAACCCCATCAGCAAGCAGCGCCCAGGACAGCCGATTATCTGACTTTGTGGCGGTGTGAGACGGTCTCAGTCTGCGGTCCGTTTATGTCCGTGAGCCGTGCCGCCTCCAGTCTAAATACTGGCTGCAGAAACTGGTGCCGCGAGCGCCGGCGGGGCTGCACTCTGTATCTTTATGTCGGTCTGTCTGTTTGTCTGTCGGTCTGGCCGTTTGTCTGTCTGTCTGGAGCCGTAGCGTCACAGATGGAAGCAGACCTTTGTACGAATGGACCATGGGATGGCTGGTTGCGTGGTTCGTGGGCTGCATGTAGGTTGGGCTAGCAGTGTTGTGGGGGTAATGTGTGGTCTGTGGCGTGCGGGTAGGTGGGCGAAATGCGGTCCAAGATGGTGCATGCGGTCTGGTGGTTAGTTGATCTGACCCAGATTGACATGTGGTGTGTGTGACAGTGTGGATGTGGATTTGTTCGTCTGCAGGCCAGCAGGTGTTCTACGATTAGGTTGATGTGGGCGGGCATCGCCACATCTGTTAATTTCGGAGTTAATACTCCGGAGTCTTGTAATCCGTAGCGTAAGCATGATCCTTAATCTGTTCATCGGCGATTCCTATTTAGTCATTCGGCCCCTCTAAGCCCTTAGCTCAGTTCCACTTCCACTGCCCCAAACATAAAATACTTGTAAGCTATTGGACTGTTATGCCAAATTAATAGCACTTGTGCTATGGTTAGTAACGCTTTCATATGCTCACCAAGCGGCTTGTGATCGAAATCGAACGGCATTTATGGGCTATTTTTTATTCTCCGTCCGTGGCTGGTTCAGGAAGATGGGTCGGTTTGATCAGAAACCGATTGAGCAGGTTAGTTAGTGTAGGACGTAACGTCATTGGATTAAAAATTTAAACACTTACCGGCCTTTTGTTGTTGTGAAAAGTGACGACTTTCAAACTTCAACCACTTCCTACACTATCCAGTTGCAAAGTACCTGCTGTGGTACTTGTGCTCGTTGGGTGTTGGTCCTAAATGGCTTATTGACAGACGACTACATCCATTGCTGGTGAAATAATGGCAACGTTTTAGTCTACAATTGACAGCTTTGAATAATACCAGCGCCCTCTGAAAAGGGTGTTAATGACTCCGACTCACTTAGACATACCTGACAACTCCTAACCTCTCACGAGGTGATAGTGGCTTTCTAATTCACCGCCTCTGACCCCCGACCCTCACCGCCGTCCCAGCCGGTCATTTTATCCGGTCCACTGACTAACTGGACTTCCGAGGCTGCGTCCTCGACTATAGCTACCTGCCTTGCCGCCGGCTGTGGCTGCGGTAACGGCGGAGCTGACCGCGAGCCATGAAGGAAGTGGTTCTCTATTTCCAATGCCGCCACCGAGCTGTGTTACCTGATCGCCCCTGCACGTAGCGCAGCCTCCATGAGATTGGTCTCTGGGCTAGCTGTGACGGTCACATGAGCCGGTCCGACCCGCGGGGCGCCGAACAAGTTTGGTCGTGGGACAGACCAGTCCGTGTCGGGACTCGGAAAACGGAGGCAGCGGTGGCGCAGGCAGGGGCGGCAACGGCGTTTATCGCGCACCGAGTGCAGCTATAAACAGGCGACAGAAACGGCGACCCTGCGCCCAAACACTAACAGACGCCGCCGGCGGTCCGCAAACCGTGCGGCGTGCGCTGCTACTCTGCGGAGCAGGGATTCGGCTCAGTCATGTCGGTCCCAGTCCTGCGCACGACCTTCAGGAGGATATTTGACCGGTTTAGTTAGAACGTTGTCGCCGCTCCTGTGACTGTCAGCAGTCAGGCCCAACTGACACGAGTCTTGGAAATGCACGAATCACGGTGGGTCCATCAATCATGCAGGGCAGAAGAAGCGAAGTTTGCCGTCTATGTGGCGTAAGGACTTATGTAAACACAGGCAGTCGCTTATAAACACAATGCCGCAGGTCGCACCCATAAGCTAGGTACTGGAAAATTGAAAGCGTTTGGTTTCGGTTTTGCTTGCACCGATCTGTGGACTCAAAGTCATGAAAATTTAGGACGCATGCGCAACGACAGTCCATCCGGGCGTTGCACCTGTAGTATGCAAGATGTGCTAAACACTGCATTATGGAGTGGCGAATATTTTTGAATGCATTAATTTCAGGTCATTGAACTTTTCGCATGGCTGGTTGTTAGCGACATTATAAAAGGCGAAATGAAGAACAGCATGCTGATTTGTTAGCGCTCAGAGCTGTGTGCTTGACCAGACCTACTATACATACCTAATCCGTTGGCAATTTAAGCCGCTACCGTTCAATGGCGATAACAATCCATCGCTATCTGGCAGCTCAACATGTCATTGATCCCTATATGTTACATGAATCGGCAGCGCCTGACCTACTTATAATTCATTTCATAACGGATCCTTACCTTGACACCTGTAGTAACCCCGCCCACAACCCGACCGCCGTATGCGTAACCCCGTCCTTTCTACAACTGCTGTACCGTTGCACCGCTAACCAGCACCTCTTGCGTCGGCCTCATGACCGCGAGCTGTGACCGTTGACCGCGGACCGTGACCCCAACCATGACTGTTGACCGTGGCGGGGTGTATTGTACTCGGACGGCGTGATTGTGGCTGGGTGAACACTCAGCTGCTGGCGTTGGGCTACATGTGTTCTAATGTGTGCCGTCCCCGGCTCGCCATGGTCACTGGTTTTACAGCCAATACGCTTGATCCGTTGACGGGAGGGGACATGTTTGTAACTCCCGGCTCACAGGGGTGGAGCGGGCAGGGTGCGGGAGCCCGATAGTTGTGCGGGGGACCGACAGGGGAGGGTAGGGGAGCCGCTTCCGGTGGTCACGCGCCGGTTCCTCACGCACTAATGACGTCATTAAAGGGGAGCCGAGCCCGACTCGCTGGCCCGAACTCACGGAACGCAGCTGTGACACTGGAGTCACTATGGTGTGACGCGTCAGGCCTCACGGCCGTACTGGCTGTGACGACTTCAGCAGCTCTAACGGCTGTGACGCCATGTTACGACTGTTTTGGCATGCGTAACGGGTCTATTTTTAACCGTCACTTCTGTCTGTAACTGTTACACGAATCATGTCACGTTCCAACAACGATTCGGGGGTGCGGTCGGGGCGACGCGTACCCTTTTGCCGAACCGTTTTGCAAGCGAGACCTACTGGATAAAGTGGACCTTCGAATCGATAAATTGCCAGCTTGTAAACGTATTGGTTCCCTAAATTCTTCGCTAGGTCTATAACCAAACCCCTACCGGGCTTTTCACGGAACCAGAGAGCGCCGAGCGGCACGGCAGCGGCTCCGGCAGCGCATGAGTTCAGTTTTTCCTCATGATGCTCAGTCGGCGGCGCGGCGGCGGAGGTCAGCCATTAGCGCCCCGATGAATTTAACCTTGTCTGGCGCGCTGGATGGGGTCGGATGCGTCACGACGTCACGTGCTGTGAAGCGTGACGTCACGGCCGGCGCCCGACCGAGACCGAAACCCTTCGATCGGCTCGACCAGGCTCGACTGGCTATGTAGAAACAAAGATTCTGGGAGAGACAGAGGTTATGATGGGCGCGGAGCATACCGTCTGTTGAGACTCTGGGAGATCTGCTTTACATCACAAGCTCTTTGATGTTTGGCGACCCCTTGTCTGCCTTGTGAGTTGTGACTTGTAGCTGCGCTTTTTTCAGTGACTACATATAACGAAGAATCGGTCAACCTCATAACCTTGTAAAGGTTTTGGTGTTTCCTCACTCTTCACCTAAAGGTCACTAACTCTTAGCTCCACTTAAATCACCCTGAAAAGGTCCGGATTCTCGTCTTCAAAGGGCACCACCGCGCTGACCTCACCGCTCAGCGCCAACTGCTGGAGTTCACGGTAGTTGCTCTCGATTATGACTCACGCTACCTGTCACCACACTCCGCAGTGCGGGCTGACTCGTCGGCGGATGTGCGCGCTCACCCCGCGTCATACCCTATTCATCGGAGCGGGGGCATGGCCACGCTCTGCTGACGCCGTAGAGTCGACGAACGCACGATTGGCGTCACAGTGCCCCCTGTTTCCTGCACGCTGTGGTGACTCGATCTGGCAGAGATGATGAGGTAACGATACATGCATGCAGAGGGAATACCTGGACGCTTGACAGCCCTCCTGATGAGTACTAGTTTCCTGTTAGAAGTCCGTTTCTGTTGAGTGCTGCTGTCAATCAGGCTGTCTCTGTCGAGTGTTTGTGATGTTGGAAGTTTTCTTTTGTTGATTGCTAGCGTTGTTGGTGGTCTGCTCTTGTTGAGCGTTGAATGCTGGCTTTGTTCGCTGGCTCCTATTGATGTAGCTCCCTGCGTGTGGTCCGTACATGATGAAATGGATTGCAGGATGAAGAAGTAACTAAGCGGTGCTGCAGATTTTATATCCATGGAGCAGAACCAACTGGATCATACGGGCACCCAAGCGGTGCATTGCTGGGCGGTCTTCTTTGTGAAATGGAGCACTTCGGCCGCCCTCGCGTGCGGTGCGACGTCCGTTTTGTCACACGGGAACGGACAAACCGGCGCGACCGCCGCCTCCGGTACCTAGCCGGACGACCGTACAGCGGCCGTACCACGACCGTACAGTGGTAGCGGTGGCAGCGGCGACTGGTGATGACCACAGGGAACTTACGACCGACATAGCAGAGGGCCGTCTGCTTAGGATTCTCAGTGACTGAAAATCCGCTGAAACTGTTGCTTTTGGCTTTCGAGTGGCCGAGAGATGCACGTATCTGTCGTGTTGTTTGAACTCTCTCTGGTTGGCGGGATCTCAGCGCCCGGTTGATTCTGATGGATGCCACCGCAGGCTCCACACGTTATGCTGCTGAAACATAGAGGACCCGGAGACAGGTAATGATAGAAATCCCGCGGTCAGTCTCGGGAACGGACTTTTTCTCATGAGAGAAAGGTGAAATATGGCGTCCTTGGTGGGCCGGTGAACGCTGCAAGCCGTTTCCGATGCCACGGTATTCACTCACCCGAGGTCGTGTGAATCGCCGCGAATTCATGTGCATCGTCGTGCTAGTTCAGACGTAGCAGGCGAGACGTTTCTTTCTCCCAGCGTATTCGTCACCAGTGATTCAGTATACACTTTCACAGTCAACCGATGGTATTTTGAAAAGTCCAGCCATCTGCCTCATCACATTCCTGGTCTCGAGGAACGAGAGCAAGTGCAGGCTTGATTATGAGGTCATCATTTCACTTGGGTTCTTGCAGGTCACGGTGCACCATACACGTAACACCCTGGCAGCGGGCGGGCAGCTCGTCGTGTGCAGTGAGCACGTACGACCGGCATTGTCCGTCGCGTGTTCCCGCCCGGACCGGAGCCCGCTGTTCGCTCGTACCTTCCCCTCCGCCGTGCTGGTATCCCGACCCCTCCCTGCCGCCCGCGCCCCAGTTTCTGTGAGCCGGATGCGTCTGCGCCGGGCCGGACCGCGGGTGCCGCCGTCCATTGAACGTCGTCCCCGCACCCGCACGTGCTCCGTCACTGGACCCAATAGGTGTATCCGGCCTCGTGGTCGGCTGTATCCAGGGAAACTGCACTGGATCCGGCGGACTGAAGGGTATATGCATGAGGATAGGATGGGACAGAAGTGAACAGGACAGGAGAGGCCTGGCTAATCCCGATTAGCCGCTCACTGCTAGTGGTTGGACGACTTTCCCCACCGATCTAACTACTTCCGAGACGGGGTGGGGCGGGGGTGGATGAGGAGCTAACCTTAGCATACGGGAATCAACAAACCCCATCGTCTGTCTTCCATAGACCGCACTAAGGTACAGTGGCGAGTTGCAACAGAAATGCTCGAGTCATGCGTTACGCTCGAGTAACCCTTCCTCTCAGTGACGGTGAGAGTATGACTAACGATGGCGGTATATTGGCGTGGTTGCGACTTGCGGTCATAGCAGTGAAACTGAAGCTTCCAGGTAGCTCTGCGTGTGTCGGGCTGACTGCTGTCTGAATCGCTTGATTCCCCATCGTTTTGTACGCCTGACTGCGCCCCTGGTCTCAGCTGCCTCTCGCGGCAACGTCTTCGCACGTTGGACCGAGAGGTCCGCGGCGACTGCCGGGGCTTCGGGGAGAAAGTGCTCTCGGTCCTTTCACCTGGCCGCGGCAGACGCACCGGTCTGCCGGACCGGCCTGGCCGCACGGCAGGACTCCCGCGCGGCTCACCAGCTGTGAGCTGCTGCAGCAGCAGTGCCCCGACACTGCTGCTGCAGCGGCGGCGGCCGCAGCTTCGATGTCATTGTTACGACGTTACGTCTGCACCTGCAAATGGTGCAACGATGTTACTTACCGCAAAAAGGCCAGAAATACACAATAGGAGGAGCTCTTGCATGATCTCTAGTAAATTTCAAAATGCGAAGTGTCGCAACTTTTGAAGTCGTTTCGTACCAGATACCGAAGTATGGTTCTCACATCGGCTGTGATCCAGAAAATTTGAATATTAATTTTAGAATCGCTGGCAACCGGTCTTTAACGCGGTGCCTATTAGCTTCACGCCGGGCGGAAAGTCGTCTCGTCCCGATCAAAGTAGGGGACGTCGTTGCTCGCGTTGTATTCATCGCTCTCATGAGTTATGAACTGAGTCCAGCGGTATAGAGGCTCAGCTTGTGAGTCTGCGACGTATATCGCGTCGAGTCCGCCACGTTGCGCTGAATCATGTGAGTGGAGCTCAGGGCCGTATGCATTGGCTCCGACCGGAACCGCCGGTCAGCTACACCACGGTCACGAGACGTGACTTGCTCCCTCGTACCAGAGTCCTTGGTCGGTCGTGTGTTTTCGCGGAGAACTGGACATGCCAGGAACTAATTATAACCACAGGTGTTGTTCTCGATACCTATCACTCTTTTGGTCCAATATCGGCCGCCTTTACCGAGAGTTGTTTTCCGCGAGTTGTCGACACGCTGCCGTTTTTCGCCGCATCGTTCGGAGGTGCGGTCTTCCTCGCCGCTCGGGGAACTTCGGGAGCGGAGAGGCGGCGGTCGGCCGTTCCTGCCACCGCCGCTCCCACACGTCTCGGCGGCCAGCCTCGGCGAGCGGCTAGGACCGGGCCGGTACCTCCCACGCCCTTCAGTGGTGGGAGGGGAGGGGAGGAGAGCGCTCTCACCCCACCTGTCTGATCTCGGACCGCCGCAGGTCCGTCTCGTGACCGTTATGATGAAACGGCAGACCGGACGGTCCACGACCGAGAAACACGCCGGCGTGATATAAAGATTATGTTTGAATGTTTGATACGTTTGTTTGGATTACGGAATCCGCATCAACTATTTGTCTTTTGTTAACGTTTTTAGATTCAAGAAGTCTAATCTACTTGTTGTGGCCGATATTAATTTGTTATGATGATACAACGTCGCAGTAGCCCACTGGCCTGAAGATCAAACACATGACACAACACACATGACACAAACCACACAATGCCCGGCCAGGAGGGACGGTTGCCTGTGTAGCGAATGGCGTAGTAGTCGCCAGACGACCACTCCTCTACTATGGCCAACGAGCTGCACCCGAGTGGGCAGCCAACCCGGCCGGACCGGCCTCTATAGCGTGACCACCCGGCGGGGACCTCCATTGCGTCGTATACGCCTGGCTGACGGGATCGGCATGGAACGCGAGCGGCTGACGAGCCCTCTGTGAGGTCACTCAGCCACCGGCGCCGCTGCCGGAGCTGCTTTCCATGTTCTGGGAGTAAGAAGCCAGCTGGCGGTGGCGAGTGACGGGCCTTTAGTTGTTGTGATAGCGGTGGCCGCTTGTTGTATTGAGTGGGTGGCCTTCACTGAGAGTTCCGGGACCCGACAAGCACGTGTGAGGGACGATACACACTACGTGGGGGGGGGGGGGCTGCAGGCTGGCAGCGTCAGCACAGGTATGGCATGTCACTATTATGGGGCAAGTAGAGCACGACTGCTTACATATAGATGTTTGTACTTGACCGCATATTGGGGCAGTGAGGGTCCTGCAAAAGACGTCACGTTCTCACGTGATGCATGCCAGCCACTGAATGTCAGCCCCACGCGGCCAAATTTGGGATCGCTCGCTGAGCAAATGTAAGGGAGCCTGCGATGTCGCGCAAAAGGCTGCAAAGGCCTCATCGCGACGCAGATCGGTCTGTTGACATGATGACATTGGATGATCGTATAGACAACGTCTTTCGGGCTGATCTCACAACTCACAATGTGCGCAAATAGGGATCGTGGATCTGCGTGCATGAATGAATGATGATCAGAAATGTTTTGTCTCCTATTAATGCTATGAATCACCATCGTCGTAACAAGTGAATCAGAATTTGTCCGCACCCATCCGCTGTATTAGCTGCATACAGTCTTCGCTAGATCATCGGGTGCGGTTCATGGTGCGGAAGGAAAGGACTCAGTACATCTGACATCGTAACACAGGTTGGCAAGTTTACCCTGCTACGAACCGAACCAGGAAAGAGGAAACTGTTTCAGGATCTGAGGTACACACACTGAGGCCTGTTGTACGTCTCTCGGGAGACTATTCTCGGGAGAGCGAGCCTGCAGGACCACCCACACTTTCCCGGTCATCTGAGTGCCCTATCTGTGACGCCATCTGGCGCGTGCCCGGAGAGAAATGGAACAGGTGACGCCGCGCCCAGACACACAGGCTGTACGACTTGACCGTCACGGGACACAAATTAGTTAGCTTGATTTCTTTTCACTGAGCTGTAACGGTAAGATAGAGTGGCCTGTATAGAGCTCCAACCAAGCATGATACGGGTATGACGTTCAAAGTGCCATGTCGATACTCGAAAGTCACGGTTCCCAGCCGGCGGTTGGTGGTCGTGGGTGTTTGTCACGCCGAACTGCCGCACGTAGCTGGTCTTGTTGCGTCAGCAGACAACAGACATGTGCCGAAATGGGCGCCCTGATCCGTGACCTGCCCCGAGCTCTGACCCGCCCCGACCTCGTCCCACGCTGCGCCGGCCTCACCCTGACCTGACCACTTCTGCAACGCAACGAACAAGTAGTAAGATGTCATGTACGTTGCACACAGTTCATCTTAGTTCATCAGGGTCAGAAGCCAGCCTTGCAACCAACCTTACTCTGGTGTCGCTGACCTGCAGTGCACCTAGAGACCCACCCTCTTCCCTACCTCTCACTTCTGGCCATCCCCTGCGGCCTGCACCTCGTACCATTGAAATGGATATGCTCAAAGAACATTTAACACAATCAGTAGTGCAAAAGGGTGGTTCCTGCTGCTGCGCGCTCGACTGCACATTCTCTGTGAGTCACCACAGCCTGTGGGCCTTGGGACGTGACGCGACGGCTCGTGGTCGGCCCGTGTCGCCGTGACGGCACGCGAACGGGCCGTAACGCCCTGTGACGCGTCCACCGTGTTTATTGGGTTTTGTCAAAGTGTGGTGCAAATAACCACCAAATGGCAGTGTTGTATAACACATACGATATTATTTCAGTTCTTTGCGCGCTTTTCCAGACCGCCCAATGTATAGACCCTTGCTAGTGCGTATTCAGCTATCATGGCAGGACAGTCTGATTTCCTCCTTTGGGCATACCGAAGCGACAACTTTGACCCTAACGACAGCCCTCCCGTGCCGCCATCTAACCCCTGTCTCTCTCTCTCGCCGACAGGCGGTTTCACCGAGAGGTGCACGAGGAGCAGGTGGAGATGTCGGGCGGCTCGCGCTGCTGCTTCTCGCTGCTGACCCTCCTGGCCGAGGTGCTGCTCTTCGGCAGCGTGGCGCTGGTGGTCGCCTGGTGCCTCAAGTACCGCGGCGGCTTCGCCTGGACCGAGGACCCCAACCTGCAGTTCAACCTGCACCCCGTGCTCATGGTGTCCGGATTCATCTTCTTCGCTGGACATGGTGAGAAGAGTTGGAGTCCCTGCAGACGGGCGTGGCGCGTGCCGCTCAAAACGGTGCCAGGACTTTGATGAATACACGACTTCGTCGATGTGTTGCTCGTTGCCTAGTTAACCCGCAATCGGTAGTTTCGACTCTCGACATATTCAGATTTTACAAATTGTGAGACGTAGCTCGACTTCTTTTTGGTCATTTGTCCGAGTGTTTTGCACGCGAATCGGCAAAGAAACTAAGAGCCGGTAAAGCTTGTCAGGCGGGTCGTCATCTGCAGTCTCCACGACCCACGTTATGGTCTGATATTCCCGACAGGGACAAGCCAAGTTTGTTGGCCCACTGGCCAATGCCCAATGCCCATAGCCAAATCTATTCACCTGTTGACCAATTGTTGGTTATTCACCTATCCCACCAGCTGTAGGCGGGCCCTCCCGTTTGTCTCATTCACCAGTCTGTTGCTTTGCAGCTGTACGCTCACACGGGTTCCCGGTTTTTTCAGCAATGCTGACGTACCGGCAGTGGCGCTGCTGTAACCACTCGACCATCAAGCTGGTGCACACGCTCTACCACATCATGGCCATCCCGTGCATCGCCGTCGGCCTCATCGCCGTCTTCGACTTCCACAACAACAAGAAGCCGACGCCGATCCCGAACCTGTACTCGCTTCACTCGTGGATGGGTTTGGTCACCGTCGGCCTCTATGGACTGCAGGTACTTCCGGCGGTAAATATACCGTGCTTTCTGACTTTTTAGAAGTAAGAATTACGGTATTTTGTACGGGGACAGTTGTCAAGTTTCACACCTAGTTTTGTGTATTTTGCTTTTGGAGGAGGTATCCGTTTATCGTGAAATTAACATGAAGAAAGGCTACCAAGCTAATTTCGTGGTTTTTGAAAGTTTCGCCTGTCATATGAATCGGTTAAAAGTTCGCTGCGACTGGCGAGCTAATCTGTAGGGTGAATTTAGTGACGTTCATTTTTCGTACCTATGTAAGCTAATCTCATAAATATGTGGAATGTACTACATTTGCAAAACTGTGGGCAAGGGACATGGACGACGGACAGCTCCTTCGCAACACACCCGTATTCTCCCCTGGTTGCGTGCCCTCGCACCATCCTAGTCCTACTTCAGGTCACTCTTGCACCTATGCGCACCCTCTTCCTCCCCCCACTCACACGAGCGGCCGACCGCCGGTCGTCGCACCGCCCCAAATTAGCCAATGGACGGGGGTGACGCCAGATGCCAGCCGCGCGGCCCCTGTGCAATTGCTCGTCGCCCGGGGGAAGGCCAGGCGAGTCGTTGGACCGACTCGTTCATCATAATCGTCGACCGGACGCCGCAACTGGCGCAATGGGTGCCACTGACAGCCCTGGCCGCCATGTCGGAGAGAGGGAGAGATGGGGAGGAGACGGAAAGAGACGGAGGGAGGAGAGAGATGGGGAGAGAGACGGAGAGAGGGAGATGGGGAGGAGACGGAAAGAGACGGAGAGGGGAGAGGGCGTCGGCAAATGCTAGGTCATGAAGAAAAATGTCAACTAACTAGGAGTGAGGTAAAACAAGAAGTGCTGACTAAAAACCTCAATACGGCGTCCTCTGAATTAGCTACCCGTCACAACAGTTAGTGAAGAGACATACTTCAGTTTGTCATAACAATGGCCATAAAACACGAGTCAAAACACCACGTCATCGGCGCCGACGTAAGACTGGGCATAGGGCCGACTCATTGTGTTTGATAACACCGTGATTTATTACTGTTAGCGACGCGGTCGCTAGCTTCGGAATAGAGGGTTGCTGATGGCGATTGGATTGAGTGAATGGGGGAGCTGGCGACACATTGTTGGAGAACTGAAGTCGTTGACTGTTGTGGGCCAACTGCTGCAGCTGCTGCGCTGAGCGCAACTAACCGTCCTCTATGAGGCATCATTTAAACTTCGATGCCTGAGACTAATGGTTGTGTCAGGATGCCAGGGAGTAGTTTTGATGAACCAAGCCCCATGTGAAGACTCACTGTCAGTGTTTATGAGCAGCCAGTGGGTAAAGATGCCAGTATGACACACACAAACAAGCTGACTAATCCCGTCCCTGGGTACTGATCTGAAATTCTGCTCGTGGATACACCACACCACTGCTCTGCCGTTCCCAGTATTCCTTCCCTGTCCCGCTACTCGGTCTCTGAGGGTTCGCTCATTTCCGTGTTCCTTGACTCGGCAATCTTCCTGTCAGTCGCTCTTGACTTACCATCACAAAAGGGCTAGTGAGGAGCAGCTTTTATCTATTATAAGTTCATTGTAAGTGTCAAAGTCCGGTCCGTGATCAGGTCGTACCTCCCTTCCGTTACGTGCATTTGTGGCGATGCTCCGTTCCGTTCCGCCTGTGTAACGATCCGTTCCGTTCTATCTGTGTGACACAGTGCTTCGTTTCGTTTTCAGTTTATCGTTGGGTTCTTCTCGTTCCTGTTCCTGCTCTGCTGCGACACGGCCACGGCCTCGTTCCGCGCCGCGCTGGTGCCCGTGCACAGCAGCTTCGGCATCACCACCTTCTTCCTGGCTGTGGCCACCTGCCTCACCGGGCTCACCGAGAAGGTCCTCTTCACCATTAGGTGAGTGGAGGCGCGCAGTGTGTAACAGTATTGAACAGGAGTGTGTTAGGTTCGAACTGGCGTGCAGTATGTGAGTGCTTTGGGTGAGAGGTGAATGCTCGGTGCTTAAAAATAAGTGCTCAGTGCGTAACGATGCTGAGTGATTTCATGCGTAGGTAGCATGTGACACTATAGCACGGGATGTTAATGTGTCATACAGAAGGTATGGTTGGGACAGGATGCGGATGGCGGTGAAAATGAAACGTTTCGTCTGCAGTGGCCAGGTGAGCCGGAACTGCCGAGGGTTACTAATTAGTATCAGCGAGTCTAGCGTTCGGTGCACTATTGACATGGGCGACACAAAGTGATAGTGAAGGTGAATTGCCTTTCAGCGTCCCTCGTTTCGCCCCGTCCTTTGATCATCGCTCCATGTAATTGGCTTCATTAGATCTCCTTTGATGACTTCATAGCGCTAATGTTTATCCTCATGGAAGCACTCTAGCAGAGCAGGAAGTGTTTGTCCGATTTTCCTCATTGGCCTGTATTTTGTACGTCTTTTGGTGCCTCTGTTGTACTCCCTATGCTGACATATCGTTTTATCTGTCACACGCACTGGCAGAGGAGTGTCTCGCATGCTGCATGAAATCTCCCATTTCTAGGCTGTGTTTTGTTGAAACCTCACGTCTGACCGCCCTCACAGAGTGCAGTTCTGCCTGCAGGCGCCGACACGTCAGCGGGCTGGCTCTCCGCGCCGGCCGAGGAGTGTTGTTTATTTATAGTGGTGACTAACTGCTGACCGCTGGACCCGCTGTTTAGTGTGGTGACAGCTGGGGCCAGCAGGGCCATGGCGGCCGCAGCGGGGCGCCATGGGATAGGATCGTGTCTGCTTTCTCATGGATACCCCGGCACTCCTACATGGTCCTATTACGGTGGTGGTACGTACATTGTACGCGTCCAGTACCGATTTGTTTCTTACCTGTATTTTGTTAAATCTTCTGCTCACCATCTCGCTCACTTGAGTAGCTACAGGGTTAGTTAGCTGGAAGTCGGTATGCGCTTACCCATAATAGTGTTGTGGTGTGAACTGAACATGCGTTTGACTGTTCTGTATAAACAAAAACCTGTTGACGTTCAAGATAAGCTCCAAAATGCGCTGGTTACTCCCTTATTTCACAGCGTTGAGTCTGCGGTGTCTTTTGTTTTGGTGAACGGTGACGGCTTTCGAAGTTCGAACTGATGCAGGTAGTAGCCTAAAGGCCTGGCTACACTATGCGTTTTCTGCGTGCCTTTTTAGCGAGTTTGCGTGATTTATTTGCGGAATATCGTTCTAGAGAGAAACGACATTACGTTTTTGTTATGTTTTCATATCAACTTTTAATTAATATAAACGTTTTATTAACTTTTATGTAATATTAAAGAAGATATATTCAGGGTTACTTTTAAAGGGGGGGAAGAGGGGAATTTCCCCCCTTCGAAAATTCCGCTCCCCCTTTCAAATCGTGTCTGAACGGCTAGGGAGGGAAGGGGGAATTTCCCCCTTTCAAATTTATTTTGGAGCCCATTTTCAATCAATTCGCTATTCAGATTCTATAGTCATCGTTAATCAGATTCTCGTCATCAATCAACGTTGCTGGCGTTAAGATAATTATTAATTTTCAATTTTCGGTTCCATCCAACTATTTTACGTTCAGTGCAGCAGGAACTCCAGATTTGACCCGATACCGATCGGATAGTCGGTGGGACCGTCTCTTGTCTTGTCTCTTCCCAGGGGCGTCGACACCGGTCCAACTTTTCCGACATGTCGGACCACTTTTTCGACTCGGCGGTGCCCTGCTGTGGCTCGCGGGGCCCCTGCTGCAGACCGCGGGGCCCTACTGCGGCTCGGAGGGCCCTGCTAGAGACCGCGGGGCCCTGCTGCGCCTCTGGGGCCCTGCTAGACACCGCGGGGCCCTGCTGCGGCTCGCGGGGTCCCTTTCTGCGGCCGCGGGGGGCCCCTGTTGGGGCTCTCGGGGGGCCCTGCTGCGGCCACGGGGGCCCCTGGGGGCCCCCACCGGTGGGGGCCCCCGAGAAAAAGTCGGACCAGTTTTCCTTACGCGTCGACGCCCCTGTCTCTTCCGTCTTTTCGCAATCACTGACATATCGGTACAGGCGTCGGCGTAGAAACCGGCGGGGGACGGGATTACCTCTCCGAACCAAGGGTGGATACAGGGGGAGGGGGGCAATGGGCCATGGCCCCTCCTTTGACGCAAAAAGAAGGTGACCCCCTTTTGGACCCCCTTTTATATTCTGTGTTCTTTCTCAGAAACGACCCATTTATTCACGATTATTTTCACTTTTTCATCGACGCCAAGGCCAGAAATCTAAAATTTTTGTCCCAATATGACAATGGCCGTGTTTAACCATCCTCCAAACCGGAATCATTGAAGGAAAAACAACGTTATTTTTGTCCCATAGGCATCAAAGCTTTGAGTAATAAATGACTTTTCTCTTTATGCAGCATTCACGTTCATCTGCTTTGCATGCAGAGCAGGGCGCAAAAAAAGTACCTCATCACAGCCGGCTTTCCCAATGGAACTTCACTGCTCACTAATACTAATAGTAATAATTCAAGTTTTGTGCTTCATTAGTTTTTGTTCGGATATCACTGCCCACCTTGTAGTTGTAGAGGTTGCAGTTTTGTAGCGCCGTCGTTTCTCTACATACACGACCACACAA
Organism: Amphibalanus amphitrite; assembly: GCF_019059575.1. Lineage (NCBI taxonomy): Eukaryota > Metazoa > Arthropoda > Thecostraca > Balanomorpha > Balanidae > Amphibalanus > Amphibalanus amphitrite. The sequence continues at coordinate 603,819 of NW_024881839.1, forward strand.
AGAACTTTGGAATTGCTCGTTAACTGTAGCTTTTGTGAGCGTTTAAGAATTTCATGTTTTTTGCTCATTTTTGCTCGAACAGTTTGACATCAATTACTCCTGACCTAAGGTGACCTAAGACTTGAAATTTTGTGCGAAGGTTTCAAATTGATGCCCGGTAAGGTACTAAAAATTTGGCGGCGCTGCGCGCCGCCGTTTTTCGCTTTTCAAGAAAACCCACATGGGGGCCAAAATGACCTCCAATCAGGGCGCGGATTAACCTCTCTCTTTAGAAAGGCGTTACTTAATGTTTGGCCGGGGTATACCTACTAGTTATTGATACCACTGATAGGTTGATACTACTGATTGGCATTTGCAAGGGCGCAGTCAAGTTGGGACCTCCCCCGCCCCTTACAGCCAAGGTAGGTGCGTATATTTTTTAGCAAAATTATTTTTTGGCAACCTTCCAAAATAAAGTGGCTGAAACCCGAGGAAAGAATAGGATTTGGGGGTAGGTAAGGTTCTGCGGGCTCCATCCTAACGAAAAACCTAATGGTATTGCCGCCCACCCCCCTTTCAGATGCCCCTGGATCCGCCTTTGCCCCGAACTTTATTCCCCCTCTCAACTTTTCCTGTAAAAGTAACCCTGGATATATTGATAATAACTTTTTTCTAGAACGATATTACGCAAAACACGCAAACTCGCAAAAAACGCACGCAGAAAACGCATAGTGTAGCCAGGCCTTAACGCATCTATCGTTGTGGTTCTGGTCATCTATCGTTGTGGTTCTGGTCAATTTACAGATGCGATGTGGGAGCTACAAAGGCGTTGGCTTTAAAGGTAGCTTCACAACGGCGCATCTAGTCCCCTCCCCAGTTTCCAGGTCATGTCCATCTTCAGCGGTACCCTGCCATCATCTAACGCTTACTATTTTCTCCCAGCCTCTCCCCTGGTTTCGCAGGTTTGCCCTCAGCAGGGCACACCAGCTCCCGTACCACCCCTGCGCGCGCTGTCGGCGGCTCTGACACACTGCGCACCGTTCCAGGGATACGTACCAGAGTCTGGGCGAGGAACCGATCGTTGTCAACGTGTTCGCAATGTGTCTGGTGCTGGTGGCCATCGTCATGTCGGTGCTCCTGCTGCTCGACCGGTTCCGGCAGAACACGGAGCGCCTCATCCTCGTCAGCAGGCAGCACGAGGCCTGAGCCCGTCTCAGTGACGTCAGTGGGCGTCAGTGTGACGTAAATGGGCGTCAATATGACGTCAGTGTGGCGTGATGTCGCTGAAGAGCGGCGGAGTGAAACGAATACTGAGTGGGACGTCGTGGGAGAAGTGTAATGCTATTGAAGAAGAGAAGCCTGTAGTGGTGTCGATGAATAGTGGGATGTTCCGAAGTGTTATGCGATGATGGAAGGCGCGTGTAAGGTCAAAATCTAGCAGCATCTGTCTGGCGAAATGGTGGGATATAATGAGATTATGGACGTTATAAAGACAACGTAGGGTGATCGGTGCGGAGTTGCTCCCGATACCCCAAATATGTGCGGGTACACCTACCTGACTCCTGAGCGAAGCATTTGGATCTGAGTGATGCTGGAGATAATTCGTATCATTGAAACGCATAAATATTGGCGTTCTTGCAAACCATGCTATTTACGTTAGTGGAAACGTCGACTTCAACGCCCGACCGCGGCGAAGATGATTGTTAGAAGTGGGTGGATTTTAGTGTTGCGAAGAGCTCGCAGTGAATATACAGCTTGTTGGAGGCACCTCGCGGCCTGGAAGACTGGACCGCTGTACAAAGACACCGACTAACATCGACGTCTTACTCAACACTGACCCTGACCGAACAGCTGTTCACTGTTGCCAGCTTTGCTTTCAACAGGTGCCGGAGTAGGGGGAGCATCTCCGGTGGTGTTGTCGCTTTGACCCCCGACCCGCGCTGCCCCGGTGGCTGTCCGCCGACTACTCGCTTCTGTAACCGCCGCTAGCTGTCCGGCGTTCCGCGCCTCCCGACCCCTCGCTTTGCCTGGCGCTGCGATCGCTTGGTGGCGGCTCACACTCTCCCGCTCGGCTCGCCCGCAGGGACACCTACTCGTCCATGCCGGACGAGGGCCTGGTGGTGAACGCGCTCGGCTGCACGCTGGTGGCCGCCCTGGTGGTGATCTCGGTCATCACGTCGCAGAACGTGTTCAGACAGAGCCGCGCGCACGGCGGCATCGCCACCGAGCTCTGACCGGCGCCCGGTGACACCGAACGGCAGTATGAGCGGCAGTGGCGACACCTCTGCCGGCGCGGCGCTGAACGGTCACAGGGCTCCGAGGGACCGGTGCAGCGGGACCGCGCCCGGCCGGCGGGGCCCGGGAGCATTGTGGCGAGGTGGTTTGATGCACACAGCTGCCGCGTGTGGCTCGCTCCAAAGGCAGAGCGTTCGTCATTTAGCTGCCGTTGTGCATGTATAAACTTCATTTTAACGCTCTTGCCAGCAAGTGAGAATCACCACCGTCACGCGTTACTCGAAAGGAAAATGTCTTCCATATATATCATTATCATGAACTAAGATCTGATGCTCTCGATTGTAGGTTGAAAGCTGATGCTGTATTATCTGTCGAGCCCGTGTCATTTATATCGGGAACTATACAATCGGCGCAGTTCGGTCGAAAGAATGGATACTTGGCTTGCAGACTTTTTTTTCTTCCGGAATCGCCTTACCTACTTAGTATTGAGTATTGAGCGGTAGGTATAGCACCACGGCCGGCGCGGCGGTGTTTTGGTTTAATTTTGTGCAGCCTTGTAGCGCAGACGATGGTATGTTACGTCGCCAAGGCTGAGAGCTAAGGCGCCGAGTGTTGAGAGAGGTGTTTGGCGTGGACGTAGCGGGGCGTATTACGTGGACCAGTGTCTTGTTCGAGCGGGTCATTGCGGTTGGTTGAGAGAACGTGTGTAAGTGGATGGCATGTGTCAGCCTGTACATGGCAAACCTGGCAAGACGCGAGTGTCGGACAATGTCGCTTGTTAAAACCTCATTCCAGGCGAATATGGCAGTTCGGTCAGATGCGTTTAGATGGTAGACTAGTTACTGGATAAGTGAAAAAAACGGGGCCGTTTACGGCTCCTGAATATGAATGAATACACGTTAAGTCGAATTTCTTGTGTCTTCGAAAATATTGCACGTGTCGTGTCGACGTGGCGATGGGAGATTGGGCGCCGGTCTCACGGATGATTCGTACCGATCTGCTCATAACCCCTCCCCCCATTGCCGTCTGAGGGCACACCAGAGCAGTCCACAGTCATATAAACACAAATGATGCGTGTATTGTCCGATGGCAGATGCTGCTCAACCATACATCCACACGTCAACTTAAGAAGAATGCTGCGTTAGTCGGACTCTCAGTGAACACTGCAGAATTCACGGACGAGAACGACATGTGGACGAGTAAATCAACTGTACACAAATCCCTCAATCACACAAAACTTCTAAGCAGTTTTTCAACCGCCATTACGATACCTCGTGACCACTCTTTGTACACGCTCTGGGGGCATGTAGCCCAACAAACACATGCGGCGCTAGTCGCTCGCTTCGACACCCATCTAAGGCGGCAGTGAGCGGTTGTCTGGGGCTCGATATAGTTATGGTTAGGTACCGTAAGGCATAACACAAACAACGACTCACAAGGAAAGAAGCGGGGTGATAGCAACACGCGAAAGCAGCCCAAGACCCTCTGAATGATCGCGCGCAATATGTGATCACGCGACAGCGCCACATCCCCGGGGTAACAAAAGAAGGTGCTCATCAGGCTCTATGCTAAATGCAGAAAACAGACAACTTGATCCAATCACACGCATTGCATAACATCGCATTCTACAGCACAGACCACTAGTCCGAATCAGAGCTGTCCTGTTGCTGCTCTTCCTCTTCCTCTTCTTCCTCGAACTCCTCCCAGCGGCGTCTCTTGCCGCCGCGGCTGCGGCGCGGCACGGCCGTCCTCTTCTTGGGGGGCCTGCCGCGTGGCCGCTTCTGCCGCGGCTGCTCCATCTCCTGGTCGCTAACTGCCGCATCATCGTGGACGAAGCTGTAGCGCGTGGCCATCGGGGACATGAAGTGACCAGCGCCCGTCGGCGACGCGCTGACGGTCTCCTCGACCGTTTCGAAGTCGATCGGAATCATGTCAGTGGACCGGTGCCGCGAGGCCCGCCGCTCAGCCAGCCGGGCGTCGTGGCCGTAGTGACTGGCGCAGTACTCGCACGCCACCTCGCCGGTAATGTTGTCCATCCGCACCTTCATGTAGCCAGTGCAGAGCACGAGACGGCGCGGCAGCGGCGCATCACCCGGCGCTCTCTTCAGCGAGTTGAGTCCGGAGCGGTGGCACGTGAAATATTGCGTAACCACGGGATCGGACGGATCCGACGACGCCACCGTCTTGTAACACAAGTACTTTGCACAAGTGCGCTTCTCGAGGCTGCGCTTCCAACGCGAGAAGTCTTTCATGGATGTGAAACCAGCCGTGTCGATGTGCATGGCGAAACCATGACGCTGACGCAGATGACTGCGCAGGAATCCGACACTGGTGGTTGTGAAGTGACACCCATCTTCGCCGCAGACGCGCTGCCACACATCCCGTGAGCCGGCACTCTCGTCGATGGCCTCGTCAGAGTTGTCCAAAGGCAGCTCGTCGCCAGCGGTGTCTTCAGCTGTCATCGCGCCATCGTCGTACGAGCTGATCAGTTCCGCGTTCCAGGCGAGATTCGAAGACTCCGTCACCTTCCCCAACGACCGACTGACCGCCTTGCCCACTAGCGGATCGTACCGCTTTGCTTTGGGTGGCTTCATGCCCATGTACTTCTCGAAGATGCGATTGATCTCGAATTCAGTGACACGCTGCTTGCGACTCGGCGTACCTTGAAGCCTGCCTTCTTCTCGCATTCGTTTCAGCACGTCCTGGATACTGAGACCTGCGCGCAGCATGCCACCGATTTCGGCTTCGTCAGCGTCGCTCAACCGACCAAACGATGGGTCCATCTCATGTCCGTAGTGGTTGGGACAGAAGCTCACTCTGACAGATGCCGAGCTCGAAGCCACCTCAGCCTTTAAGAACGCTGGACATCGCCAAACCATGTCATCCTTCAGGAGATCCACCTGCCACGGCAGCGAACGTTTCTTACCATTTTCCTTGTAGGTTGGCAGGTTGGCCATGACCCGAGAGCAGCCAAAGTAACGCACTTCGAATGTGCCACTCTTTCGCTTGCTTTTCACGTTCGAGCGTTGCATAAAATATGCGTTGGTCGAGAGCTCAAGCGTCTTTTTCCACTCTTGGAAGTCATGCTCGTTGTTGAAGACCACTTCACGCACCGCCAAATCGAAGTTGTGCTCCGCGATAAGGTGAGAACGAAGCCGCGGGACTCGGTGGTACGTGAATGTGCATCCTTCCTCGAAACAGCTGAACTTGTGCTTCTTTCTCCTGTCCGCGGCCGTCCGAGGAGGCTGGTAGTTCTCGGCTCCAGGTTCGTGGAAGGCGCGAGAGTGACGCTTCAGAGACGCATAACTGAGGAAAAGCCGCTCACACTCTTCACACTCGTGCAAATCGAGACGATCCAGTTCCGAGAAGCTCAGTGGGTTGTGGGTAGTAGCCAGATGGTTGAGCCATGCTGCCTTCTCAAAGAAGAGGTCGCGGGTGCGTTGACACGGCTTGGCCATCTCCTTACATTCGGCGCACAGGTAGGCATGCTTGTACTTCTTCACTTGCTCTTGTCGCTTATCAACGTTCTCATCAGGCCCGTAGGTGCCGTCACTTCGCTTGTGGTCGCGACGGATGTGCGCAGCAATCGAATTCCTGCTGCTGCCGCGCATCTGGCACACGCTACAGGCAAAATCCATGCGGGTGGGCTGGGAGCCAGTGTCAGGGTGTTCCTGTAGAGCTTCTTCGGCGGCTACAGTCTCCTCCTCAGCGGCCGCCTCTGGCACGTCCTCAGCGGCTGCCTCTGGCACGTCCTCAGAGTCCTCCAACGAATGGGCCAAGCGCGGTTGGCAAGTGACAGGGTCCAGCTCGAGCACGGCCGGTGTCTTGGAAGTGATCCGCTCCGACTCCGCCAATATGTGAGTGACCGCCGTCGCCGCCTCAGAATCCTTGCCTTCAGCGTTGGGTGTAACGCTTGCGGTATCGCCGTTGGCACCGCCGTCAGGCGCAAGTTTCTTCATCACATTCTCCAAACGTCGAGTCGCACTTCGGTTGTATGGTTTCGAGTGGCGTGGCCTTTTAAGCTTGCGCACCATCACTGTCTTAAAGAGCAGTGTTTCACCGACCTTCACCAGTGGAAGCACTCGACATTGCTGAAAGTGTTCAACCATTTTGGCATGCTCTTTGCACGTGAACGAGCAAGGGTCGTTGGCGCACTGGTACAGAATCTCCGTGTCCTGCACAACGCGAGGGCCGCCCTTCTGAGTGACTACTTTGGCGTTGATCGGCATCGTCATATGCATAAAGGCCTGGCGAGCCTCGTGCACGGGCAAGTCACGTTCGTTGAAGAAGAGGCGCGGACACTTAGAGCAAGAGAACAGCTCCCACTCACCAGCTTTGCCATCACAAAGCAGTAGCTCCTTATGATCGGTCTCGAAGTGAGTGTTCCAGACATTTCCATCCAGGAAACGCAATCCGTCGGCATTCTGCACCAGCTGCGAACAGCGACTGCACTCAAGCGTTTTTGTTGGCGTACACGCGTCAACATCAGCCTGATCCACAGGGCCTAGCATCGTGTCATGCAGCTTGGTTTTGTGCGCCTCGAGAGTGTGTGGATTCAAGAAGAGGCGGGGGCAGTGCGGGCACGGATGCATCACGATCCTCACGCCAACGCATCTCGTCAGGTGCACGTGCACTTCGTTGACGTGGCGCTCCCACACATCGCGACGCACAAACAGCCCGTTTGACCGGGGACAAGACTCCATCAGTTTAGAGCAGTCGGAACACTCGCGCTGCTCAAGCAAGTTCGGCTTTGTCACTTCTGTGCTCATTGGCGGATCCGACTGGACAGTAGCGGGCGGTGGGTCGGGCCGTTCATCGCGTCCACTTTCGTTGCTGTGTACTTCACGTGCGTGCCGCTCAAATGACGGATCGTCAGGGAACATGCCACCACACTTGCTGCACTTGAACACGACATTGGTCACACGATTTGGAGCACCAGACCGGGCAGCGAACACTTTGATTTGTGCTCGTCGTGCGGCGGCCTTGTCCATAACCACTGCCGGCGTCGTGCGCGATACAAGGGAGGCTTTCATCAGTGAGTCGACGATCACCCGCGACCGCGCTTTTGCGGGCAGCGATTTGGGTGTGATTTCAGCTGAGGTCAGTTTCACCAGCTCACGCTCCTCCTCTCGCTGCTTCCGTTGCATTTCAATTTCGGGATCTTTTCCGTCATGCGAAATCACATTGTGATGTAAACGCGTGGCCTTACTGAAAAACACGAGACCACACCGGTGGCAGGGACGCAGCTCCAACTGTTTCCTGGGGGTCACCTTCTCTGTCGCGCCATGTGACTGGTAGAAGTGGTTCATCCACTCAGAGAGGTTCATGTAGATGTCGCGCAGACGTACCGACGGCTGGAACAACGAAGCACATTGCACACATTCGTGTGTCGACCACAACGTGTCCCGGCGGACGTCCGCGTTCTGCGTCGTAACATCCCGTGGAGTTTGGTGCTTGGCATTGATGTGCGCTTTCACCACCTCAACACTCGGAAACTTGGCGTCGCATAACCCGCATGCGTATAGCGTGACCTCACGGACCGGCTTTTTCGTTAGCGATGAGGCAGACTTATTTGAGACAACTGTAGGCAACTGGGGGCCGTGCTTGTCGGCGATGTGCTGAATCATGAGATCCTTGTCCATTGACTTGAAGTCACAGGAGCGGCAGGCGAAAAGAGGGCCAAGAGTGGCAGCCTTGGAGCTGCTGGCAGTAGTAACACTGGGGCTGGCTGCCGAAACAGTTGACACTCTGGGTTTGGTGGGGGCGAAGGCTAAGCGAGAGGTCGTAGGAAGAGGCCCAGTTTTGGTCTCTAAGCCACCTGTCCGCTGATCGGCAGACATGTTACCCAACTTTGCGGTCGTCTGGCCCCTCAGAACTTTTGACGCCTGGGTTTCGGTGTCTACCGGTTTGGCTGGCGAAAGCGACTTGTTGGCGGAGGACTTGTCTATCACATCAGGCTGCACTTCACTCAGTTTGGATTCGTCGCCACCCATCTGGTCATCCAGCAGCTGTGAGCTGCCCCCCTCCACATCCATCGCCGAACGCGACACCTCGTCCGCTGGTGCGTCAGACGCCTGGCCTGACCCAGAGCCCACTGATGGTGCGTTTGTGTCAGACTCCGGTTGCTCACTGTTTGACTGTGGTTCTGGATCAGACTGAGAATCTGATCTTGAATTGGATTGAGGTGTCGTAGAAGACCCTGACTCTTTAGCGGAATCTCTTGCCTCAAGTGCAACGTCGGCTTTCGGTGCCGACTTCGGTTGCAACCCAGTTACCTGATTCCGTAGCACAGTTACCGTCCGTTTCTTTGAAGCAGCAGGCGAAGAAGCCGATGCCTGAGGATGCTGTTCCGCCTGGTGGATAGCCAGCGCCTGGATATCTGTGAAAATCTTCTTACACTCATGACAAAGTATGACTGTCTTTAAGACCTTTTTGGTGCTGTGTTCTTTATTCATGTGCTTTTCCAGGTGCTGGCCTCCGAGGAAAATGCGTCGACAACTGGCGCACTTGGCAAGAGCCGAGTGTCCTATCTGACTGCTGACGTCTGGAGTCTTTGGCCGAGGCTCACAGCATTTTTGTATGTGGGCTTCATATGCTTTCTTCAAAAAGAAAACCTCAAAGCAGCGCTCACAAAGGGATGCATTGAAGCTTTTCTTTCCAGCAGATGCCATGATTTCTTGGTGCAGTCTGGCCTTTGCTCTTCAGCAGGTGCCCCTCAAGTGTAGGACATGTTCAAGCCCTGGAGACAGAATGCAGAAAGGATATCAAACTTTGACCCGGTTATGACAGCAATCGATATCAGATTCCTGCTCAGTTAATTGATCAAGCTTTACCTTAAAAAGTCAACTGATCTGAGACATCAGAGGTGATCAAGTACTTGATAACGTATGCGACGTCAAAACGTCCCACGTGCTGGGGATTATAAATTAGGTAGGTACCTACATATTTTACAAAAACAACTCTTAACAGTTTACCCGCTCCCAGCTGGGGGTCCTGGATTTCCACGCCCTGCTGGGGGGGGGGTGTTTGAAGACCCCCCTTCTAACTCGGCTCGCCACGTAGCGATACGCGGAAGGCGGCGTTCGAAAGAGGGCAAAAAATAATGACGAAATCACTTCAGTCGCTTTTTTGGTCAGGTCAAAGGTCAGGTCACCAGAGGTCATTGAAGGCAAATTAGCAGTGAAGGCACCCGTGCCAGCGCATGAGATCAAGGTCCAAGGACACAAATACGGCCAAAAATAGCAAAATTTTAGCTGCATACCATTATCTTATTTCATTTCTAGGTTCACTGACGCTATACAATGAAAGTTTGTTGCCATCCCGCTTCAAAATACCATTCAAATCGTAAGCACCTATCATTATTCATATATAGGTAGTAGGTACAGCCAAGGCCGTATATAGGAGGTAGAATGGTTAGCCGTTTGTTTACATCAGTGACCTTGACAGATGACGTCAGCGGGTGTCTACCAATCTTCGCCAATATTAATCTTCCGAGGATTTTATACTCTAAGGCAGTTTGATATTAACCTTTAGACTCCCTTAGAGCCTAAAAAAAATCATTTACTGCACAGTAGGGTGGCCATTTTTTTGCAAAGTACACGGAATCACCGCTCCTAGCCTCGATTCTGATGCATTTTTTCGTGCTGATGCCGAATCCGTCGAGAAAAATGAAAAATTCGTAAAAAATTTGACCCCTGAACGTCCTTGAAATTTTTGGATAAAATGAAAATATCGACGTCTCACTGTCTAATCGAAAGTTGCGTTGTGTTTAGACTAAAAAGTTTATATGAACGTGAAATATGGTCTGTTGGCGCCACAATGCCGCTAAAACCAGCAATATTATTCATTTGGTTTGGCAACAGCGTTCAATAATATCCGCACCCTTTGGGGCAATCTGCCTCTGATGGCGAGTATCGAACTAATAGTGATACACGTCTGCCTGTAGGTGGCAGCACTGTTCCCCAACCTTCGATTCTTTGATAGGTCATTGTGATATCATTAACACGTTTTATCATCATGTTTTCCTTGCCAAAAGATACAATAACCATTAATCTGATTGTCTGAAAGAAATTTCAAGCATCAGTGTGTCATTTTCCTTTCCTAAACAATGTTTAAAATGAGGTAAAATAAGGTAAAAGCAAACAATCTGGATGAAACGGTAATAGCCCATGGTAAACACGATTACACAAGGAATCGTGTACGACACGTTTCGTTCAGTAGCATACACGGGACGGGATGCACCTAGATGCCCAGCGAGCCCCACCGGCATTTGGTTTGGTCGTAAGACCCTATGACTTGATTAAACTCAGCTGCCGGCCCGCAGTGATGTCGTTGGAAGATTATGCAATCGTAGACTAGAGCCGATGGCGTTGTGCGGCACTGATGTGTCACGGACCAATAAAGCCCATCATTAAACATGTCTCCGATGAGGTTAATGTATGGTTACGCGCTTTCTTGCCTGTCTGGAGGGTGTGAAACTGCCGTCCGCGGCGCCGCGGAGACCGTGTCGCTGCAGACACTGACCTCATGAGAAGAGCGGCCCAAGTCGGAGACGGCCTTGCTGGCTGTTTTTCAGCGGACCCGACCTGTCGCCTAACTATACCGGATTCACTGCCAGCCACAATGAGCGAATTCCCGCAGAGGAAGTGTAAATGTAGCGAGGCAGAAGGCCCACTGGAGGGTGTCTCACTCTGCCGAGCAGCGGCACAGAGCAGAGGAGCAGCGCTGCCGGTTTTTTCACCTGTCCTTTCCAGTATCCCGCTGTTGCCTAACGAATGGCTGATGTGCTAATGCCTGGCACCGAGCTGATCTGCGAGGAAGGACAAATCCTCGGGATGTTCCGGTAACTGATTCCGGTGCGCTGTCAAACAGCAAGCTGGTCCCTTCAGATTGTGCAGTTGTTAGAGTCTGACGCTTTAGCGATCTCGCCTATTGTTCGACAGTTCATGATTTTGGCCACCATTGAGTCAATGCGCTGGGCAGGCAAGTAAGTGCATAACCATACTTCACCGGTGACCTGTTAAATGATGGGATTTATTGGTCCGTGACACATCAGTGCCGCACAACGCCATCGGCTCTAGTCTACGATTGCATAATCTTCCAACGACATCACTGCGGGCCGGCAGCTGGGTTTAATCAAGTCATAGGGTCTTACGACCAAACCAAATGCCGGTGGGGCTCGCTGAGCATCTAGGTGCATCCCGTCCCGTGTATGCTACTGAACGAAACGTGTCGTAGGGGAGAGTGGGGCAAAGCGGCCACCCTAACGTTTCTAACGATGCCGACGCTTGATTTTTAAACTTGGAAAGATTCTTTCTATACCAATGTGATCCCTATTAAATTGTCTTTTATTCCAACTGCGTTTCATTTCCAAAGGCGTTCACATATGGGAGATATTGACAAAACTTTAAACCTATAGCATATTGGCCACTTTGCCCCATCCCTGAGGCAAAGCGGCCACTTGCGACTTCTCAAGTCCCGATATGAGAAACAGAATAGTTGCCTCATGCACGACTAGGGTATTTGATGGTGACAAGGTTTAAGGAAGATGGATGTTAACTTTGTTATCTTCCCACCTATCGCTAAACAAAGAAAGAATTTTCTTGGAAAACATTTAATTGCATAATTTGGTAACTCATGTAACCGAAAAGTGGCCAAGATGAATGCATGACGACACATTTGAATATAAATAATGTTTTCATCCAGATGGAAGCAACTTATGGCCAATTGGGGGCTGGCCACTTTGCCCCGGCCGCTTTGCCCCGCGCTACCGTCCGAGACAAAAATATTCCAGCTCAGCTATTAGTGGGGTAAAAAGCATTAAAATTGGTAGAAGGCATGTACGATAACCACGCAATGCATGGACAAAAACGCTTATAAAAATTCCAAACGGTTATGGAATAAAATAACATTTAAAAATTGTAAACATAATTGGTAACCTGGCAAGAAATGCTTTTCCGTGTTTCACAGAACAATGGCGATGGGCCTGAAACCCCGGTCTGGCTCATTCGAACGACCGCAAAGAGAAGTATAATTGGAAATCATAAATTGGAACTGACGCCAGGGCCCAGTTTCACCAAGTGGGGTAATTTCGGCATGGGGTAGATTTCCATTCTGCCCCATGGGGTAAAATCCAGTTTCACCAGCTCAAACTACCCCCATGGGGTAGTTTCGGCGTCTCTTGTGAATGTTTGCTAAGCAAGCAGCATCAGCAAAACAACGGAACGTTTTGATTGGTCGAGAATTTCATTTCACGACGGCGTGAAATGAAGAACACATTTGATTTGGCTTCTTGTATTTGTCTACCAATCACCTTGGTAACGATGGCACAATGGCACCTCAGTTTCCAAGATTCACAACTTTATTGAGAAAGGAATCATCATCATCATCATCATAGTTTATTAGGCACCAAAGTTGGCAAGAAAGTATGAAAAAAAAGGCACACACAAAACATCACACAAAGCATGACAGTGGGTGAGCAGGGGCCACACATTGATGTCGCAGGCGACACTCACTCCCGCTCCGGGCATGTCAATAGCCGGAGCAGGCGGCGAGATACTTGGTCCCGGCGACTCATCAGGAAGGCAACCGAGTCAGCTAGGCCATCGGGAGCCCGTTGGGGGTAGATACGGTCGCTGCACGGCCGCCCTGCTGCCACCCCGAGGAGTGCAGAAAGGTTGCAGTCACACATCTCATGAAGCTGTATCAGTAATGAGCCCACTAGCTCAGTCGGGCACATAGCCAGCTTGGTGATTCGCGGAATGCAATGCACAACCGCGAATCTTGATGGATAGGTTACAGGAGTAGTAAAGTAATCTTGGGTTACAGAACAATGGCATGTTTTATTATCGAATAGTATCGAATGTTTTAAAATCAATTAGTGTTTTAGTAAATTTGATGTTTATATTAGATGTTTAAATTAGATGTTTTAGATTAGATTAGATGTTTAGTGTTTTATAATTAGAATGTTTTAGTAAATTAGTGCATGTTTTACTAGTATCGAATACACCTTGCTTGGTATTTTTGACGACTTTTAACTACGAATCTTTTGCACCAGATGCTTTTATTTCTAATGTGCATTACAAAATACATACAGTACCTACAGATGCACGGCACATTTAACGCAACTTTATTGAGATATGCACAATAGCGACAAAAATAAAAAAAATAGATATGGAAAGTATCGAATCCACTTGGCCTGGTATTTTTAACAACTGCTTATTACGAATTACTTGCACCATATGCTTTTTATTTCTAATGAGAATTACCTACATAGGTATGCACGACATTCTCTTGCTGATTTAGGTACGGTATTTTTATTTTGATTTCAGTTGTGATCGTCTTGACATTTGCTGGATATTTGCACATTGACCGTAAGGCATATAGATAGGCCTCGAATGATAATTTGAATAGATCACACAAGTTGAAGTACTATGATCCTTTCAACAAGACACATCGTCAGCATGTAACCACCGTGAAGAATGTGCATTTTTATTGTTTATATTTCAAGGCTTCCTCATCCGGTATTCAAGGTCACTGTTGAAGGAAAACCTTTAACCCGCGCCCTGATGGGGGGGGGGGGGCCATTTTGGCCCCCCCCTGTGGTTTTTCTTAAATAGCGAGAAAACGGCGGCGCGCAGCGCCGCCAAATTTTGGGTACCTTACCGGACATCAATTTGACACCTTCACACAAAATTTCAAGTCACAGGTCACCTCAGGTCAGGAGTTATTGAGGTCAAACTGAGGTCATGTTCGAGTAAAAATGAGCAAAAAACATGACATCTTGAAACGCTCACCAATTCTACAGTTCACAAGCAATTTTAAAGTTCTTTATGTGGTTGTGTAGAGAAAAGACGGCGCTACAAAACTGCTATCTCGGATTTTTGAAATTTTTGGATTTTGACCCCCAAAAATCAAAAAAATTGATTTTTTTAGAAAAACTCAAAAAATTTCCATTTTTTTTCGAATTTCGAAAAAAACCGGAATATATGTGATAGTCCCTGCGCTCTTCGATATACATACCAAATTTTAGATCGATACCTCTGTTTTTGGCCAAGTTATAGCGAAAAAACTGTTAAAAATTGATGACGTCAAATTTTTGAACTCAATTTTTAGCAATTCTAGACCTCGTAGCGCAAAACGGAGAACACCATTGAACTCCCCGTGACGAGCTGCATCGAATCGATACCCATTTTTATGCAAAAATATCAATTTTGAAATTTGACCTAATTTGACCTGACCTTGACCTGACCTTGACCTGACCTTGACCAAAACGTGACCTAAGCTGGCCCTAAAGTCTGTCTGACCCACATAATCGCATTTGTCATGTAAAATGGACCATAAAACATGTATCACACGACACTTTCATATTGTGACCTCCCAGTGACCTGACCTCTGTGACCTGACCTGGTATCAGTGACCTCAAATAGCAAAATATGTGTTTGAAGAACATTTCCCCTTCGATGATTTTCAATGAAATGCATTTTACACGATTTTACAACGCATTTCTTGAAATGCCTGTAAACGGTGAAAATTCGACCTTTGACCTGACCTGTGACGTCATCGGTTTGACCGAGGTCAATGAAATTGGGTCACAAGGTAGTTCCCTGTTGGGGCTATCCAACACCGTTTACCGCTTGTCGCTATGTTGCGTGGTTCTCGAGATCTGAGGGGGGGGGGGCCAAAATGCCCCCCCCCCCCATCAGACCGCGTTGCTCGGCAGACCCCATCTGGGCGCGGGTTAATAGTTAAAAAAGTAAAAATCCTGGCATTCAGCTATGGGCTTCTTTTGCTTAACATCTATAATGCTTCTTTTGGGTGTTGCAATGCAGATCACAAGCATAGGTGGTGCAGGCTACATGCAGTAAAATATTTGGATGAAACTTGAAGTACCTATGCTATGAATAATGCATATTCAAACATGACAGGTGATTGGACTTCAATAAAATATGTTCTTATTACTATTTTACTGTCAATTCTTGCTCACAATTCGTATCATATTCACAGATTACCCCACGAATGTCAGCCGTAATTTTGGTCGGATATTTGGGGTAGAATTGCCGGCAAACAGCTGATTGATTGGCTTGTTCAGATGCTCACGGACCGTGAGCATCTGTTTGCATGGCAAATTTGGGGTAAAATAAGAACTGCCCCATGGGGTAGTTTGGAAGTGGCCAATCAGAACCTACCCCATTTGGTGAAACTGGTTTGGGGTAGTTTCGCCGAAACTACCCCAAACAGAGCTTGGTGAAACTGGGCCCAGCTGTGGAGGGCTAAAACGATGGATGGCCGCTTTGCCCCGGGTGGCCGCTTTGCCCCACTCTCCCCTACACGATTCCTTGTGTAATCGTGTTTACCATGGGCTATTACCGTTTCATCCAGATTGTTTGCTTTTACCTTATTTTACCTCATTTTAAACATTGTTTAGGAAAGGAAAATGACACACTGATGCTTGAAATTTCTTTCAGACAATCAGATTAACGGTTATTGTATCTTTTGGCAAGGAAAACATGATGATAAAACGTGTTAATGATATCACAATGACCTATCAAAGAATCGAAGGTTGGGGAACAGTGCTGCCACCTACAGGCAGACGTGTATCACTATTAGTTCGATACTCGCCATCAGAGGCAGATTGCCCCAAAGGGTGCGGATATTATTGAACGCTGTTGCTAAACCAAATGAATAATATTGCTGGTTTTAGCGGCATTGTGGCGCCAACAGACCACATTTCACGTTCATATAAACTGTGTAGTCTAAACACAACGCAACTTTCGATTAGACAGTGAGACGTCGATATTTTCACTTTATCCAAAATCTTCAAGGACGTTCAGGGGTCAAATTTTTACGAATTTTTCATTTTTCTCGACGGATTCGGAATCAGCATGAAAAAATGCATCAGAATCGAGGCTAGGAGAGGTGATTCCGTGTACTTTGCAAAAAAATGGCCACCCTACTGCACAGCAAAGTCATAAAAATCGACAAAACCTTGACACACCGTGACGTCATCTGTCTCCTGAGCCCTCCCTATGTGGCAGTACAGCATGCACGTATGCTGTGTGAGCACAAGCGTATATAGCATACCAATGCTGTGTAAGCACGGGCATAAAATGTGTAACTCTGACGTAACTGGCGTAGAGTTTGTAAATAGGTACCCAGTGTTTTTATTTACCTTCTTTGTCTCGGTTATTAACCCGCGCACCGACGGGGGGGGGGGCGGTTATACGCCCCCCCCCGGAGGTTTTTCGTGAATAGCGAGAAAACCGCGGCGCGTAGCGCCGCGAAATTTGGTACGACTATTCTCTCATCAAGTTTACACATGGTGTGCAAGTTTGAACCTCCTAACTTTTAAGGTCAGGTCACCAGGTCACTTTGAATGACCCAACCTCAAGTCACTTTTTTGCAACTTTGTCACCGTGCCAGAGCTACAGTAGATGTCGGAGGCCTTTGAAAGTCGCAGGATGTTATTAGGTCATTAGTAGCTACAATTTGTATATCTCGGAATTCTGATAACGATGACCTAAGGTCAGGTCAACTTCTCGACCTCCCCATTATAAGTCAGTGGTGGGAAAATTAACTCCCTGTTTTTACAACTAAAACGGGTTGGAATGGCCCCATATACCATACATGACTTCATATACGATCAACCTTTACTACATTGAGGTCTGTTTTGCTGTTAGGCAGCTGTAAGGTCATGTGACGTCATCAAGGGCACCAAAGGTCTTTTTGCCAATAACTCCGTACAGGAACAAGATACAGCCGCGCGGGTGGTCTTATTGTGTTCAGCTCGTCAAGGCGCATCGAATGATATATATGATAACCTCGAGGTCAACCTTTGACCTCGACCTTTCGAGGTCAACATATATATCATTTGATGCGGATTAACGAGAGGATCACGATGATGCCCTTAGTTTGTTCCTATCTTGACTAATTCGAAAGTTGTTCGAGAAAAACTATCTCCATATCTAGCACCACCGATAGGTTCTACAAGGTGTTCCAAAATTAATGTCACACCCTCCCACAACCTTTATTTTGCCTTCTACTGCGCAATATCAATATAATTTCACCGGTACTGGCTCCCAGACTATATTGGCTACATTCTAGTCACGTGACCTTCGAATTTTTGTGACCCTGATCGGTCAAGGGGTGTACGGAGGTCATTTCCGGGGCAGTACCCAGCGCGCGCGGACCAGGTGTCCAGGATGGCGAAACTGCAGAGCAAATCGTCCCGCAACGGGGTAGTCGGCATGGTTGCCGGTGGCATGACCCACGGCCAGGTCGCCGAGGTACTGGGCACGAGTTGTCGCACGATTTGGCGCTGGTTATCACGCGACAGAAGCGGATAGACGCCTGGGAACAAGCTAGGTCGCGGCAGGAAGACTTCCGCCAGCCGGGTATAGCGCAGATCGTCATCGCGGAGTGCGGAGCTAAAGACGGGCTTATCCACAAGGAAACTGACAAGGAGGCTGATTGCCAACACTCATCCAGTCTTCAAATTGACAATCCATCGGTACCGGAGGATGTCTCTACAGCTGAAGCCCAACAAGCCACGTTTCCAGCCGAAACTTCCGCTGAACATGTCCAGGGCCATCTTTCAACAAGTCGGCGCCCCGGCTCATCGAGCTAGAACGACGAAGGACTGGTACAGATGAACTTCCCAGCATTCTGGGAGAAGGACCAATGGCCGGCGAATAGCCCCGACCTGTCGCTGATAGAAAATCTTTGAGTGATCGTCCTGTAAGAGGTGAGCAAAACGGCGCCAGGATAACCTGAACGCACGCTGACCAGGAACGTTCAATCTGTCTGGTCTAAGATCAGTCCAAAGAAGCTAGACATGTTGATGTCTGATGTCCCGGACCGTATGCTTGCCCGCACCAGGGAGAATGTGGGTTGCATATGTAAGAAAAGTGCGCCTCTCAAGTTTGTTATTTTCATGAAATTGATGCTGGAAAGGTGTGACATTATTTTTAGGACACCCTTTAAGTTGGCGCAGACCTCAGTACGTGCGCAGGTTAAACGGCACATCAGTCATGTTTGACTACAACAATTGTCGAAATCCTTTTATATTTCATATTTTGATATTATTAGGTCATAGGTAATTTTTATATAATTTACTAATCTTGAGCGTAGGTACTATACATACCTTCACCTAAGAGTAAAGCAAATGTGCTAACGGATGTACGTGCGTACGTGTAGCAGCATATCTTTCTTACTTACCCCTTCTAGGTAAGTAGGTAAGGTTAGTTCAGGTTTATTATGTTTTTTTCTTTTATTAGCGAGACATATCACATATGAGTATCAGTTTTGCATTCAAGATGTCAAATAATGTAAAAATGTGAAAAAATTATCAATGAAATCTGGTTAGGACTTTATCTTGACATTTACCCAGTTGACCAAATCTCTCCCTGCTGATAATGGCTTATCGGTTATCGGGTAACAGTAATGAGGCCACTAGGCCTGGTGGTCCCGATTCCATCGAGTATGTGTGGCAAGGTAAGAGCGAGGCTCTTAAAAATGGGCTTAATCATGGGCAATTTTGGCTCATGATTGCAGCAATATCAAGTTGTCATCAGGGTAGAAGAAAACTTTGATGCCATTGAAAACATTAGGACATCTACTTTATAATTGATTATATCACTCAACATTGAGGCAATCATGCTCCAGATTTGCCCATTATGAGTCGTCGGCACGATTGCGATGGCAGTCAGTGACCGTGAAACATTGCTCCAGGACTTAGAGCGTGCAGCCTATACTACTGGTGGCGCACATTTAAAGGGACCCTCCCACCTTCAAAAAAGTATATGAAATGGCATGAAAGTGATGTCGCTCGGTTCAGAAAGAGCGAAAACGAATATCTACCAAATTTCACCGAAAAATATTCACCGGTTTTCAAGATATTAGACTTTTACTTTTGTTTACTTTTTTGGGATCTCCGCTGTTTCTAGCGACTTTATTTTAGAAGTGCGGCGTTTGCGGCAGATGTTGCGCGCAAATAGCATATACCACCGCGTGCTACAAAACGTTTTAGTCAAACATTTAAAAATCGTTAGATATCTGCGCTGACGTCACACATTCAGAGGGGTATTCCTCATCATTAGCCCCTCTGAATCAAAATGCTGCAATTTTGAAATTCAATATTTCCGATTTCAGGCATTTCTCGATGTTGTGAGTGCCGAAACCGGTAATTGTGAGCCAGGGACCCCATTTTGGCTATCTCAACTCAAATCTAATGTTAAGGTGGGAGGGTCCCTTTAACCCCCACTAATGGCAACAAACTTCAGTTGTAAGGGTGTTGACAATTACACAAATGAAAGAAAATAGAGGCTTGCCTATTGCCAGCAAAATTTCATTTTTGGCATTATTCATGTCCGCCAAACGTTTCCTACGCATTTCTCAAGAAGCAGACTTGAACTTACCGCTGTGTGCCCAGTTATGAATCCAAAATTAAATCACACTGGACCTTTAAGCCAACAAATAATATTCAAAGACGACGGCCTTCGATCAAAAACGAAAAGATGTCACCAACTTTTGTCACCAACGGTCGTCAACAACTTGCAGCAGTTGATAAAAGATAGCTGCGCCACCTATACGATGATTTGGTTTAACTGATGAAACTATTTTGAATGGTACATTTATTTGTTAAAATTACTTTAATTTTTCTGTGATAATTACGAAAACAGACAGAAATCACTTAAATTTTTTAAATATATATCCATTGAAATAGGTGAAAAAAGTTACTTACTTTATTTTGAGATTTGGGGCTCGAGACATTTATGGACGACGTACTACAATTGTGAATCTAGCCAGTCATAGCCAGTAATGAATCAATCATAGTACAATCATACTTTATTTGAAGGTGTATAAAACGTTATTTGATCGATTTTATTTATGTGGTAGCCCCCAAGATTCTTACAGATAGCCCCAGAAGGGTATACCTGGGTATACCTTATACCTTATGCCTTGTACCTGCCTATTGTGGTATCCTCCCTAGTCCCCTCGGTATTTATATACATAAGGTCCGATCGCCAAAGTGATTATAACAAACATACCACACGATGTATTTTGGCCTCCTGATTTCATATCTGATAGTTATTCATGGCGCAACTAAGTTTTAAAGCACCTGTAAAATATTTACCGTCACCACCGGCCACTACCGCACTCCACGGGTGGGACTAAATGCTTACTTCGAAATCTAAGCTACGTTGCTAAATAATCTAAATAATCTAATTTTCTGAGTTTTAGCTCAAGCTTCTAATGCATTCTACAGAAAATATTTCATTGTATATGTTGAATATTATTTGGCCAAGTCATTGAACATGAGTTGCACTTTAGACAATGTCTGGTCTTGTCACCATTTTAACACTTGCAGATTTTTCAGGTTCCTGCAACAATGTTGTCTGCACTTAACAGAGCTCTTACTCAAGTTTGGCTCAGAACTCCCACCTCTCAAAGTGAGTAAGGACCTGTCTTTTTATTCAAGACTAAAATAGTATATAGTTTTCATTTCTTCGTGCTCCCTTTTGGGCATTAGTAGAGCAGACGTCACACGAAGATTTCCAACCAAGGAGAGGCGCTGTAGGTTTGTAGGTTGTAACTTGTAGGGTAGGGTTGTAGGTTTGTAGGTTGTAGGTTGTAGGTTAGGTTAGGTCAGGTTAGTTTAGGTTTGTTTAGGTTTTGTTAGAAAGAAGTACCTCCAAGCATAGCGCCTCTCCTTAGTTGGAAAACCTTTGTGTGATGTCTGCTCTACTAATACCCACTTTTGTTTGTTTATTCAGGTTTTAGGATGTGCCAAGTGCAAGGTCATTTTGAGCCCATCTCCATTAAGGCATGCTTATTTCACAGTTGCTCATTTCACAATCAGGCTAATCCTAGGCTACATATCAACTGGCTAGCAATGATGCATAAAAGGACACATCAGTGTAAAATCCATAGGAGTGTCCATAAGAGGACACTCCTTTCTTTATAACTATTTGTTATTCTAGCAAAACATTGGCTGCTGCACTCTTGCCAGCTAGGAAGTTCCCACTGGGTAGTGGTTGCAGATGCCTCCAGAGTAGTCAAGAGGCCACCCCCATCGTTTTAGAAGAATGTAGTGACCTAAAGTGTTGTATTATAAAACACAAGTTATGAGCTTCAATGGACAGCTAGGATTTCAGTGAAAAAAATGGTAATCATTGTTGTGACTTGTGGGATCATTATTGTGTTAATTGTGGCCCGTGGGATCATTGTGGGATCAAAAAATGTGATCATTATTGTGTGACTGTCGCTCTGTGGCGCAGATGGCGCGGTCCGCAGTCTGGCTACGGTCGGCGCTACCCAGCGGCTCCCGCCGCCGCCGCCGCCCGCGGTGAGCGCGCTCTGCCGGCTGCTGCCGCTGCGCGCGCCGCTGACCCCGCCTGTGGCGCCGCTGGCGCTCCGTCTGCCGCCGCTGGCGCCCTCCGTGCGGCCGCTGCCGCCGCCGCCCCTGCCCGAGCCCGTGCAGCCGCCGGCGCCCAGCGGCGACCGCGGCCGCAGGCAGGCGGCACGACTCGTGGTCATCCGCAGGCGCAAGATGCGGAAACACAAGCTGAAGAAGCTGAGGAAAAGGATGCGCTACGTCTGGGCCAAAGTGAAACTGCGAAGGTGAGTGATGACGTCTCCTGATTTATGGTTTTACTTTGTGGAGCCCCAGGATAGTCAGGTGCCACTGTCCGAGACTAGTATTGGCATTCACGCTGCCAGCCCCAGATTCTGCCATTGTCACTTGTTTCCGCTCCACCCCACCACACACCACCATCGTCGATTGATGCATGCTGCCGTGGTATCACTCACCGCCATGCGCCCTCCCCCAGCCGATCCCCTCACTGACACTGACACCGGTGTCTCGCGCAGGTCCATCCGACGCGAGAAGGCGTTCCAAGCCGAGCAGATGGCCATGATCGCGGACGCACGGCGCTTCGATCCCCGCCAGTACATGGACGAAATCATAGAGAAGAGCTCCACACTGCCGATGGCCACGAAGCGGCACGGCAAGCGGCTACCCTATTTCATCCGGCTGGAGATGGAGAAGGATAACCTGATCAAACCGCCCAAGTAGCGGTTCGGGCGGGGTAGTGGGGCGGGTCGTGTGAATTGTGAAATATGAACTGTATTTGCTTGTTGATCTGGCGTTTGTCAGGATAGAAATACCTTACGCGCGTCGCCGGATAAAGCCTGGCTGAATAAGTGGCCCGATGGATTTGATACGAGTAACCCAGTCGAGCACAGCGTATACTGGCACCCCAGTGGGTGAGTTGGAGGGTATTTTGGACCCTTGGGATCGGAGAGTCGACCGATGGCAAGAACTGTGCCTGGGCTGTCTTGTAGCACACGATTCACCCCATTAGACACTATTCACGTTATTAACCGCGCTGCGAACCACGCCAGGTAGGCGGGGGGGGGGGGGGATGACATATCTTTTTCGTCGCGCAAAACAGAACTGTTTAATCAACTTTGATTAAACATCGGTAATTACTCGTCAGTTGAGAAACGAAGCGATACGAGATGAATGCAGGTCGAGCGGTATCAGTCACAGGTGTCACACTTCCACCACAGCGACTTGTCGCCCAGTCACCACCCTGTCAACACATATCCAGTAGTCATTTACGGTATATTGATATACAAGCCGGCCCAAGGCCCCATCTGCTCTACAACGTCGTACAAACGCTGGTGTAGGCACTAGGCAGGTACAAAAATAAGCCTCTGAAAACGCTTCGGGGACGGATGACTGCTTTGAAGAAACACCATGATAGATGTGCGACGCGCGAATCAGGATATCAAACAGGATATTCTACGTTGCATGTAACGCAAACATGGTATGATATGACCTTTCACTGTCCTATAGTAGTGTCCTTTGAAATAAGATTTCAACCAGTCGCTTCAGCAACAACAAACATTATCACACACTAATAAACCGCCTAGTTAGACCGATCAGCAAAAGAAAGGATACGGTGCCGACTTAATCAGATCCATCGAAAATTACGCTAGACCGAAACAGGATAAAAAGTTACAACACTAATACACCACTTATCAATAAAACGCCACAGTAAATATACGCTGATGTGCGAAGCGACAGAAATTGTTATTTTCCAAGGGTGATCAAGCTTTACTCTATAGAAATACGTCGAATGCAGACCCTAACTATCCGCTACAAATGCATCAACACTGTCTATTCTAAAAGTCGATAGCCTACATGAATCGTTATGCTTATGACATCCTAACCCGACACAGACGTCCTCATCAAGCACTTCAACGCACAAATGTACCCATACATTATCCACCCACACATCGATGGTTATGCATCTACTTTGACATGTTTTCGAAATAGATGCATGATTTTTCTCACAGTGGAATGGCAGGTAAAAACCCCGACTTCATAAAATTGACAGATCTTGCGATCACAATATAATGGACGGATTAGGAGATTCAAAAGCCAGGTAGGCGGTCTCTTCGTATAAAAAATCGCCGACACTTCTTACAATACAACGCCAACCAGCCCATGGAATGACAGAACGGGGCCTCTCCGATCAGGTGAAACGACTGAGGGTGAGCTGTGGACCGGTGTGTACCGTGATGCTCACATTTCAATTTCATACGAGTAGATACCGTTGACTTTCGTGACACCCCGGAAAATCCTCGTCCGACCGCCACGGACAGGGCCGGGTGACCGCCGATGAGGGGCGAGGTCCTCGTGGGGCAGAAGCGGGAGGGTCGGCTGATGCTCCCAGGCGCCGGAGATGCGCCAGCAGATGCTCACAGACGCCGGAGGTGTGCGAGCGCCAGCAGCAGCAGGGCGGCGCCAGTCAGCAGTGGGAACGCGCGGTGCGGCGAGGCGCCGTCCTGGAACAGACCGAAGAAGGGTCACCGTCAGCGCTCGGGTGCATCGGGAGTGCAGACAAAGTGTCATGCCATCGTGGCCGAGTCGCATGGCCGAGTCACAAGAGAATGGGATACAGGATCCTACGGTCATTTGAGGTACATCACTAAAAGAGCCATCCCTCCGCCAGAAGCAGAGTGGCGCAGTGGAAGCGTGCTGGGCCCATAACCCAGAGGTCCGTGGATCGAAACCACGCTCTGCTACATTTTCGCCGCTGACTGGAGGAAATACGGAGGCACGCGGCAGTAAAGCGCGCACTTACGTACACCATCCCTCACACTTTTCATCGAAATTCAAATTTCTGCCCGCATTATGAAGAAAAGATCATCCTATTCAACGGAGAGCTCTCAAGGACCCCAATTACCCTCCTTTGTTTTCCCACTGCGCCCAAAACATAACAAATGGGATGGGCCTAGCCTTTGGCTTTTACCCTTTTCCACGGTCCAATCGAGGTGTCACCACCTTGATCACGAGGTGTTTACACGATCTGCACTGCATGTGCCGTCACCCGTCGGTCCCCCTCATGGTAAAGCACTAGCTGCAGTAGTCACCCTTACGACAGGAAATATAGCACTTGCAGCGGTCCCATTTACGATAATAGTAGTTGCAGCTGTCGCCCTTACGATTGGTAATGCAGCTACAGCGGTACTTACGATAATATAGTAGTTGCAGCGGTCGCCCTTGCAGCACGACGTGCAACGCCAATCCTCGTACGAGATGCGCGTGCAGAGTGGCAGGTTTTTCAGCCGCATCTCCTCGCAGTAGTCATCGGTGGCGCACTGTTTGGACACGAACAGCATCATGGGCACTCCGAGTCGCCAGCCGGGGGTGCCTGGCGGAGAGGTGGGCACAAGGTGTCAGAGAGCACAGGCCAGCCACTGGGCAGGTCGCACTGAACTAAGGGCGGTATTGCAACGTACTGTAAAAAATACGTTTTGGTGTAGTAGCAGTGACCGACGCTGGTAAGCGTAGCTCAGTCGCATGAGTCGACTGAGCTCAGTCTCAGTCGCATGACGTAAAGTCGCATGACGCTTACTCGCATGACGATCGCAGTCGCATCGCGGGTCGCATGTCGCCTGACATTTGAGCTAAACTGGAAAATAGAGCATTGAAGGTTTCAGCTCTTAGCAGATTAGATGTGCTTGGCGTGGATCTTGACATTAAGAGATCCACGATTATATAAAACTAAACAATAAAAATTCGGCTGCCTAAAACGTACAACGTAGCAAAACCACGTATAGCCTATCCACTACCCAAATAACGATCGTTATTTGGGTAGTGGATTATTTGTAGCGATCGTTACGATCTCTCCAAGTTCCCGCTCCGGTACTCACTTCCCCAGCTGACAGTGGTCATGCAGCTCTGCTCCTCGTATTCGCAGAGCGCCACCGTCTCCGTGCACTTGCCGCCGTTCCCCGCCTGGCCGACGCACACGTAACACTCGTGTGCCGACGCTGCAACACAGGACCACACAGGAGTCAAATGAGTCACTGCCTGCCTTCATAGGATAACAGTAAACACTGAGTTTATTTAGAAACGGTGATTGTAACAAGTGATAGGCAGATTTTTAACATACAACATACAGTCAAAGACAACCGATATGAATCCCATTGAAGACATATTTGCAAAATAAGGGCTAAAATTCACCAAGAATTCAGCTTACCTGAGCGGAGGGAAAAGAGCACCAGCACTGCTACAGCTGACCAATGCCACTGGAGCCCCATGTTATGGCTGAAACAAAGTGGAACTCAAATTACCGAAACTAAACATCAAGTAGATAGAAAGCTACATTCACCAATATTTTTGACAGGTCATTAATGACTGATTATAGTGGATTTGTTGAATTATGAGCAATGCCTAAGCCTGAGTCAGAATGTCTCCTTTGCAGCCATTATGTCCTGGTAGGTAGGTATCACTTTGAGTTTATGGTCATATGGTATGGTTACTCATTTCATTTGACAGAGTTCACAACAAACTCCTAGTAAGAAGTGCTGTGCGACATCATGATCCACACAATTTTTACTTGTGTAACAAACAACAAGCTAATAACGTTAGGTAGCCAGATAAGTTTTCAAATAGAAACTATGAACAGCTGTGTTTCACTCTGGAACCACCCTTGAGCTAAAAAGGTGGGTAGGATTGTGAATAGTCAAATTTAGGATGCAATATTCTGAACTTTAACATTATCATTCAGAAAGATGGTATTTGATGACATAGGGCCAGGGGGCAGCGGGCATATTATCATACCCTTATTATAATTACCAACCCCATATACTTTATGGAATATGTATTTTAAGAAAGTTAAAGCAAAGTTTAATATTCTAGGCAAACATTTTTTTTACCTTAGTTTTCTATATATTTCTGAAAAAACAGCAAACTCATCAAGTTTGGGTGCTTTACTTTGGGTGCTCAAATAAGTGAAGGCTTCTTGAATCATCTGGCCACATCTGGCCCATCTGAATTCCATGCTTAGTTCAGGTGTGATGCCAGGTCTAAGGGAGGGGCCAGGGCCAGGGGATATGTTAATTTGGGGCATTTGCCACTCCCATGGCAACAATGCTTGCAATTAGCAAAATATATTTTTAAGACCAGCCATTGAATGAATAGAACATCTGCCTCAAATATTTACCTCCATATTCTGTCAGTGCACAGCATAGTAACATGCATGGTCTGCATAATTCTAGTCCTTAGAAATGGAAATATAATATTAAAGTTCACCCTGGTGGGGGATAGGTAGGCGGTTCTGATGTCACGGCTGCATGCGGTGGACGGTCCACTGTGGCCCGTCCCGACCGGCCACAGTGGACTGGTTGCTGTGTGCGGTGACAGAAGGCTGACGTAGGGACGCAGTGGGCGGAGCTTAGAGCTGTGTGTGGTTCGACCGCACACAGGGCCCGTGGACAGCCCTCAGCATTAGTCAATGCGCAATAAACTTCTGCTTTTAACTGAGACCCTAGTTTGCCCCTAAACTCTTGAATTTGCCTCAGTGGTATATTTCTGTTAGAAATGGTCAATCCACTCACCTTAAAATAGAGTTCAACAAATTACAAAACAGCAAACCAAATGCCCAGGACAAGGACAATTCTCTAGTTTCAAGATAAGTAAGTCACACAAAAATATTTAAAAGAGTCAATAGATGTCAAATGCATGATCCGTCCAAACAACACGCTCAGTAATCAAAAAGTGAATGATCGCCGTGGTGTTCTATTGGTGCTGCTTGTACGGGCTCACGGTCATTCAGCTCAGGATGTGAACAAATTTCTTATAAAAGAATCACCTTTCCGGTAAGCTAACTGCACGAATCGTTTCTTAATTTATTAAGAAAATATGATTTAATGGGCATACTAATAATTCAACCCCCTTCACGGATAAAGGTGTGTTTGAACTTTGTTGGTTATTTCCACAGGTTATTTCAAGTTGGACAAAAGCGCAAAAGCGAACAGAACACAACACACCCGCGCAATATTTTGTCTTATCCGCGGCTTTTGTCACACGCCTGAATTATCACCAAATTTACTCATGGTGACCCAAAATACACCCCGCTTCACCCTTCACTTTCAGAATCAGGCCCCAGCCCCACGAATCAGGGCCACGAATAACCTCATCAAACGAAACGCAGCCTACCTAGCTTAAATTCTCGGCCTAGCCACTAGCCAGTATATTGTAGTGTATGTATATGGTCTTTAAAAAGACTTCCCACCCACGCAGGCTCTGTGTTCGTGACGTTGTTGCTCAATGCTCAATAGCATCATTTACCCTTTCGGGACAAGGTATCAAACTATTCCGCTTAGCACCTTATTCATAGGATAGCGCAAACTAACGCCATGCAAAAGGAAACCGTAGTCACCATTCTTAGTAAATAATCGATTATTTGAGATTGTGACGAGTGACGACCACCATGTGGTCATCAGTGGTCATGTCCTGCAGCCACTGAAGGATAATGCCTGGTTAGAAAGTTTTTTCTTCTTTTGGCGAGTGTCTAGCTCAGGCATTCTGAAATAATTTCGATGTGGTGCTCTCCGTTGCGCTGAATGAAACCAGTCTACTTGTTGCAAGGTACCACTGGGATGTTTTACAACATTTCGGGCCAAGCTAGGCGGTCGCAACAACCCATATCAACAAGGAGTCCCCATCCAACAACAATGCCAGTAGGTACTTATTTAAATACTCTAGCTTTATTTTAGACCAGAACAGCAGTAAATCACCAAAAACAGCCAAGTTCAACAAAGCGGATCTCGGCACCCCATCCATGTTCTCCCGATGAGCATCACTAGTTTTTGCCTGTGTCCTCTTTCAGCGTCACAGTCCTGTTGAAGACCAACTTCTGTTCCGTGGCGTCCGGGTCCACGGAGAAGAAGCCGACGCGCTCGAACTGGAACTTGTCGTACACCTTGGCGCGCAGGCCGCCGTCGATGAGTGCCGTCACCACAGTGCGCGAGTCGGGGTTCACGTCGGACAGAAAACCGCCGGGCACCTCGGCGGCGTCCTCCGGGTTTTTGTGTCGGAACAGCCGGTCGTAGAGTCGCACCTCGCACGGCCGTGGGCTCGCCACCCAGTGGATGAACGCCTTGGGCTTGGCGGCGGCGGCCACCGGCTGGCAGGTGACGCGCAGCTCGGTCAGCGCGCCCGACGCGTCGCGCACCTCGCGCTCCAGCTGGATGACGAAGCCGGCGTGTCTCAGTCCCACCGACTGGCCCGGCGTCAGCCGGCGGTAGCCCTTTTCCTCGACGGCGCGGTAGTCGGACGCCTCGATGTAGATCTCCGAGCCGAACGCAACCCGGTGCGCCCCGCGCTGCGGCTCGCTGGGGAAGTCGGGCACCTCCAGCTGGGCCGGCGCGTCGGAAGGGAGGTTGGTGATGGTCACCTTGAGCGGCTCCAGGACGGCCATCACGCGCGGCGCCGACACGTTCAGCACATCACGCACCTCCGACTCTAGCATCTCGGGGTCGATGACGATCTGGGCGCCGGTGAGGCCGAGCTTGGCGCAGAAGTTGTTGATGGCCTGCGGCGGGAAACCGCGCCGGCGCAGCGCCGTCAGCGTGAAGAGCCGCGGGTCGTCCCAGTCGGCCACCAGGCCCTCCGTGATCAGCTTGGCGATCTTGCGCTTGGAGACGACGGCGTAGCTCATGTTGAGCCGGCCGTACTCCCACTGGACGGGGCAGTATATGTCCACGGCGTTGCACAGCCAGTAGTAGGAGGAGCGGCGCGCCTGGAACTCCTTGGTGCACAGCGAGTGGGTGATGTTCTCCAGCGAGTCGCACAGACAGTGCGTGTAGTCGTAGGTCGGGTATACGCACCACCGGTCCCCTGTGCGGTGGTGCGGCACGAATTTGATCCGGTATGCCACAGGGTCCTGTTTGCCCTCCTCCAGGGTGACTTTCAGGCGCAGTGTGGCAGCACCTTCGTCGATCTTGCCATTCTTCATGTCATGAAACAGCTGAAGGCTCTCAGCAGCAGGACGGTCGCGCCAAGGAGATGGTGGTGCGTTGATCCCTTTCACCTCCTCGGCTTTCTGATGGCAGACATAGGCGAGGCCTTTGTTGATCAGCTCACAGGCCCACTCATAGAGCTGGTCAAAGTAGTCGGAGGAGTGGGTGATGTCATAGGGGGTGTATCCGAGCCACTTCACCATGTCCAAAATCCCCACAAAGAACTTCTCCTCTTCCTTTTCTGGATTGGTATCGTCATAGCGCAGGAAGCAGATTCCATTATGAGCAGCTGCATAGCCAAAGTTGATGTTGATGGCCTTTGCATGCCCAATATGCAGGATGCCATTGGGTTCTGGTGGGAATCGGGTCCTCACCTGACCCTTTGTTTGTTTCAGGTGATTCTCCATGTGCTTCATTGTGTTATCTGTGATAACATATCCATCTGTCTTGTAGTTTTCACCTGGTTTGTGAAAACTGACCTTCTTCATCAAGTCAGTGATTGTCGCAGCACCATCTGAAGGCTCAGTGTCACCACTAGCGTCAGCTGCTTTGGTTGATATTTCAGTCTTCTCCTTCTTTGGCTTCTTCTTTTGGACAGGAGCATTGTCAGCATCTGTCTTTGGTCCCAAGAGTGAAAACACCTGAGCATCCATCTCAGCTTTCACAAGCTTGCCATCTGCCCATGGCAGCTCTTTCCTCATAGCTGCAAGCAGCATTCCAACATTGAACTGGTATCGCTTTTCCAACATTTCTGCCTTATTTTCTGACAGCAGTTTCTGCACAGCAGCTGCTATCTGTTGTGGTGTAACAACTACTCCAACACCACATGCTGCTTCAAATTTTTTACGATCTACTGGCTTACCAGGAGCATGAAGCAGGTACTCCAAGGCGGCAGTTAACCGTGCATCTGAATCTATCTTTTCTGTTGCTACATATTCTGCCAGCAGTGGTAAATGGTCTAAGGTTTGCTTCTTCACTTTTGTGGCGACACCATAAAGCAAATTTCCAGCCCCTTTCGACAAACCAGATGGTGCATGCTTCAGAGCCTCATCAAGAACCACTGATAGATTACTTGATACGGCTTCATTCTTCAATGTTTCTTTTGCTTTTTTCTCACTCAGACCTGCAAGCTGAAACTTTTTTACTAGCTTACTTTCACTCATTTTGACACGACTGCAGCGACTGCAGCCTCCCCACCTCAACCTACTCTAAAAAAACAGCACTCAACCTGACGTAACTCTCTCACGCTTTGAGCAAGCCGAAAACAGATTTTATGGGAATGAAAATGCTATTTGTTGATTGATAAATTTCCTATGACGTCGTTCAACTCAGCCAATCAGATACACAATCTTGCCATGTCGACAAAGAAACTGGGTTCCCTGGACAAATGGTGTCACATGAAAATTATTATTGATGACGTCACTAAATATGCTTTTGATTTCATAAATGATCAAATGCATTAATATTTGAATCAACTGCGCTGATTTCGTAATTTATTTGAAGCGATATGGCAGCAATTATTTTCTACGGAGAGAGTTTTCTCTACCAGGCGCTTTCGCCAGTAATGATGAAATGCATAGTAGGCTTTCTGAACTGAACTGTGGCGTAAATATTGCGCGGACCCGTCTCGATTGGATAACGAAGGACTATGAGTTAAACACGTGGACACTTCATGCACGTTTCTTTGCGGTCGGAGAGAGCCTGAAGCCGCGCTGTGGCCTCCGTCCTACCCAGCGACCTCAGCGAGCGGGCCGTCGGAGCGCTGTGCTCCAATAGTGCCCGGACCTGAGCGCGCCGCCCAGGAGCGCTGCGGGTACGCCTGCCGTTCGGGCCGCTTCTCGGCGTCGCCGTGGTCCTGATAGCGATGTCGGAACGAGGCCAGCGGGTAGAAGGTTTGTACGCGCGCCGTGATGTTGCCCGTGGTGTGTCCCTCGCGGTCGGCGCCCTGCGGCGTGCGGTCGGCGAACGCCTCCGTGTAGTCGGTGCAGAACGTCCTCCGGTCGAGCTGCAGCTGTTTGATGGGGTTGTTGGAGTTGAAGCCGGAGCTGTTGATTTTGGTGGGCAGCAGGATGGCGCCGGGCTCCCGGTCGGCCGGGTTGCCGAAGTCCTGCTGGTGTTTGGTCTGCGGAGGCCGCAGCTGACCGGCCACCGTCACCGGCCGCTGGTTGGGGTAGCCCGTGCCCACGTCCCTGGTGTCCGTGTTGGTGGAGGGCAGCTGCGCGCCGGGGCCCAGCGGCGCCGTGGAGAAGTAGCTCTGGTAGGCGGTGGGCGGTGTGGCGAAATGACGCGCCTGCGGGCCGCCCTCGGCGCCGCGCTCGTGCGTGAAGCCCGTGCTGCAGATGATCTCTGGGTTCTCCGGACAGCGAGTGCCGGAGAGGTCCCCGTGGAAGGGCTTCTGCTTGAAGATGGCGTGGTACTCGGAAACGTAGTCGTTGTGCTCGTTCTTAGCCAGGTGCTGTCGCGCCAGTGGCTGGTGCTTGGGGAACGTTTCTGCCCGGCTGTCCGCCTGCCTCCAGTCCCTGGGAAATTTGACCAGCTGGTGCGTGGGCGTGGCGTTGCTGGCGTACCCAGACGCGGTGCTGTCGTTGACGGTGGCCGGCAGGGGCTCGCGGCCGTCGTGCATCACCCAGGGCGGGTGCCGCTCGGGCAGTGCCGACCGGCACAGACCACTGGTGAGCGCCTTCACCTCGGCTCCGGCCATGACGCCGATGTCACCAGTCGGCACCAGAGAGCGGATGAAGCCAGTTCCGTTCCGAATGAGTGGCGGGTTCGGCTTGTAGGCCGGCTTATTGTGGGCGAGCGAGTACGATGTCGCGTAGAAGTCCATGTCGTACGTTCCACCTCCTTGACTTTGCTCGATGTGGCGGCTACCTCTTGAAGTGCTGGAATAGTAATCCATTGCTGATCCTTTTGCGATGCTTCTGGAACTCAAACCTTCACGTACTCAGTTCCTGAAACTAAACGGAATGTTTACTGTGAAATTTTCGCAAATGCCTATTTTTATACGCATATGTCCCTACATGGATGGGCGGCGCTACTGATTTG
The DNA here is from genome assembly GCF_019059575.1 of Amphibalanus amphitrite. Classification (NCBI taxonomy): domain Eukaryota; kingdom Metazoa; phylum Arthropoda; class Thecostraca; order Balanomorpha; family Balanidae; genus Amphibalanus; species Amphibalanus amphitrite. The sequence continues at coordinate 636,399 of NW_024881839.1, forward strand.
TCTTCCAGTCTGTCGTGCAATCCAAGGCCATATAAGTTGTGCAATCAGCTCATGTTGATCCTAAACATTTTTCAAGCTTTGACAAAACTTCTTAGCCAATTTGTAACACCATCAGTTGCTAGGCAACCATCATGACACCGGAGCTGATCCTCCGGTCTGGACGACAAATTATAGCTGTGTCAAGTGTCGGCTAGCCCTTCGATACACCAAGGATATGGGGTCGCTCATCACTGTCGATAATCAGTAAGGAGGAATTGGTGACTAGCCCAAGCAAAAATAAAACTTTCTGGACGAATCTCGCCCTTCCAAAAATCTTGAGGCCCATGGATGGTAGCTTCGCAAGCCACTGCATAGCATTCCACACCGGGATTACCTAAACCTTAAACGTACTTAACGAGTTCCCACGACTTGAAAAGGCAATATGGGCGTGATACAAATATCTCTCCTGTGAATAAGAGATCACCGTGAGACACAATTCATATGGAAGTATGAGTGAACTTTTCTTACCTAGATGAATACGAGAGTGAGTATATGACTACGATATAAATTTTAATCACTGAACACGATTTATTTCGCAAGTATGATTCACAAACCATAGATGTTACCGCCAATATTCGCCATCTTGCCCATCGTCTTTCGAAAATACCCCAAAGACAGGACTAGTCAAGGAATATGCATTATATAATATATCGTTAACAAAGTGCTACAACATACATTCCTCTGACACCTTAAATTCGCCTCAGTGGTAAATGAACAAATCATCTCCTTTTCATTCAATCACACCACTCAGCAAACGCTTTAATATAGATTCGCCGCGATTAACCTGCTTACGATCTTGCAAAGCAATAAGACTGTAACCCCGACGTCAGGGCACTGCAATCGTTACAGAGGTCGAACACGATACTCCCGCCCCAATCGCTGAACTGTGGCCGAGACAGGGCTTCATCACCCTGGGAACGGCCCCACCGGTGGATGGGAAGGCACGATGGCGACTCAGACAGATCTCACCGCGGCGTGCACGGCGGCGACCAATCCCCAGCGTCCTCCGGCTTCTTCTAGTCCTCCCACTCGTCATCATCGTCTTCCTCATCGTCGTCATCATCGTCTTCGTCACTGGAATGGATGACGCGCTTCCGGTCGGCCAGCGCGCGCGCCAGGGCGCCGGCCAGGCCGGGCGGCGGCGCCTCGGAGGCCGCGGGCGCAGGCGCCGGTTTGTCGGTGACGTGTCGCAGGGTGGCACCGCCGCGGATCTGTGCCATCAGGTCATCCCGGCCGCCACCGCCGCCGCTACCGCCGCCGCTGCCTCCCGTGTCATTGGAGGCCGCTACAGGCCGCAGCGTGGTGCCCGCCCGGATGGAGTCCAGCAGCTGACTGCGACTGTCAGAGACCGCGGGCAGGCCCGGTTTGGCGGCTGCTGACGGCGGCGGGGGCGGCGGCGGCGGCGCCGGTACGCCCGCGGGCGGGGGCGGCGGCGGAGGCGGAGGAGGAGGAGGCGCTGAACTGGGTACTGGCGGCGGGGGCGGCGGCGCTGGGGCGCCCGGCTTGGCGGCGGCGGACGGCGGCTGCGGCGGCGCCTGCCGGGTGCGGCTGGGCGGCGGCGGCGGCGCGGCGCCGCTGTGCGTCAGGGGCGGTGTGGAGCGGACTGGCGGCGCCGGCGGGGCTGTTGGCCGGCCGGACGCCGGCGGCTGCCGAGTGGGGACCGGTGGCGGCGGCCCGGGCGCCGCTCCCGGCACACCCAGCTGGTGCACCTCCTTGATGGCCGCCTCTACACCGCCGTGCTTGTCGATGAAGTCGTAGATGAACTTCCGCGTGTCCTGGTCCTGTAGCTGAGTGTCTGACACACCAGCTCGGTTGAAGAACTGTTTCAGATTGGGGTCGACGTTCTCCAGGTCGAAGCCTTTGTGTGGGTCCCAACCAACATGCGAGATATGCTGGAAGTTGGTAGGCAGCGAGATGTCGGCCTTGCTCAGTTTGTTTCTCTTCTGCTTTCCTCGCGGCAGACCACGGTCAAGCTGTTGCGTGGGTGCTGGCCGCTGCTGAGGCATGGTGCCCGAGCGTGGCAGGGTGCCGTTCGAGTGGCGACTTTCGCCCATCTGACGGGACCGGAAGCGCTGCTCCTTCTTGAGCTGCTTGTTGTGCAGGTGCTCTTCAATGCGCCTACCGAACTGGTCAGCCTCCGACTCATCGGCAAAGTTGAGCCCCGCTCGGCAATCGTGAGCCTCAAATGTGTGGAAGAAATTCCGAGTGCGGCTGTACTTGAAGTTCTGGTAGAGCTCCTGCTCCCAGAGGCGCGCGTCGGCCGAGTAGAGCTGCAGGAAGTAGGCGCGTCGCGAGTTGTCGCGCACGAAGCAAACGACGCCCGTGTCGTGTCGGATCCAGGCGGTGTGCGTGGGCGGGCTGGTGCAGTACAGCTGCACGATGGCGGTGGCCAGCGTCTGGCAGCGCTCGCCCAGCAGCCGGAACAGGCGCTGGTTCTCCTCCGGGGTCAGCAGCTGGGTGGGCACGTTCTCCGCCGGGCGGCTCGACTGCACGCCAGCGGCCGGCGGCGGCGGCCGCATCGGCATCGTCATGGCCGTAATGGTGTGACGCTACCTGTCAGGACAGAGGAGCTGAATCAACAACGACATCAATTCCAAACGCATAATTAAGTTGACTGTCATAAATCAGTGATGAGTCATAATGCTGTTTAACTTAACTATTTGGAACAAAGTTGGGCATATGTAAAGGTAAAGAGATGACAGAGATGAAAGAGATGAAAGTCTTTCATTTAGTAAATACCTTAGTGCATTTAGTAAATGCACATAGGGAGTGAGGGATCAGGAATGCACCAAGCCCTGAGATGGAGATTGGAAGAAAAGAAAATTATTTAAGGAGGGAGGGAGGGAGAGAGAGAGAGAGAGAGAGAGAGAGAGAGAGAGAGAGAGAGAGAGAGAGAGAGAGAGAGAGGAGAGAGAGAGAGAGAGAGAGAGAGAGAGAGAGAGAGAGAGAGAGAGAGAGAGAGAGAGAGAGTGAGAGAGAGTGAGAGAGAGTGAGAGAGAGAGAGAGAGAGAGAGAGAGAGAGAGAGAGAGAGAGAGAGAGAGAGAGAGAGAGAGGAGAGAGAGAGAGAGAGAGAGAGAGAGAGAGAGAGAGAGAGAGAGAGAGAGAGAGAGAGAGAGAGAGAGAGAGAGAGAGAGAGAGAGAGAGAGAGAGAGAGAGAGGAGAGAGAGAGAGAGAGAGAGAGAGAGGAGAGAGAGAGAGAGAGAGAGAGAGAGAGAGAGAGAGAGAGAGAGAGAGAGGAGAGAGAGAGAGAGAGAGAGAGAGAGAGAGAGAGAGAGAGAGAGAGAGAGAGAGAGAGAGAGAGAGAGAGAGAGAGAGAGAGAGAGAGAGAGAGAGAGAGAGAGAGAGAGGAGAGAGAGAGAGAGAGAGAGAGAGAGAGAGAGAGAGAGAGAGAGAGAGAGAAGAGAGAGAGAGAGAGAGAGAGAAGAGAGAGAGAGAGAGAAGAGAGAGAGAGAAGAGAGAGAGAGAGAGAGAGAGAGAGAGAGAGAGAGAGAGAGAGAGAGAGAGAGAGAGAGAGAGAGAGAGAGAGAGAGAGAGAGAGAGAGAGAGAGAGAGAGAGAGAGAGAGAGAGAGAGAGAGAAGAGAGCGAGAGAGAGAGAGAGATAGAGAGAGAGAGAGAGAGAGAGA